>NW_027509097.1:19145000-19790000 GCF_051911475.1 Siphateles boraxobius
TGTGTGTGTGTGTGTGAGTTAGTGAGCTTGTCTGTGTGCGTGTGTGTGTGAGCGAGTTAGTGTGTGTGTTAGTGAGCGTGTCTGTGTTAGTGAGCGTGTCTGTCTCTGTGTGTGAGACACTCAGACTGTTCTGACTCGGTATGCTATATCTTTTCTAACTGATCGGACTTACGGTTTTCCTAAAAATGACGATCAAAGTCGGAAAAAACTCCCATTGACTTAACATGGCGGAATGTTCAGATTTTCAAACTCCCCAACTGTCAAAAATTCAAATCTAAATACCTTGAAGCCCTAGACTGAATCAAACTGCCATTCTATATACTATATGAGCCATTGAGACTCATTTAAACTAATAAACTCATATATCTATGATACTTATCTATCTACACTTAAACTCTTAAACTCATAATAAATTAATAAACTCTAAACTTGAACTCTTAGACTAATTTAAACTTATAAACTCTAAACTCATAAACTCATACACTTATAAACTCATACACTTATAAACTCATGAATTCAAACTCTTATGAACTCAAACTCATAAATTAATAAACTCTTAACTCTTACTCATCTTATAAACACTAAACTCAAACTCATACAATTATAAACTCATGAATTCATAAACTTATAAACTCTAAACTCATAAACTTTTATACTTAACTCATGAACTCATACACTTATGAACTCATGAATTCATAAACATATAAACTGATACACTTATAAACTTATGAATTCATACACTTATGAACTCAAACTCATGAATGAATAAACTCTGAACTCTTACTCATTTAAACTTATAAACTCATAAACTCGTACACTTATAAACTCATGAATTCATAAATTTATGAACTCATGAAATCATAAACTCATAAACTAGTACACTTATAAACTCATGAATTCACACACTTATGAACTCAAACTCATAAATTAATAAACTCTGAACTTACTCATTTAAACTTATAAACTCTAAACTCATAAACTCGTACACAAACTTATAAACTCATGAATTCATACACTTATTAATTTTCATAAATTCATACACTTATGAACTTTTAATCATAAATACTTCACCATAGCAACCACCCAGAACACCCTAGCAACCACCCAAAATTCCTTACAACACCCTAACAACACCCTAGCAACCACCCTAAATAGCCTAGAATACCCTAGCAACACCATAGCAACCACCCATAACACCCTAGCAACCATCCAAAATACCTTAAAACACCCTAGCAACACCATAGCAACCACCCAAAATACCCTATAACACCCTAGCAACACCATAGCAACCACCCAGAACACCCTAGCAACTGCCTAGCAACCACCCAGAACACCCTGTCAACCACCCAAAATACCTTAAATCACCCTAGTAACACCATAGCAACCACCCAAAATACCTTAGAACACCCTAGCAACACCATAGCAACCACCCAGAACACCCTAGCAACTGCCTAACAACCCCGCCGAACACCCTAGCAACCACCCAAAATACCTTAAAACACCCTAGCAACACCATAGCAACCACCCAAAATGCCATAGAACACCCAAGCAACACCATAGCAACCACCCAAAACACCCTAGCAACCACCTAAAATACCTTAGCAACCGCCAAGCAACCACCCAGAACACCTTAGCAAACCACTAGAAACACCCTAGCAACTTTAAATTCAAACTATACTTCAAACTTTAAACTACTTTAAACTTTAAACTATTTAAAACTTTAAACTGCTTTAAATTGCTTTAAACTACTTTAAACTACTTTAAACTAATTTCAACTTTAAACTAATTTCAACTTTAAACTACTTTAAAATTCAAACTAATTTAAACTTCTTCAAACTTATTGGTCCAAACTTTCACAAGCCAACTTAAAGTTTGTCTCGACAAACTTTTTCTAGTTATTATTCTTCTTACTAAAAAATTACAACTCTAACTCCTCCTAGAGCTTTAACTCTACATACTCCAAACTCGGCTCAGACACTCAAACTGTTCTGACTCGGTGTGCTATATCTTTTCTAACTGATCGGACTTACGGTTTTCCTAAAAATGACGATCAAACTCGGAAAAAATCCCATTGACTTAACATGGCGGAATGTTCAGATTTTCAAACTCCCCAACTGTCAAAAATTCAAATCTAAACTCCTTGAAGCCCTAGACTGAATCAAACTGCCATTCTATATACTATATGAGCCACACTGTAAACGCGGATAAGTAGAATCTACTTAAAAAAACCAAGGTAACTCGTTGCCTTAATTTAATTAAGTAAGCATAACTTAATTGCATCAAGTTCTTCTTACTTAATCCATTTAAGTTTTGTCAACTTAATTCTATCTGTGATCTGAAGAAGTGTACTCCCAGAGTGCATTGCGGCATTAATAAATTAATTGCTTTGTTTTACAATTTTTGGCTTTATTTTACCATTAAATTGTATTTGCTATCGTTATTGGGGTTATACTGACAAGAGACAATAAATACAATTGTAATGATCTAATTAATTAAATTAATTTTAAAAAAAATTGTTACCATTGTTGTGGTTTGCATGCTGAATGTTGAAGTCTGTGTGTGACTCAAGCAAAATTGCAAGATATTGTCACAAATATAGAGGGGATATATATCAACCCAAGAAAAAAGTTTATGCTATAAGTGTTAGCAATAAAATGTTAAAAGATCATCATTAATTATATATATGATATATATCATTAATACATTCATTCAAAACATTGAAATAATGTAAATCCATATATAGTATGTATATATATAGTATGTATATATATAGCCTATAGTATATATATATATATATATATATATATATATATATATATATATATATATATATATATTACTTCACTTCCTTTGAAATCAAATAACTGATTTCATGTTGCATTCCTGCATTAATTGGAAGAAAATTAAAATAATATGAATGAAGTTCCAAGTGCCCAACCAAAGGGAACACTTATCACAATAATGGTGAGAAATTTTAGGAAATCAACATGTATTCATGAAGTCAACTTATGTGACATTCTCCCAAAATTGTTAGTTGTTTTGACAATAACATTCAAGATGACTGGAAAATGAGCGTATGTAACTAAGAAGAACGATGGCTGCAGAAGTCGAAGAAATGAGTGAAAAGTCTATTAAGATTTACCCCGCCTCAAAAACCATTTGCCCCGCCTGTTTTTTTTTTGTGGGTTTTTGTTTTGCTTTTTTAAAATGGTACTCAAACCGGTCAAGTAATGTGTACTTGGCTTTTCTGAGTAAAGAAGGCATAGCATGCAAACAGTACAGATTACTAAATTGTTTTAAGTAAGTTCAACTAATTATTCGACTTTAAGTAAAGTTAACTAAAAAGTGTTAGTAAGAACAACTATTTGGTTTTACAGTGCATTGAGACTCATTTAAACTAATAAACTCATCTATCTATGACACTCATCTCTCTATCTATCTATCTATCTATCTATCTATCTATCTATCTATCTATCTATCTATCTATCTATCTATCTATCTATCTATCTATCTATCTATCTACCCATTCTTTTTTTCTAATCTTTCTTTCTCTCTCTTTTTCTTTCTTTCTCTCTTTCTTTCTTTCTTACTAATCTTTCTATCATCTAACTATTTCTATCTATCTATCATCTGACTATCTATCTATCTATCTATCTATCTATCATCTGATTATTTTATCTATCTATCGATCTTTTTCTCTCTTTCTAACTAATCTATATTTTGTTCTTTCTTTCTAACTAATCTTTCTTTCTTTCTTACTAATCTTTCTTTCTTTCTAACTAATCTATCTTTCTTTCTATCTTTCTTTATTTCTAACTAATCTATCTTTCTTTCTTTCTTTTCTAATTAATCTATCTTTCTTTCTTTCTTTTCTAACTAATCTATTTCTTTCAAACTAATCTTTCTTTCTCTCTTTCTAACTAATCTTTCTTTCTTTCTTTTTAACTAATCTTTCTTTCTAACTTTCTTTCTTTCTAACTAATCTTTCTTTCTTTCTTTCTTTCTTTCTAACTAATCTTTCTTTCTTTCTTTCTAATCTTTCTTTCTAACTTTCTTTCTTTCTAACTAATCTTTCTTTCTTTCTTTCTGTCTTTCTTTCTCTCTTTCTAACCTTTCTTTCTAACTAATCTTTCTTTCTTTCTTTTCTAACTATTCTATTTCTTTCTTTTCTAACTAATCTATTTCTTTCTAACTAATCTTTCTTTCTAACTAATCTTTCTTTCTTTCTTTCTTTCTAACTAATCTTTCTTTCTAACTAATCTTTCTATCTTTCTTTCTTTCTTTCTAATCTTTCTATCTTTCTTTCTTTCTAATCTTTCTTTCTAACTTTCTTTCTTTCATTCTAACTAATCTCTTTCTTTCTTTCTTTCTTTCTAACTAATCTTTCTTTCTTTCTTTCTTTCTTTCTTTCTTTCTTTCTTTATTTCTACCTAATCTTTCTTTCTAACCTCTCTATCTTTCTTTCTTTCTAACTAATCTTTATTTATTTCTAAATAATCTTTCATACTTTCTAACTATTCTTTCTTTCTTTCTAACTAATCTTTTTCATGAATTTGAACTTATGAACTCATGAATTTATACACTTATAAATTTTCCTTAATTCATACACTTATGAACTTTTAAATTCATAAATAGTTCACCATAGCAACAACCCAGAACACCCTAGCAACCGCCTACCAACCACCCAGAACACCCTAGCAACCATATAAAATACCTTAAAACACCCTAGCAACACCATAGCAACCACCCAAAATAGCATAGAAAACCTTAGCAACACCATAGCAACCACCCAGAACACCCTAGCAACTGCCTAGCAACCACCCTGAACACCCTAGCAACCACCCAAGATACCTTAAAACACCCTAGCAACACCACAGCAACCACGCAAAATAGCCTAGAACACCCTAGACACACCATAGCAACCACCCAGAACACCATATAAACCACCCAGAACACCCTAGCAACCACAAAAAATACCTTAAAACACCCTAGCAACACTATAGCAACCACCCAAAATACCCTAGAACACCTTAGCAACAACATAGCAACCACCCAGAACACCCTAGCAACCACTCAAAATACCTTAGCTACCGCCTAGCAACCACCCAGAACACCTTAGCACCCACTAGAAACACCCTAGCAACTTTAAAATACTTCAAACTATACTTTAAACTTTAAGCTACTTTAAAATTTCAACTATTTAAAACTTTTAAATAGTTTAAACTACTCTAAACTAATTCAAACTTTAAACTAATTTAAACTTTAAACTAATTTATACTTCAAACTACTTTAAAATTCAAACTAATTTAAACTAAACTAATTTAAGATTTAAACTACTTTAAACTTTAAACTTCAAACTACTTTAACATTCAAACTAATTTAAACTTTATACTAATTTAAACTTTCTGGTCAAAACTTTCACAAGCCAACTTAAAGTTTGTCTCGACGAACTTTTTGTAGTTACCATTATGATGCTATGTGTGAACAAAGAATAGGATTACCTGTATGAGCATGTACAAGGGCAGGGAGTACTGATGTAAGAAAGTGTGCTTTGGGCCAATCATAATGCTCTATTGGAGCTGTTTACAGTATTGTTTACAGTAGTGTTGTACAGCTGCTTTTAATTGTTTTTCTATGTAAACATGCTACAAGCACGTTGTGATGCGTCTTACGTTCGAGACCCTGCCTTCTTTTCCATTCATCAGTACTGTGGCTTTCTAGTTACTTTTGTGTACTATAAAAATGTATTCCTTGTGATCTTTTGCTTACGCCATCATGATGTTTACTAAAAAAAACTAAAGCGCTTCTCATCTAGGTGGATAAAGAAAATGGTGCAGCATTTAAAGGTTATTTCTGATGATTGACCTCACAGAGTTACTTGTTTTTTTGTCCTTATATGTGAATGGTATCTCACAGGTAAAACGATGTGTGTGAACTGCACATTTGTGTTTTTATGGGAACAAAACAATCTGGTTATTTTTACGGAAATTTACCAGGTTTAATGTGTGAAAGGGGCTAATGCAGAAACAGCCATGGTTAAGATAACCTAGAATATAAGTGTTGCATACTGCAGAGTGCAGCATCTTCATCGGATCCATCAAGGCAATCATTGTGGCCATCACACAGGAAAAATGGATAGGTGCAGTTCCCATCCTGGCACTGGAACCGTCCAATTGGGCAGTAACGTGGAGGGCATGTTTGAGGCTCATCGGAGCCGTCCCCACAGTCTGACTGACCATCACACTTCCACCATATGGGAATGCACCTGGAGACAAAAGGCGGACAGAAAAAAAAGTGAGAGGAAGAGCACAAGATCATCAGATTATCATCCTGTGTGCTGAAAAATCCACATTAAAGTAGCACCATAAGAGAACAGATTCACTTACCTCTCATTTTCTCCACAACGAAACTGAGTGCTGGAGCAGTCAGCTACGCACTGGATCTTAAAGCCAACAGCAAGACCAATGAAGTGATCCGGACACTCACATCTGGCCGTTGTCCCGCCCGGGCCAATCAGACACAGGTGACTGCAGGTCAGGTGATGGTCATTGCAGGGATTGTCACCTAAGAAAATGTTAATAAAACTTTCAAAAACCATCATGTAATTAAAGTTAATGGTTAAATGAATTATATATTGTCTTACTGCGTGGCTGTCTATAAGGGTGATAGATGTGAATGTCATTAGGGCGGTGTGTGTTGTTGCCCATTACCACACGGTTAGCGCCAGTGTACTTGTGGGCTCTCTCTATGGTGTGGGTGTTCCAGTCAGTCCAGTACACCAAATCCTCAAACAGGGTCAGAGCATAAGCATGCGGCATGGAACCTGTTATAGCTCTATGTCTGTTTTGTCCATCCATATCGGCATAACTGTAGGAAAATAGACATTAGAACGTCTCGTTTACATATGGTAACCCTCGTTCCCTGAAGGAGGGAACGGAGACGTAGGTTGTGACCGACCAATAGGAATCTCGTTAGAGAGGCAATCTACTAAAACTAAAACAAGCCAATACACATTGGGGTGCAATCATTTGCATCAGCTGCGCGCCCTCATTAGCGCGGGTATAAACGAGCAGCTGGTGGATTGCACTTCAGTTTTCGCTGAGGAGCCAACCTGATAAGCTGGCCGTCCCGGCGGGAGACAGCAGTAGTGGCGACGGGAACTACGTCTCCGTTCCCTCCTTCAGGGAACGAGGGTTACCATATGTAACCGAGACGTTCCCTATCAGTCGGTCACTACTTGTCTCTGTGAGCTCCTCATGCACTTCCAGGAAGAAAGGCATCGGGGTGGGTCGCTGAGAACCAGCGCGCACCATCCCGAGATACCAATCATCCAGCCTTGAGGACTCGGGACGCGGTGGTTTTTTCCACTCGAGCCCGATCCGTTTGGCGGCCCGGAAAAGCATGACCATCATCTCCGGGTCTGACTCAGGCACCGCTGGCACACCTGAAGGAGGCAGCGGGTCCGAGCCGTCATTCGCAGAGACTTCTGACCCACCCTCCGATGCAGCGATCGACATCTGGTCGTCTCGGGGAGCACCAAAATGAACAACTGGTACATACCTCGAGGATGGTCCAGCCCGTTCATCTGGTAACTCAGCTGACTGCGGAGCGTGAGAGAGATGAGGGTACCTAGGGGGTTGGTTCCCCAAAGGAAGCGCGCTCACCGTGATCCTCAGGTCTCCCGTGTTACTGTCCGAAGGCAGATGCACGGGGACTCCGCCCCTTTGCAGGAACGAGAGTCTCCACCTCAGCTCCGAGATGGTCATCTTCCCACAATGGGTACATGACTCATCCACAAATGCTGCCTCAGCGTTTTCGAGGCCCAGACACATGAGGCAGCGAGCGTGACCATCCCGTAACCCCAGGTAACGACCACATCCAGAAACACACAGATAGAACGTCATCGTTTTTCTTTTTTTTTTCTTTTTTTTAAAAAAAGACACAAACTATCTGTGTTAGCTCTTTTAGAGACTGTTCTCACAAGTGCTGAGGCACACAGGGGAACAGCCACCGCGATCACAGTCAGGAATGTGCACCTGCTCTGTGCGCGCTCTCTCTCTCTTACCGGTTACCGGCCGTTAAAACAGCCTTTGAGCGCTCGTATGCGGCGCACCTTACCAACTGTTAGAACAGCTTTTACTTGCTCTGAGAGAGAGGAAGAAGGCTGTTCGCGCTGAAGCGCTGTCACACCCGCACCGAAGAGAGAACAGTAGAGAAAAGAAAAGGCTTGTCACAGTAACAGCATCAAAGAGTTGGCTCCGAAGCGAAAAACTGAAGTGCAATCCACCAGCTGCTCGTTTATACCCATGCTAACGAGGGCGCGCAGCTGATGCAAATGATTGCACGCCAATGTGTATTGGTTTGTTTTAGTTTCACTCGAAGTAGATTGCCTCTCTAACGAGATTCCTATTGGTCGGTCACGACCTACGTTGTAGTGACCGAATGATAGGGAAAGGTAGTTTTTAGGGATGCACAATATATTGGCTTTTCAGTGCATCCCTAATACTTTTGTTATTGTGTTACCAAAACAACTTAAAATAAGAATTTTGCATGAAATTGACCAAATTCATAATACTGTAAGTGTTACATGAAGCAGGGCTATTTACAGTGTTGGGAAGGATACTTTCAAAACGTATTTAGTTACAGAATACAGAATACATGCCCAAAAATGTAATTTGTAACGTATTCCGTTACGTTACTCAATCTGAGTAACGTATTCTGAATACTTGGATTACTTCCACATTGAATTGCATTGAATAAGTGTAGGAATGCGGTCATCACATCCTGCGTACTAAACAGGCCTATGCTGGTGTGTATTTCTGCATGTTCCAACTGCCTGAATGTGTTATAGGCCCATGTCTCCCTGAAAGTGCAATATATTATAATTTGCTATAGAAGAACAAAGACTATAGTGTATGTTGCGGTCACCGCTGCGGTGATGTGCTGACTCGTACATGTAACATGTAAGGGTGGCGCTGCCAATAAAGCACCTAAAAGCTGTCTCAAAGAACCGGCAAAAGTAATGATTGAATATGTTAGTGTCGGCTGCAAAGATGAAGTTGACGATGCTGACTCGCGATCTTTGCAGCACCCTAGTGAACGCGCCGGAGAGAAATGCACATTTCATACGGATTACATAAACAGAGAGCAGTCTGTTTTCTTTTGTTATGAATTGTTCTGTTTAAAAGTAGACATGTCTGTGAGGCAGGTAGGCTAGCCTACCTTATACGCTAAGTTTCGGTTCATTTATGAGACGAGCCCCAGTTCACGCGCTGGCGCCTCCGTGCCGTGATGTCTATTGTCTGCTATAATTATGCCTACTTCTTATTTTTTAAATCCAGACAATTGGTTGATGAAACATTGATTCAAATTTAGATACAATTAATACCAATCGAAATTCACTTTAAAGAAAGGCTTTGTGCATCTGTTTGATGTCTCTGTGGAAGTTTTAAAGCAGTCTTTTACTGCCGCTTTTACGGAGTGGTCACCTCCGCGTAACACTGTTTTTTCCTCATGAATGCGAACAAGAAAAATAAAATAAAATGAATATTTTATGTTCTGTGGAGAGCTAACCCTTCTTCATCCGGTGTGGGTTTTACTTTTGGTTTTCGCAGTGTAGCCTAATTCACAGAAGTAGCCTATTAAAACATATTTGGACAAAAAGTTAAATATTTTTTGTGTCACGCATGTTTATTTCCCATATTAAATATAAAACGCATTTGTATACAGATATTTTTCTAATGTCTGGACTCCTTTATTAAGGGAGTATGGATATATACACAGACATTACAATATATTGGAATTAAATGCATTTTCTGATAATGTATATTTCAAGTTTTGACTGCAAATGATTACGTCCTGGAATTGCTCAATTTTAAAGAATTATTCCTCAACTAGTTTTGTGGTGTAGGTCTACGTATTTTATAATGTTAACTTCAAATAATACAAATAGTAATTTAAAGATGTGTTGGCATTGGATCTGGACGTGAAGGATAACTCTGGGAGTTGGAAGGTGAGTGTCGCGATTCTGCCTTCTCACACGCGACACAGGTTCGTGGATCTGAGTGTCGCGATTTCAGTTTCATATTGCATATCCTTACAGCCCTGTAGCTAGTAGCCTACCTGATACAACTATAAAATAGCAAGGTGACCAGTAAAACTACAGCAGAAGACTACCCCTGGCTAAATTATAATAATAACTTGAAGATGCTTCTTCTGGTTGGAGGTGGAGTCTTTGGACGCTGAAAGGAGGATGGTTGCTTCCAAGCAGAGGTTGCACTGCACAGTTATATTTGTTCTCCCTTCTCTTTCTTTAATGTGAAATGCTGTTTGAATTTCCAAGATAGAAACGCATTCTTGCCCTGGCTTTGTTGCTCCTGCTCCATCTCTACCTCTAGCTCCCGCTGCTCCTCTTCCGACTCCATTGTGACTGATCACGCACATTATTTCGTTTTCATATTGGGGCTTCTGGGAAATGCATGGAGTTGCCTTAATTTATTTAGGGAGCAAATAACTCGTGAAACAGAGAAGTATCGTCATGTAATCCATCGATTTCATCAATGTAACTGTATTCTAAATACCAACTATTTGAATTGTAACTGTAACGAAATACAGTTACTCATAATTTGTATTCTGAATACGTAACGCCGGTACATGTATTCCGTTACTCCCCAACACTGGCTATTTATTACTGTCTGGAGATCAGATTTGGTTTGGATACATTACAAGACACAACTTACTCAAGGAAATTTAGGTGAGCATCAGCAAAAAACATTTTGTTGTTGGTGTAGTCGATGGTCAGGGCATGAGGCCACACAAGCTTGGTAGTGATGATAGCTGATGTGTTAGTTCCATCCATGCCAGCCCTGCCAATGAAAGCCGTCCGCCCCCAGTCTGTCCAATATAACCATCTGACCAGGTATAGAAAATGGAATGTTTACACACATAAAAATAGCAGATGTTCAACTAAACAAATACAATAAATATTGAACTCACCCATATTTAGGGTTAACGGCGACAGCCCGAGGACTGGCAAAGCAGTACGTAGAGTTGGCATCAACACAACCTTTCAGAAGTTTTTTCCGGTAACGGCCGTCAAGTTCTGAGACATGAATGGCTCCAATAGTCCCATCTGCCCAGTACAGCTTTCTGCAAGGAAAAATGCACCCATAGATAAACCTTGCACAGTCGTTTTTAGAATATACTTCAACTAAATGAGTGAATCAAGCTCCTCATTAACCTACCGGCCCACCCAGTCCACAGCCAGGCCTTCTGGTCCATCCAGGTCATTCTGCAATATGACCTCCCTTCCTGTCCTGTCTAAATACATCCTCTCAATGTGCAATGTCCCAACATCCACCCAGTATAAACGCTTCTCAGTGGTATCAAAGTCTAGAGCCACAACGTTTGACAGGCCCTGCAGCACCACCGACAAGGACGAACCATCTGCGGTTAGGTTACGGATGTAGTAACGGTTGCTGTAGAGGAGGTACGGTGCGATTCCACTGTTCTGACGGCAGGTGCGTCCATCAGGCTCCCGCAGGTATCCCGGAGCACATTTGCAGTAGAAGGAGCCCACAGCATTCTCGCACACCTGACTGCACACTCCCGGTATTTCCTTGCACTCGTCTATGTCCTCACAGGCCTTGCCATCTGGCATGAGTTTGTAGCCGTCCCTGCAGGAGCAGTAATAACCCGTCAGTGTGTCTGTGCAGTTCTGAGCACACTGGTGAATGGCTAGGTTACTGCACTCATTTATGCCTGTGGAGGGACAGAAAGGCACATCATTACCTAATTCATCCAGTTAATTAGACTCATTGTAAATGTGTAATTACACAATTAATTATGTGTAATTATGTGTAAATTGTAATTTATTTGTTTGTATATTAGCAATGACAATAATGATCTGTATTTGCATGTGGGCGGAGCTTGAATCAGAAATGTGTCAAAACTAAATAAAAGTCAAGTCATTTCAAATAAATGCTGTTCTTTTTTACTTTCTATTCATTAAAGAATCCTGAAAAACATGTATCATGGTTTCCACAAAAATATGAATCAGCACAACTGCTTTCAACATTGATAATAATAAATGTTTCTTGAGCACCAAATCAGCATATTAGAATAATTTCGGAAGTATCATGTGACACTGAAGACTGGAGTAACGGTTGCTGAAAATTCAGCTTTTTCCATCACAGGAACAAATTACAATGTATTAATGATAATAATATTTCACAATTTTAATGTTTTACTATACGTTTGATCAAATGATTACAGCCTCGGTGAGCCAAAGAGAGTTTAAAAACGTTTTATTTAAAGGACACCTATTATGCAAAATTCACTTTTACATGGTGTTTGAACAGAAATGTGCATTTGCAGTGTGTGAGCAAAACCACCCTAGAATGATAAAAATCCACCCAGTGTTTTTTTTACAATCTCAATAAATCATAAGCACTGTCTCAGAACGAGCTGTTCTAAGATTCGGTGCAATGTGACGTAGAATTGCGCAAGCCCCACCGACGTGGTTTGATTGACACTGTGGTTTTGGCATAGACCCGGCCCTCGGTGATCTGTACACCATCCTCCATTGATTCAACGACAGCCGGTGTTCTGACGATTTGTGCTGCCTTGTCGAAAATGTCTCCTAAGAAACATAAGTGTTCTGTTGTGGGATGTAATAATGTACATAGTAGTTCCCCTTCGAGGGAACTCGCACTATGTCATCCTCGTGACGACACTATGGGGAACGCCCTTAGCGTAACACATCTGAAGTATGAATGAAATCTGTCCAATCCTGATTGGTGCTGCGTCATGACGTAGTAGATGACGGCACAACCGGAAGATACAAAGGGACGCCGGCACACACACACATTAGCTTTTTGCTCTTCAGCAAGCGCTCTGTGTCAAACTGTCTGTCCTATTTGGTGTTGTTTGTCCCATAAGAATTGTCCTAAATAAGCTGCATTGCAATATAGAATCTATAGTGGCTCGGATCTCGCATTTATCGAGGCAGCGCGTTGATTACGGGTCTACTCTGCAATAAAGATTCTGTGACTAGGATCTCGCGTTGTCGAGGCAGCGCGTTGATTAGAGGTCTGCATTACAATACAGAATCTAGTGGCTCGGATCTCGCGCTTGCCGAGGCAGCACGTATATTACGGGTCTGCTTTGCAATAAAGATTCTGTGTGTGTGCGAGGCACGAACAGTCAGCTCCTGAGGGTGCTGGCTGTGTTCATTGAGAAACATCTCGACGCGCACAGCCGTGCGTTTTCGGGTGTTTCAGCCTCGCGCTCGCTGATTTTCTTCTCCAGAGATGAAAACCAAATATATTGTGAACGACTCGAATCTCGCGTTTGCCGAGGCAGCGCGTAGAGTACGGGTCTGCAATGAAAGGGACACACGCGATCTGTGAAATAATACTGTTTGGGTGCGAGGCATTCACAGTCAGCTCCTGAGGGTGCTGGCAGCTGTTCATTGAGAATATCTCGACGCGTATATCCGTGCGCTGTCGGATATTTCAGCCTCGCACCTGTTGACTTTCTTCTTGAGGGATGAAAGCCAAATATATTGAGATTAGAGACCGTATAACACAAACAGTATTGTCTGGAATTATGGCTGCATTTAATTTTAAGAAATTAAAATGATAGAATATTATCTGATAATATTATAAATGAATATTATATTAAGTTAGATATTTTAATTCAGCCTACCATTCAGACCTGTTTCACTTATACAGTGTTTATGACTGCATTTAATTCTGAGGAATTAAAATGATGAGCAGCGAACGCACGCTGCTCTGTCTGCCGCCCCAAGGGCTTGCGGCCAGGCAGTGCTCGTGTTTGCCCATCGGGAACGGTTTTCGATTATTCCCTGCCGGCCCTCCGCTTCAGGGTGTCGAGAGCGAAACCGAAAGAGCCTCCCCTCAGGGAAGCCCTCAGGAAGTCGATGTCTGTATCCCGCCGTTAAGTTCGCTTTGGGACACATCGGTTTCCAGCGAACGCAAGCTGCTCTGTCTGCCCCACAGGCTTGCGGCCAGGCAGCAATCACGTCCGCACATCGAGAATCGTTTTCGGTCGAACCCTGCCGGAGATCCGCTTCAGGGGGTCAAGAACGAATCACGATTGATACCCGAAGCCAGGCTCGAGCAGCCGGACCGCTGAGAGCTGTCCCCCCCCGGGGCGGAGCGATCGAGGTCGCTTCCCCCCCGGAGCTCTCGGGAAATCAGTGCTGTGTTCCCGCCGGCCAGTACGCTTCGGGCCAAGCTGATTTCCCGCGTACGCACGCCGCTCCAGCCGCCTCTAGTAAGACCTGTGGCTGGGCAGCGAACGCGTCCGCCCACCCAAAATCGTTGTCGACCGCTCCCTGCCGGCCAGCTGCTTCAGGGGTTCGGGAACGAGTCTTGGGTAACACCCGAGGCCAGCCTCGAGAGGCTGGTTCCCTTAGTAGATTATCTCGGCGCATGGTCATGCCTTCCGAATATATCTGCATGGGCCCTGGGAGTTGTGTGGGATTCCACGACGATGCGGGCACAGATGTCTCCTGCGTGCATGGAGTCCATACTGGCGATGGTCTCCAGAGTGAAGCTAGGCCACAACCTCACTGTGAAGCAGTTTCAGAGACTGCTGGGGCTCATGGCAGCAGCGTCCGACATCATACCTTTTGGCCTGCTACACATGAGACCCCTACAGTGGTGGTTGAGAGCCAAGGGGTTTTCCCCGAGGGGAAATCCGTTCCGTATGATCAGGGTAACGCGCAGATGCCTTCGTTCCCTTGACATATGGAGGAAACCTTGGTTCCTGTCCCAGGGACCGGTGCTGGGAGCATCATATTGCCGGAAAATCGTTTCAACAGATGCCTCTCTCACTGGTTGGGGCGCGGTCATGGACGGCCGCTTTGCGAGAGGTCTGTGGGAGACCCGGCATTTTTCCTGGCACATCAATTGCCTGGAAATGCTGGCGGTCTACAAAGCTCTGAAAAGTTTTTTCCCGGACCTCCGCGGCCACCATGTCCTGATACGCTCGGACAACACTTCTGTAGTCGCGTATCTGAATCATCAGGGGGGTCTGAGGTTGCGCCTTCTATGCAGACTGGCACACCAGATCCTTCTGTTGTCCCAGAGGAAACTGTCGACTCTCAGAGCGATGTATGTCCCCGGGATCCAAAATCAGGGAGCAGACGTCCTGTCGAGGCAGGGGCTGGGAGTGGCGACTCCACTCGAGATCGCTCTGCTCTCGGGAGTCTTTGAGCGGGTCCGCCGGGAAGGGATCAGCCTAGTTTTAGTAGCACCCCGCTGGCCGACCCGGATATGGTTCTCGGGCATTGTAGCACTACTAGACGGCCTCCCGTGGCAGGTCCCTCTGAGGAGGGATCTGCTGTCTCAGGCAGGGGGCACAATATTTCACCCCCGGCCAGAGCTGTGGAACCTCTGGGTCTGGCCCCTGAGGTGGCTCGGTACCTAGAGGCTGGCCTGTCAGCAGATGTTGTCGAGACCCTACTCAGCTCCAGGGCTCCTTCCACCAGGAGACTGTACAGCCTAAGATGGAATGTGTTTTCCACTTGGTGTAGAGAGCGTGAGGTGGACCCAGTTAACTGCCCAGTGGCTTCAGTGCTGAAGTTCCTCCAAGATCGTTTCTCCGCCGGTCTTACCCCGTCCACACTTAAGGTGTATGTGGCTGCCATTGCGGCTTTCCACTCGCCTATAGGTGCTGGGCCTTTGGGAAAGCACCATATGGTTGTACGTTTCCTGCGTACAGGAAACGTTTCCTGCGAGCCTGCGGCTCACTCCAGAGTCCAAACCTGGGACCTGGTGGTGGTTCTTGAAGGGTTGGCTGAGGACCCCTTTGAACCACTGGAGTCGGCTGAGGCAAACAACCTGACCTTCAAGGTGGCCTTTCTCCTTGCCAGCACCTCTCTGATGAGAGTGGGGGATCTCCAGGCCTTGGCTATAACGCCAACTTGCCTGGAGTTTGCCCCTGGCGGTGTTAAGGCCATCTTACATCCTAGGCCGGGCTATGTGCCCAAGGTGCCGTCTAGTGCGGCACGGTCAGTGGTTCTTCAGGCCTTCCATCCTCCACCTCATGGGACGGCGGAAGAGGGGAGACTTCACTTTGGAGAAGTCTTCTCAGTGGAGGAAGTCAGACCAGTTATTGGTGTGCTTTGGTTCACCCAAGAAAAGGCTGCCTGCATCTAAACAGACAATAAGTAGTTGGATTGTCTAGGCTATAGCCACGGCTTATCAGGTGCGCAATTTGCCTTCACCTATGGCCGTGAGGGCGCATTCCACCAGGAGCATGGCCTCCTCGGTGGCCCTCCTTTCTGGCATCTCGCTTCAGGAGATCTGCGAGGCGGCCGGGTGGGCCAGCCCGCACACCTTCATACGTTTTTACAGTCTGCAACTCCCCTTGACGCCTGGCGCCAGAGTGCTCGCGTCCTAAGTGTGCCTATTCTACCAGCTTCACACCAGGGCGGGCGTGATTACGGTGTGGCATAGTGGGTATTACGTTCCCCATAGTGTCGTCACGACGACGACGCAGTGTGAGTTCCCTCGAAGGGGAACATCTCGGGTTACAACTGTAACCCTTGTTCCCCAAGAAGGGAACGAGACACTGCGTCTCGTCGCCACACCTATCACGGGCAGAGCGCTTGCTTCATTGCAAAGGAGCTAATGTGTGTGTGTGCCGGCGTCCCTTTGTATCTTCCGGTTGTGCCGTCATCTACTACGTCATGACGCAGCACCAATCAGGATTGGACAGATTTCATTCATACTTCAGATGCGTTACGCAAAGGGCGTTCCCCATAGTGTCGTCACGACGACGACGCAGTGTCTCGTTCCCTTCTCGGGGAACAAGTCGTAACAGTCGTAACCAGAGACGTTTTCACTTACTTCCGACATCAGACCCACTGAAAACATAGTGGATGGATTTTATTTACGAAGGAAAGGCACCACTTAAACTTCCAAAATACGTTTATGTTTGCACAAGTCATTTTCTGACTGACTGTTTTGTGAGCGAGGGTCAATTCAAAGCAGATCTTGCGTCAAAGTTAATCCTCAAGTGTGGATCGTTGCCTACTGTTCGCGATCAGTAAGTGTATTTTATGATTTTTTAGCAAATAGTCATTTCAGTCGATGTCAGCCATTCAACAACAAGTGCGTCTAAAGTTGTTGTCGTCGTCGTAGGATGTCTGTGTATATAATTTAAACCTTGTTTGTATAGTGTGTAACCACACGTTTATAAATATTTTTTTTTAAAATATTGTATTAAAAACTGTGCATGTTTTCTGTAAAGAAAAGACATCAAAATTGCGATTTTTATAAAAAAGGCCAGCATATCGACGCAAAGCTGTAGAACGAGGGATATTGGCGTTATCACAGTATTTGTGTTTGTAGTTTCAAAAAATTGCGCCAACGTTATCACAGTTTGTGTGTGTCTCTGTGTGTGTTGCACATCCATAATTGCAAATGGGACGCGATTACAACTTAAATGTATCAAATAACCATTCCGAGACGTCCTGGTCCATCCTCATTTGTGTTTCTTCTGCCGGAGTCTCTTCATCATCTGGGTAGGGGTGGGGGAAAAACGATTCTTAGATGCATCGCGATGCGGACGTGGACGATTCTGAATCGATCCACAAATGTCAAAAATGGATTTAAAAAAAAAAAAAGTTTTTTTAGATATGTAGCCTATTTATAATGACGTAATATTGACGGAACGCAAAAGACGGAACTCTGAAGCACGGAAGTGCAGTGCCAAGACCATCTGTCTGTGGCGTGTGCCCATAACAGAGACGCGATGGCTGAGCGCGAAATCCAAACACCCTCCTCGTTAAAAGCTGACTTGTGGAAATATTTTGGCTTCTATGAAGTTGAAGGGGGAAAGGAGCTGGACAAGAGGCACACTAGTTGTAAGCTTTTTGGAATAAAACTAAAATATTTCGGCAACACGACAAATATGAGAAGCCATATGACACGTTTCCACCCAGAGGAGGAAAAACACTCGGCTGTACCAGAGCCGCTTCTCTCTATGGCTCTGGGCTGTACCGGTGTTCAGACGATTTCTGCTGCCTTGTCGAAAAATGCTACCCAAACGCGAATCGATCACAGATAATGTTGATTCATTCTCTATTGTTTCCATTATGGTGTAAATCTCACAATATTATGACATCGTTATTTCATTTTAATCAGGGTAAGTGTATGGGGAGCATATTTTGATATTTTAAATGAACTAGCAATTATCACATTTGATATTATAACAAGTAAAAATGATATTATTATATGAAATAAAATTATAATAAAATTCGAAGTTAAGAGTACAGTATAATGTACCGTTTTTATTTTTAAAACGGTGTGAAAAGTAAAAATTATCATCAAATATTCATCTTTGACCTGTCAAAGTTTCCTACAAGTCTCCACAGAAAGGATTCATAGATTTATGGGCGTGGTAAGCAGAAGAAAAATGAGTCTGCATATGCGCATAACCAGTAAGTAGCACATCTCAATGGGTAGCATGAATCGTCAGAACACCTGTTGTTGTTATATTATTAATTTACTACAAGTATGCTGCTAGTTCAGGCACACATTTATTTTCCTGTTGGTTCTTTGCAATGTTAATAAAATATATTGTACGTTAATTCTTTATGGGTCATTACTTTGTACTTTTAAAGCAAAGTATTTATATTCACACACACACACACACACACACACAAAGATTCAGATAATCGATAATCGCTTTAGAATCGAATCTCAGGCCTCTGATTCGTAATCGAATCGAATCGTGACGTAATCGATCCCATAATAACAGAGGAGGAACATAATCAAATTAACGTTCGCAAAATGTTTTGAGGATATCATTGAGGCCTGAGATGACGGAGTGTTTTTTATAAAACGTTCTTGTAATGTGAAGTGTTAACAAAGCAAGAACATTACAACTGTAACATTTTGAGGATGTTTTGGGAATGTTTTTGAGATAACAGATAAGACAATGTTCTCAATAAAACATTGGTACAATGTTCCATAATGACAGAGGAACATTATCAAATCAACGTTCGTAAAATGTTTTGACGATATTATTTAGTCCTGAGATGATAAAATGTTTTTAATAAAACATTCCTTTCAATTTACTTTTTAACATTTTGCATGAAACATTTTGAGGATTTTTTTAGGGATGTTGTTATCTTTTATAAATCATTAGCACAATAACAAAGGAGGAACATTATCAAAGCAACATTCATCAAATGTTTTGAGGACATTATTGGCCTGAGATGACAAAATCTCATAATATGATGAGTAACAAAAGCTACATTTTAAGGATATTTTAGGGAAGCTGTTTAGGTAACAGATTGTAGAATTATTTTAACATATAAAATATTGGCATAATGTTCCATATTAAAAGAGGAGATTATCAAAACAGCATTTGTAAAGTGTTTTGAGGATATTACTCTGAACTGTTTGAACTGTTGCGCGAAATGTGTTTAGAAGAGACGAGAAGCTGATTGGGGGTCACTGTGGATCGACGTTTAAAACTACCAATCACAGCGTGATTTTCTCATGACGTAAGAACATTTGAAATCGACAAACAGCGCAAAGAAAGTAACGTTTTTGTTGAAGAAATCGGCGCAAAATGCCCGTTGTCTAAATTGACAAATTGCCAAACAACAGAACTCCTGGTCAACGGAAGAGCTCTTTCACAACTGTAAGTTTTTTTTTTGTGTGTGTATTTTTCAGTTTACATATAGCTTTCTCTTATCCTTGATATATGTCTTTCAGTGTTAGATTTTACTTTCTTAGAATTGTATGACAGTCGCATTAAATCTGAGTATATGTTACTTTTGAATAACAGCTAGATATGTTTTAATCCAGACTCCAAACTGCCTGTTTGAAGATGAATATAAAACCGATGACGCAATAAAGTCTCCATTTACAACAAAGGTAGCCTACTATAATATTGTGTTCTGTGTATATGAATACTCTATTTTTGCAACTTAAAAGTGTTAATCTTATTGTCTTTTGAAAGTAAAAGTTAATAATATTTCAGTAATTCATAAAGAGGTAATGGGAAAATTGGAAAAAGCATTCAGTCTAAAACGTTTTCAGTCTTTTGTGTTTCTAGCAAATATTGTATGTGCTTGTAATATCGTTGTATGTTGACAGACCATGTTTTAAAATATTTCAGGTAATTACTCTGGGGCTGGTGGTCAATGTAAAGGACACAATCTGTCAAACATAAACCTGCAGAGGTGAATGGATATGGGAGCTAAAGAGACTTGTAACTGGTAGGTGGTTTTGTAACTTGTTGTAAATCTTCACAGAATTACCTTTATATTATAATACAGATTATAGTAATCTTGTTCAAATGTTAGGAAATAATTATGTTGGTTTAAGAAAGCCAACATATTGTTAACCTATTTGAACTAAATATTATTATTATTATTATTTTTCTGAGACAAAAATTTTCAACTCTTAACTCCTAGAGCTTTAGTGCTAAAAGCACCTAACACAGACCATAAATGATCTCATCCAAAAGACATCCAAAAATGAGAATTAGCCCATGATTTACTCACCCTCAAGTCATCCTTGGTGCATATGACATTCTTCTTTCAGACGAATACAATCGGAGTTATATTAAAAAATGTCCTGGCTCTTCCGAGCTTTATAATGGCAGTGAATGGCCGTTTCTGTTTTAAGTCTATAAAAGTGCATCCATCCATGATAAAAGTAATCCACACGGCTCTGGCGGGGTTATAAAGGCCTTTTGAAGCGAAGTAGTGCTGGGCGGTATACCGGTTCATACCGAAAACCGGTGTATATTTTTGTTATGATATTAATTTTTAATATACCGCCATACCGATGTATTTAATTACACAACGTTCGGAACGACATTACGCCACGCGACACTGTTTCAGACGGACCCTTTACAATGTTGCACTTCTAAGCAGCGACTGCGAGGCGAGAGTAAACAGCAGTGCTCTGGTGTTACGTTACAGGGAAGATGGATGCTGCAGAACTATGGCGTTATTTTCCTGTCAAATGTCGAGAGCGCATTATTGTAGCGCGAAAGTACATTAATATAATGCGCGAGCGCGAATCTCTATGCTCACGCGCGGAATATAATGTGCCGCGCTCTCAGATACACGCTGCTCACGTAAAGGCCTGTTCACACCGGGACGAATTTCGCGTGCGATATTCGGCAGCGTTTAACGCCTCGTGACTAAACAATGGGCGCCAATGTGAGTGTGCACACCGACGCGTAAAACGCCACGCGTAAAAGCGTCATTTTTTTTAATACGCCTCGGGTTTGTTTTTTTGGTTTGACGCGCCGCGTCAAAAACTATCCGACCAATGAGATTGGCGCTTTTGCTCACGTGTCTGGAGCTTCT
This sequence comes from Siphateles boraxobius, assembly GCF_051911475.1. Lineage (NCBI taxonomy): Eukaryota > Metazoa > Chordata > Actinopteri > Cypriniformes > Leuciscidae > Siphateles > Siphateles boraxobius. Next base: position 19,166,371 of record NW_027509097.1, read on the forward strand.
GAAGTTACAGTAAAACACAACTTGGGGGCGCTTAAACACAAAACGGTCTTGCCGAGCACACATACGTAATGGCGAAGAAGATATACAGCGTCTACTACACCAAAGCAGAGAATGTCTAATGACCAAAGCCCGTCTACGGACATTCTCTTATTAGACAATATTATTATTAGACTTATTAGACACACTCTGCCGGGAAGAAATAAGACGAGGAAGATGCAAGGCCAGATGAATGTAGAGCTGCTGGTCTTGTTGGTGTCTTTATAAAGAGACACCAACGAGAATAAAGAACTATATGACAAACGCGACAAACTTGCTCTCTTCTTCTGAGTGTGTCAAGCGTGTGTCAGAAGCACTTTGTGGACCGGGGTATTTCTGTTTTACATTAAGCGCCATCTAATGTCAGGGAATAAATTTGCATGTTCACTCGGCTCATCGTCAGCGAAAATCGCTTGGGTGTGAACACAAAAAACGCGTTGAAAAACGCTGACGAATAACGCGAGCCGATATTCGTCCCGGTGTGTACGAGGCTTTAGAATAGGTCTATTTTCTCTGGACTCGCTCAGAGAATCCTGCACTTAAAACGTGTTCAGTGCAATTGCGAATCTCTCCTCTTCCCCAGCTGACAATTTTAGGTTATAAGAACGTTTTCATAACGTTCCCATTAAGTTATAAAAACGTTATTTCTGAATGTTATAGGAACATTCAAAACGTCCAGTTTTTTAGACGTTGTATTAACGTTATTTCTTGGTTATTATAAGAACTTTATTCAAAACATTATAAGAACGTTCAATTCTCCCGTTATATAAACGTTGTATTAACGTTATTTCCTGGTTACAAGAACGTTGTTAGAACGTTAAGAAATAACAATTTTAGGTTATACTGGGCGCTATTCTATTCTACAATATTCACTAATGACAGTAAAATAGACCATCCTAAGTCAATTTACTGCAGTAATTCCTCTCTCAACCAGTAGAAAATGCTTTGAACACCTGATTATGCATGAGAAAAAAAAAACGTCATAAACCGGAAAACCGGCATCATTTTGAAAAAAAAACGTGATATAAATTTTTGGTCAAACCGCCCAGCACTAAAGCGAAGCGATGCGTTTGTGTAAGAAAAATATCCATATTTAAAACTTTACTGACTAAAATAACTAGCTTTAAAATAACTAGCTTAGCATATATTTCTTTCTGCTTTTGAAGTAACTAAAACGTACAGCTTCACTAATAGCAAAGAGATGCTGCACTTACAGGTATGATTAATTCACTCTAGAAATAGTTCTATCGCCAATACATTCAAATGCAGTGTTACTTTATCTGTATCTGATTTAAAACAAGCAGAAATCTGTAAGAAATGTAACGATCCATAGACAATATAAGCGCTGTTAAGTCAGAGCAATAGCCTCGTGGGCAGCGCTGTGCCATGCTGGAGCTGTGCTCACGGCGACCTGAGTTCCAGTCCTGGTTCGAGGTTCAGGCTTCTCAAGCCAACATCAACGTTTGTTCACATAATTTAGCCTCTAGTTGTGTTATTAATATGGATTAAGTTTATGTTTTAAATTACAGAAACAAAAAAGATACTCATAAGGTATCATATTTATACTTTCAATAAATTAGTCTTTACATAATTTCTGATTACTAATTAGGCTGGCTAATTTTGAAAGTTTTCAATGTCAATATTGCTTGTGATCTTAATATGTATGTATTTGTATTCTTTCTGTTTACACTGTTGCATGATCTTCTTTTATAGGCTATGAGGAAAAACCCTACCATGCACACAGATAATAGAGTTCACTGCTGCTAACTGGGAGAGCAGCTGGACAACTAGAAGAGAGAACAGTAGAACACATATTAATACAGATGACTGTATTATTCTTCTGCAAGAACCAAGACTAGCAAAGACTGATGATGACGCATGATTGCACATTGGACTTTACTGATTTCTTCATTTAATGTTGGGCATTTACTGTACGCAGAACTTCTAATAATTTATGTGGATGCCATTTATAAACCTGTTAGATTCTGATGTTTTAGTTTTGAGATTAATAAAATTGTATGTTTTAACAATGTTATAGCTATTAGCTAAGCATTTTTTTTGTTTAAGAGAACATTTTGGGAACAAAAATAAAACTTCCCGCTAAAAACTTTATAAGAATGTTAGGGGATGTAATGTTCTAAAAATGTTATGATTAAACCTTTATAGAAGGTCATCACAAAACATTTTTAGAGTGTTCTTAGAGAATGTTATGCCATCTTTTAAGAGAACATTCTGGGAACAAAAATAAAACTACCCGCTAAAAATGTTATAAGAACATTAGGGAATAATGTTCTAACAATGTTAGCATTAAACATTTTTAGAATGTTTTTAGAGAATGTTATCCGATCTTTTAAGAACATTCTTGGAACAAAAAGAAAACTACCCGCTGAAAATGTTATAAGAACATTAGGGAATAATATTCCAACAATGTTAGCATTAAACATATTTAGAATGTTTTTAAAGAATGTTATTAGAACTTTTAAGAGAACATTCTGGGAACAAAAAGAAAACTACCCGCTGAAAATGTTATAAGAACATTAGCGAATAATGTTCTAACAATGTTAGCATTAAACATATTTAGAATGTTTTTAGAGAATGTTATCCTAGCTTTTAGGAGAACATTCTGGGAATCAAAATAAAACTACCCGCTGAAAACATTATTAGAACACTGCATGGTAATGTTCTCAGAACATTTTTAGAACAAAAAATTTCTAGCTGGGTAGAGATTCCCAACCCTACATCTGGGTCTGATTCCAGTTCAAACATGTACGGCTGAATGCCATACAAAACAGCGGGTCTCTCACTCTCAGCCATTCTGCTTCTACCGACTGTTTATTGCCATAGGTATGCAAGTCACGCCCTCATCCAAAGGCAGGGCGGGGATATGCAGCTCATTTACATTTAAGGTGGTACACACCAAAACAGCTCTTTTTAAAACAGGCCCCAAAAATGACATTTTCAAATGGTTATAATAAATTAACTGGGGTATTTTGTGCTGAAACTTCACAAATACATTCTGGGGACACCCGAGACCAATATTAAATCTTGTAAAAAGGGGCATATTAGGTGCCCTTTAATCTTTAAAAACACAGTTTTTTGAAAGGTATTGTATTCATGTATAAATATTATAATTATTGCTGCTGCTGCAGTGCAAATTTGGACTTGTTACTACCAATAGATACACAGACACGCTGCTGAGAGCATGTAAGATATGCTGCTACATAAATAGACATACATCAATACCATAGCAGATCTAGGAAGGTGGAGCTGGGGGAGGTGGAGGGATAACACATTTTAGACATATTGGCTTTAAAGACTCATCATTGCAATGTAATTTTAGATATACTCATTAATATTTTGCTTTAACTTTGAGTTTGTTGAATAATCAGGCAAACTATTTTTTTATACTATTCAATAGAATTCATTATTCATAAATAATTTATTTGCTGTTTCAGGCACATCACTAAAACGAGTCTTTTCCCAAACACAAACTGGTGTCTTACCGCAGCCCTTCTCATCACTGTTGTCAGAGCAGTCCCTCTGCTGGTTGCAGACATTGTGGATGTCAATGCACTCCCCAGAATTGCACATGAATTGTCCTGGTGCACAGGTGGGTTCTGGGCTCCTGCACAAGCCTTCGAGTTCATCAGAGCCATCCTGGCAGTCTGTATAACCATCACATGCATACGTTGATGGGATACACACTCCATTCTGGCAGGTGAACTCCCAGCTGGAGCAAGTGCTATACACGCAGCCGATCTCATCACTGCTGTCCCCACAGTCATTCACATGGTCACAGCTGAAGAGTTTTACACACACACAGTATATATTTTATGAATATTGTGAGTAGCATTTGATTTGATGTGCATTGTTGGGTACTGCCGGAGAGTAAAAACTCACTGGAAGGGCACCAGAATGCAGCGACCATTGTCGCAAGCAAACTCGTTCATGTGGCATGTGCGGTTGGGGCAGTTGTGCAGCTCATCTGCAGCATCTGCGCAATCCTTCTCACCATCGCACACATAACTCAATGGAATACAGCGAGGAGAGCCTGGGTACCAAGTGGTGCATGTGAAATCACTGGGGTTGCAAGTCCTTGATCCTGAAATTCAAAATACAAGTCAGACTAGCACGTAACAACTGCACTGACTTGCTGGTTTATACAATCTTGAATGACAGGCCTTACCGCACTGTAGTTCCTGTGCCTCATCACTGTTGTCTCCACAGTCGTTGTTGCCATCACATACCCACTTTTCCAGAATGCAGTTTCCATTCGCACAGCTGAACTGCTGAGGGTTACATGTATAAACCTGATCCTCTGTGTACAGAGACAAAGAGAGTATTAGATAGGGATTCCAGGCTCTGCTTTGCAGACAGAAGAGGAATTCGACATGTACCGCAGGTGGGTGGCTCATCTGTGTCGTCCAAACAATCTGGGATGCGATCACACACCCATGACTGGGGAATACACTTCCCGTTATCACAGCGGAAATTGTCTGCAGAGCAGGTCCGGCCAGCTGTTGACCACAAGCAGTACAGGATATGACTTTGAGGACATGTAATAGTATTTTTTTATATTAAAGGGACATTTCACTCAAACATAAAACTTCTGTCATGAAGGGCAACATCTAAAAGTTGAGACCATGTAACTCACCACAGAAGAGTGAATTTTCATCACTGTTGTCCCCACAGTTGTTAAAACCATCACATAGGTTACTCGAAGAAATGCAGATGTTGGTGGTGTCACATTTTACTAAGCCAGGTGCACAGGTTCTGTCAGCTAATAAATCAAATACATATGATTGTTCTTTGTTACCAGAAATTGCACACTTCACATTTAATATCATACCAGTTAAAGAGTAGCACGTGCGGGGCTTAACATCAACAATTGTTTTAATTCAAAAGGGAAAAAAGGCAGAAAATTATATGAAAATGTAGATTTTGGTGTCAATGACCTAGTGTTATTATTGTTAACTCAAACTAAATCTACAACTATTAAAAATCATTTTCACAAAAAAATACATAAATTTTAGATGGCAAGTTTAAACTTGAAAAACTTAAATAAAATGAGTTTAGGTTGAAGTACTAAAATTACTAAAACTAAAATAAAAATAAATTAAAGCTAAAAAGACATAAAAAAACTAAAAGCATGTAACAAAAAAATTACAGAATTACAGAACAGTATATAAAAAATACTAAAATAACACCACACTCACGGCAGTTAACTTCATCCGTGGTGCCGTTGTCTCGGCAGTCATTGAATCCATTACACACAAAACCCGCACTGATGCAGCGTCCGTTAGCACAGGTGAACTCTGTGGTAGGGTTACAGGTTGGGAAGGGACAGCCATGTTCGTCACTGTTATCTCCACAGTCATTTGTGAAGTCGCACACATAGTACAGAGGCACACAGCCTCCGTTATCACAGGTAAAGTCCGTAGGTGAGCAGGTGTGGAAAGCTGTGGAATGTAGAATTCATGTATAAAGAAAAAAAAATTATATAAACTAAATTAAACTATTTTTTTAATTGCTAAGGTCACTTACCACACACTCTCTCAAGCTCATCTGAGCCATCCAAGCAGTCCCTGTAGCCATTACACTTCCAGCGCTGGAACAAACAGCTTCCGTCCAGACAGGTGAACTGATCTGCATGGCACCGCTGCCCATTGTCGGGGATGCAGTCTTTCCCATAATTGGCCAGATACCAGTTACCAGTACTGGGACACTGACACTCTGGACCAGATGGACCTGAGAAAGTGATAAACGAGAGACATGAGATGTATAAGCTTCTCAAAAAAGAGAAAAAAGAAAAATAAACAAACACACTAGAATTTGGGTCCAAAAGTCTGAGAGAACATAAAAATAGCTCCATGTTGCAATCATATAGAGGTATCGTCTGACTGTATGTACACAAATGAATGTCACAAATTTTCTTATTTGATTAGTGACAGAATCTGAAATATTTAAAATTCATTTTCAGTTATAACATTTAATTATTTCATTTTTTTTAAATCCTAATCCTCATTTATTTTCCAGGTTTCTATTTTAAGTTCTAATTTAACTACTAATTTAATTTACATTAATTTAAAGGTTGCAATTTAAGTTTTTTTTGACGCCCACTGCACGTATGTTCAACAGTTTTTTGGAAGCCTTTCAAATTGATGTGCACTGATTTGTTATAACATGCAGACTTGGCATGGGACACCAGACCGACCTGGGACACAAACATGGCTGCATCCTCCGTTGAACAGCTGGCAAGGACTCAAGCAGTTCTCCTGCCTACTGGCCGAGAAGACGTGGATGTCATTGGGTCTATATTGGAGATCAGTGGCAATTTTAGTCAGGCCAGAACCATCGTCCTTGTTGGCGCGGTACACAATCCTTGTGTTCCAGTCAGTCCAGTAGATATCCTGTTGGAACACTGTTACAGCAAATGGGTACTGTGTCTGACTTAGAATCACCTCCCTGTTTTCTCCAGTCAAAGAGGCACGCTCAATCTTATCCCTGTGAGTAAGAGTGAAACAGTTTTATCAGTTTAATGTTTCTTGTCTGTCTGCACTAAATATGATGTAAAATGACTGTGAATATAAACTCACACTGTTGCATCAGCCCAGTACAGTAGTCGTTCCTCGTAATCCAAAGACAGAGCATTAGGCTGAGAAAGACTTGTGTTTACGATAGGGACCCGGAAGTTTCCACCAAGTGTGGCTCGTTCAATTTTAGCAGGGGATCCCCAGTCAGTCCAGTATAGGTATCTGCATGATGAAAATCAGTTTTCATTGAGTAATGTTTGATTTTTTTAAACTAATCTGACTGGAACCAGACATCTGAACCAGTCTTTTAGTCTTTTAGAGTATATAAACCAAATTAATGTGCAAGAGTGAGATGAGGAATTATAAAATTATAAATACAAATAAAACTTGTCACAAGTTTACAAATGTACAGTGTGAAAAAATGAAAATTGAGTACAGATTTAAAGGCCAAAGTGTACTTTTTAACGTGTACACTAGGGTATGTGCACAGTGCATTTGACCTAAATTTCATCATCAACAGCCGCGTTTCCACCGCAGGAACTTTCCCCAGGAACTAGGAACTTTGGGGTGGTACTCGGTGTGTTTACGCCGCAGGAACCAGGGTCTAAATGAAGTTCCGGGTAAAAATCCCCCCCCCCCCAGAAAGTCCCTGCTGGCGAGGTAGTACTTTTTCAGAGGGAGGAGAATGGCGGCATCTGGAGGAAAGGAGCATAGACAATTGTCTGTTGATCGAGGACATCAGGCGGTTGGCAACAACTGGGCTGGGAATGGACAGGGGTCAGGAAGTGACGGATCAGGAAGTGAGGATGGGGAGATGGATGTTGGAAGCGGGAAATTGGAAGAATGGAAAGTAGTAAAGAAAAAACGTAAAAGTAAAGATAGAGACGAATCAGATTGTAGTGACATCGACAAGGGGAGAACAATGGTGAAAAGGAGTGAAGATGAATTCAAGGTATTTATCAAGCTGTTGCAAGAGGGGACTACTTTTGATGAGTGGAGTCCAACCCTACTAACCAAAACTTTACACAAAGAAATTGGGGAAATTAGGAACGCTAAAAAATTGAGAAATGGTTCTTTACTGGTAATATGTAAAAGTGTGGAGCAACAACAGAAAGCAATAAAGATAAATAAATTGAATGGAAAGCGAGTGAAGTGTTCAATGGTGTATGACAAGAAGCTTGTTAGAGGTGTAATCACAGGGATTCCTCTGAGTGAGTCAGTTGATTCAGTGAAAAAAGGAATAAACAATGTGAAGGTCAGGGAAGCAAAACGACTAAAAATTAGAAGGAATGGAAATATCTGTGACAGTCTTTCAATCTTGATAACTTTTGAGGAAGAAAATCTTCCAGGAAAAGTCTTTATTGGATACATGAGCTACGATGTCAGGGTTTACATTCCACCACCACTGCGGTGTTTTAAGTGCCAAAGGTATGGGCATGTAGCTGCGATATGTAAGGGAAAACAAAGGTGTAGTAAATGCAGTGGTGAACATGAATACGGAAAGTGTGAAGAGGGGGCAAAGTTAAAATGCTGTAATTGTGGAGGGGAGCATAGTGCAGCATATGGTGGATGTGAAGCTAACAAAAGAATGAAGGAGGTACAGCGAATTAAAGTAGTTCAAGGGGTCTCATATGCAGAAGCAACTAAGAAAGTTCAAAAAGTGGTGCCTGTTGAAATAATAAAGGAGAGGACTAAAGAGGTAGGGGAATGTGTAAAGTGTGATAAACTAAAAGAAGAAACACTGATTGTGAACAAAGGAGATTTTGTGATCTTCATGGCTGAGATAATCAATTGTTCTGCGCAGACCAGTAGTAGGACTGAAAGAATCAAAATAATTGTTAAATCAGCCGAAAAATACTTGGATGTAAAGGGAATGAATTGGGAAAGAGTTAGAGATATTCTTAAGGATGAAGAACAACATTCACAGACATGGATTGGGGCTGCATAATGGTTTTAATTATACTCCAGTGGAATGCTAGGAGTCTAATTGCAAATGGTCAAGAATTTAAGGTATATGTTGAAAATTTAAAAGATAAACCTAATATTATTTGTGTACAAGAGACCTGGCTAGTGCCCAGGTTGGATTTTGTAATTAATGGATACAATTCGTTAAGAAGAGATAGGGATATGGGTAAAGGAGGAGGAGTTGCAATTTTTATACAAAGAGGACTTCAGTATAGAGAGATTAAGAAGGGGAATGACTTGGAATACATTGCTACAGAAGTAAGGTCAAGTGAGGATAAGGTGACAATAATAAATTTTTATAATCCATGTAGACCAGTGGAGAAAAAACAACTTGAGAACATTTGGAAGGATTTAACAGGGAAAATTATCTGGTGTGGGGATTTTAATGCACATAGTACATTATGGGGAGAGAAGGATGATGGGAATGGAAATGTAGTTGAAGAATTTATGGAAGAAAAAGAGTTTGTGTGTCTGAATGATGGTTCTGGTACAAGAATAGATGTGGCAAGAGGCACAGAGTCAGCAATAGATCTTACTATTGTCACAAAAACAATTGCAGATAAATGTGAATGGGAGGTAGTGAAGGAAAGTACGGTAGGGAGTGATCACTATCCTATTAGAATTCAGATAGGAATGGAAGTAGGGAATGAACATGAAGTAAGAGAAGAGAGGTGGATTCTAGAAAAAGCAGATTGGAATAAGTATAGAGAAGCTAGCGATGAGTTATTATCTATTGATAAAAATCTAGATATTGAGGAATTATGTTATAAAATTAGTAATAGTATAATTATTGCAGCAGGAGTATCAATTCCAAAAACTAAGCCTAAGACATTAAATAAAATAGTTCCGTGGTGGTCAAAAGACTGTAAGGAAGCAATTACAAATAGAAATAGAGCATTTAAAGAGTTAAAGAGAACACACAATTTTCAGAATTTAGTTCAATATAAAAGAACCCAGGCAAAAGTCAGGAAAATAATAAGGCAAGCTAAAAAAGAGTACTGGAAGAGGTTCTGTGATTCTATTGGGAGAACTACTCCAGTGGGGAGAATTTGGAATATGATTAAAAAAATGAAAGGGAATGGAAGGGAATATGGATATCCTATGCTGATTGAGGGGCAAAGAACTATCACTAGTAATAAGGAAAAAGCAGAAGTTATAGCAAAAATATTCGTCAAGGTGCATAGTTCAGGAAATTTAAATAATGAGGAAAAGAGAGGAAGGAAAGAAACAGTTGGAAAATATCAGTATGTGTTTGGCAATGAGGATAGTGAGGGAGGGGAATTGGATGTATTGTTTACAAAGTCAGAACTCAACATGGCATTGAGGAAAGCAGGTAAGACATCGCCAGGGAGAGATAAAATCTGTTATTCTATGTTGGACAACTTAAGTGATAAGGGGAAGGATGTTTTGTTAAATCTTTATAATAAAGTATGGATAGAGGGATGTATTCCTAGAGCATGGAAGGAGTCTATAATTGTTCCTATTAGGAAACCTGGGAAGGATCCCCAAATAGCAAATAATTATAGACCTATTGCGTTAACGTCCCAGATGGGAAAAACTATGGAGAGAATGATAAATGACAGGCTTAAGTATTGGATAGAAACAAAAGGATTGATGCAAAATTATCAAAGTGGATTCAGGAAAGGTAGAAGTACCATGGATCCTATTGTATGCCTTGAAGATATAATAAGGAAGGCTCAGGTGAATAAAGAATCTGTAGTGGTAGTGTTTTTTGATATCGAAAAAGCATACGATATGTTGTGGAAAGAAGGCATGCTGATTAAACTAAAACTATTGGGAATTAAGGGAAAGATGTTTAGGTGGATGGAAGGGTTTTTATCTGATAGAGTAATTCAAATTAAAATAAATGGGAAAGTAAGTGAAAGTTACAGTGTGGAAAATGGTGTTCCACAAGGGAGCATTATCAGTCCACTTTTATTTTCAATCATGATTGATGATGTTTTTAAGGATGTACAAAATTCAGTCGGGGTAGCATTGTTTGCAGACGATGGAGCAATGTGGAAAAAGGGAAGGAATATAGAATTTGTGGTGGATAAGATGCAACAAGCAGTAAATAGAGTCCAAGAGTGGGCTATTCAATGGGGGTTTAGAATCTCAATAGACAAAACAAAGACGTTATTTATCTCTAGGAAGAAAATAGATTTGAATGTAAAAATCAAATTATCTGGAGTAGAATTAGAACGAGTGGAATTCTTTAAATATTTGGGAATTTGGTTCGACAAAAGACTAACTTGGACAATGCATATCCAGAAAATGATTGATAAATGTAAGAAAGTGTTGAATGTGATGAGATGCTTGCGTGGAGTAGAATGGGGAGCAAGCAGACCTGCGTTGAAAGCTATTTATTCAGGGATGATCAGGTCGGTATTTGATTATGGGTGTATAGTGTATGGATCTGCTGCCAAAACTTTATTAAAGAAACTAGATGTAATCCAGAACCAAGGTTTGAGGTTATGCTGTGGGGCATTTAAGACCTCGTCAGTGGCAGCAATCCAGGTAGAGATGGGGGAGATGCCGCTACATCTAAGAAGAGACCAGCTATCTCTTGTGTATTGGGCAAATCTGAGAGGTCATACTGAAAAACATATGAGTCAGACAGTTTTATGGGAATGTCAAGAGAGAGAGAATAATCTAATCAAAAGTTTTGGATGGACAATAAGGCAGAAGATAATAACAATTGGAATTAGTACATTAAAGATAAGCCCTACAGTGGTATTTCCAGTTGTACCTCCTTGGCTGCTGTCGGAAGTTCCAGTAGACTTAGGATTATTGGAGGAAAAGGAGGTTAATGGAGTGGATCGTTGCAGGACTCAGAATTACATAAATAGTAAATATAAAGAAGGAATTATTTTATATACTGATGCATCAAAGCAGAAAGATAAGAAAATGGGAATTGCTTATGTTATCCCTAAATTAAATATTGAATATGCTAAAAGAATTAATGATGATTTAGCAGTATATACAGCAGAAATGGTGGCAATATGGATGGCAATGATGTGGATAGAGAGCAATAAACCTAAGCAAGTTGTGATTGCGTCAGACTCCAGTTCAGCATTAATAAGTCTCAAGCATTGTCACTCTGAGTCTAGACAGGATATAGTGTTTGAAATAATCCATTTAGCTAACAATCTTCTAAAGTCTGGTATTAGTACTACATTTATATGGGTGCCAGCTCATATAGGTGTAGGAGGTAATGAGTTGGCAGACAAATGTGCGAAGAAAGCAGCAGAGAATTCTTTTATAGAGATGGATATTAAATACAGTAAAGCTGAAGTTAAAAGTATAATTAAAACTAAAATTAATGAAAAATGGCAGTTTCTTTGGGACAATGAACAAAATGGGAGATACTTGTATAGTATTCAAGGAAAAGTGGGAAAGAGCAGGAATACATACAGAAAAAGGCGCGAAGAAGATGTGGTGTCTAGAATAAGATTAGGACATACAGGTTTAAATAGAACGTTATTTATAATGAATAAGCATGTTGATGGAAAATGCGAATATTGCAATAGTCAAGAGACAGTAGAACATGTAATTATGAATTGTCCTAAATACCATCAAGCTAGACAACGATTGTTATCACAACTAGGTGAGAATCAGATTTCCCTAAATGTACATGATATAATGCAAAGAGAGTCTGGAGAAATGTGTTTTAATTTTTTGTTTTCTTTTTTAAAGACAACTGGGTTAATTAAAAGAATGTAAAAAGGTTAGTCTGATTCGTTTACAGTGTAGGAGTCTGACTCATTGATCCACACTCCAGTCCAGATGGTGGCGGTAATGCACCAAAAAGCTGGTTGCCAACCGCCATAGAAAGAGAAGAAGAAGAAGAAGAACTTTTTCAGAGTTCAGGAACTTTCGGGGTGGGACTTGTGCGCTGAACATGCTGATTGGTTGAGCTCACGTCACATTTGATTGGTTGACTCCACACAGCATTTTATTTTAGCCGCCATTTTTAAAAACCTCGTTTCCTGGCTTCGTGCAGTAAAGAGTTGTCGGGAAATTAATATGGAGTTTACCAAAAAATACGACCGCTGGACCGACGACGAGGTCCAGGCTTTAATAAGCGTATTTGCGGAAGAAGAAATCCAGCGGGAACTGGAAACGGCAATCCGCAATGAAAAGGTATACCTGAAAATATCGAGTCGGTTACACGAGCTGGGCATTGTTCACACTGGAAAACAGTGCAGAGAGAAGTTAAAAAAATTAAAACAAGACTACAAAAAAGTCAAGGATCACAACAATAAAAGCGGATCCGATCGGCGTACTAACAAGTGGTTTGACCGCCTGGACGCGTTGTTGGGACACAGGCCGGCATTCTCTGGAGCAGTGGTGACAAAAGACTCGGCAATTGCATTTTTGGAATCCATTCATGATTCTGAGGACCAGTCGGTTGAAGGTAAATTATCACACCTCTACATGATATTGTCTTAAACTCTTTGCAGTGATAAAACAAACTAACTTTTTTCAACGTGTTTTTACAGATGAAATGAATGTCCCCAATGAAGTGCAGGCTACTGAGACCAGCGCGTTTTCCCCTGCAATCACCAGTAGCCCTCGTCCCATGTCTTCCGCCGAAACACACACACGACGAGGTATTAAACAACGTTGTCTATTGATAAAATATACTTCAAAACTAGGGGTGTAATTATATATCGTGCAACAATATATTGCAATACAAAAATGCAACAATACGTATCGTGGACAGTTCACCCAAAATAAAATGACTGTGTGAGAAAACATTTCAGGTTTTCAGAGTTTTTTAGCGTCAGTACTACATTAAAATTATGTTGATATTAATGTATAATATAATGCAATGGGGGAATATTTGTGGGTCCTAATAATGCCAAACATCTATGTTACCAATGTTAAACATATTCGTGTAAAATAATTCAGTATTTTCAGCTTCAGAATTATGTTTATTCTGGTGTCACCATTGTCCTTGAGTTACAAGCACCAAGTCCAAGCATGGAACATGATGGCAAAGTTTTTGATTTAATATTTTGTAATGAAAACACTTAAAATACGTATTTTATGGTTTTCAGGGTGGGCTTGTGTATTTATTGTCATGTGTTTCTCCACTTAGGGAAGAGGAAAAGGGATTGTGACTTCCTTGATGCGCTGAGGGACATGGAAGATTCTAACCGGACCACCCTGCAGCTTGGACAAGAACACCGTGACAAATATATGCAGCTGTTACTTGAGAGCCAGGCTGAGGAAAGAGAGATGAGGAGGCTGGAGTTGGCGTTCCTGCAGTCGGAAGCTGAAGAAAGCAGACGGCAGCAGAGGGACTTTCAGGTCGGGTTTCTGTCTGTTCTTGGACAGTTTGCCCAGTCATTCAAAAAGTAGCCACTTGAACTCTGAGATTGCACTTTAAATTGAACATTTGCATTTTTTATTTTCTTTGCACAATTCTAATTTTTATATATTGTTTGCATTCCTGCAGAGGGCCAGGTTTCTGTCTGTTCTTGGACAGTTTGCCCAGTTGTTCAAAAATACATTTGTATTTGTTTTTCTTCACACAATATATTACTGTTCTCGTAATTTATTTCTTTTCACATGATTGTAATTTAAAATATATATATTTAGTAAGCAGTACTTGCCTTGTGTTAAATAAAGTTTGTAAAATGTCACTTTGAGATCAAGTGCCTTTTCATCTCAATGGTAATTTTAGCTCTTACATAAGGTTTTGAAGTGCTGGTTAGATGTAAAACATTTCCGGTGAAAGTGCACAGGTTAAAATAAGCAAAGTGTAGGTAATTTAAGTCACTCATGAAATTACATTTTATATTTGACAGCCAAATATAAGGTGAAACTCAAATTTAGAAGTATTGTGCAAAGTTGTTTCAGTAATTCAACTTAAAGGTGAAACTCGTATATGGACTCATTACATGCAAGGTGTATTACATTTTCAAGCCTGTTATAATTATGACTATATGGCTTACAGCTTATGAAAACTTCACATTTATTCTAATTTTGAATTTGATTTTACTGAAATAAAGTTTTGCATGTTATTCTAATTTTCAAGTTTCACCTGTAAACAGAAGGTTATAACAGAATAAATTAAAACCAAAGCATGATTTAGAAGTAATCATTTTTATTTACAAAAAAAAGTGTTACACAGCAAAAACAATGTACAACAGGTGTATACAGCCTAAAAAAAGTGCATTACAGCACCTGAAGGTTATTTTTCCCTTACCAAAAAAAAAAACAACACTTTATGGTGTGTAGCCAGTGATAGTGCAGTTTCCTACACTGTAGTCAAAAACTTCATTAGGCCTGTACGTGCATCAAGACCCTCGGCCTCTACAGTGGATGAAAGTGCCCCGTCAGGCTGATTGAATGTACCCGTAGTCCATTCTTCTCTGAACTCATCACCATTCATTTCACAGAGGTTATGTCATGATTCTGCCATCAGGTCTGTGAGTTCTAATATTTTGGCAGGATCATGACAGACCCATGTTCTGTGTGCAAGCACATGGCCTTGTGTTTTGGTCATGTGCTTGTGTTGTCTCGTCTCGTTACCCCGCCCCCTTGTTATCCTGATTCTGTCATTAGTGTTTCACCCGTGTCACCTGTTATGTTTGATTAGTCTTCCTATTTAATCTCCTTGTGTTTGCTGTCTTGTGTCGGTTCATTGTTATACGTTGATCGTGAGTACCCTGTGTACATCTAGTCATTGTTAGCATCTCTTGAAGTCTTGTTTGTTTTCTTGTTCATTTGTTTCCCAGTTTAGTCTAGTCAGTCTGGTATTCTGTGTTCCATCTGTTTTGCCCCCTCGTGGGTTTTGTTTTCCTGTTTTTGTCATTAAACCGTGTCTTATTTTATACTGTCTGCGTTTGGGTTTATCTCCACATCTCACCGTGACAGAATGAACCGACCCATTCTGAACCCAGCGGACAGTATGTCATTCCCACTAAAACAACAATCAGCTGACCAGGAACTATGGTGGCAGTCAGCTATCAACGACAGCAAGTTGGGCAAGCTTCCTTTCCCTCCCCAGGGAGAGAGGTCCCTGAGAGGATATGCTCAGGCCGTGGAGGCAAAGAGAAAATTTTTACCGGAGAGCCTGGTTAACCGTTACCTCTTCGCGGGTCTCAAAGTTCCTCCACCTCTGGCGGAACGGGAGAGGCTGGCCCACCGCCCGTTCCGGGACATGGTGGACTGCTTGGTTCGTCGGGAGTCACAGGGTCCCATGGTGTCGTCACCTCCTGCCTGTCTGCCGGTGATCCCGGAGGATCTGAGGTTAGGCTTCGTGAGGCTTGGAGAACAGACTCGTCCCAGTTCGACTCCCGAGGCATCATCGGCTCCGCGAATCAGGAGGAAGAAGAGGAGGAGACCTGCGTCTGCCCAGCCAGAGCCAGTTCACGTCCCGTCTGTCCAGCTAGAGACTGTTCACGCCCCGTCTGTCCAGCTAGAGACTGTTCACGCCCCGTCTGCCTTCCTGAGCTGGGACTATCTGGAGCGTCTGGCTCAGATCTTAGAGAGGCCGGTGTTCGGTGTTTCGGAGCTGAACCCAGTGCCGGTTCCAGAGCCCGCTACGGCAAGCGCTGTTCCAGAGCCCGCTACGGCAAGCGCTGTTCCAGAGCCCGCTACGGCAAGCGCTGTTCCAGAGCCCGCTACGGCAAGCGCTGTTCCAGAGCCCGCTACGGCAAGCGCTGTTCCAGAGCCCGCTACGGCAAGCGCTGTTCCAGAGCCCGCTACGGCAAGCGCTGTTCCAGAGCCCGCTACGGCAAGCGCTGTTCCAGAGCCCGCTACGGCAAGCGCTGTTCCAGAGCCCGCTACGGCAAGCGCTGTTCCAGAGCCCGCTACGGCAAGCGCTGTTCCAGAGCCCGCTACGGCAAGCGCTGTTCCAGAGCCCGCTACGGCAAGCGCTGTTCCAGAGCCCGCTACGGCAAGCGCTGTTCCAGAGCCCGCTACGGCAAGCGCTGTTCCAGAGCCCGCTACGGCAAGCGCTGTTCCAGAGCCCGCTACGGCAAGCGCTGTTCCAGAGCCCGCTACGGCAAGCGCTGTTCCAGAGCCCGCTACGGCAAGCGCTGTTCCAGAGCCCGCTACGGCAAGCGCTGTTCCAGAGCCCGCTACGGCAAGCGCTGTTCCAGAGCCCGCTACGGCAAGCGCTGTTCCAGAGCCCGCTACGGCAAGCGCTGTTCCAGAGCCCGCTACGGCAAGCGCTGTTCCAGAGCCCGCTACGGCAAGCGCTGTTCCAGAGCCCGCTACGGCAAGCGCTGTTCCAGAGCCCGCTACGGCAAGCGCTGTTCCAGAGCCCGCTACGGCAAGCGCTGTTCCAGAGCCCGCTACGGCAAGCGCTGTTCCAGAGCCCGCTACGGCAAGCGCTGTTCCAGAGCCCGCTACGGCAAGCGCTGTTCCAGAGCCCGCTACGGCAAGCGCTGTTCCAGAGCCCGCTACGGCAAGCGCTGTTCCAGAGCCCGCTACGGCAAGCGCTGTTCCAGAGCCCGCTACGGCAAGCGCTGTTCCAGAGCCCGCTACGGCAAGCGCTGTTCCAGAGCCCGCTACGGCAAGCGCTGTTCCAGAGCCCGCTACGGCAAGCGCTGTTCCAGAGCCCGCTACGGCAAGCGCTGTTCCAGAGCCCGCTACGGCAAGCGCTGTTCCAGAGCCCGCTACGGCAAGCGCTGTTCCAGAGCCCGCTACGGCAAGCGCTGTTCCAGAGCCCGCTACGGCAAGCGCTGTTCCAGAGCCCGCTACGGCAAGCGCTGTTCCAGAGCCCGCTACGGCAAGCGCTGTTCCAGAGCCCGCTACGGCAAGCGCTGTTCCAGAGCCCGCTACGGCAAGCGCTGTTCCAGAGCCCGCTACGGCAAGCGCTGTTCCAGAGCCCGCTACGGCAAGCGCTGTTCCAGAGCCCGCTACGGCAAGCGCTGTTCCAGAGCCCGCTACGGCAAGCGCTGTTCCAGAGCCCGCTACGGCAAGCGCTGTTCCAGAGCCCGCTACGGCAAGCGCTGTTCCAGAGCCCGCTACGGCAAGCGCTGTTCCAGAGCCCGCTACGGCAAGCGCTGTTCCAGAGCCCGCTACGGCAAGCGCTGTTCCAGAGCCCGCTACGGCAAGCGCTGTTCCAGAGCCCGCTACGGCAAGCGCTGTTCCAGAGCCCGCTACGGCAAGCGCTGTTCCAGAGCCCGCTACGGCAAGCGCTGTTCCAGAGCCCGCTACGGCAAGCGCTGTTCCAGAGCCCGCTACGGCAAGCGCTGTTCCAGAGCCCGCTACGGCAAGCGCTGTTCCAGAGCCCGCTACGGCAAGCGCTGTTCCAGAGCCCGCTACGGCAAGCGCTGTTCCAGAGCCCGCTACGGCAAGCGCTGTTCCAGAGCCCGCTACGGCAAGCGCTGTTCCAGAGCCCGCTACGGCAAGCGCTGTTCCAGAGCCCGCTACGGCAAGCGCTGTTCCAGAGCCCGCTACGGCAAGCGCTGTTCCAGAGCCCGCTACGGCAAGCGCTGTTCCAGAGTCGGTCGCCGTGAGCGCGGCACCCAGTCCTGTCCCATCACCAACCATGTTCCCCGTCAGAAGTCCCCGGACTGTCTCCTCGATGGTCCCTGTCTCTACTGCCCCCGGACTCCCGTTTGTTTCCCCCGTCATGGTTCAACCTAGGACTGTTTCTCCGTCTACTCGCACCACTCCACCCAAGTCCGTTCGGGTCCCCCGTCCTAAGCCCACACCCTGTAGTTCCAAGATCACCGTCCCGCCACCCACCCTGGATTCTCGCTCAAAGACTCTGTTGTCCCTCCGCCTCCCCTTCCTTGTTTATTTTTTCTGATGTTTCACCCCAACCCGGTCATTGTTCACGCTTGTATGCCCCTGTTATTATTTGTCATGTTTTGTTGGGTCTGGTCTATGTCTCTGTCAGTCTTGTCCCGCGTTTAATGTCTCCTTGGGGAGCGTCTGGTAGCCGCTCTTTAAGGAGGGGGTACTGTCATGATTCTGCCATCAGGTCTGTGAGTTCTAGTATTTTGGCAGGATCATGACAGACCCATGTTCTGTGTGCAAGCACATGGCCTTGTGTTTTGGTCATGTGCTTGTGTTGTCTCGTCTCGTTACCCCGCCCCCTTGTTATCCTGATTCTGTCATTAGTGTTTCACCCGTGTCACCTGTTATGTTTGATTAGTCTTCCTATTTAATCCCCTTGTGTTTGCTGTCTTGTGTCGGTTCATTGTTATACGTTGATCGTGAGTACCCTGTGTACATCTAGTCATTGTTAGCATCTCTTGAAGTCTTGTTTGTTTTCTTGTTCATTTGTTTCCCAGTTTAGTCTAGTCAGTCTGGTATTCTGTGTTCCATGTGTTTTGCCCCCTCGTGGGTTTTGTTTTCCTGTTTTTGTCATTAAACCGTGTCTTATTTTATACTGTTTGGGTTTATCTCCACATCTCACCGTGACAGGTTATGCAGAACACAACATGCGATCACCAGGGATTTGACCTTGTGTGTATTGCAGTCATTTTGTTTTAGCAAACACCTCCATCTGCCCTTTAGTCTGCCAAAAGCATTCTCAACCACCACCCTGGCTCTGCTTGTTTTATGGTTGTACACAAGTTGTTGGGGTGTCAGTCGTCACAAAGGTTTCATCAGCCAGCTCTTCAAAGGATAGGCTGCATCACCAAGGACATAGTACCCCACATTATGTCCACAAATGTTCTTGGTTACATCAGGTAGTAACAAACCCCGATCCACTAGGTCCCACAATCCTGACAAACGTAGCACTCTGGCATCATGCAGGCTCCCTGGCGCTCCTAAAAAAACATTCCAAAAGAGGCCTCTTCCGTCCACAACAGCTTGTAGGATGATCGAATGCCAGCCCTTTCGGTTGAAGTACTCTGTGTGGTACTCCTCTGGTCCAAGAATGGGGATGTGTGATCCATCAATTGCACCTACACACTGTGGCAAACCCCATCTGCACTCAAAATACGTCACCATTTCTTTAAATTTTTCACTGTTTGTTAACTGGATAACTTCTTGCATGAGTACCTTCTCAACAGATGAGCAGAAATCGTGAACACAGTGACACACAGTAGCAACTCCGACTCCAAATAAATGAGAGATGCTTCTATACTCAGAGTTGGTCGCAAGTTTCCACAGTGCAATGGCGATTCTTTTTTGAATGGGTACACAATGTCGGTAGTTTGTGTCATGTCTCTCCAGTTGGGGTTGCAATCGACGACAGAGGTACAGAAAAGTATCCTTAGACATCTGGAAATTCTTTATCCACTGTGCTTCGGTGAGAGTTGGAACCACGCTGTCCCACCATTCTGTGGTTCTAGTGTGCATCCAAACCGATCGCGAAACACGACGCATTCGATAGTACTCCCATATCTAAAACACACAAAAGTTGCAAAAAATAAGTTGATGTAATCGATAATAACATTATTCACAACTCTTGTTAATTTTGGTGGATTCATTTCTTACCAATCTTGTTCTTTCTGCCCGATGGCGCGCGTTCGTCCCATCCATCTCACGGTCAATGTCCACTATAGCTGATAACAAACGTTGTCTACTTTTATATCTAGCATTACGAGCTTTCTGAATACGCTTTAGTATTAATGCTCGTCTCTTTTCTGACGTTTTGTTAATTACCTCGTTAGTAAACCAATAGATTGAACACAAAAGCAGCACAGCTTGAATATCCTCCATACTCAAAACAAACGCGTCGCGCAGACTGGGAGGGAGAAGCAGTCGCACGCAGTTCAACATCACCAGACTAATTTACATAATCTTCCCGGTACTTTAGACCGCGGTGTAAACGCAGTAGGCAACCGGTCTGGGGCAAAAAAAAGTTCCTATGGAAAAAGTTCCTGGGACAAATAGTTCCTGGTAATTGCGGTGGAAACGCGGCTAACCATTCACATGCCATATACTCTCTATGCTCAAATCGTACATGCTTCTTGCATTTTTTTTTTTACACTTGTCAGTTTGTGAAGAAGGTGCCCAACACTACACTGGCCCATTGTTTCACATTTGAAAAATTAAGGAATGAGATGTAACAACAATAACCTGGTTATGGCAACAACAATAGATGACTGTGATGATGAAAGCATGTGAGAGGCAATTAAGAGATACCCGAAACACCAGTTTAAACAAGCACAAATTCATTGGTCATACCTTCTGAGAGAAATAGCAGAGAAACTGGCAAGAATGAAACTTTGGTTTTACGCATAAGCATTTGCGTCAAAACGATACTCGGTTACTAACGTAACCTCGGTTCTCTCTAGAGAGGGAACGAGTATCGCGTAAATTTAGCTTACGCTACGGGAAAAGCTTACGCTACGGGAAAGATTCATCTTCTCGAGATATTGAAGCCAAAAAATTATCCTTAATTTTGTATTCATTGTCAACGCAGTGCAGCAGCTAGCAGACCTAGAGCAGGCCATCTCGCTTGCTCAGTGGCTGCCCTGCGGGCAACTGCTGCAGCCTACCAGTGAGCCCGGCGTGACGTCACGCCCAATGAAGGGCGCCCGCGCCTTCATAGCGTCACAGCCCGCCAGAATGGGCGTGGCTTAGCGTATAAACATAGGGGCTGTAGGCTGACTTCCCTGGTTTTTCGTCGACTGAAGCGAAGTCGCTCGTGGCGCGAGCACGGCCGGTTACGCAATACCCGTTCCTTCTCTAGAGAGAACCGAGGTTACGTTAGTAACCGAGTATCGTTCTCTTGCGGGAGGTTCTCTCGTATTGCGTAAGTTTAGCTTACGCTACGGGAACACTTTGTCAACGCCGTGCGCGCCAAGCATCCACCATGAGACCCCGAACTTTCATGGGAACCCCATAAGTGGAAAAATAAGGTGGCCAGCCACGCGGGCCATCACTTGTACATAAGCACACATAGGGAATACAGAGCGGCGCGCCACATACCCTACTAGTGCAGCTCAACCAGGAGAGCTGAGTCACGTGAGAGTGATCTGAGCAGGATGATCTGGGCAGAATACACCTCTCCTTCACACTGACAACAGTTTAGCTTGCAAGGCAGGAACTTCTAGGTTATAAAACCTGACAAAGGTAGACGGGGAGCTCCAGCCCGCCTCTACACATATATGTCATGGATAGAAATCCCACTGGACCATGCCCACGACGAGGCCACGCCTCTCGTGGAATGAGCCCTGATGTCCAGAGGGCATTGCAGACTTTTTGACGCGTAAGCAGCCGCTATAGCGTCCACTATCCATCTGGACAGGCTCTGTTTCGAGGAGGCAAGACCCTTGGTGCGCCCACCAAACGAAACAAAAAAGCTGTTCTGAAGGAGGCGGAGCGCGTAATGTAAAGTCTCAGCGCCCTAACAGGGCAGAGGACATTCACATCACTTTCGCTGTCAGATGCTGCCGTGTCTGCATAGCCATGTCTAGGTCTGAGGATGACTTTAGAGTCATTCAGCCCGAACTCAAGACACGACGCGCTAACAGACAGCGCGTGCAGGTCCCCCACACGTTTTACTGACAACAGTGCAGTCAGAAAGACGGTTTTCAGTGATAGATATTTCAACCCCACGGAGTCTAGTGGTTCAAATGGAAAGGCTTTCAGGGCCTCGAGGACCAATGAAAGATCCCACATAGGAACCGACAGGGGGCGCGGCGGGTTCATCTTTCTAGCTCCTCTAAGGAAGCGGATGACCGACTCGATTCTGCGAACGCTGCCACGGCCGCCACGTATACTTTGAGCGTGGATGGGGACCTCCCCTTATCCAACAGCTCTTGTAGGAAGGTGAGCAGATGCGCCACCCCGCATGTCAGTGAGTCCAGACCTCTGTCAGTGCACCAGACCTCTGTCCGGAGAACACCGACCATTTAGACGCGTAGAGCCTTCTCGTGGAAGGAGCTCTAGACTGCGTGATCATGTTCATCACTCCTTCTGGCAGGGCAACGAGTACCCGTTGATCAACCATGCGTGCAGAGACCAGCGCTCTGGATGGGGATGCCAGATCGTGCCGCGAGCCTGAGAGAGGAGATCTGCCCTTACCGGAATCGCCCACGGAGCTGTATGTGACAGCCGTGCTAGTTCCGGGAACCAATCTGATTCTCCCAACACGGGGCTACGAGGAGCACCGAGTGGCGCGTTTCCCTGATTCTCTTGATCACCTGTGGTAACAGAGAGACCGGAGGGAAAGCATATAGCGGGAGGCTGGGCCAATCTGGGCCAGCGCGTCCCCGTCCTTCGAGAAGAACGTCGGGCATTGAGCCTTGTCTTTTGACGCAAATAGGTCGACTTCCACTCTGCCGAATAGGCGCCACAGCTTCTGGACCGTTTGGGGGTGCAGGGACCATTCCCCTGGGGGAACATTGTCCCTGGACAGTTTGTCTGGGCCGTCGTTCAAATGACCAGGCACATGCGCCGCCCTCAGCGAGCGCAGGTGCATCTGAGACCAAATAAGGAGGCGTTCCGTCAGATTGCAGAGATTTCTGGATCTGACACCGCCCTGACGGTTTACATAGGATGCTACAGACATGTTGTCCGAACGGACAAGAACATGTTGGTCCTGTATGAACGGGAGGAAGCGCTTCAGCGCGTTCTCGACCGCTATCATCTCCAGACAGTTTATGTGAAAACACTTCTCTTGGTCTGACCACTGGCCGAAGACCGGTCTGCCCTCGAACAGCGCGCCCCAACCCGAGTTGGACGCATCTGTCGAAATGACTTTCCGATAAGAGATGGTTCCCATCATCACTCCCTGCTGGTACCAGTCGACTACTAACCAGGGCTGCAGAGCCGCTATGCAGGTCTGAGTCACTCTGATTTTCTGGCCGACCAGCATTGGAGCTGGCGCATGCGCAGTAGGCCCAGCTGAAGCACCGCTGCAGCTGATGCCATACAGCCCAACATCCTTTGAAATGTTTTCAAAGGGAGAAAGCTGCCCTTCTGGAAAGATACGGCTAGGTGGCGAACACGGCGCGCGTGCTGTGTCGATAAACGAGTCTTCATGGTCACCGAGTCCAGTTCTATTCCTAAACAGGAAATTGACTGGCTGGGCAGTAATGAGCTCTTGGTCCAGTTGACCGTGAGACCCAAGCTTTCCAGGTGACTGAGAAGCACTGTTCTGTGAGACAGCAGTTCTGTCCCTGACTGTGCCAATATCAGCCAATAGTCCAGATAGTTCATTATTTGCAGCCCCTGACTTCTCAGGGGGGCGAGTGCCGCGTCCATGCACTTCTTAATGTACGGGGTGTGAGGGACAGGCCGAACGGCAGGATGGTGTATTGATATACCTGACCGTCGAAGGCGAATCTCAACAATTGCCTGTGACGGGGTATTATCCTAATCTGAAAACAGGCATCCTTCAGATCTAGAGAAATAAACCAGTCCTTCGGGCGAACGTGCGCAAGGATTTTCCTGGTCGCACGCATTTTGATTTTCCTTTTCGCAAGCACTTTGTTCAAATGTCTCAGATCTAGGATAGGTCTGAAGGCTCCGTCCTTCTTGGGTACGAGAAAAATATCGGCTGTAAAAGCCTGACTCGCTCAGAGAAGGCGGCACCTTTTCTATCGCCCCTTTGCACAGCAGCTTTGCTATTTCTACGTGAAATAAGTGTGCTACTTCCGCATTCACTATCGTCGCGGTCCGGTCTTGAAAGCGCGGGGGACGGCGAATGAATTGAAGTGTATAGCCCTGCTTTATTGTGCTCACCACCCATTCTGAAATCCCTGGGATAGTTTCCCACTCAGCTATGTGAGCCGCTAGAGGGCGAATGGCCTCCGGGTTCAGATAGCCGCCATTTGCGGGCTTGTGAAACTGAACCGGAGCCGAAAGCACGGCGCGCGCGCTCTCGGTTCTGGGCAATTGCTGCTCGCTGAAAAGCCGAAACCGGCTGATTTATGTGAGATGTCCCAATCATAAGGGATGGGGAACATTATTTTGTCACTTTTTGACGCGCGAGCAGCGCTCCGGGCGGAAAAGCTTCCTGTAAGCGTGAGCGCGTGTGCGCGGGCACGAGACTTACAAGTGTATTTGATGCCCCGATCATAATGGATGGGGAGCGTTTTATTAATGCCCTGCGTTTTGTGATAACACTTAAACGCGCGGGCGGAGCCCGGGGGGAGGTTAGTGTTAGCAAGCGTGAACGCACTCTGGCGGGCATGAGACTTACATTCATAACCTGCTTTCTTTTGTGAAACTGACCCAGAGCCGAAAGCGCGGCGCGCTCGCTCTCGGTTCTGGGCAATGGCTGCTCGCTGAAAGCCGAGACCGGCTGATTTATGTGAGATGTCCCAATCATAAGGGATGGGAACATTCTTTTTTTTTTTTTTTTTACTTTTTGACGTGCGAGCAGCGCTCCGGGCGGAAAAGCTTCCTGTAAGCGTGAACGCGTGTGCGCGGGCACTAGACTTACAAGTGTATTTGACGCCCCGATCATAATGGATGGGGAGCGTTTTATTAATGCCCTGCGTTTTGTGATAACACTTAAACGCGCGGGCGGAGCCCGGGGGGAGGTTTGTGTTAGCAAGCGTGAACGCACTCTGGCGGGCACGAGACTTACATTCATAACCTGCTTTCTTGATCGTGTAACAGAGCGGGCAGATAGTGGGCACAGACTTGTGGACACATTTCTTACATTCAACACTCGAGCGGCTTTTCTGCGCATTATGAGATAGTGCTCTGTGAGATTTGGAGTGGTTATGTGTAGGGGTGAACACTGGGGCGTGGGCACTTTCACTACACTTACAACACCGACGGCATGAGCCAGACCAGACATTATACTCTTTTTGAGATTTTTCTGGGTCGCCGTTTGTGTGCAGGCGAGAGGGTAAACAAACCGGCTCGTTGGCTGCTAATTGAACCACTGCAGTAGCCTGTTTGAAGGAGACTGACAGGGAATAAACTTTGACGGCGGTCCAGCCGCAGCGGGACACGCGTGTCTTTTCGTAGGCGATGTGTCTGTTAGTAAGCGTGAGCGCTCGTGAGCAGGCACGTAACTTACATTCTTAACCTGACATTATACTCACTTGAGATTTCTCTGGGTCGCCGCGAGAATGGCTGATGTGTGCAGACGAGCGGGTTGCATTACCGGCTCGTTGGCTGCCAAATACACCGCTGCAGTAGCCTTATCTAAGGGGACTGACAGGGCGAGACATTTCGACGGCGGCGCGCAAGCCCGTCCGGGTCATGCAGAGAGCTCGAGAGGGCTCTGCATGACGCACGAACGGGGACGCGAGGGCGGGGTAGCTCTCTTGTAACGTAAAGAGAGCTAGCCACATGCTCGGTGGTCGAGCAGAACTGGAACAGTGTTTGTACGAGGGTGCGCGCACGAGTAGTGGGCACGGGACCTACATGTAACACAGATGATGCCCGTCCGGGTCATGCAGAGAGCTCGAGAGGGCTCTGCATGACGCGCGAACGGGGACACGAGGGGGGGGTAGCTCTCTTGTAACGTAAAGAGAGCTAGCCGTGTGCTCGTACGTGTCCCTCGGCCTCATCCTCAGATGCGACGGCAGTGAGGCTCGTGAGCGGCAGCTGCGCGTCGGTGAGGAGGGGCGGGGGGTGTTGAAGGCTTTGAGTCGAGCCCGCAGGGTCGACAGCGGAAGCGCTTCACAGAGCTCGCAGCCCCGGAAGTGCGAGGCGTCTTAAAAAAGACACTCGCTGCTCTTTTAGAATAGGTTTTAGCAAGGTAAAGGATACGTCGCCGGATAGCATAGCTCGCACGGATGGCTGAAGGTGGCGAACACGGCCGGCTTCCTCAGCGCTGTCCTAAGCTGGCTGTTCGCTGTTCGACGGCGGCGGTGGCTTCTCTCAGATCCAGCGATGCGAAGAGCTCGCTGAAGAGACGAAAAATCAGGGAAGTCAGCCTACAGCCCTTATGTTTACACGCTAAACCACGCCCATTCTGGCGGGCTGTGACGCTATGAAGGCGCGGGCGCCCTTCATTGGACGTGATGTCACGCCGGGCTCACTGGTAGGCTGCAGCAGTTGCCCACAGGGCAGCCAATGAGCACGCGAGATGGCCTGCTCTAGGTCTGCTAGCAACTGCACTGCGTTGACAATGAATAAAAAATTAAGGATAATTTTTTGGCTTCAATATCTCGAGAAGATGAATCTTTCCCGTAGCGTAAGCTAAACTTACGCAATACGAGAGAACCTCTCGTAATTGAACTAAAGTATATTTTGGCTTTAGTCCTTTACCCAAGGTAAAGAAAAAAATATAAAACATGGAAAAAGATAACCCAGGGTTTAGATGAAGATTTTAAATGTGAAAAGCCCTAAAATGTTTTTACCCATAGCAGGGATCCACCACAATAGCTCTGGGGTGGTCGCCATGTGTGATGAAGGAACGATTTTGGCCATCTATTCCCATAGACTGCACACTCCGATTGTAATAATCTGTGAAATAAAGACGCTTGTGGATCCAATCATAGGCCAGACCTTCAGGATCATCCAGATCTAACAGATGAGAAGAAAGCACAGAACACTTTAACATTGTTATTAGCTGGTTTCTGCTTATTCATTAAGAGAATTTTAAAGCATCAGACTGTACCGCTGGCTATGGTGATCAGTGGGCTAGTGCTGCTGGTGGTTGTGATGTATCCTATTTTACTCCTGCCTAAACCCACATACTGGGTGAAGAACACTCTCCTGTCTTGGAAGTCAAACTCTGTGGCTAAAACACCGTAGCCCAGGTTAAAGGTAGGAAATGGTGCACTGTGGTCCTCTGGGTCCAGTCTCATGCTGTTCACGGTGTAATCCGTGGTGAAGATTAGGTACTCATCCAGGCCAAAGCCACACGAAACTCCATTGCTAAGCAAAGAGCCATGGGCACAGCCGCATTTGGGCTGCTGCTGCTCAGGAATTGCAAAACAAAACTGTTGGCAGCGTCCGTTGTCCTCATGGCACGGGTTGAAGCCCACCACGTTTGCAGAAGTGGCCTGAACATGCGAGTCAAACACTCCAACATCTGTCAGATCCTCAATACCATCTCGGATGACCTCAGGTGTGTCTGTATTCCCAGGAAGCTTGCTAGCCTGAAAGAGTTTGCCCAGCTTGCGATCGATCCACAGCATGTACTCGCCAAAGATGGCGACACTGTATGGCGCGGGGTAGCGACTACCGTAGCGCACAATCTGCCGCTGAGAACCATCAGCAGCCATGCGAGATATCATATCCAGAGTATCGTCAACCCAGTACAGGAAGTCATTGGTGTAGTCGATCGTAAGGCCTCGTGGGGATGACAGGCTCTCAGAGGCAATAACTGTCCGATTGGTACCATCCAAAAGCGCGCTCTCGATCTTAGGTGTCTGGCCAGCATCAGTCCAGAAGAGGAGACGCAATTTGGGGCTGACGGCAAGATCTACGGGACGATCCACTGAACTCTTCAGCAGGATCAGTTGAACGCTTGTGTTCAGACGTAACACCTCAATGTATGTCTGAGAGGTGAATGCATTAGTGAAGTACAAGTTTCCTAAAATAAAAAAACAAGGATCAGCACGATATATACAAACAAACACATAAAGCTATTTTCACAGTATACATGGTGTCACTTCATTTTCACAGTAATTTACCCGCGATCCAATCTACTGCCAAACCCTGAATCCTTCCAGTGCCCAACTGACTGATGACAGTAGAATAGCGTGAGCCATCTGTCTTAGTCCTGTAAATTCCTCTGTACGATGAGTAGGTGCTGTTATCAGTCCAGTACAGGAATCCAGAGGCGATGTGCATGTCCAGCTTGTCAATAATTGAGTAAGTACCTACAGAATAAAAGCACACTATATTTTGTAGTACACAACACTACACCATAGGACTAACCTGTGGTGTAATTTGTATTAATATTTATTATTTATATTTAAATATTCATTATTATTATATATTACTTATTCCATTTATTACAATTTATACAACACATTTTTTCAAAATATGAAAAAGTTTTTCATTGCCACTCTCTTCCTTGTATAAATATCCTTGTATACTTCTATTCTAGTATATGTATAGATAAGGTATAGATATCTTATAGAAAAATCTATTTTATTTATAAAATAAAATATTTTTTATTTATTATTTATATTTAAGTATTATTTTATTTAATTTATTATTAGTGATACAACATTATATCTTATAGGAAATATATTGATATAAATTAAACACATTTTATGTATTTATATTTGAATATCATTTATTAGTATTACTATTATTATTATTTTATTCATTGTACTTTATTTATCATTATTTATTTACATTTATTTTAAATTATATATTCTCACACTCTCATTTCACTCTCTGAAATGTCTAAATATTTTGTAAGAATAGATATTACCATTAACATTGCCATTAACCATTAAGTTATGTTGCCAGGGTTTTCAAAACTTCCTCTCTAACAAGAATCAAACTGTTTAGCATATTGTAACCAGTACTCACTTGCTCCTACAGGAACCATGGCCTCAGAGTGGTCAGAGCTGTTGATGTGGAATCCTCTAATAAATTTGGAAGAGGACACTATAGCATAAGAGTCATACTGCTCGCATTGAGACCCATCCTGAGATGGGATAAAACCTGTGGTGCAGGCGCATGTCTTCTGTACATTAGGTTTAGGCAGACACAGGTGGGGGCAGCCTCCGTTGTTTGTACTGCAACCATTGGTAGTGCCAGCAGAGTCTGGATTTAATGGATTGTGGGTGAACAGAATATAATGAATGATTTTTAAAAAAGGAAAAAAATCCAGAGGATTACACTTTTGGCTGGTCTTATATTGCATTATTAAATGTATTATTTTGTTTTTTAAAAGAATACTTTTTTCTCATTGGTCAATACTGGGATTTAGATGTTAAATATTATTTAATAAATGCTAGACTGAATATTGGACCACTGTCCAATATTGCTACTTTCAATTATCTTGTATCACTCCGGGGTTGCTCTTTTCTCATACCAACAAAAGTTTTTGTATTATTATCCTTTACTTCAAATAAAGAGCAAATTGCATTGCTCCACTCACTGTCTCTGGCATGCACTTTAAGTGCTCGGACCCCTGCCATGCTGCTTCTCATCACCACCATGTCTGCACCTGTGCTCTTTTCCACTCTCTCAATGACCTCATAGTCAAGGTCAGTGTAGTAGAGGTAATTTTGGTAGACAGCGATGCCCCAGGGATGAGACAGGCCACTCACGGTAGTCACCCTGCTTGCACCATCCATGGTTCCACACTCAATCTGCCGATCACAGAGAAATACCAAAACAAGGAATATAATGCAGTGCATAATGAATTATTTATGCATGTGGATCTATGAGCAAGTAATGTCTCACCATCCCAGTTTGAGGGACACCCCAGTAGATCTTCCTGGCCTCTATGTCTGCAGCGATGAACTCAACGTTGCCCAAGTTACCAGTGTAGAGGTTTCTGAGGTTCCCTCCATCCATGTCTGCACTTGCCACCTTTGGTGGAACTCCACTGTCTGAACCTCTGTCTGTCCAGAACAGTGTCCTGCATGGGTGAGAGTATGATGACAGTACATTAATAAATTAAAGAATAAGTACAGGACAAATGTTTACTAGTCACAAAAAGTGTTTACCCCCTGGCTGGATCAAGAGCTATTCCTATTGGCTCTCCAGCTCCTTCTGGTTTCCCTGTGTTTGTGATGATAGTCTTCCTGTAATGTTGAGATCCATCAACCCGGATGACCTTTTGGGGGGAGAAGAGCAAATAATAATAATAATAATAATACATAAAATAATTAAATAAATTACAAATTAAGGTCACACTTTATATTAGGTGTCCTTAACTACTATGTACTTACATAAAAAAATAAGTACAATGAAGTTATTGTGTTGATGTTTTATTGCAAAACACTTGTGCTGCTATTAATATGGGTAAGGTTAGGACAGGTTTGGTGGTATGGGTAGGTTTAAGGGTGGGTAAAGGGGTAATGGAAGGGTCAACAGAGAAGTTATATATGTAATTACAAAAATTAATTACAGCTGTAATTACATGCAGGTATTATTAAAAATATGAGTACATTGTAAAAACGTGTATGACACAATAAGTGCATTGTATCAAATTATTAATTAAAATGTTAGTACATAGTAGTTATAGACAGCTAATATAAAGTGGGACACAATTTAATTCAATAAATTGATATGTATGATATAATATGCTGATGTGTGTTACTGATCTTAAGAAATTATCTCAATTCACCTCAATGGCCTTAACGGAGGGATTAGTGTAATACATGATTCGTGTAATCCAATCAAAGGCAAGACCAGAGGGGGAACCAATGATAGCAGCTGGTGCAAACTGAGTTCGATTGGCTCCATCTGTCTTGCTTCTATAAATTGAACCCTAGAAGAAAAATTTAACATTGGTTTCAAGATAAACATTACTATTTTTGTATTATTATTCATTTTTTTAAAATATTTCTACTTATTATTTTCTGTTAACCTTTCAGTATTATTTTGTAGCACTAATTTGACAGTAAACTATTGTTTAATAGTTAAAAATAGTGTCAATTTATGAGTAATGTTATGAGTTAATTCCAAAATAATGTTCTAAGATATTGACTGATTTACTGACAGTGCCTTGCACCCAGTAGACAAACTGCTCTTGGTCATCAAAATCAATATCTCGGCCCTGTGTGATGCCTGATATTGGTGCCATGGCATTGTTGGACGTGTCATTGGGATTGAGAGGGATTCCCATAATCACTGTATCTCTGACAACCATCAAGAATGGTGTGTCATCTAGGAAAAATAAGTATTACAGTATAATTAAGTCAAGTAAAAGGCCATAAGACCTCAAGAACTCAAATGGCACACAGTCATTTTGTAAAAACTCTGACCTTTAGTACAAGTACGACCATCGCTGGCAAGGGTCCATCCAGACTGGCAGTCACACATGTAGTACCGGGGTCTTAAGGTAGATAGCAGACACAGCTGACTGCATGGATGGTTCTCACAGGGGTTGAGTGCTGTATGGGAGCCAAAAACTATGTTAGTTAAGTGAAAGAAAGAAAAAAGCCAGATATCCTTTCATAAATAACCTGCATGAAAAGCTAACCTAAAAGCTGCTTAACGGGGTGATCCATGACGATACCCATACACTGGTACACACTGGTCAGAAGGGTGGTGATGTTTCCTCCATGAAATTTGTTAGTCCTCATGATTTGACTTGTGTAGCGGTCACTCCAGTAGATGTTGTCTTCAAAGATGGTTATGCCATGTGGTTGCTGAAGAACCTGCAGAAACAGAGATGTGTGATGAGTGAAAAATACGACACCAGAAAAACTCGTACTGTGCCTGTATACTTCATGTAAAACATAGAAGGATTTTAACCAGGCACTTTAACTCCTACCATGTCACTTGCAAAAACTTGATGCCTGTTTTTGCCATCATAGTCACAGTAGTCAATATATTTTAGGTAGGCGTCAACAAAGTATAGTCTTCTAGTTGTGTAATCCAGGGTAAGTCCATTGGGCCAGTACACCTTGCTAGTCACAATTGCTTTTCTTCCGAATCCATCCATACTAGCCTGTTCTATGCGAGGGTTCTGACCCCAGTCTGACCAGAACATTATATTGGTACTAAGAAGAAAACAGAAGGAATTATGATTTTATAAAAACAAGAATCCACTTTAAGTGATCTTAAAAGGACAGTTTACAAGCAAATTCAAATTCTGTGATCATTTACTAATCCTCATGTCATTTCAAACCCATAATACTTTTGTTCATCTTCAAAACACAAATGAAGATATTATAAATAAAAACAGAGATTTCTATCCCTCTATCGAAAGTTCATTCCCAACACTTCAAAAAGTCCATAACGAGATCGTAAAAGTAATCCATATGAATCAAGCAGTTTACAGGAAGAGACACAATCACGTTTTATAATAAACAGATTTAATTTAGGCTTGTATTCACATACAAACATTGATTGAAGGGGACCTATTATGCAAAATGCACTTTTACATGGTGCCGGAACATAAATGTGTGTCAGCATTGTGTACACAACCACCTTATGTTAAAAATCCACCCACTCCTCTTTTTTAATACCCATAAATCAAAAGCAGTGTCTCAGCCATTTGCAGATTCTAGCAATGTGGTGTCACATTGCCCAAGACTGCTGGTGGACTCTATTAGCATAGACCTCGCCCTAATTGAGCTGTACACAGTCCGCCATGTTTATCTCCTCGAAACTTGGTGCAAATACCGCAGACATGAACACCTCCTGAACACCTTTCACTTTCGTTGTCTGCGCTCAATTATTGGCATAACTTGGAAGGACCATGTTCCAAATTCGGCTATCCTCTTCATGACCAAGAGCACAGACCTCTACACTATGTTGCGCACTCGCCGCTTACGATGGGCTGGCCACACCTACCGCATGGATGATAACCGTTTACCAAAAGCAATTTTGTACGGCGAAATTCCTGATGCCCCTCGTCCAGTCAGCCAGCCGAAGCTCCGCTACAAGGATGTCCTGAAGCGCGACCTTCAGGCGTTCGGCTTCCCAAGCGAAACCTGGGAAACACTTGCCGGCGACCGAGCTCTGTGGCACGCCACCATAAGATCTGGTGCCAAAAGATTTTGCCAGCAGTACACAGACTTTCTTAACAGTAGAAGACTGAAGCACCATGCCAATCGTCATTCTCGATGCTAAGGGCCTGAATGAATGAAAAGTAATTCAATCGAGAGCAGTGAGTTATTTTCTTGAGTGAATGAGTATTTTTTCCTTTGTTGTTTGATTCGTATTATAGGGACACTTCACCCATTTGCATTAAGCTTTGTATTGTTAGAAACCCAGTCATATATTATAATTATAGTGGATTTTTCCTTTATTTTTCCCTGAGATAGGAAATAAGGATTTTAGTGTTTTACTTCCTGCTTTTTATGACGTAAAAATCGTCATTTTGCGTCATAAAAAGCAGGAAGTCCCATTTCATTGAAAATTGTAGAGACTACAAACACAAGCTCATCATTTATTCAGGGTGTGGGACCCACTCACGCTACAGACCTATTACAGATAAGTGGGTGGGACTTCACTTGCAGATACAGAAAGCAATATTAGCCATCTTGTTTGGAAGCTATGATAACAAGCGCTGTGGAGATAGGAAGTTACGACAATGACGTAAGAAACTAAACATGATATGGAAGAAGAGGATTTTGAAATTCTGCTGCTCGAAACCGGTGTTCGTGGCTATCTTAACGAGCCGCGATATAGTGAAGAGCAGCTGAGGCTGATGGAGGAACAGGAGGCGGCTCCCTGTCGTGGACGAGGAGCCCGGATTGGCTCGAGCTGAGCGGACTGCTGGTGCCTGTGCTCTCACTGTGCGCTACGGACACAGATAGAGTCCGTCTGCTGCAGAGAATTTCAACGATGACAATTTCTCTTGGACGAAATCTCTGAATCAGACGACCACACAGACGTTTGTGTTGTGATCCATCCTAGTTTCGCATCGCATTCTGACTGAACATCCAGGTATCATGCAATAATTCACCATATAGAAAGAAATACAAACGAGGAGTAATCTACTAATGAGTTTGCGGGGTTCGTTGTTGTGGGAAGAATGAGGCGGGAACCGGCGAACATTTAAAAAATTTAATAGTAAAATAAACAAATACAAAACAAAAATATAAGCCAGCAGCCCCTCACTGCTGGCCACACACAACATAAACAAAACACAACATAAAATCAGGCCTGTTCCTCACTCGATCTGCCCTTTTCTTCGCTCCTTGTTTTATGCGTCTGCTCCACGTTGAGAGATGTGAGAGAGACCGGTGCGTCTCACAGGTGTCGTTCATTATCACTCACGCCACCGGCCTCGCGCCGTCCTCTCACGTCCCTCGCCCTCGTCCTGCTCGCCACAGCCAACTAACTAGAAATTTTGTGTGAAATTAATTTCTAACTCTGGTGGCAGCGAACGTTAGCCTTGTAGACAGAAGAGTGATTTATCTGATGTCTGCGCTGTTCTGGATTAGTGGGAGTGGATTGCGGAGCTGTGCAATGTGGTGCATTGTGGGAGTTGTTGTCTTACATACAAATGCGCCCTAAAGTTATTTTCTGTCTTTTCTCGGTCAAGAGGGCACCCAATTCAAAATTTATTTTACATTTCGACTACATATATGACCCACTTTCAATAAAGATTAATGTTAAAATGGGTGAAGTTTTCCTTTAACAAAATTTTTAGCAGTAGGCACTGTATTTTATGCTGCTTTCAATTTAATACACAGATCTAATATACACATGCACTTTTCCTGCGGTTTACGTTCACTGACATAACTGAATGTGTTTATGTGGACTTTGTGTTTTTTACATAGCCTTGCATGTATTTGACAATTTAAGTCCAATAAAGCTTAGTTCCCTTTTGTTGTCATTACGAGTTCCGTCATGAACGCTCTGTTGCGATGCTACTGTCTCCTCAGAGTGCTTCTTCTCGGCGCGATCCTAAGCACCCGCCACTGCGAGCGACGAAAGTAGTGCTCCCTGGGTCAGGTGATGTCCACCATTCACCTGTGGGTGAACCTGTCCAATGTGAAGGATGTCGGGCGGACCCGTCTCCTCGACACCCCCATATCCCAGGTCGGCCTCTTCGGCGGCGCGGTTGAGGGCATTGCCGCCCATGAGCAGACTGAGGCATATTCTGCCCCGACGGCCCGCTCTAAAAAAGCCCCGCCGTCGGCTCAGATCCCTCAGTCTGCCCACCGCCGAGGGCGCCCTACCGCGGCTCCACCCCGCCCATTTACCCGGGCTGGCTCTGGAAGCCGCAGGAGGACGCCACAGCCCTCTCCAGTCCCGCTCCCCGCTATACGCCGGGATAAGCGCGCTCCTGAGATGGGCTGCTCAAAGATGGGGCTCAGTTCTTTCCAGGGCCACTCCTTTCCCCAGTGGAGGGCCGGGGGAGAATCCTTATTCTCAGAAAGAAATGACTCTCCTGTCTCTGAGCACACAGAGTTCTCGGATGACAGTGTCTGCCGCCCCCGGACCGCGCCACTCTCATTCTCCTTTGTCGCCAGACCCCTGGCAGAGCAGGCCCCCGTGGAACGCTGGTCCTTCCCTGGCCTCCTCTGTCAAGGTGCGGTTATGACCGTGTCCCCACACCGGGTCGCTATGCCGTCCATGTCCAGGCCATTCTGCTTCGCTGCACCACCGGGACGTCTGTGGTTCGCATGACTCCACTGGCACAGTTCTTGTGAGCCTGGCTAGAGCTTCCCAATCTGTCCCACTGGGTCACGTGAAACATCAGGCTTGGCTATGCGATTCAGTTGGCACGGTCTCCTCCCCACTTCAGGGGAGTCCGCTCCACTATGGTCGGTGGCAATGCCCCTATCATGAGCGCGTAGGTTGCTACCCTACTGGCGAAGGGTACGATCAAGACTGTCCGTCCCGGAGAAATCCGGTGGGTTACGACCAATCCTGGACCTGCGCATCTGAACTGCCCCCTTCTCAGGCTGACGTTCAGATGCTCCTGGCCAAACGCATTTTTTAATGTGTGCAGCCACAGGATTGTTTTGCAGCGATCGACTTGAAGGACGCCTACTTTTATGTCTCTGTTCTCCTTCGAGTCAGACCGTTCCTGCGGCGCGCATATCAGTACGCCGTTCTACATTTACATTTACATTTATTAATTTAGCTGACGCTTTTATCCAAAGCAACTTACAATTGCTATATGTCAGAGGTCGCACACCTCTAGAGCAACTAGGGGTTAAGTGTCTTGCTCAGGGACACATTGGTGTCTCACAGTGGATTCGAACCCGGGTCTCTCACACCAAAGGCATGTGTCTTATCCGCTGCGCCATCACCACCCCTGTTCTCCCATTCGGGCTAGCCCTGTCTCCTCGCGCCTTCTAGTTCATCTGGGCCTTCGGGTCAACTGGGAATAGAGCAAACTTTGCCCCGTGCAGAGGATCTCTTTTCTCTGTATCGACTTGGTCGCTTTCTCCACTCAGCCACTGCTGACTTGCCTGAGACAATCAAGCACAAGAGTGCGGTTCCACTGAAGTTATTTCAGAGGCTCCTGGGGCATATGGTATCCGCAGCCGCAACATCGCCGCTCGGATTGCTCATATGAGACCGCTTCAGCTTTGGCTTCGCGACCGAGTCCCAAGGTGGGCATGGCAACACGGCACGCTCCGAGTACCAGCTACTCCGACCTGCCGTCAGACCTTCACCCCGTGGTCGAACCTCAGTTTTCTACAGGCTAGTGCCCCTGGAACGAGCTTCCGGGCATGTTGTTATCTCAACACATGCCTCCACCACGGGCTGGGGCGCCATGCGCAATGGACACGCTGCCGCCAGCTCCTGGACAGGACCTAGCGCCCTTAGCATGTCTATTGCATCGAGTTGTTGGCAGTACGCCTTGTTCTGCACCGCTCTTGCGTTGAACAAAGGTCAACGCGTACTAGTCCACTCAGACTTTACCGCGTCAGTAGCATACATCTATCTTCAAGGTCGTCTACGCTCCCGCCGTATGTCGCAACTCGCCCGCCACCTCCACTTATGGAGTCAGAAGCATCTGAGGTCACTTCGAGACATTATTGTTTCCCGGAGCCCTGAACTGTGCAGCCTACGAGCTCCACGGTCTCAGCCCCTCCCTGGAGAATGGCGACTACATCCCCAGTCGGTTCAGCTGATTTGGGACCAGTTCGTGGACGCACAGGTAGTCCTGTCTGTCTCCCACGACTCATCCCATTGCACCCTGTTTTATTCCCTGACCGAGGGCACGCTCGGCATGGACTCACTGGCACACAGCTGGCCGCGGGGCCCCGCAAGTATGCGTTTCCCCCAGTGAGCCATCTTGCACAGACCCTGTGCAAGATCAGGGAGGACGAGGAGCAGGTCATATTGGTCGCGCCTCACTGGCCCACCCGGACCTGGTTCTCTGAACTTGTACTTGAACTTGTTCCTCCCTGGCCTATTCCTCTGTGAAATTCCCTCCTTTCTCAGGGACGGGGCACCCTATGGCACCCTCGTTCCGATCCTTGGAACCTCCATGTGTGGTTCCTGGATGGGATGAGGCAGGTTGAGTACCCTACCACCTGGCTACCTTGACTTCCACTTAGCATCGTCCACGAGACATGTCTACGCGTTGAAGTGGAACCTCTTCGTCAACTGGTGCTCTTCTCACAGAGAAGACCCCCGGAGATGCTCAATAAGCGTTGCGCTTTCCATCTTGCAAGATGGGTTGGAGTGAAGGCTGTCTCCCTCCACCCTAAAAGTATATGTTGCCGCTATCGCCGCACATCATGACACAGTTGAAGGTAAGTCCGTGGGAAAGCACGACCTTATCTTCAGGTTCCTGAGAGGAGCGAGGAGACTAATCCTCCTCGCCCTCCTCTCGTTCCCTCTTGGGACCTCTCAGTGGTTCTAACTGCCCTGCAGAGTGCTCCCCTTGAGCCTCTGCAATCAGTCGAGCTTAAGTTCCTGTCAATTAAGACAGTGCT
The DNA here is from genome assembly GCF_051911475.1 of Siphateles boraxobius. NCBI lineage: Eukaryota > Metazoa > Chordata > Actinopteri > Cypriniformes > Leuciscidae > Siphateles > Siphateles boraxobius. The sequence continues at coordinate 19,204,250 of NW_027509097.1, forward strand.
CCTGGTTGCATTGGCCTCCTTCAAGAGGGTATGGGACCTGCACGCATTTCCGTTGACGAAGCGTGCCTGGAATTCAGGCCGGCTTACTCTCACGTGATCCTGAGACCCCAGCCTGGATATGTGCCCAAGGTTCCCACCCAGGTGGTGAACCTGCAAGCGCTGCCCTTGCAGGAGGCAGACCCAGTCTTGGCACTGCTCTGTTTAGTACGCACTCCTGCCTACGTAGACAGAACGCAGTGTTTCTGGACCTCAGACCAGCTCTTTGTCTGTTATGGTGGGAAGCTGAAGGGAAAGGCTTCTCCAAGAATAGGTTGTCTCACGGGATGTGGACACCTTTGCTTGGCTTACCAGCAGCAGGGTCGATCATGCCCCCTTGGTGTGACAGCACAGTCCCCCGGAGTGTGGCTTCCTCTTGGGCTCTAGCACATGACACCTCGCTAACAGACATCTGCAGAGCTGCAGGCTGGGCGACACCCTACACATTCGCCAAATTCTACTATCTCCGAGTGGAGCCAGTGTCCTCTCATGTACTCGCTTAAACCAGCAGGTACTGGGACCCACTCAGGTGTCTTCGCTTGCTCGCCATTCCACTCCACGGACTGGATACGTGCGATATTTCCTCAGGTGAGCTTCCCCGCAAGCCCTGAGTTCCTCCACTGCTGACGTCGATGCCAGTGTCTATTGCCTGCGCGTTGGCTAGGTGCCTTCCGTGTGCATGGTCCCCCCTCTGGGCGACCCCCACATGTGTATTTCCACTGTAAGCCTCTCTGAGCATGTGTCTTTCCCTTGGCAAGCCACCTTGCCACCAGTGCTCTCCATATGCATCCCTCCGGGTCATATGTGTATTCTCTAAGACGGCGTCCTCCTTTTATACCCACGAGGTGGGGCGGAGTTGCGCCATGCAAATTCCGCAGACCCATGGCATTTCTTTGCCATTGGCTCGTTTTGTAATACTCAAAGTCGATAGGCTTTCTAAGCGAAACCCCATTCGTCGTCACGACGGAACGTCTCCGACTTTTCACACTCACGGGACGCGCTGTCTGACATCCAGCTTTATGTGCAGATGCTTCGGATGTGTGCACTCAGAAAACCATTTATCAGACGTTTAGACTGATATGGATAAAAAAAACGCAAGCAGATAATAAACTTTCATGATGATAAAGAACTACAATGTCATGTGAGATTAACCGCTATAGAGATGAAAATCAAAACCAAACAGATGTTTTAGTTTTTGGCAGAGTATACGAGGCACAAGCTGTATAAAGGCTCCGCCCTCTTCTGGAAAGCAGGGTGTCGAGCAGCAGCTTATTTGCATTTAAAGATACATGCACAAAAACAGATTTATTTTTTTTGACTCAAAAATGGGCATGGCATAATAAATAATCTGTGGGGTATTTTGAGCTGAAACTTAAAAAAACACATTCTGGGGACACCTAAGACGTATATTACATATTATAAAAAGGGGCATAATAGGTCCCCTTAAACACACATACATAGAGCACATCAAATATGGTTAACGGAATCTCAAACATGCTTGCCTAACATGAGAAAACTGAAGAGGTTTGTTCTCGCGGGTCATGCAAGCAAAGTTGGAGCTTCCACAAGGACCAATGAGGTTTGTTCTCCTGCATAAAGCAATTTCTGTTTAAAAAATGTTTGGTTTGGAATGACTTTGAATGAGTAAATGATGACAGAATTTTTTCAATATACTCTAAAAATTCATTAAATAGCAACAAATTAGTAACTATGTCCAACATGCATACTGGTTGCGGGGGTCTAGAGCCAGTCCACGAGGGCTGGTGACATTCTTGGTAATAAGAATCTTCCGGAAGTGGCCATCCAGAGTGGCGACTTCAATGTTCTCCATGACGTAGTCGGTCCAGTAAATGTTTCTACCAACCCAATCCACTGCTATACTCTCAGGCACCATCAGTCCTGATGAGAACACCTAATATATCGACATCACCAAATTAATTAATCCTAAACTGTAGTTAATTAACAGAGATTCAATATATCCCTATAAGACAACTAGACCAATCTTTATTTCTTCTTATTACTTACCTGTTTTTTGTCTGTGCCATTCTGGAATGAACTATAGATCATTTTCTCAGATGAATCACCCCAGTAAACTCTTTTATTGACATGATCAAAGTCTACAGTAACAATGCTCACACCGCTGACTACGGGATTGACAAGGGGTGGCCTGAAGTAGATGCGGTTAGCGACGATCTGACTGTGCCTGGCCACCAGAAGTAAGGCCTCACCTGGGGCTGGAGCAGATTACACATTTCCCAGAGATTTCAGGTTTTACTATTCTTATATTACTGTACAAACAATTTTTTAAACTACTTCACAAGAAATGTTTTGGATTTGATGTTAGTTGGAGCAGTGTGAACGTCCCGGGTTACGTATGTAACCCTAGTTCCCCGAAGGGACGGACGCTGCGTGTAATCGTAGTGGGAACGCCCTCCAGCGTAACGCGTCTGAAGCATGAATGAAATTAGTCAATGGAGAGATGGAGCGTCATAGCGAGTGACGTCATCGACCAGGAAGCTATAAATATCCCCTGAGCACACAATACGCTAGCTTAAAGTTAATGAAGCAAGCGACCCAAGGGGATGCCGGGAGTATGGCAGGACACGCAGCGTCCGTCCCTTCGGGGAACTAGGGTTACATACGTAACCCGGGACGTTCCCCTTCAGGGACTACCACTGCGTGTAATCGCAGTGGGAACGCAATACCCAAATCCCCATACGACCAAATCCCCGTCGTGTGTCATTAGGAGACACAAACCGACGAGAGAACCTGAGCCCCGGGAGTGGAGCTAAGATCAAGGGAATAAAATCTAACGAAAGTGTGCGGTGAGGACCAGCCTGCCGCATCACAAACGTCCTGAAGAGAAGCTCCTGAAAGAAGAGCTGTAGAGGCAGCCATACTCCTGGTGGAATGAGCCCTTACAGCCAAAGGTGAAGGCTGATGGGCCGAACCGTAAGCAAGCGAGATGGCCTCGACCACCCACTTGCTCATCCTTTGCTTAGATGCCGGACACCCTTTCTTAGTTGACCCAAAACAGACAAACAGTTGTTCCGATCTCCTCCACAGGGCAGCTCTGTGGACATAAGCATCTAAAGCCCTAACGGGGCACAGAAAATTAAGTTGACGTCAGAAAAGGCGGAGGACAGAAAGCCTGCAGAACTATAGGTCTAACAAAAGTAGTTGGCACCTTAGGAACATAACCTGGTCTCGGACAGAGAAAGGCCTTAACCATACCAGGAGCAAATTCCAGGCACGAGGGAGCCACCGAAAGTGCTTGAATATCTCCAATTCATTTTAGAGATGAGATAGCGAGAAGAAGGATAGTCTTTAGCGTAAGAAACTTTTCCGAAACTTCCTCGATGGGCTCGAAAGGAGCTAGGGAGAGACCTTCTAAGACGATGGCCAGATCCCAAGCTGGTACCCTCGTGCGAACTGCAGGCCTCAGCCTCAAGGCGCCACGAAGGAAGCGAGATATAAGTGGGTGTCTCCCGAGAGAACCTCCGCTCGAAGGGGCGTGGTAAGCAGCTAAGGCCGCCACGTACACCTTCAGTGTGGAGTGGGATAACCCTGTGGAGAGACGGTCCTGCAGGAAATCCAGCACTGTACCAACCGGGCAGTTAACTGGGTCCTGCTGGTGAAAAGTTTCCACCTCGCGGCATATAACTTCCTCGTTGCGGGAGCTCTGGATTGGAGGATGGTCTCAACGACCTCAGTCGAGAGACCAGAATCTATGAGCTGGGCCCCCTCAGAGGCCAAGCCCACAGCCTCCATAGTTCTGGGCGGGGGTGAAGGATCGACCCACTCGCCTGAGAGAGTAGATCTCTCCTGATCGGTATCTCCAGGGGAGAGCCGTCGAGGAGAGACACTAGGTCCGCAAACCATACTCGGGCCGGCCAGAACGGGGCTATTAGCAGAAGACTGAGCCCGTCCCGGCGAACCCTCTCCAGAACTCCCGGGAGCAGAGCGATCGGGGGAAAAGCGTACAAACGTGACCTCGGCCACAGATGTACCATCGCGTCCAACCCCAGTGGGGCTGGCAGGCTGAGAGAGAACCACAGTGGACAGTGTGATGTCTCTCGGGAAGCAAATAGGTCTACCTCGGCACGACCAAAATGTTCCCATAGGAGCTCCACCACCTCGGGGTGAAGACTCCATTCCCCGGGCCTCGGCCCCTGCCTCGACAGGATGTCTGCCCCCTGATTTAAATACCCCGGGAGATAAATAGCTCTCAGAGAAAGAATTTTCCCCTGGGACCATAGAAGGATCTGACGTGCCAGTTTGTAAAGTGGGCGAGAACGCAGACCCCCCTGATGGTTGATATAAGAGACCACCGATGTGTTGTCTGACTGGACAAGAACATGGTGGCCCCTTAGGTCTGGGAGGAAATGTTTCAGAGCCTGAAACACTGCCAACATCTCTAGACAATTTATGTGCCATAGACGGTGACGGTCCTCCCAAAGACCCCCGAGCTGGGCGACCAATCATGATCGCCCCCCACCCCGTGAGAGAGGCATCTGTCGTTAGCATGACGCGACGACAAGGAGCTCCCAACACAGGGCCTTGGGACAGAAACCGAGGATCTTTCCACATAACCAGGGCGCGATGACACCGTCGCAAACTCATGATCATGCGAAGCGGATTTCCCCTTGGGGAGAATCCCCAGGTCCTGAGCCACCACTGTAACGGTCTCATGTGCAGGAGGCCAAAAGGTATCACGTTGGACGCAGCTGCCATGAGACCTAACAGTCTCTGGAACTGTTTTACAGTGGATGACTGGCCTAGCTTGACCTGATCTACTGCGGCGAGAATTGAAGCAACACGAGCAGGTGACAACTGTGCCTGCATCGTCGTCGAATCCCACACTACACCGAGAAAAGTGGTTCTCTGTAATGGAGAAAGAACACTCTTCTTGGCGTTGCGCCTCAACCCCAACCTCTTGATGTGAGCAAGAACATCTCGATGCCGAACCGCCTGTTGTTCTGATTGAGCTAGAATTAACCAATCGTCTATATAGTTCAGAATACGGATGCCCTGCAGCCTCAGCGGGGCTATAGCCGCATCCATACACTTCGTGAACGTGCGGGGTGACAGTGCTAGGCCGAACGGAAGAACCTGTTATTGGTAAGCTTCGCCCCCGAAAGCGAACCTCAGGAACTTCCTGTGTTGAGGTAGGATAGATACGTGGAAGTAAGCGTCCTTTAGATCTATCGTGACGAACCAGTCCTCGGATCTGATTTGACACGATCTGCTTGAGAGTGAGCATCTTGAATTTGAGCTTCCCTACAGCGCGATTTAAGAGACGCAGATCTAGAAAGGGACGCAGCCCTCCATCTTTTTTCGGAAAGATGAAGAACTGGCTGTAGTATCCTAACTCCCTGCTGGGTGGAGGAACCCGCTCTATAGCTCCTTTCGCTAAGGGAACCAGCCTCTCGAGGCTGGCCTCTGGATGAACATCCCGAATGACTGACACAGCGCCCTGTAACGTACTGGCAGGGAACAGCTGGTCTGGGCACTCCACAACCCTCCTCGGAGGGGGCGAGCGTCCCTCGGGAAATCGCTCGCCGAGTCTCTCTACGCCCTGTATAGGCAGGGTTAGTAGAGCAGACCCCTGAGGGCATCGGGAAAGACAGGGCACCGTTTTTTGTGCAGTGAACTCAAGTCTTCCACGATGGGGACCACCCTCAGAGTCCCGACGTTCAGCACGTCAGGATTTTTTCGACGCGGCCTTCTTGGCGATAATGATTGTCCTCAGATCAGCCCTGCCCCGAGAAGGTCGCGCCGGAGAGCGCCCCGCCTCGTCCCTCCAGTTTCTCTGCGGTGGGGCACGAGACGCGACACTCCGTTTCTGCTGCGCTCTTTTTGAAGTACTCGGCGGCTGGGACTGCCCTCGCTCAGCAGCCCCAGCGACACGCACTTTAAGGGGCATAAATTTCTGAAAAGCAGCCGCCTGTTTCTTCTCTTCCTGGAACCTCTCCGTGACAGAGTGAAGAGCGTCACCGAAGAGGCCCGCAGGCGAAACTGGAGCATTAAAAGGAGAGTCTTATCTTTCTCCTTCATAGAGGTCTGACTCAACCACAAGAGACCGGCCGATAGATTTAGCGGTCTCCTTGGTGGCCCGGAGAGTGAGATCAGCAGTCTGCATGAGCTCATTAATCATATCCACAGAAATTTCACCCCCCTCACAAGCATCTTTAAGCAGGTCAGCCTGATAAGCCTGCATAATGGCCATAGTGCGCCGAGTAAGCCTTCCCCACTAACACAGAAGTATTTTTTTTTTAGTGGCTTAGAGGGCAGAGCCGGTGCTTTAAGTGAAGATGACGAAGCAGGAGAGAGATAGCTGGAGAGCGTCTCCTCTGCCTTCGGCATGGTCACGTACCCTGAAGCTTTTGCACCAAAAATGTTTCCATAAGCATTAGACTGGTTAGTATAAATTCTATTTGAAACAGGTCTAACCCAGGTCTTTGAAACCTCAGAGTGAAGATCTGGGAAGAATGGTAAGCACCGGCGAGAAGGCTGAGGACGTGCAGACAGAAGTCTATCATCTAATTTGCTTTCATTTCTAGACTCCTGCCTATCAGTTGGCCACTTTTTTTTACGTTTTTTTTTTTTTTTTACAGCCCGAGATAACACATCTATCAGCCCCTCTTCAGCAGTATGCTGGAGTGACGAGTCAGTTTCTTTTGATGCAAAACTTTCGACATCGAGCTCCTCAGAACTGGATAATCTAAGTTCGACATCATGTGCCTCGACCCGGGCAGAAGTAACCGCCGCAGCGCGTGCTTCCAGAGCCGGGTGAGAGGCAGTAGATCTCGCTGGAGATAGCTGAGATAGGGCGGAGCCCGTCTCAACGTCGCCAGTGAGATTCATCTGCGAGCCCCAAGGCTCTGCCTCAACAGAAGCGGGACCCGAGCCTCGGGGAGCTCGCAGCAAACCACTCTCCTCGAAGAGCGATCGCCGCGAGCGCAGAGTTCTCAAGGGAAAACGCTCGCAATGCTCACAATCGACCCCCTCGAGAGCCGACTGGGCATGCAGCAATCCCAAACAAGCAACACACAGCTGATGTGTATCCCCACCCGTGATGTATCGTGTACAGGGGAAACACACTTTCTATATTGCTCGCTCGTCACTTTGACACTCATATTGGTTTTTATATATATATATATATATATATATATATATATATATATATATATATATATATATATAGTGAGAAACTCCTGTCTAAACAGACAAACACAATCGTTAGATTTCAGACACACACAGAGCTTGCTGTAGTAACAAAAAGCTAGCGTATTGTGTGCTCAGGGGATATTTATAGCTTCCTGGTCGATGACGTCATTCGCTATGACGCTCCATCTCTCCATTGACTGATTTCATTCATGCTTCAGACGCGTTACGCTGGAGGGCGTTCCCACTGCGATTACACGCAGCGGTAGTCCCTAAAGGGGAACTAGCATTAAAGGGTTAGTTCACCCAAAAATGAAAATATTGTCATTAATTACTCACCCTCATGTTGTTCCAAATCCGTAAGAACTTTGTTCATCTTCGGAACACAAATGAAGATATTTTGATGAAATATATGAAGCAATTAGTAACCACATGTTGTAACCACAGTGCAGCGCTTCCGGGTTCTACATCAGAACACCGATGCCAATTGGCAGACGCTGTTCATGTGAGCACCACGACACACGCGTTTGATGCTGAAGCAGGAGTTGACCAATACAAAGCCGGCGTTCTGATGTAGAACCGGAAGCACTGCAGTGTGTTTACTACATCAACAGCGTAGGAGACTGACACAGAAGAGAAGAAATTCGTCAATAAAGTTTTTATTTTTGTTTGTTTTTTGCGCACAAAAAGTATTCTCGTCGTTTCATAACATTAAGGTTGAACCACTGGAGTCACATGGACTATTTTAACGATGTCTTCACTACATTTCTGGGACCTGAAAGTGGTTGTTGCGTTGCTGTCTATGGAGGGGTCAGAAAGAATATATTTAATCAAAAATATCTTCATTTGTGTTCTGAAGATGAACGAAGTTCTTACGGGTTTGGAACATGAGGGTGAGTAATTAATGACAGAATTTTTATTTTGGGGTGAACTAACCCTTTAAAACCATTGAGTTCTTATCCATTTGACTAGAAATGCAATTCAGCAACATAAAGTCTTAGTTCAAACATGTTTGATGTACTGTATAAACGATCGAGATGTTACTTACAGATGGCTTTGCATGTACGTCCATCTGGCTCCAGCTGGTAGCCATCTTGGCAGTAGCATCGGAAGGAGCCGCGCTCATTGAAGCAGGTTTGACTGCAGAATCCAGGGATCAGACACTCATTTATGTCGTCGCAGGTCTTTGAGTCGTTCAGCAGCTGGAATCCTGGGTCACAGGTACATTGAGCTCCAAATGGACCCTGAATACAACCATGACTGCAGCCCCCGTTATTTACCTGACAGTCATTTTCATCTAATACGACCAATAATGAGAATGAAAGAGAAAGAAAAACAGTCTGAAAAGTTCATCAACAACATATAGCAACATGTAACACCTGCTTTACTCGAGCAGCAGCAGGACTCACTGCAGAGGGGAGACTCGTCAGCTCCATTTGGGCAGTCTCTCTGGCCATCACACACCTGAGCCTCTGTGATGCACACCTGGTCTGTGGGACACAACCATTGACCTGATGGGCAGCTGAATGGTGGAATGGGACAGTTTGTTTCATCGCTCATATCCCTGCAATCATTTTCCCCATCACAAACCCAGCTCTGAGGCACACAGTTTCCATTAGCACATTGGAACTGTTCAGAACTACAGGTACGGGGCGGGCAGCCATTGTGCTCATCAGAGCCATCCTCACAGTCAGGATGCCCATCACATTCCCACACTTTCGGAATGCAAAATCCGTCGACCTGGCACTGGAACTCATCGTCATGGCACAGACCTGGCCCACGTGTGGCTGCACATAAAACACCAGCTATTATTCATCACCAGCATTATAATATTAACAGTGCTAGACACACATTTAGTAGCTTATATCCATATAAAGGTGATGATGACATATATGGCACAATCCCATGTTTCTATAATGAAAACTATTACATATGTTAGGCAAATTATTTTCAACAACAATTAAACATCAATTACAGTAAATAAATATTTATATTATATTATATTTATATATTTTATATCACAGAAAACAGGGTTTTAAAATGTATTTAGATATTTGTGAAATTTGTAAACCTTGTGGAAAATTAATAGAGATTAAAATACTGGTTGACAATAAATAATTATGAAAGAATTGCAAGACCTTTAATGCTGTGCCTTATATCAATGAAATTAAATATGTAAAAACTGATTCACTTCCAAGAACATCAATCTAAAGGCATATTCGCACATAATTTGTAATAATTGCGGAGGTTGTCTGAGATCTTTTGTCCCGTGCCAATCGGCCATGTCTGTAATTTGTAAAGTGAAATTCCCCCGCAAATTACTATATTTCGCCGAACACAGAGGTCCTGTGATAATAGTCCCGTGCGGATCGACATATCTGTGATTTGGCCGGATCGTATATCATTTTTTCAAGGTTTTTGTTTCATGTGCGCCTTTTTGTCCATCTTTCGCGAAGAATGGAGGCTGGTTTGGAGTGTTTTGGTAGTATTTTGGGTGCTGGGTCACACAACTCACAATTTGCAGAAAGTGAAAGCTGAAAATCATTAGAAGAGCAAAAACAAAAAGAATGAAGATGGAGATGAATGGCATGTATAGCAGCATGCGGGAACTTAAATTCTGTTTATGTCATAATATATCATAGGCTACAGCTAGCTTATTAACGTTATATCCGGGAGATAAGTCGGTAAATTTGAGTAAAATCACAGGCTTCGGTTATCCCGTGCGAATCGCGCCACATAAAATTCAGATGTGGCGGGGTAATTTTTAAATTACACGAGGGGTGCTTCTCAATATCCCTCCTCGTCTCCTCGCTCCTCTGTCCTCCATCCTATGACCCGGAAACCAATCAAGCACAGCCATCTTGAAGGACATCTCAATTCTCTAATTGCACCGCGAGGAATCGGGGATCGAGGAGTGAGGAGGCTTTCAGAGGAGTCATGAGCGAGGATACACAGGTGTATCCTATGCGGAAGTGTTTTATTGACTAAACGTGACGCACGTATACATTCTCCTCCCCCTTCACATCGGTCACAATCTTTTTAATTTATAATTTACCTTTGCAGTTTATATAAACCACACATCTCACCAGGGTATCTTGCTTTATTATTATTCATTATGAATTTCTTAAATAAACAAACTTCAACAACATAAGGGCAGATCCTTTGAGCGCTGCTGATGACGCTTGTGAAGTGACGCTCGAGTGATCAAGTATTCCAATGTATAAAAAAAGCTTTCATTCGATTCCTCCGTCCTCATTTTCTGTCCTTGCGTCCTTCCCTCACAACCTACAGGGGGAGGAGCTGAGGTGCTAGGAAAGGAAGCGAGGAAAGGAAACGAGGATGCACAAATAAGAAATGAGAAGCACCCGAGGTCCCCAGACACCCGCGGCGCACCCATTTTAGGTCCGGGCCAGCCCATTTTGACCCAGGCGTATAGTGAGTAGTGAGTGATTTTCATTTTAGCAGTTCATCCAATAAACAGCCCAAAGAAAGCTTTGAGTGAAAGCTTATCAACCAATCAGCGGCTTCTACCCCACGTGTGACTTCGAACACTTTGGGTGCTTCTCATTTCTTATTTGTGCATCCTCGTTTCCTTTCCTCGCTTCCTTTCCTAGCGTCTCAGCTCCACCCCCTGTAGGTTTTGAGGGAAGGACGCAAGGAAAGAAAATGAGGACGGAGGAATCGAATGAAAGCTTTTTTTATACATTGGAATACTTGATCACCCGAGCGTCACTTCATAGCGTCATCAGCAGCGCTCAAAGGATCTGCCCTTATGTTGTTGAAGTTTGTTTATTTAAGAAATGCATAATAAATAATAATAAAGCAAGATACCCTGTTGAAATATGTGTAATGTGTGGTTTATATAAACTGCAAAGGTAAAGTATACATTAAAAAAGATTGTAATCGATGTGAAGGGGGAGGAGAATGTATACGCGCGTCACGTTTAGTCGATAAAACTCTTCCGCATAGGATACACCTGTGTATCCTCGCTCATGACCCCTCTGGAAGCCTCCTCACTCCTCGATCCTCGCCTCCTCGCGGTGCAATTAGAGAATTGAGATGTCCTTCAAGATGGCAGAGCTCGATCGGTTTCCGGGTCATAGGATGGAGGACAGAGGAACGAGGAGACGAGGAGGGATATTGAGAAGCACCCACTATTCTCTATGAGTGTAGGCTACACACACCGGCGGCGCCGTTCGTCGTCTTTCTGCGGCGCCCAGCAACTGCTAAGGACCTTGTTCAAAATCGTTAATGTCAAAGTCATTAATGTATATGATTCTGCAACTACGGGCTCTTTTGACAATCCCAATTTAAAAAAAATCAACCTCCATGAATTTAAATTTTAACCATCACAGTCTGTAATACATATAAAAATTTACACAAAATAGAATGTAGTCGTTAAGATTTTAATCTGGAACATGTTTATTTTTTATGTTTTTCGGGTCATCTTCTTTAAAAGTGTCCTTACCGCAACGTTACAATAACGTAAATTTTTTACATTTTTCCTAAGTAATTTCTATAAAAAAAATTATATATTTAAATAGCTTTTTCAAATTTGATGCAATTTTGTAAATACTGATATAAAAAAATTATATACAAAATAGGGAATTTCATGTTCCCTTTCGAAGGGAACTCAACAATACGTCAACGACGCTATGGGGGAACGCCTCAGGCGTGACAGGTGTCTGAAATCACTATCAAATCACGTCAATCATATTGACCGGCGACAGCCCGTGAATCATTAGCGTGAATGATTAACGTGCGACCTGGAAGTATAAAAGGGCGCCTTGCAAACATGACAAATCATCTCATCGTCTTCAGGGACTGTCTGTTTGAAAACGCTATTCAATGAAACGGTAAGAAAATTAAATGTACAGCACACGAGTGTGCTTTTCTTGCCTGGGAGAAGAGCGCGCACGGGAGATTCTCGAGGGAATCCTCTGTGTGAACTGTGAGCGTTTTTCTCTTAAAACGCTCGCTCTCGTCTGGCCCTCTTCTCGAGTGAAGGGGGTTCAACGTCTGGTTCTCATGGTCCCGCTCGTGCCGAGGCAGAGCGGCGACTTGCATCATGGGCTTCCAGATAGAGCTCGTCGATCATCTTGAGAGTGCTGTAAACCTCTCAGATGATTCGACGGCTGACGAGGGCGAACTGCAGGTCGATGACGAGGATTTTTCACCGACGGTTTCCTGCAGTTGCTGCTCTTCAGGACGAGCAGGAGATGGCTTATAATCAGGTAGATCCTGAACCCTCTCAGCCACCCTGCCCCGTGTATGCAGGTCTGGTGGATGTTGTGGAGCGCGCCGCCAACAGGCTGTAGCTGCCATGGCGACGCGCTAGAGGAGAGACCGCTCGCGGTAGGCTCGGCGATCGGTTTCTCCCCGGCCATACACCACCAGCTCAGGTGAGCCTTCCATTCCTTCCTGATCTTCACACGGAGATCGAGAGGGCATGGAAGAGCCCATGCTCTGCCCGTATTCACTGACATCAGCGGGTTAATTTCGCTGATGTTGATGGGATCGCAGGGCATGGGTATGTGTCGATGCCGCCCATTTGACGAGTCGTTTGCAAACTATCTCGTGTCTGGGCAGGCGTCGACACTGAGAGCTCCAACTCTGCCATCCAAACCGCTAAAGACAACAGCGCGTTTGAATGGCAGAGCATACACGGCAGCAGTTCAGGCTGGTGCTTCCCTGCACACCATGGCGGTGCTGCAGGCATACCGGGCCGACCTGCTGCAGGATCTCGACCAGGGGGCAGGGTTGTCCCCTAAGGCAGTTACTGAGCCGCGCCGAACCACGGCTCTTGCGCTCCGGGCCACCAAACAAACTGCTGCCACGATCAGTCGGTCGATGGCGGCGATGGTGGCCACGGAGAGACAGCTTTGGTTAAACCTGGCCGACGTTGAGCAGAAAGAGAAGGCCTTTCTCCTCGATTCGTCGGTTTCGCCCTCTGAACTCTTTGGCCCCGCCGTGGAGGCGGGGCTTGGGAAGTTCAGGGAGGCGAAGGCACGCTCAGCTGCTTTTAGGAAAAAACCTACATACCGCTGAGATCCGGTTCCACGCCCAGGCAGGCGGGAGGGCCTGGCCCTTCACGATCTGAGGACCGTAGACAGGGCCAGAGAGCCAGTGTCGCCTCTCGTGCGCCCCCTCTGTGGAGGAACAGGGCGCAGGAAAGGCGTGACTCCCGCTAGAAGAGGGATCTGAGGGAGGTTATCCAGCACAAGCGCATACAGCGTCGCTGATGGATAATCTCCCCGGAGGGCTTCATTAAAAAGAGAATCCAGCCCTCTCCTCTCTTCTGACTCCCCAGACGTTCATTACATCAGGCCTGGCGCTGGGCCTATGATAAGAACGATGTTCCAATGGCCCGCCTAGGCTTGGTTAGTAGAAACGCCTCTTTCAGGCATGTAAAGTGGGGGACCCCAGGTTCATAAAGAACTATCTGGCGAGTCTTCACTCCGCACGCCGCAGGTGAGCTGTCTGGTCTTTTCAAGAGTAAATTTTTGTGAATAAAAATTCCGAAATGTATCTCTCTACAGACCTCGTTCCCTGTATAGAGTCATGGGGTCATGTCAAGGTAATAAGGTAAGAGAACTTTATTGGATTATCAGGGCCCTGAAGTTCCCCGTTAGGTGGCCAGAACGGTAACTGTGTTAGCCTTCGGGCTGCTAGCCACCTCAGGGTAGAGTGGTTGGTCTCTCTCTTTAAATTGTTTTACTTAGAGTGTTGACTGACGCTAGAGCTTCAGATAGATCTTATGTCCGGCCCACAGGTCCGTTTGACTTCTTCCTGAGTATGTCGCCCCTTGAGCTCTGTTTGGGTTTTCATTAGGCTGAGCGATTCTGCAGCCCTTTGTATGGAATAATACAGACTATATTCTTTAGTAAGGCTGTGGCTCCTCCGAGCCCTCAGATAGATCTATGCTTGCAGGCTGGCCCTTACCATGGCCGCCTCTGTAGCTGGCCTAGGCTGTGCCAGGGATAATAGAGGCGCTCTCCTAAAAATTTTAGCATTTCTTCCTCTGACCCTTCACTGTGTGAATGTTGGTTTCTAGCATCCCTGTATAAACAGCCTCCTCCCGTGGGAGTCGTTAGGCCAAGGCCCGCCCCCTTCTCTGCATTCTGGGGTGACTAGAGTAATGCAGCGTGGTGCTGAGGATGGTTTGTAAGGACATGGTAGGCCTCAAACAGGCCTCCGTGGTATATATGTCTTTATTGAGCAGGGTTAGGCCGTCTTTCGCTTCACGAAGAAGACTGGGTTTCCTGCCCGACCCTGCCATGCAGAACTGGCCTACGGATTTAGGCCGCCAGTTTAGGCTTCACTCACCTCGCTGAGCTACTGCTCGAGCGCTAGGTTGTAGGTGGTTGGCTTTCATTCAAGCCCCACTCCCCTAGGTTGGGCACAGATACATTTCTGTCACCCCTAGAGCCGCTGGCAGGCCCGCACCCTGGTAACCTCAGGGTGAGGTGTGAGTATTCCCCTGTGATACAGGGTAGGTCTGAGCACTTCACTACCAGTTCTGTTTTATCCCACCTCGCACCACTATGGCTCGGGTCGAGTATGAAGTAAGCTTCACTTCTTCTTTGGTCGAAGTACGCTCCCCTGAAGCCAGAGCATTGCCCTGAGCTGACGCCCATGCATAGATGGTAGGCCCCTGGCTAACTGGGGCCTCCGTTGAGGCAGAGTGGCGTATGTTGTACTCCCCTTGTTTTAAGGGTGCTAGCTTTCTTGCGGAGTACACTGCCATGGGCAATGTGATTAGGCACCAGGATGCTGTAGGCGCTGTGTAAACAGTTTTTCTGCCAACGAAGGCTGCGCCATTAGGTAGTAGGCCTCAGCAGGCCTCCTTGATTGGACAGCCCCCCAGAGGGCACTGTAGGCCAGCTCACTTTACGTGGTTGGCCTTGGTGGTTCGGGCAGTTGACTCACTGATGGGTAGTAGGCCTTAAACAGGCCTCCTCGGAGGTGAGTCCCAACATTGTGGGACATACCTTATAGCGCTACTGGAAGCCCATTAGTGAATTATGCTGTGTAGTATGGTTTCCAACAGTGTACTTTATGGCAGAATATGACTTGCTATTAGCTAGTAGGCCCGACCAGGCCTCCCTGATAGGCGAGTCCCCAGCTGGCTGGCCTTAGCAGGCCACCTTATACTTTCACCCGGACTCAGGGCTCAAAGCTACCAGTGGTTATCAGGTAGTAGGCCACTCAGGCCTCCCTGAAGGTGAATTCCCACTTAAGATGGTTATCGGGTAGTAGGCCTCACCCGGCCGCCCTGAAGGCGAATTCCCACTTACGTTGGCTATCAGGTAGTAGGCCTCTCTGGGCCTCCCTGAATGTGAGCTCCCAAATATTGTGGCTGTCTGGTAGCAGGCCGCTCTGGGCCTCCCTGGATGTGGGCTCCCAAATATTTTGGCTGTCAGGTAGTAGGCCTCACCAGGCCTCCCTGGAGGTGAGTTCCCCACATGCTGTGATTATCAGGTAGTAGGCTCCTCCAGGCCTCCTTGAATGAGAACGGTCAGGTAGTAGGCCTCACCAGGCCTCCCTGAAGGTGAGTTCCCACAGATAGTGGTGACCAGGTAGTAGGCCTCACCAGGCCTCCCTGAAGGTGAGCTCCCCACATACTGTGGTTGTAAGGTAGCAGGCCTCACCGGGCCTCCCTGAAGGAGGAGTTCCCACGTACTGTGGTTATCAGGTAGTAGGCCTCTCTTGGCCTCTCTGAAGGTGAGCATCTCACATACTGGGGTTATCAGGTAGTAGGCTCCTCCAGGCCTCCTTGATTGAGAACAGTCAGGTAGTAGGCCTCACCAGGCCTCCCTGAAGGTGAGTTCCCACAGTTTGTGGTTACCAGGTAGTAGGCCTCTCCAGGCCTCCCTGAAGGTGAGCTCCCCACATACTGTGGTCGTAGGGTAGCAGGCCTCACCGGGCCTCCCTGAAGGTGAGTTCCCACGTACTGTGGTTATCAGGTAGTAGGCCTCACGTGCCTCCCTAAAGGATCAGGTAGTAGGCCTCTCCGGGCCTCCCTGTAACGCTCCCTAGTGGTGCTGGGTTTATGAAGCTAGTGGTCTCTTGCTATCAGTTTCAGCTAGCCTTAATAGGCAGCTGCTGAAGGCGAGCTTGCGCCCTGGCTCGCTAAAGTGTTCATTCTCTGCTAAAGGTTCCCTCCCGGAACCTTTTCTGCCTACAGCCTGGTTTGCCTACCAGGCAGACCTTGTGCTCCCCTCACGAGGGTCTCTATGAGCATGCGGCTTCCTGAGTCTGGTCAGACGGTCGTAGGCCTCTCGTGAGGCCTCCCAGTTAGATCAGCCCTTAGGCCTTCACAGGCCTCCTCAGTGTTTTGAAACACAGACACTGGGTTGATCCGTGGATCGAGTAGAGAAACTCCCCTCGCTAGCAAGGGTCGGAAAGCACTATGCTGAGTCATACTCTCCGGGATATCCCGTCTCTGAGATCCGGGCCGAGTGGTTCACTGCCAGCTTCGCAGTCCCTCGGGTTGGATGCCTTACTTAAGGCATTTGTCCAGAGGCTCTGTCTTCAGACAGACAGGATTTGGCCTGACGAAGTGTCTATGTACTGGCGCCAGGTCAGGCCGTCCTGGTGGCATTTCGGGGTGAGTACGTTCCCCTGAATAGTGACTGGCTGGGGTTCCCTTGGGTTCCCTAGCCACATTCCCTAGAAGGGACCCCTTCTAATTGGAAGCTGAGGTTCCAGGCCCGGAGCCGGCCCAGGTAGACCTTTCATTTAACCATGTTTATGAAGGTTTTTCTGTGAGGCTGTAGCTTGGGCTATGACCGTAGGGAATGCTGTCACTGACAGCCCAGTGTGACCTGAGGGTGAGTGGTTCTAGCGTTTCATTTGAAGTTGCTGGTTCTGACAGTTGTCACTGCCACTTGGCATGCACTCCCCTTAGCATGGCGGCGTTGGTATATCGTTCCCCATAGCGTCGTTGACGTATTGTTGAGTTCCCTTCGAAAGGGAACGTCTCAGGTTACGACTGTAACCTATGTTCCCTGAGAACAGGGAACGAGACAATACGTCTCCCTGCCATGCCGCGGTGCTTGCCTACCGTACAGTCCCTTCAGACGATAAGGTGATTTGTCATGTTTGCAAGGCGCCCTTTTATACTTCCAGGTCGCACGTTAATCATTCACGCTAATGATTCACGGGCTGTCGCCGGTCAATATGATTGACGTGATTTGATAGTGATTTCAGACACCTGTCACGCCTGAGGCGTTCCCCCATAGCGTCGTTGACGTATTGTCTCGTTCCCTGTTCTCAGGGAACATAGGTTACAGTCGTAACCTGAGACGTTTTTTTCTATGCCATGTAAAAAATGTACAGTAACCTTAGATTGTCAATTGTTTCCATACACACAAAAGATAACATATTTAACTTTTTATGACAGATGTTGCAATTTCAATGTGTTAATCACTCAGCTTAAGTGTAAAAATACTTTTTTGCAAATGAAAATGTGAAAAAATTTAAAATAGAGCAGTGCTGCGGTAATGACATCTTGTGTCGGTAAGGTCATTAGTTTTGACTCTTAGCATATTAATATACATGAATTTAACAGTAATATACATTTATTTTTAAAATGTAGTTAAAAATACACAATTATTAAGCTGAATGGTAAGGACGCACAATAAATACTAGAGCAGAAAAGATGATGTTTACCTTATTTTTTTGGTATCTTGTGAGTGAGGTAGTGTGGTGGCCCAGTCTGTCAGCAATGTGCTCAAGGGATAATTTCTGTTTCAATAGAAACTAGACTTGTTTGTGTTCGATAAAATTTCATAACAAAAGCTTTTTTTCATTGTTGCGGTAAGGACTCAAAAGTGTGGGACAGGCACATTTAGTTAAAAAAATCATAAAAATTATCAATTAATAATACAACGAATTTTAAGATACTGTAAATGAATCTGTATATTAAACAATTCCATTTGAAATAATGTCAAATTGTAATTAAAATAGCTTATTTTATGTATCTCAACATTGAGACCACAGGTGTGGGACATTAACAAAAATGGTGTTTTGGGCTATAAATGCTTCATAATATTATATTTAATCACATTAATCAGTAATTATATTTTTTGTCAATGTGTGTAATGGCACTGTGAATATATTTATGAAACATCAAATGACAAATTTTAACATAAATCTAAAATTTCACTGCTGGGACTTAAAAGTGCCCGTAGTTGCAGAATCACCCATATACTGACTTCACCCTGTGCTGCAATATATATTTAGTTTTATATTCATTTACAGAAATCAGCTGCTTGAATGAAAATTGCTGATGTTATCGGATTTTCAGATGATATTCTCAATTCATTCAGTTAACGGACGCTCTGAGGTAAAGTGTTACAGACTGCAAAGTCAGCAACGATTGTAGGCCTATTTAATTGTACAGTACAATCATAACATAGTACAGACATTATCTTAATTCCATAATGTCCTTAAACATAACAGTATTGCTGGCCATTAACTGAGAAAGTGCGCGTCCAGTGTGCGATACCTTGAGTTGTCCTAGACGCGACGCGGCACAGCGCTGCGCTTCTTGTCCAGTGTGCGACCCCCCAGTTAGGCTAACGTTACTGCACTGAGCTGAGGAAAGCGACATAAGAGTCACACAGGTAGGCTACTGAGTCGCTGTCCTCAATGCCGCAGAAAAGCGCTGAAACGGAGATGAAGGGGAACCCGTTTTTTTTGTCTGCTTATTTTAACTGGCCCATCCAGTTTTCTGGAGGCCCACCTACAATCAAATTCCTGGCGCCGCAAATGTCCCCAGATAGTACTACTCCCGTGCGAATAGGGCTTAATATGGATTATATTCACAGACAAGAATGAAACAACAGAAAAAAAATCGTTATGTCATATGATCCCCTAAAACCAAGCTGAAAGAGAACTTCTAAACACATAACTTACGACAGCCGTTCTCATCTGAGTGGTCCCTGCAGTCATAAACCCCATCACAGCGGTAGCTCTGACTCACACACTGATCTCCACTGGCACATGCAAATTCGTACGTCGCACAGGAGTACACTACCCAAAACATAAAACATCCATGTCATCCATGTTAATTAAAGTCATGATAAAACAGAACTAGTTGCAGATCTTTTCTTTCGTATTGTGATGTACATCCGAGTGTAACAGATTATCAACAAAGAAAAAATGTAGAGTGGGGACATGCATTGATTGTTGATTGGATTTTGAGATAGGCCTACGGTCATTGCTCTAAAAAGGCATAAGCTTGCAGGGGCGGGGTTTAAGCGGATTATAACTTTTTATTAAACATTACATTTAAAAAAAATGAAACATATGCACGGTTGAATTGTTCACAATAGAAAATAGATTTTCCATTTCATGCGACTTTAAGTGGATCCTTTGAGTGTAAACCAATACCTTAAAAAAGTGGTTCAACATATCACAAAAGTCACGGTTCGGATAATGTTACAGTTTTTGAGTCACTGACTGGATACGTTTTCAGATCAGCAAGAAAAATATATATTTGTGGGTGGGGGGGGGGGGTGACCTTGCTTTTTCATTTATAACTTAAAGCCAATTTACACTTTAAATACTCCGATACCACAGCAAAAACTACTTAAGTAGTAAAGTTCAAACATTATAATAGGCAGGTGAACCGTTAGTAAAAAATAAGAATACAATAATTACAAGCACAGATAAATACAATATAACAAAGTTACAGATAAAGTAAGGTCTAATTGTAGTATTTATTTCAGGTACAGAAATGTAATAATTAAATGTAATTAAATGTTCACTGTATAAATTTAATGTAGATTGTGATGTTGTTTGATTCACATTAATGAAGTAGACAACGGCAGAAATGTATACCGCTATAACTTCAAGACCTAATGAATCCAATATAATGATACAGATTCAATATCTTTCTCCACTGTTCACGTTCACTTAAAACTGTCACGACACGCACACACAGGGAAACAGTTGATCCAGTAGCAGTATGTTTACTGAGTAATCCGTACACGTAATCCAGTCCAGGCAAGGGTCAAACAACGTATAAGCAATCCAAGAACAAAACAACGAGAAATGACCAGAAACAAACCTCAGAAGTGTGGGGACATAAAACAACGACTCCGTGACAAAAACTAAAACAGACAGGGTATATATACACACAGAACTAACAAGGTGATGGGAAACAGCTGTGTGCAATGAACAGATGAGTGGCAAAACAGAATGCTGGGAAATGTAGTCTATTGTGAATGACACCGTGGAAACGAGGACCTAGAGTGAACCCCAGTGAAACACAACCACACACTGTGACAGAACCTCCCCTCTACGGAGCGGCTACCAGACGCTCCATGACAGAAAACAAGAAAACAATTGCGGTGAAGACGACCCATCGGGCGGCCAGGGCGGCAAAGACGACCACTCGGGCGACCACGGCACAGGAACAGAACCCGGCTCAGGAACAGCAACAGACACCGGCTCAGGAACAGACGACACCGGCTCAGGAACAGACGACACCGGCTCAGGAACAGACGACACCGGCTCAGGAACAGACGACACCGGCTCAGGAACAGACGACACCGGCTCAGGAACAGACGACACCGGCTCAGGAACAGACGACACCGGCTCCGGCTCAGGAACAGACGACACCGGCTCCGGCTCAGGAACAGACGACACCGGCTCCGGCTCAGGAACAGACGACACCGGCTCAGGAACAGACGACACCGGCTCCGGCTCAGGAACAGACGACACCGGCTCAGGAACAGACGACACCGGCTCAGGAACAGACGACACCGGCTCAGGAACAGACGACACCGGCTCCGGCTCCGGCTCAGGAACAGACGACACCGGCTCCGGCTCAGGAACAGACGACACCGGCTCCGGCTCCGGCTCAAGAACAGACGACACCGGCTCAGGAATAGACGACACCGGCTCCGGCTCCGGTTCAGGAAAAGATGACACTGGCTCCGGCTCAGGAACAGACGACACCGGCTCCGGCTCAGGAACAGCAGACACCGGCTCCGGCTCAGGAACAGCAGACACCGGCTCCGGCTCAGGAACAGCAGACACCGGCTCCGGCTCAGGAACAGCAGACACCGGCTCAGGCTCAGGAACAGCAGACACCGGCTCAGGCTCAGGAACAGCAGACACCGGCTCAGGCTCAGGAACAGCAGACACCGGCTCCGGCTCAGGAACAGCAGACACTGGCTCCGGCTCAACGGACACGAAAGGTCTGAAAGGCATCTCCAGGATCTGGGCTAGACGTTCTAAATAGTCGGTCAGTGCCCTCGTGGCCACGAGAATGTGCATCTCCTGATCCATCTCCGACTGGGCAGACGTGGCCTTAACCGTCTCTGACTGGGCAGACGGTACGTGAACAGTCTCTGACTGGGCAGACGTGAACCATCTCTGAATCAGTCTCCAGAAAAGCGGCGGGCTGCTGGGACACGGCCTCCGGGCCTTTGGAGAGGCTAGAGGTCTTCCTCCTCCTCCGCTGGAATGAAGCGCCGAATGAAACTCTGGACTGGATCGCACCAGCCCAGGGTCGAAGAGGGGCCTGAGTGGAAAATGGTGTTGGAATTCCTCTCAACCACCTCCTCCACTGCGACCTCCACGGGTCCCGCGAAACTTGACCAACCGGGTCCCCTCAGACAAATCCCTTCTCTCCCGCTCGGTGGCTGGGGAAGAGATATTAAAAAACATACCGCTGGATCTTGATGACAGAGTCGTTCTGTCACGACACACACACAGGGAAACAGTTGATCCAGTAGCAGTATGTTTACTGGGTAATCCGTACACGTAATCCAGTCCAGGCAAGGGTCAAACAACGTATAAGCAATCCAAGAACAAAACAACGAGAAATGAGAAGAAACAAACCTCAGAAGTGTGGGGACATAAAACAACGACTCCGTGACAAACACTAAAACAGACAGGGTATATATACAAACAGAACTAACAAGGTGATGGGAAACAGCTGTGTGCAATGAACAGATGAGTGGCAGAACAGAATGCTGGGAAATGTAGTCTATTGTGAATGACACCGTGAAAACGAGGACCTCTAGTGAACCCCAGAGAAACACAACCAGACACTGTGACAAAAACATAACCAACAGTGTTTATGAGAGTACTTGCCGAGATGGGTATTTTTACTTAATTTTGTGTATTTGTCCATCCAAGTGCAAGGAGACGCGAAAGAGGAATCAATTCTGAGAACTGAATTTGGAACTGAAACATCCCTCTCTGTGTGTGCATGCGCTCTGGGTCTGTGCTGCTGTGCGCGCAGATAACAGCGCATGAGTACTGCATTAAAAAATGTTTTCCTCTTCTAGCACTGGAATGGTTTAGAATCTATTGAATGTGTAAACTAGCAACACAAAAAGCGTGCGAATTATAAAATTTCAGTCTATATTGGTTAAACTTGCAATTAATCCACGGATCACATGCGTGCCGAACCGTGGGGCCTGGTCTATACGGATCACGGATCAACAATGATCCATTTAACCCCTACTTAAAGAGAGACACCCGAGGTGAATAGGGTAAATATATATATCTTTTTTTTTTCTTTTTTTTTTCAAGTTTTCTGAAATGTTGTTTAAATATGCAAATTAGGCATTATCTAATTAAATATGCACTAATGTGCATTCATTACTAGAACAAAAATCTGAACATTGGATAAAGTCAGGTTCCAAATTCTTGTTTAATTTTTTTGATTTATTAGAGTCAAAGGTTTTTACAGAGTGGATTTTGCATATCTCTATTTATCACTCCACAAATTAGAAAATACTGTCAACAGCCAAAAATAAATACATTTTTGCCATTTTTTTTAAGAATAAAATGTTGTATAAAATCAAAAAAATTAAATATGAACAAACCCCTCTGAAAAAAACTTCAGAATATAGATAAGAATAAAACTGTAAAGTAAGCAGAGGTGGAAAGAGTAATAAAATATTCTACTCAAGTAAAAGTACTACTACTTCAATGAAATTTTACTTAAGTACAAGTAAAATTACCGGTCTAAAAATCTACTCAAGTAAAAGTAAAAAGTAGCTCATTTAAAATTTACTCAAGTAAAAGTTACTGAGTTACTTTTTTAACAGTGGGGGGTGGGTGAACAGTGGGTGGGGTGGGGGGACTCTCCCGTGTAGGGTTGTAATGGTATGAGATTTTTACAGTATGATAACGTCTCAGAAAATATCACGGTTTACAGTATTGATCAATTATTAAATAAACAGTATTATTAAATTATGGTTGTTATTATTATTATCATCAGTTAAAATGACAGTTAAATAGAAAACAGGTTTTTTGGGGGTTGAACAAATGCTTTTATTATAACAAACTTTTGTTTTGTTTATTAAAATTTCAATAGAACATGTCTAATCAATTAAATTCAATAATTGATAATGAATTAGATTAACAACTCATTTTTAACATTTATAATTTTTTTTTTTTTAAGAATAATATAGTCCTATGAAATTTATTTTATTCAGAAAATGAATGTTTCTTTTTATGATTTAATCCAAATATATTATCAAAAACGAATATAAATGAAAATTTAAAACTTGTGTCCTTTTATTTTTTGGGGAAGATCGAGCTACAAAAAAACAGATTTTCTAAATTAAACCATGGACAAAAAATAAATGCCTTAATTAATGTTTAAATAAATTGTATTATTATTATTGTTGTTGTTATTATCATTATTTTGAGAAGTACGTTCTATTGTATGCCTACAATAGTAATATATTTCTGTCATAATTTCTCCTAGTTAAACCAAACTTTTATTTTGACGGGTTGTAGTGAAGACCTGTTTCAAAGTGTAAGCCTATTTGACAATGGTTTTTCTCAAATAAAATGATGAAAATGTTCATTAGGCGTTCTCTCAGAGCAGCTCTTGAAAGGTTCATGTATTCATCATGTACTCAAATTGTTTGTGAGACGCTGAAAACACCACGCGTACTTGAGTATGTAGAAGACAAAGCGGAGCAGCTCATTCACACGGATTCACAGAAACGCAGAACAAGCAGGTTATATATTTACATAGCAGTATTTTTGCGCTTAAATATTCACAGACCATGTCGCGATTGGATTTATTGCACAGTTCTACTTTCCATGTATTCATCCATCCATCATTTTGCGTGTTTAACGTGACATCTTCTGCGTTATGTAAATTCCATTTTCATGACTGGATTTCCGGGATTCCCTCTGCATCACGTAAATCATTCGACCTTACGTTATAATCGGGACATACCTTTATCTGCAGGAGGGATGGTGTGTCCTGTGTATCCTCCTTTTGCAGCCACTTTGTGTCCACATTTTTTGCAAATTGGATATCTATCCTCGAGGACAACCACACTTTTTTACATCCAAAGTATTTCCATACTGGCCATAATTCACTTCATAAGAATTCAAGGGCGCTTCGCTTTCAGCTTCAGCTGGGTCTGCGTCACCTTTTTTGCGTGTTTGTTCTCCCGCCCTTCAATCAATGCAGTAGTTTCCAGAGTGTGATTTTTTTTTTCTCCCTTGTATTATTATTTTTTACTCAGTAACGGATATGATTTCAAATGTAGAGAAGTACAATACTTCAAACAAAACGTACTGGGGGGCGCTATGGAGTACTGCATGAGGTAGACGTGTTCTGCTGAGCTCCACTCCATATTTCCAATTATTCGGTCATTGTTTAAATTTCTTGGGGTTTTTTCTCTTCTGGCATTACTTTATATTTGTCTTTATTGAAAAGCTGTATAATGACTAAGCCAAAAGCTGAAAGGGGAAAGAAGTTGGATAAAGCATTGAATGAATCCCCTGCTCAGTCACAGTCGGAGATGGCAGGGCAGGCCGCGGCATCCCCGGGGTCGAGATGCGAAGCTGACGCGTAATCTACCAGTATACTTCTGGCAATACAGAATATGAACAAAACGATGACTGATCGATTTGATCTTCTGGAAGCATCTTTGGCGTCCACTCAAGCATCTTTAGTGTGCCTAGGGGATAGAATTAAGGAGGTGGAAAATGCTGCTGCCGATTATGACCGCCGGCTTTCCTTCGTCGAGCAGAAGTGCGCAAAAGTACAGTCAGAGAACATATCGCTCCGCGAGAAAGTGATCGATCTAGAGGCTCGCTTCAGATGGCAAAACATTAAAATTGTAGGCTTACCTGAGAAGATAGAGAATGGGCGCCCCACGGAATTTCTGACGAAGTTTATTCCAGACTTGCTTGGCGCTAGCAACTTCTCGAAGCCGTTGGAAGTGGATCGAGCTCATCGTCTCGGGAGACAGCTTTCTGGAGAAGACGCGCAGCCGCGTGTGATGATAGCCCGTATTCATCACTTTCAAATAAAGGAAGAAATACTGAAGCTGGCTCGTCAACAGTTTCCTCTGCGTTACAAGGGCAGGCCGATACACATCTTTCCCGATCTTCCAGCTGAAATAATGAAGCAGCGACACGCATTCAATGATGTCAGGAAGCATTTTCCGAGAAACCGGTGTGAGAAGCGGCTTCATTTATCCGGCAAGACTGCCTGTCACTCATGGTACCACTGATAAGGTGTTTTCGTCGCCCGAGGAAGCTGAGGCCTTCATCGAGACGATGTCTTGAAAAGCATTTATTGCCTAAATTACATGAATGCTGGCTTAACAGGTCTGGTATGTGACTTTTATTCAACAGCTACCGTTATTCAGACTGGGACATGTATATGACCGTTTCCTTTGTTCATAACTTGTTCAAGTGATTGGAGAGGGAGTTAGGGCTTTCTAGCTGTAGTTCCGTTGGTCCGGCAACCCCTCAGTGCGTTTTTGGGATGCGTGTTCTCACTTTGTTTGGGGAAGTGGGACGGGGACGGGGGTAAGGGGGTAATGTTCTTTTTCTGCGAGTTGTATTTTTAATTTTTACCATTAATTGTTTTAAAAGAGCGCCAGGCTTGTACATTGTTTATTTTCAACTTTTGTATGAATCCTAGTTTACCTTCAAAGGGCAGTGGCATCACTTTTACCAGCTGGAACGTGCGTGGCCTGGGTCATGTGATCAAGAGAGCTAAAGTATTCTCGCATTTGAAATCTTTGTCCGCTGATGTGATGTACTTACAGGAGACCCATATTAGGCCTACAAGAGAGAAGATGCTTAAATGCAGCTGGGTTGGCCATATCTTTCAATTCACGTTCTCTAGCAAGGCAAGAGGAGTTGCAATTTTAATCCGTAAGACAGTTCCTTTTAGACATATTTCTACTTTTAGTGATCAAAACGGTCGATATATTTTAGTAACTGGTTACATTTATTCATTTAATGTTACACTTCTTAATGTATATGGGCCTAACTTTGATGACCCTACTTTCTTTGCTAAAATATTTAATTTACTGTCTGATTCTACAGATTCGCATGTTATTCTAGGTGTTGATTTTAACTGTGTGCTTGATAATGTTTTGGACAGGTCAGCCCAAATAAGCCAGTTACCTTCTGCCTCCATAGGTTTAAATAACCTTATGTCCTCTATGAATCTAGTTGATATATGGAGACTGATACACCCCACAGGTAGAGACTATTCTTTTTTTTTTCACAAAACCACAAGACTTTTTCTAGAATAGATTATTTTTTACTTGACTCAAAATTTATATCAAACGTGATCTCCTCAGACTATCACAACATCTTAATTTCTGATCATTCTCCGACTTCAGTGGTTCTTGATCTTGGCCATAAGACTAAACCATATTGCTGTCGTTTTCATCCTTCTCTACTTTCTGAAGTTTTGCCAATTTATTTCTGAAAAAATCTCATATTTTCTAGATATTAATGATAATTCTGAAGTCACTGACTCCACTTTATAGGAATCTTTTAAGGCTGTGATTAGGGGGTCATATTATCTCTTTTGAGTCTTCGGCCAGACGAACCAACAGTAGACGCCTTGCAGAAATAGAAGAGGAATTATCTCAATTGGAACCCTCCAATAGAATTTCCTCTAGCCCCTCTACCTTACAGAATATTCTTAAATTAAAGTATGAATACAATACTATTTTATCAGGACAGGTATGGGATCAATTGTTGAGGATAAGACAAAAATATTTTGAGTTAGGGGATAAGCCCCATAAATTGCTGGCGCGACAGCTGAGGGGTTTACAAGCAAATAAAACCATACACAAAATCAAATCAAAAGCAGGGGACATGCTTGTGGATCCTAAAAGTATAAATGATTGCTTTAGGGAATATTATGAGTAATTATATACATCAAGAGCAAAAGGGGACATTTCTAATTGGCTAGGACATTTGAATCTTCCTAAAATGAGAGATGTTGCCTGTGAGGCTTTAAACTCTGAAATTACTATCCCAGAGATTATTGTTTCTATAGGATCTTTTCCTAACGGCAAGGTGGCGGGGCCAGATGGTTTCGGCATTGAATTATATAAAAAATATTCTGGAAAGCTGGCTCCCCTTTTACTGAGGATGTTCACTCATTCTCTTGAAACTCAAAAATTCCCTCACACATTATACGATGCTAATATCTCACTAATATTAAAATAGGGTAGGGATGAGACTGAGCCTTCATCTTATCGGCCTATTGCATTTCTTAACTCTGACATTACATTTTTTACAAAATCATTAGCTAATAGGTTAAATAAATACATTTCATCCATTATACATATGGATCAAACTGGTTTTGTTCCTAATAGATTTTCATTTTTTAATGTTAGAAGACTAATGAACATAATGTACCATAAATATAAAAAAGGCTCTAAAGTGTCTGCTCTGTGCTTAGATGCAGAAAAGGCTTTTGATCAGGTGGAATGGCCTTATATGGTGAGAGGTATGGAGGAATGTGGGTTTGGTAGTCGTTTTGTGTCATGGATTACAATATTATTTGCTCACCCAACCTCTTCCGTACTTACAAATCAAGAAAAGTCAAAGTCCTTTTTATTACATCGAGGGACACGCAAAGGCTGTCCCCTCAGCCCTTTGCTTTTTGCAATTGCGATTGAACCCCTTGCGAATTAGTATTAGGAACCATCCATCTATTGAGCCTGTAAGACTGGCAAATGTAGACCATCACATCTCCTTATATGCAGATGATGTTGTTCTCTTTCTGTCAAATCTTGAGCAGTCAGTCCCTTTGCTGTTAGATCTTATGGAATCTTTTGGTACAGTCTCTGGATATACAATTAATTGGCAGAAGAGTGAATTCATCTCTTTGTGTGGTGATCTTGATACTGAATTCCTACAAAATCTCCCTTTCAAAATTACAGACAGACTTAAGCCCAAAAACCTCAAATTAATTTTTAAGTTGAATTTTCTTCAGAAATTGGAGGATTTAAAGACAGACATTTGCAAATGGAGAACTCTACCTCTTTCTATGATAGGCCGTATAAACGCTGTTAAAATGGTCTCTCTGCCTAGATTCTTGTATCGCTTTCAAAACATTCCTATTTTTTTGACAATGTCTTTTTTCAAAACATTAGATTCAATTATCCTGCCTTTTATCTGGGGTTTTAAAGCTCACCGAATATCAAAAATACATTTACAGAAACCAAGGGAGAAGGGTGGGCTAGGGTTACCTTGCTTCTTGCATTATTATTGGGCAGCAAATGCGAGGGCACTTGTTGGCAGGGGGATTACAAAACAGAAATTTCTATTGACACTTTTTTCGACATTTACAGATTAGAAATTATGTACGCCATGCAGTGACTAATTTTGAAACTATGCCAGAGGAAAGGAGGATTTATAGACTGTTGTTGGGATTACCTGGTTCCAAACATTTGATTTCAGATTTTGTTACTGTGTTTTGTGAAGAAATGAGTTATTCTACACATTCTTTAAAAAATGCTTGGGAGGAGGAACTGGTATACAGATTGGAGCTGAAGTGTGGGAGGAGAGCCTTAGCAGGGTTCGCGGTATTGAAGAGCGGTATTGAAACCTTAGCAGGGTTCAATTTAAGGTGATGCATAGATTGCACTATTCAAAATCTAAATTACATAGAATTTTCCCCACCGTTTCTCCTACATGTGACCGGTGTAAATCTGCAGAGGGCTCTCTTACCCATCTCTTTTGGACATGCCCTAAGCTTTACGAGTTTTGGTGTAACATATTTAAGTGGTTCTCTGACATGTATGGTTTTGTGTTTAACCCTGATCCAGAGATTGCATTTGGATATTCTGTTTCTTTGTCAGACCATAATGTCTCTGTACAAAGCACCATTATTTATGGAATGATTATTGCTAAGAGCATCATTATAAGACTCTGGATGTCAGATTCTGTTCCTCAGTTCAAGACCTGGTTGACTTACCTCACTGGAATACTCCACATGGAGAGAGTACGGTATGAAATTATGAGTAACCTTGATAAATTTTACAATATATGGCAACCATTTTTGGATCATCTTACCCAGTTTAACACTGACTCTGATCAGTAACGTCTGCTCTGCCCTCTACTAAATTTTTGCTATTGCTTCCTGTTAGAAATATCTTTCTCCTTCAGCATACAAAACAATAGTCTATGTATGATTTTTATACTAGGCAGCAAAACTGCCACGTCTGTACATTTTTCCTTTTGTGTTTAAGCTAAACATCTGGTATCCGTTAAGAGAGGACTACTCAGCCCCTCCTTTCTCAATGTTCGTTCCTTTCTATACATTGTGTGTTTGAAAAGCTCCTAGGATCCTAAGGATCCTGTGGAAATCTAACAGGATACTGCCCATATTAAGAAGCTGTTATATAACGTCTATATGATATCTATGATGTAATGTTTGATTTTATTGGTTAGACTTGTATTCTTTTGTTTAAGACTTTCACTATATAAACCCTAGACAAAGGATATTGGGTTGAGCTTCTACTCCAACCAGCGCTGGTTTATTGTATTATCTGTTCATAATAAAGAACCAAGATTTTGGGGCACTTTTCGTTTGGACCATTTCATTTCCATTTCTAACACTTCCTTACTGAAACTGCATATTCCCTGGTTGCTCTTATTTTTTCATTTATTACTTTTTTTTATTTTTTTTATTTTTTATTTTTTATTTTTATTATTTATTTTTTATATTATCGTTATTAATGGTGGATGATATTAATAATTATTCATATTGTTGTTTCTGCTGATGTTATCATTCATTGAGTTGTATACATCTTCTAAATGTATTTTGTTTTCTTTCCCTCTTTTGTAAAATTTAAAATCCTAATAAAAATACTTGTAAAAAATAAATAAATAAAAAAACGTACTTAAGTAAAAGTAAAATTACAGATTTTAAAAACTACTTAAAAAAGTAGAAGTACACAAAAAAACTACTCAATTACGTAATGCGAGTAAATGTAATTCGTTACTTTCCACCTCTGAAAGTAAGTTTGGTGTATGTAAGTGTTACTGAAGTGGAGATTTCTGGCTCAATGTAGGAGGAAAAACTCATTTTGAGACAACGGCTTTTAAAGATATATACTGTAATAGAAATCTACAGACGCAAATAGATAAAGTGCTCTAAAAGATAAAAGTGTATTTTGGATGTTTTCTTTCCACTAGTTCACTGTTCAAAACACTGTTCCCCTTCGTCAGTCACTACTACGTAAATCAAGACTTCAAGTCAACTATCTCGACAACTGACTGATTCTGGCTCAGTCTCGAGATCAGTTGTGCGAACACAGGGACATGGTGCTCTGTCACCTCATTCTGTTGGGCCTTTGGGTCAACTCAGACAAGAGCAAACTCTCCCCTGTGCAGAGGATCTCTTATCTCGGTATGGAGTTGGACTCGGTCAACCAGACAGCGCAACTCACAGAGGAGCGCGTCCGGTCTAGGGATGGCGAAAACTAAACATTTTCTTGACTGACCACCGAGCCTCATTAGCCGGTTGAAACCGGTTAACCGATTAGTTTAAAATATGCCACGCTATTTGAAATAACAGCCATTTCGAGCCGCGCCTGCAATTTCGCAACTCTGTCGCATCTCTCTCTGCCTCCCGCTCACACACACACACACACACACTGCCCCGGCGCCACGCTTCCACTCACGTCACCTTTTTAAAATCCCCTACAGCGCGAAACATGAGTCCCGCAAACGCGGCGCCGAGGAGCTTGTATGTAATCGGAGGACAAATGGCTCCTTAGTTTTGAAATGGTTTGGGTACAAGGTGATCGCGTTGAAAATAAAGGCGTTAGTCTAGCGTTAGAAGCTCATTTGAAACATTGCAGCTGCTCATTTAAGAAAATGAGTCTCCGAAGAGACTCCGCTTTAGTTTGAGGTAACGTTAGTGCTAACAATAATAAAGAAAGATGATGATCATCATCACCTTATCTGTTACCACTGAAATGTAGATGTGATGTATTTCTACAGTATTACTACTGTATTTAAGCACCATATCACACAAGTTGCAACTTACTGTGTCATTCTTTTTGGTGAAATGGTCCCACACACTACTTTTCTTTGCACGCTTCATCCTGTCGTCTGCCCTGGCTCTAACCTCCAGTGTTTTAGCCTGACAGAATGCAAAGCTTCAGGACCTCAGATCAGCTCTTCGTCTGTTACGGAGGCCAGCAGAAGGGAAAGGCTCACGAAGCCCAAGGCATGTGTTGCCCGTTGGGATTGCGAGCAAACTCAACTAGAAGTGTTGCTTCCTCCTGGGTGCTGGCTCAAGGCGCCTTGCTGACCAGATATATGTAGAGCTGTGGGCTGGTCGACACCTGACACGTTCGCTAGATTCTATAGCCTCCGTGTAGATCCGGTATCTCCACGTATACTCGCCCCCAGTGGCTAGTAGCGCAAAGGACCCGTTCTTAGTGTCGCCTTGCAACGCCACTCCCGCCCCAATGGGCCGGATACGTGCGTCTATTTGCTCCAGTAGTGTTCCCCAGAAATGGCTAAACCTGTGAGTTCCTCCGTCACCCCAGTGGCAGTCAGACTTTGCAGAGTGCCAGGCCTACACTCGTATGTGGAACATGTGATAGGCTGGGTGTCCATAAGTAGCGGTCCCTGCGGCAACCCCATATGTGTATTCCTCCACGATCAGCTCCTCTGCGGACGAGCCCGTGTCTTTCCTGGGCTCTGTCGTCTCTGCTGGTGTTCTTCCCCCCTATAACTAGGCTGGAACCACCCTAGAGACTGCCATATGTTGTACTAACCTGCTTGGCTAGTCCATATGTGTAACCGTCCCAGTGCCTCCCTCCGGGGTAGGATGTGGCTTCCGCAGCGTTCCCTTCCCCAAGGGCACGCTTTCCCAGCGTTATCCAATAGGTCACACTGAGTGGGTTTTGCAGAACAGCGGTGACTGACCTTCTCTGCTTAGAGCTCCTACTTTCTGCCCAACACTGCGGTCAGGCCAGGAGGCTCAAGAGGAGCGCTGGAAGGGCCAGCAGCCGTGCCATTTTGGTAAATATCCCCCTTCGTTAGTCTTGACTTACGAAGAAGTGGCTGACGAAGGGGAACATTTCGGTTACGTATAGTAACCCTCGTTCCCCAAGGAGGGGATGGGGACTTAAGTCCCCTCGCCACAGTTACTGAGCTTCCGGTGTACAGCCGCGTCACAGGTCCGGCTCCTCAGCGGAAAAACAAGGATGCAACGCACCTTCTGCTCATTATACGCTCGCGGCGCAATGCACAGCAATTATCGCATGCCAATGTGCATTGGCTCGTTTAGCTTCGCTCAAAGTAGATAGGCTCGCAAGCGATCCCCATTCGTCAGTCTTGACTTACATCTCCGTTCCCTACTCGGGGAACGAGGGTTACCATATGTAACCGAGACGTTTTTGCCTGTAGTGACTCGCCTTAAAAATCAAATCACTGTCTTACCGCAGTCCTTCTCATCAGAGCCATCCAAACAGTCCTGGTCTCCATCACAGACATATGAGTTATAGATACAGCGGTGATCTGGACACAGAAAGAAGCCAGGCTGGCAGGTGGTGATAGTGGAATCTGGAAGAGGACAGACGAGAATAACAGTGGTTATAATTAACTTAATGTATTGCTGTGTCAAATTTATGTGCATGGGCAGTGCTATGGCTTTTCAGAGTGTATGTTTTTATCAAAATGTCTTTGACAATAAACATTTATGCATATTCACTGACCCTACATTCACCCCTTGAAATTCTTCAATACTCACTGCACTGTCTCTCATCAGAACCATCGCCACAGTCATTGAAGGCATCGCACACCCACGCTTTTGGGATGCAGTTTCCATTGGTGCAAGCGAAGAGGTTGGATGGGCAGGTGGTTGGACAACGTGTGGGGCAGTTATCCTCGTCGGTACCATCACCACAATCATCATGTCCATCACAACGCCATCTAGCAGGGATGCAATGCTTGTTCCCACAGGTGAAGGCATATGGAGAGCAGGTTGTACCTTATTAGAAATGTGAAATGAGATGTTCATAGACATGTCTAGGTCTTCAGGTGGTGCTCAAGCACACTCACATGTTCATACACACCTGGACCTGTGCAGTTGGCTTCATCTGTTTTGTCGACGCAGTCGTTCACACCGTCACACCGGTAAGAATTTGGCATGCATCGGCCCCCGTCGCAGGGAAAAGCATAGTCTCCACAGTTATCATCTGGTGGGGGCTCAGAGTCATCCTCCACGCAGTCTCTCTGGTTGTCCTGCAGCTTCATGCTGTAGGGACATCCGCACACACGGCTGGACGCAGGCGTAGGGAAACAGAAGTGGCTGCAGCGGCCGTTTGGAATCAGATTGCATCTGCTTTTGAATACTGTACACAGCAATGAGATTACAGTAGTTGATTATCACTTACTTTGCATGTGACAAATAACACTTTACATCTAACAAGTGCAAGGATAAATTTTTGTCCAATCTATTTGTTTATTCAAAAAACATCAATATACCTCTTCTATGATGGGAATGCATTTAAGTTCTGAATAAAAAAATAAAATACATTTTTCTTGGGGTGAAAATTTTTAAAATGTCTGGGTGGCCGAAGATCCAGAGCCTGATTTATGCATAGGCATTCTATGCACGTGCCTATATATATACTGTATAAAGGTTAATGTTTTATGTATTTGAGGAGCAGAGAAGTCTGTTTTAGTCAAAAAAAAATTGTTGAGTCATAGTGTGTATCACTTCATCTTTTACAACATTAGATTTTGTACAAATTACAGACAAACTGAGCGCCCACATAGCTACAATAAACTTTATAACCTGTAAGTTGATGAAAACTTAATGCGATGCACTTACTGCCTTAGATGCGTCAGTTTTAATGACGGACAAAATGCGTATGTCCGACATTCACTAGTCAAAACGTCTCGGTTACGTATGTAACCCTAGTTCCCTAATAGGGAACGAGACGCTGCGTCAAGCTGTGGGAACGCTTCTGCGTGTGTGCGTCATGAAGCACGTATGGAATCAGTCCAATGGAGAGACGGAACGTCATAGGCGGGTGAAGTCATCGACCAGGAAACTATAAAGCACCCCCAAAACACAAGCGCGACAGCTTCTGATAGGCCTGAAGGAAGCGCTAACGGGCATGCTGGGAGTATGGCAAAACGACGCAGCGTCTCGTTCCCTATCAGGGAACTAGGGTTACATACGTAACCGAGACGTTCCCTTTCAAGGGAACTCGAGCTGCGTCAAGCTGTGGGAACGCCAATACCCACGTCGCCATAGGATCAAATGACCGTCATGTGGGAACTAGCGCATAGAGGACGAGAGCACCTGCGCCCCAGGAGTGGAACTTAAGTCCAATTCATAGAACTTAACAAATGTATGCGGTGAGGACCACCCAGCCGCATCACAAACATCACTTAGCGATACTCCTGACAACAATGCTTTAGAAGCAGCCATACTCCTAGTAGAGTGGGCTCGTACAGCCAAAGGTGAAGGCTGACCAGCCGACTCATAAGCAAGTGAGATGGCCTCAACCACTCACTTGCTCATTCTCTGTTTAGATGCGGACACCCTTTCCTGGGTGGTCCAAAGCACACAAATAACTGTTCTGATTTCCTCCACAGGGCAGCTCTCTGGACGTAAGCGTCTAACGCCCTAACCGGGCAGAGAAGGTTAAGTTTCTCCTGATCTGATGACACAAACGGAGGAGGATAGAAAGCCTGCAGCACTGTAGGTCTGACAGCATTAGTAGGGACCTTAGGGACATAACCTGGTCTAGGGTATAGAAAAGCCTCAACCATACCAGGCGAAAACTACAGGCACGAGGGTGCAACGGACAGGGCCTGCAAATCTCCGATTCTCTTAAGTGAGGAGATTGCAAGCAGAAAAAGAGTTTTATATGTGAGAAATTTCTCAGAAACTTCCTCAATAGGTTCAAAGGGGGCCAAAGAAAGGCCCTCTAGTACAATGGCCAAATCCCAATTTGGCACCCTCGTACGAACTGCAGGCCTCAGCCTCAAAGTGCCACGAAGGAAGCGAGTTATAAGTGGGTGTCTCCCAAGAGAAACTCCACTGAAAGGGACGTGGTAAGCAGCTAGTGCCGCCACATACACCTTTAGTGTGGAGGGGGATAACCCTGCAGAGAAACGCTCCTGCAGAAATTCCAGAACTGCACCCAATGGGCCGTTAACTGGGTCCTGCCGGTGTTCTGCACACCAAGAAGTGAAAAGTTTCCACATCAGGGCATATAACTTCCTCGTGGACGGAGCTCTGGAGTGAAGGATGGTCTCAACAACCCGGGTTGAGAGACCAGATTCTATGAGCTGGGCCCCCTCAGAGGCCAAGCCCACAGTTTCCACAACTCTGGGCGGGGGTGAAATATCGTACCGCCCTCCTGAGAGAGTAGATCCCTCCTGATCGGAATCTCCAAGGGAGAGCCGTCCAGAAGAGATATTAGGTCCGCGAACCATACTCGGGCCGGCCAGAACGGGGCTACTAGAAGTAGGCTGACCCCGTCCCTGCGAACCCTCTCCAGAACTCCTGGTAGCAGAGCAACCAGGGGAAAAGCATACAGACGTGACCTCGGCCAAGAGTGTACCAGAGCGTCCAACCCCAGAGGGGCTGGCTGACTGATGGAGAACCACAGATGACAGTGCGTTGTCTCCTTGGAAGCGAATAGGTCCACCTCGTTGCAACCGAAACTCAACCAAAGGAGCTCCACCACCTCGGGTTGGAGCCTCCATTCCCCCGGCCTCGGACCCTGCCTCGACAGGGAGTCTGCTACCACATTCAAATAACCAGGAAGATACATAGCTCTCAGAGACCGTAACATCTCCTGGGACCACAGGAGGATCTGACGGGCCAACTTGTAAAGTGGACGCGACCGCAGGCCCCCCTGATGATTTATATACGAGACCACCGACATGTTGTCTGACTGAACTAGCACATGATGACCTCTGAGGTCTGCTAGGAAGTGTTTCAAAGCTTGGAACACCGCCAACATCTCTAGACAATTTATATGCCATGATAGATGATGGTCCTGCCACAGACCTTGGGCTGGACGACCACTCATGACCGCCCCCCACCCTGTGAGGGAAGCATCCGTCGTTAGCGTTACGCAACGACAAAGAGCCCCCAACACAGGCCCTTTGGATAGGAACCAGGTTTCTTTCCACATGACCAGAGCACGAAGGCAGCGCCGCGTGACTTTGATCGTGCGGAGGGGATTTCCCCTCGGGGAGAATCCCTTGGTCCGGAGCCACCACTGCAGTGGTCTCATGTACAACAGGCCGCAAGGTATAACGTTGGACGCTGCTGCCATCAGACCCAACAGTCTCTGAAACTGTTTTACAGTGAGTAGCTGGCCTAGCTTTACTTGTTTCATAGCTGAAAGAATCGAAGCGATGCGGGTCGGAGAAAGTCGCGCCCGCATCGAGATCGAATCCCAAACGACACCCAGAAAAGTGGTCTTCTGAGAAGGAGATAATACACTTTTCTTTGCGTTCAGCCTCAACCCCAACTTTCTCATATGAGCGAGAACAACATCTCGATGCTGAACCGCCATCTGCTCTGTCTGAGCTAAAATCAACCAATCGTCGATGTAATTGAGGATACGAATGCCCTGAAACCTCAGGGGCGCTAAAGCTGTATCCATGCATTTCGTGAAAGTGCGGGGAGATAAAGCTAGGCCAAATGGAAGAACCTTGTACTGGTACGCCTCGCCCCCGAAGGCGAACCTCAGGAACTTCCTGTGTTGTGGAAGGATGGAAATATGGAAGTACGCGTCATTCAGATCTATCGTGACAAATCAGTCCTCGGATCTGATTTGTGACACGATCTGCTTGATAGTGAGCATCTTGAATTTTAGCTTCCCTACCGAGCGATTCAACAGGCGCAGATCTAAAATTGGACGCAACCCCCCATCCTTCTTTGGAACGATGAAATATCGGCTGTAAAAACCTGACTCCAACCTGGGAGGAGGAACCCGTTCTATAGCCCCCTTTTGAAGGAGCGCTTTCACCTCTTGTTCCATTACCAGAGCCTGCTCGGGGCCCACCAATGTGGGCAGAACCCCTCTGAATTTTGGTGGACGACACCTGAATTGGATAGTATAAACCTTTTTTACTGTGTGCAGAACCCACTGAGATATTTTTGGAAGGCTTTTCCACTCTGCCAGAAATACTACTAAGGGTACCAGTCTCTCGAGACTGGCCTCCGGTGTAACTTGTGCAGCAAACACAGCGCCCTGTAACGGCGCACCGGCAGGGAACGACTGGCTTAACTGCTCTGAGACCCTCCTCAGAGGGGGCGAGCATCCCTCGGGAAAGCGCTCGCTGGGACCGTCTGTGCCCCGGCATGAAGGCGGGGTTGGCAGAACGGGCCCCTGAGGGCACCGAAGAAGAGCGGGCCGGTATAATGCGGTGAACACCTCTCTCCCTCGGCAGGGACCACCCTCAGCATCCTGACGCCAGTGGCGTCAGGACTTCCTCTTTGCCGAAGCCTTCTTAGCCATAATAACTGTCCTCAGATCAGTTTTGCCAGAAGACTTCGGCTGAGAGTGCCGCGTCTGGTCCCACTGTTTGGAAGGGGGAGCGCGAGACGCGACACTCTGCTTCTGTTGCGCCCTATGTAAGGAGCTGACTGACGGCCTGGACTGCTCCCGCCCAGCAGTACCGGGGACATGAATTTCAAGAGGCATAAATTTCTGAAACGCTGCCGACTGTTTCTTCTCTTCCTGAAATCTATCTATTACAGTATTTACAGAATCACCAAAAAGACCATGAGGAGAGAGCGGAGCGTCCAAAAGAAAAGCTTTGTCTTTTTCTTTCATGCCAGAGAGATTTAACCATAGATGCCTCTCTGCGGCCACCAGGGCTGCCATAGTACGGCCCATTAGCTTGGCCGACTCCTTGGTGGCGCGCAGAGATAAATCTGCAGCCTGACGCAGTTCGCGAACTACGTCAGTGCTGACCTCTTGAGTGTCACTCACATCCTTTAATAAGTCAGACTGGTATGCCTGCAAGATAGACATCGTGTGCAGGCACGCCGAGGCTTGACCGGTCGCCGAATACGCCTTACCCACTAAAGCTGACGTACTTCTAAAAGGCTTAGAGGGTAAAAGTGGTGCTTTAAAAGAAGATGCAGCTTCAGCAGAAAGATGACTAGCAAGCGCCTCTTCTGCTTTGGGCATCGCCCCATAACCATGAGATTTAGCCCCCACAATGTGTGAATAAGTGGAAGTTTGAGGGCTAAAAACACGATAAGAGACCGGCTTTTTCCACAATCTCGAAATCTCTGTGTGGAGATCAGGGAAGAAGGGCAAGCACCGGCGTGGAGGTTGAGAACGGGAAGGCAAAAATCTTTCATCTAATTTAGATTTTTCTCTAGACTCCTGCCTAACAGCTGGCCACTCGATGCTTAATTTAGAAAGAGCACGAGTGAGGACCTCCATAAGCTCCTCACTTTCGGGAGAGCGAGATGGCGAATCATCGACATCTCCCGCATCCAGACTAACAACATCCAGATCCTCAGAACTGGATAGTTGCAGTACTGGGGCCTCAGTTCGGGGGGAAGAAACCGCAGAGCGTGCTTCCGAACCTGAGACTGAGGCACTGGATCTAACAGGTAAGGGCTGAGATAGGGCAGAGCCCGTCTCAAGCCCCGCTGTTAGATCCATCTGCGATCCCCACGAATGACGTCGACGCTCAGCCTCGGCATAAGCGGGACCCGATCCGCGGGGATCGCGAACCGAACCACTCTCCTCAAAGAGTGATCGGCGGGAGCGGAGCGTTCTAAGAGGCAAACGCTCGCAATGCTCACAATCAGCCCCCTCGAGAACTGACTGGGCATGCTGCACTCCCAAACAAACAACACATAAGCTGTGTGTATCCCCGCTCGTTAAATAGCACGAGCAGGGAGGAACACACTTCTTAAATTGTTGTTCGCTGGCCATTGTCTCTCAATCCAATATATATATATATATATATATATATATATATATATATATATATAGTTTTTTGAAATAGTGAAACTCCTGCTTAGTGACAGACAAAAACACTTGAGACAGATCCACATATAGCGCTTACTGAAGGCAAAGAAGCTGTCGCGCTTGTGTTTTGGGGGTGCTTTATAGTTTCCTGGTCGATGACGTCACCCGCCTATGATGTTCCGTCTCTCCATTGGACTGATTCCACAGTGCTTCATGACGCACACACGCAGAGGCGTTCCCACAGCTTGACGCAGCTCGAGTTCCCTTGAAAGGGAAACTCCATTTCGGTGGAATGTTAATAATATAATGGCACATACAAGTGTCTGACGATATAAATCCACAATATCAACTGTGACAGCACAGTGTTTAATTATTTAAAAAAAATATATATATATGTTACCCCCCTTCACCCGGGTCCCACTCGACCCGCTCCGAGCGGACCTCGAACCCGGGTCTCCGGCATGAGAGTCAGGCGCTCTAACAAGGAGGCTAAAGACTGCAGCCTCTAGCATCTGTCGCCAGAGCGCCTATTGAGATCAGAGGAGTGAGGTTTACTCGCACAGCAACTACTAGCTGGCCTCCGTTACACTCACCCCCCTAAACCTCACTCCCATCCGGGTCACGGCACCAATGTTACCCCCCTTCACCCGGGTCCCACTCGACCCGCTCCGAGCGGGCCTCGAACCCGGGTCTCCGGCATGAGAGTCAGGCGCTCTAACAAGGAGGCTAAAGACTGCAGCCTCTAGCATCTGTCGCCAGAGCGCCTATTGAGATCAGAGGAGTGAGGTTTACTCACACAGCAACTACTAGCTGGCCTCCGTTACACTCACCCCCCTAAACCTCACTCCCATCCGGGTCACGGCACCAATGTTACCCCCCTTCACCCGGGTCCCACTCGACCCGCTCCGAGCGGGCCTCGAACCCGGGTCTCCGGCATGAGAGTCAGGCGCTCTAACAAGGAGGCTAAAGACTGCAGCCTCTAGCATCTGTCGCCAGAGCGCCTATTGAGATCAGAGGAGTGAGGTTTACTCGCACAGCAACTACTAGCTGGCCTCCGTTACACTCACCCCCCTAAACCTCACTCCCATCCGGGTCACGGCACCAATGTTACCCCCCTTCACCCGGGTCCCACTCGACCCGCTCCGAGCAGGCCTCGAACCCGGGTCTCCGGCATGAGAGTCAGGCGCTCTAAGGTTTACTCGCACAGCAACTACTAGCTGGTCTCCGTTACATATATAATAATAATAATTTCCTGAAAAGTAGCGGTTTTGGGCATTTGAGGTTTACACCAGACAGCGATGATATACTGCATGTATATAAGCTACCGGTTGTGAGGGTATTTAGCGGGACCCAAAAATGTATTTTGCCTGTCACAATATGAAGTGAATTCGGCACTGCGGACATCATAATGAAGAAAAAATACTTAATTAAAAGAATGATATTATGGAAAAAAGTGCATTATTTTTTTTCTCTTGATCTACTTTTTTCATGTTTGCTCTTATTATTCATTGACCCAAAGTCATCATCATGTCTAAACATGTCTTCTAAATAGTGCAGAAAAATGGATGAAATTCCAGTGAACTGCATAAACAGACAGCAGTTTAGTGAGCAAGAGCTTATCTGTTTCACTCACAGTCCTGGAGATCAGCTGAATAGGCCTTAACATTCATTATGCCTGAGATGCCCTTTCGGAGAACTATATTTTCCCCACCATCCCTCTTCCTCATTCGGAAAACAGAATTCGTCCTCCAGTCTGACACCAACAAATTATCTAACAAATGGTGGAGACAGATCAGTCAGTGACAAGTGGAACAAATCTAAAAAATGCTGTATAACAGTCTTTGTAGTTTAAAATCATCTCAACATCAACATCATAATATGGCTTTGAGATGGCTAAGGAAACATAGAAGTGACAACCTGTGTGTATCGTAAGTGAGAAAGGGTGAGTAATTTGTCCAATGCTGGAGAAGGCTTGTCGGTCAAGCCCATCAATGCTCACATGCTCAATCCGGTCCAGCTGCGCATCAACCCAATATAGCCTATCCATCCTGTGGAGCACAACAAAAATCTAAGACACATTCCACAGCCTTTAGCCCTCTTTTTTAATTGTCCAAACTGATCTTTGTGTCGGAATGAAATATGAATGGAAAGTGAATAAACCCATCTCATTTACAAACTATTTCAGAAATCAAATGGTTGATTTTAAGAGGATTTCCTTACAGGTAGTCCACAGCAAGTCCATTAGGCCAGCCAAGTGTTGTGTTAATTAGAGGAACAGCATTGCTTCCATCTGTGTATGCTCTGGTGATCACAGCTGGACGGTACCAATCCGACCAGAATAGGTATCTAAAAATCACAAAATAGAGCTTTATCTAGAATATTAGATTATTTAGGTCTTATATATAATTAAGTTATTCTGTATTTACACTACATTATAAAGATGTTTCATTTAGCACAAAATGGTATTCTGAATTATGTATTCTTGCCCATGATGTCTCATACCCTGCACTGGGGTGCACAGCAATCCCCCGGGGGTATTTCAAGTTTTTAACAACAATGTCCCGCCTTGATCCATCTGTTACTTTAAAAGCTGAGACGGTTCGATAGGTGCTGGATATCCAGAAGAGGATCTTAGAGGTCCAGTCATATGCCATTGACTCAACAGAGCCCACTCTGTAACCTGTCAGGATCTCATGATCTGAGATATAACCACAAAATAATGATTTTATATTTTATTAAAATGTAAATGAAAATGAAAATCCAAAATTGAAAATTCATTTAAAAAGTAATACTAAATTTATGGAATTTTTTTTTTCCATGTTTTATTTATAATATCAGATTAATTTTAACATTGCTGTTTGGATTTAATCAAAGATGTTACTTAGCATAATACAAGTTTGAAAATCACTGAAAAGTTTAGTATCCAATTGTTAAAAAACAACAACAAAAAAGCTGCCTGTTTTCCGGTGACTCACTGGTGCCA
Organism: Siphateles boraxobius; assembly: GCF_051911475.1. Classification (NCBI taxonomy): domain Eukaryota; kingdom Metazoa; phylum Chordata; class Actinopteri; order Cypriniformes; family Leuciscidae; genus Siphateles; species Siphateles boraxobius. The sequence continues at coordinate 19,246,697 of NW_027509097.1, forward strand.
TTGATGGGTGATTTGTAAATGACCTGCCGCATTCTGTCATTGTAGAACACAGTCTCCGCTAAGCCATCATACTCAACTCCAGAACCAGAGAAGGTTTCGGCCATGCCAGCGAGCGGCAGGGTGACATCCTCCTGAGAAGACACATTAAGAGGAATCCCCCTGACCGCTTGTGCAGTAGCCACCAGTAAATAATCTTTAACCTCTGAAAGAGATAGACATGTTTGTTTCAGAGGATCTGGTGCAGTTGAACTGAAAATAAAGCCTGTAAAAAACCAAAACAAACAGTGAGGTTTATGATTTGATGGGCAGGCTCTGTCTGTCACTCACTAAAGCAAGTGTGGCGGTCATCCTGGATGTCGTATCCTAGGCGACACTTGCAGCGGTAACCCAGTCCGTCGTTGTCAGTGCGGTGACTCAGAAGGCAGATTTGCTGACACCCACCATTGTGTCTGCCACATGGATTTATCACTGCAGTCAGAAAAGGCCAATTATGATGTATAGTTAGCATTGGCCTTGTTAATTTTGTGAGTATGTTATAGTTTGTATTATAAACATTCAACTTTGTCTCACCGAAGGGCTGAAGAGCTGGATGGGAAACCACAATTTGTCCAGGCCTGTTAGTAGAGTGGTAGAGAAAAGTCGGGTCACTGCCATTGAAGCGGTTGGTTCGAATCACACCCATCTTGACCCAGTCAGTGAAAAAGGCATGGTTCTCGAATACCGAAATCCCGAAAGGATGGGGGACCTGATGACCTCCATTCAGCACTGTCTTCCTAGTGGCACATTTGAGTGCACAAATATAAACATAAATTTAGCAATCAGTTGTTTTTTTAAATGCACTATATCAGTGGTTCTCAACCTTTTTGTCTACAAAGACCCCCATTGTCCACAAGAATGTTTGAAGGCCCGATGACAGTAAATTTTGCATAATTTACTTGATAAGGATTTTGAAAATTCTTGAATGATCCTATGAACGATTGATAAAATGTCCATAAGCACAAACATTTTTCCTAAATGCATCCCACTTTATAAATCGCATTTCATTATAAATTCAAATGCATTGTGAACAAGCACATCAACTCCACCAACAGAATGCCCACAAATACCCCTTTATGGTTCAGAAGAAGTATCTCATCATCATGGTCATAAGTATTCACCTTTTTTTTACTAACCTGATTGTCAATTTATATTTACATTTTAATAAACAATGTTGGATTATTCTAATTACTGGTATATAATGAGCACAAAAGTTTGTACGCATGCTGTTCAGTTGGCGTACGCATAAGAACATCTTCACATAACATCAGTTTTTGTCTGTATACAGTAAATCCCACTGTGTTCCTCATTTTTGACATAGTATGAAATCCACTGAATTTGACCAAATCCCATCAAAGTGCATTTTATAAATATATAAAACTATTTTTGAGGGGATGCAATAAAAAAAGAAATATCCTGATTTGTACAGGTTTTGTCTTATTTTAAATAATTTTAGATCATATTGAGGATATTGGATATTTGCTAAGGCCTCCTAGTGGGCTCTGGCCACCTGTTTGAGAACCACTCATTTACATGATCCTAAAAGGTTTAAAATAGCGAGTTGCGGAGTATAATACCTGTCCAAGCCACTATATGTGACAGTCTCTACCAGGTTAAAATGGCTGTCTGTCCAGTAAACTCTCTTGGTAACCAAATCCAATGTTATTCCAGTAGGGGAACCCAGTCTGGTCTTAACCAACTCAAACCGGTTACTTCCATCCATGAAGGCCCGCTCCAGTTTTACATTATCTATGTTATAGCCAGAGTCTGTGAAGAACATGTATCTGTAGGAGACCGGATATAGCAATCAGACATAAAAGTAGATGAGTTAAAGTTTTACAACACACTGAATCACATCCGAGCACAAACTGTACTTACCCTACAGTTGGGTCCAGAGTAAGCCCATGAGGAGTCACCAAGTTTTCTGCGATCAGCGTGACACGGTTTCCCCCATCATAATCACATGCTTCAATTCTCTCCACACGTTCCTCAACCAGGTAGAGCTTAAAGTTGATCCAGTCCACAGCCACATTCTGGGCATTGTGCACTGCTTCAGACAGCACCTCTGTCTTATCACTACCATCAAAATTTATGGAGTAAACCTGAGAAAAATGTTGTTGTTATTTTTTGTGAACATAACTATTTACATTCTAATTTCACACTATAAACCATGAAACACCTTCTGAGAATTGGTATCTGTCCAGAAGATCCTTTGAGTGTGCCAGTTGTAACCAACACCCACAGCGTAACCTTTACCCTCTGATTGGACCAGAAGTCTGATAAACCGCCCATGTATATCTGCCATCTTGATATCACGCCCATCTGTGAAGATCAGCTGTGGTAAACCCTCTGTGAGGACCAAGAAGACAAGAGACATTACAACATACAATCAAAAATGTAGCTAAAATTCTAAAATGCTGTGCGCAGCCTAAGTGAAATAACCGTTGACTATAATACTATAACATTTGACTATATGAATATACCATTTATATTTTTATCTTTATTTATACCATTTATATTTTATATTACTAAATTACATATTTTACTAAATTGCTTTGAATGGGATTCCTAGTTCTGTGGGAAGGGCTGCTGTGATCCTGTATTAAAATTTCGAACTCAAACAGTTACATTAGAATTAAATTTAGAAACACCACTCATTAAGGCAAGTATTATGTTTGAGACATTTTAGCATGCTAAAAGTATTTTCATTTCAATTTTAAACTCACCTGAAATAATGGCCTTGCAGACATGACCCTGCTCCAGGAAATATCCATCAGCACAGCTGCAATGATGTGTGCCTGGGCGATCCTCACAGAAATGATCACAGATACCCCAAATTTTACAGTCATCATAGTCTGAGGATGAACGACATGCATGGGTCAATGACGTGAATCATTTCTTTTGTCCAGATGTATTAAGTTAATCATACATGCATTCATACATACAATGACTTGAATACTCCTTTCATAATCTCAATTTCACCTTTTCATAATCTCAGACAACTTTATTAGTCATTACCCACATGCTAAATCCGTATTAAAGTGCTAATTCAATAAATTAAGGGTAGTTCTGAAAAACTGGATTGTATAAACTCACAGAGATTATTGTCTAGTATAATGTGATATTATACAGATTTAGACAGAAATATGATCTGTAATCAGATAGAAAAGGGGTCTAATGCACTGACCCACACATGTGCGGCTGTCATTGGCCACAATGAAGCCATCGGGACAGTAGCAGGCTCCACCCTGCGGGCTGGGATGACAGCGGTACTCACAGCTCAGAGCAGAACACTGGTTTAAACCTACAGGACAGAGAGTGTTATCAGAGGTAGTTAGTTACTGGAAGTATCTGGGGCAGCTGAGTGATCACAGCCTGTCTGTCTGTCACATCCATAACATATGAAACTCATATCAAAGAACATCTGGTCATCATGAGCATTATAATAAAATGTGACTTTAACCCAGACACATGTCACTGAAGTAAAAACCCAATACACACAAATACTCAATAAAATACTCTATATTGTAATGTAATCAGGGATGCCCCATCTCATACACCACAGAAATATATTTATGTTATGACCTGTGTACAAATGATCAGGAAAATTAAGTATAAAAATAATAATGTTATAATTAACTTGCTATATCCATTAAAGGTATAAAAAATGTATTAAGAAGTGGAAGAAATGCCGCCTCAACGAAGTAATCCATGCCATACTTTGGCGATGATCTATTGGAATTGACCGCTATTCGTATTTCCAACACACGACCAGAGCCATAGCCATCTATATGGCTCTGCACACGACAATTAAATAGGTAATACATATTTCGATGCACTTCAGTTATTAATGAAGCGGTTTTCTGAAACTTATGCATGGCATAATTAGCTTAATTTGGCTGTTGGAATAATGTACCTTTATGGGTCGCATAATACACATCTTTAATAGTTTTCTAAAAAAAAATCTATATTTTTGTACATTGCACAAGACTCGAACACCTAATTCTGAGTGTCAGAATTTTTAAGTAGGATAGTCCAGTGGTTCTAGCCTATTTACTTCAAATCTACTTTACTCTTTCCCCACCATTAAAAGTACAATATGTAGGATTTTTGCAGTAAAATATCCAAAAAACACTAGGCCAATGTTACATATTTTGTTTAGTTGATTACTTACAATATCCCAAATGTTTCAAACAATTTGTAAATCTTGAGAAAATTGCGATTTTAACCAAGGAAACGGGGCGTGTGAGCAGGGGTGAGGAGTTTCCGCCAGGTTTGACCTCGTACTGCCATAGTAACCATGGCGACAGACGTTGACAACTGGCCCGTTATGCCTAGCAGGACGCTCACGCTCTTGTTGTTTTGTTCAAACATTTTGGATCATGGCAAGCAGACTTTGAGACAAAAAGAGGACTCGTTTACACACACACATACACACACACACACACATACACACACACACACACACACACACACACACACACACACATTTGTAGATAGCATTCAACACACACCATCACTATGAGCATGAACACATTCAGATTTATCACGTGGAATGTACACGGAGCTGGGACCAGAGAGAAGAGGCTAAAAATTCATAATCGATTAAAAGACTTAAATGCTGATGTTGTGTTCTTACAGGAGACTCATATGTTAAATACGTCAGTTGATATCCTCTCTACAATACAGTTTCCGCACATTTTTTCTTCCAGTTATAATTCTAAACAGAGAGGTGTTGCTATTTTGATTAATAGAAAGGTCAAATTCCCAGTATTCAACATAGATACGGATCCTGAAGGGAGATTTAGTAGTTAATTTATCAGTTCAGAATATGAAACTGTGCTTAGCCAATTTATATTGTCCAAATGTTGATGACCCTTCCTTTTTTCATTCTTACTTCACCTCACTGTCTGAACATACAGACAGTGCATTGATTATTGGAGGGGATTTCAACATGGTAATGGACCCCACAGCTGACAGGCTTAGTAATGCAGGTGACTATAGAAATTGGCAATGTGTTAATACAGTTAAACAATACATGAAGGACCTGGGTCTATGTGATGTTTGGCGTTCGTACCAACCCAATCTTAAAGAATATACTCTTTTTTTTCTTCAGTTCATCATTCATACTCTAGATTAGATTACTTCCTAGTTAGCAACTCTTTAGTGAGTGAGTTATCTGATATTCAAATTCACCCCATCACTGTGAGTGACCATGCCCCAGTTTCCTTCAACCTGAGGAATAAATTAATTACCTTACCCTCTAGGAACTGGCGATTCAATTTGGCATTGCTTAAAGACCCTGATTTTATCAGTTATTTCAAAAGAGAATGGTCCAACTATTTAGAAAACAATGACACACCAGGAATATCAGCAGGTATCCAATGGGAAGCAGGGAAGGCAGTGATGAGAGGAAAAATAATTTCTTTTGCATCATATAAAAAAAAGAAGGAAAATGCAAATATGTCAGAATTAGAATTAAGAATTGAATCATTAGAGGACATCTACAATACATTACCGGAAGAAAAGACGCTTAGGCAAATAAGGAAAGCTAAACTTGAATTAAATGAAATAATCAATAAGAAAACACAGTTTATGGTACAACGGTTACCCTTGGAGCAGTTCGAACATAGCAATAAATCTGGAAAAATTTTAGCTAAACAATTAAAAACTAACAAAGAAAAATCAACAATTAATTCAGTTAAAGACTCAGCAGGTAATATCATACATGAGCCCAATGCAATAAATGACACTTTTAGAAACTTCTATAGAACGTCCTGGTTGCGTATGCAACCCACCGTTCCCTGAAGTTCCCGACTGAAATGGGATCTCGCTAGAGAGCCTATCCTCTTGGAGTACTATTGAACGAGCCAATGTAATTGGCGTGCGTGATTCGCATCACACACTCCGCCCCCGCGGCGCGGGTATAAATACGGAAGTGGATGCACGCACTAGTTGCTTTTCGCTGAGGAGCCGAGAGTAACCCGGGGTCAGCGGTGGTGTAGCGGTAGTGGCAAGGGGACTACGTCCTCCGTTCCCTCCTTCAGGGAACGGTGGGTTGCATACGCAACCAGGACGTTCCCTTTCAGTCGATAACGTCAGACGTAGTCGACGGTCGACTGAAATGGGATCACCCTTTGAACACGCCACTAACGCTGCCACCTTCCAGTGCCTAAACCAAAGCCTCCTGATGCCCCCGCAAATTTAAGGCGGGGAAGGACTGGGCTTAGGCCAGGGAAGTCACTGCTGTTCCTACAGGACCACTGGGAAAGCGTTCCCCGTACATTGGAAGGAAGGGACGCTGCAGAAGCCACATCCAACCCAGAGGGAGGTAACGTGGAGAATACACATATGAACTGGGCGGAAACCGGGCAGTCTAACATATGGAATGTCACTGGGGTGCCTCCAGCCTAAGACGGGGGGAGACACACCGGACAATGATGGCAGAGAGACTCTGCCGAGGGAAGACACGGGCTCGCCGCAGGGAGCCGTATCGTGGAAGAATACACATATGGGGTCACCGTAGGGACCGCAACATATGGACCCAGCCTAACACAGGTTCCACACTGATAACGAGTGGTAGGCCTAACACCAGACGTTCCGCACGTCCGACGTCGGAGAGGTGTGGAGGAACTCACAGGGTTCAATTTTAAGGGAACTCAACTGGAGTAGAAAGGCGCACGTATCCAGTCCTTAGGAGGGGAATGGCGCAGCAAGCCGACACTTGAACCGGGCTCACGGTGAAACTGGCTTCATGAGAAGGGAGCCCACGGGAAGCAGCGGTTCAACTAAGTGTCGTCCAGCCCCCAACTCTAGAATCTGTTTAGCAAAGCATATCGTCAACGCCCAGGCGGAACACTTTACACTCATCATAGAGGAGCTCAACACCTAAGTGGACATGTTGCATCTCGGATTTTTACCGAAATGAAGGCAAGCACTAAGTCCAACTTTGCATGGAAACAGCCTTCCCTCTCTGCTGAATTCCAACAGATATTTGTAGAGCTGGTCTGAGGTCTATGGCTTGCGTTCTGTACACGTCCAAGCGAACGGACAGAGAAGCCAGGGCTGGATCTGCCTCCTCCAGGGCAGCGCTTGCAGGCTCACCACCTGCTCCTATTACGGGAGAGGTAGGAACCTTGGGCACAATCCGAGCCGGGGTCTCAGCTTGTGAGAGTTAGCCGGCCCAGACTCCAGGCACAATACGTTGACCGAAAGTGAGCAAGTCCCTACCCTCTAGTAGAGACCACGCGAGCAGGAGAACTGATATAACAGAATTTTTAACTCACTGCCTGCAGTGGCTCAGGGGCGGTCTCTGCAGTGCAGTCGCACCAGGGACAAGGCCCAAGAGGATAAAGAGGGACGCAAGGATTTACAAGACCTTGCTCCTCAGGAACCTGATGATCAGAACGTGCTTCTGCACACTTCTGCAACATGATGAGCGTCGTTTAAACACCGAGGCAAAATCATTTTGAGGGTGAAGGAAAACAGCCTACTCCAACCCATTTTGCAGGAAAGAGAGGACTGAAGTGATCGAAAGCTTTCAGGACCTCCTCTGGAGAGAAGACGCACTCAACGACTAGGTTCCACTTCTAAAGGCGTAAGCACGCTACCCATTTCTAGGGGGTGCTCGCAGAAGTGATGGTAACTATCACATGTCCCTGTGATAGCCACCTGAACCTCCGCGTTCAGATGTAAGACCGCCCGGAATCTCCAGGGGAAGAACGCGGGTGCCATCGTGCCCCGTCCCTGAAAGAGTTTTCAGGGGAAGTCAGGAAGGCTGTCGATGGGAACCGGTCTAGTTGGGCCAATAAGGGGCAACTATAAAGACCTGTTCCTCTCCTGACTTGGCACGTAGGTGCAAGCGACGGGCGCAAAAAGACAGGAGCATTGCTCAACACAACATGTGAAGATCACTGGGCTTCAGGAGCATTTTCTGCTCAGCACTTGAGTGTGATAAGTTCACTGAGCTTCAGGAGCATTCCTGCTCAACACCTGAGTGTGATAAACTCACTGAGCTACAGGAGCATTTCTGCTCAACGCTTGAGTGCGAAGAACTTCACTGAGCAACAGGAGCATTTCTGCTCAGCACTGTGTGTGATGAATTCACTGAGCTACAGGAGCATTTCTGCTCAACACCTGAGTGTGATGAATTCACTGAGCTACAGGAGCATTGCTGACCATGAGTCGCAGTCGCCTTTAGAAGGCTAGCTGGGGTTAAACGCATTTCTGCGGGCCCCTGGGGCAGCTGAGAGCCAGTGTTTGTCCAAGGGTAGTCCGCTCGGTTTGTACAAACACTGGCAGGAAGACGAAACCGGAGGGGCAACTGAGCGGCCCCGGAATGGTCATGACCCAGCTGGACCCAGGGGATGGAGTCTCCACTTGCCCTGGCTATAACTGTCGTGAGGCTCGGTGGCGGCACGATTGAGTAGAGCGGGAAGAGTGGAACAAAGCGTCCTCAGAAGCTTCTGACTCCAAGGAGGAGGTGACGGGTGAGTTGTGACATGCAAGGGAAGCTTGCGCAACGGTCGCAATGTCTAACAACTCGAGGCACGAATGCCCGTGTAGTCGAGGGTCGCCCAGGCCCCCGTTAAAACACACCCTTTGTACATGGCCCCTCTGTTGAAGAGGGTTTGGCAGCACACCGGGATGAACTATAGTCACACAGGGTGAGCTGCTCTGCCACGGTCACCTCGGGACTCGATCGTGAAGCTAGCGCTGAAGCGGTCACATATGGAGGAAGCCAATCGCTGCAACTACCATATACCCCAGGAGCCTCTGAAAGTTCTTTCAGTGGGACCCTTTCTCACTTCAAGGACCAGCTGAACACATTCTCATTGGAGAGACGTGTTAGACCGAGTCCATCTCCAAAACTGAAAAAGAGATACTCAGCCCGTGGGCGAGAATAATCTCTTCCAGTTGACCTGAAGACCCAACGGGTACTGGAGCACTCGAAGGGAAGGACACTGTACTGATACTCCACCCTTACACGCAACCCACAGGATGGCCTGCGGTGCGGAAGGTAGATATCTCTTTTTAAGCACATGTCTTTCAGGTCGGAGCTGCAGACCAATCTTGGGCCAAGATGGTCACGACCCACAACCTAGTAGCACGAAGAACGAGTTTACAACTGGCCTACGTACCGGCTGGAGGAGCGGCTATATCAAATCCTTTGCCAGCAGGATAAGATAAGCACGCACAAGTCAGGAGCACTACTCAACACTCGGTGTGATGAATATCACTGAATTTTCAGGAGCACGTCTGCTCAACACCTAATGTGATGATTATCACTGACTTGAGCGGGGTAGCCGAGACTGAGGTGGGGCAGCAAAGTAGAGAGAGTGGTGTTAGTGTGCTGTGCAACACTTACCTGTCTCCACTAGCGGCAGGGGGCGCGTGAGAAGGCGGATGACCGGGTCCTCGAACGCACCAAGCTGCCTGCTGGCGACCAAGGGGGAGCTGAGGGGTGTAAGGCTATACAGGGTCACACCCGCCAGACTGGCCCTCTTGGGACCCAGGAACAGATGAAATTGCTCTCTCTTTGAAGTGAGGGTACCGCTTGCTCCGCTTTTTTTTTTTTTTTTTTAGGGAGCCAGCGGCGGAACAGACACACACACAAACAAAGGCTCCACCCGGCCCTCACCCGGGGGGAGGGAGTGATCGTGCCACTCCAAGAGCATCTCATCCATTCCTGGGCAGCCCGCTACGGAAAGCTTCCGCTGTCGCTTGCCATCTGGCTTGGCAGCGCCTGAAGCGGGCTGGGCGTCTCTACTGCGGCCGGCTCCATGCTGAGGCCTGGGTGGAGGCTGCTGCGGAGGGCCAGCAGGAGCGGCGGCCGGGGAACGCCCACGGCGACGAGCAGGCGGAGGAGCTGCCACCGGCGGCGATTGGAGGCAGCAGCTGGCCACCGGGGCAGGATGTGCCGGATGAACTCCGTCTGCGCTTGAGCGGCAGAGAACTGTTGGATGCAGTTCTCCACCGCGTCGCCGACCAGCCCAACCTGGGAAATTGGGGAGACCAGGAACCGAACCTTGTCCGCATCCGCCATACCAACCAGGCTGAGCCAACGAAGGTGCTACTGGACCACCAAGGTGGACATCGCCAGACCGATCACGCACGCTACGACACTCATGCCCCGGAGGGTGAGGTCGGATGCAGTGCGGTGCTCACCTATGAGCGCACGGTCTGGATTACCCTCGTGCATGCCATGGGTGCCCTAGCCTGCAGCAACGCCATGGCACGCAAGAGGAAGCGGCTTGCCCACAGGCTTTGTAAGCTCTGCCCGTCGGAACGGAGGAAAACTCACAGGCCTTAGGGGGGAGACGAGGATCCCCCAAAAGGCAGCAGCCGCCGTCACAGGTGCACCTGTGTCGACAGACCGCTCCAATGGAGGGACATCTCGCAACCCTTCACCGTTCCTACATCAAGGGTAATGAGGGGGAAAAGCTATTCAGGCAGTTTCTGGCAGAGAAAGATGCTGTTCACCACCTGATAAGCTCTCCATGCATTTCGGGAAAGAAAGGCACTGGGGCGGCAAGCTGAGAACCAGCGCGGCCCGCCCCAAGATACCAAACTCCAGATTCCAACCTAGGCTGAACGGGACACGATGGAGGTTCCACTCGAGCACGGCAGCCTCGGCGGCCCGTTTCAGCATAGCTGATAATTCTGGATCCGGCTCGGGCAACATTGAACTCCCGGAGGGAGACAATGCAGCCGAGTCATCATCTCTAGAAGTCAGCTCACCCTCCGATGCTGCAATCGGTGTCCTGTCCTCCAGGGGAGCCCAGAGTGAAACCGCTGGCCCACCCATTACAGATGGACCAGCAGACAACACAGGAGGCTCCAGTGGTTGCAGTGGAAGGGAGGAGTGAGGAGCCCACAGGGAATGGTTACCGGACGGGACATCCAACACTATCCTCTGGTCACCCATCCCACACAGCACCCGAGGTTGGGGCATGGTAATGGGGACTCGCTCTCCGCGAACGAAGGCGAGTCTCGCCCTCAACACTGCGACAGTCATGTTCCCACAGTGAAAACATGAGCTGTCCACAAAAGCTGTCTCAGCGTGCTGTAAGCCCAAACACGTGACACAACAGTTGTGACCATCAGAGAGAGACAGGGAACGACCGCACCCAGAAACGCACGGGCGGAATGACATCTTGAAAAAGACGCAAACGCACCCGTGTTGCTCTTTCAGAAAATAGGACCATCACCAGTGCCGGAGCACACAGGGGAATGACCGCGGCAACACTGAACAGAGAACTGAAACAGTGAAGCACTCACTTTCCCGCCCTAACCAGCCATCAACACACACAAACTTTAGAAATTTGTTGCTGTTAAAACAGCAGTTGAGAGCTCAAAGCTCGCGATCACCGCTGCACTCGCGCTGCGGAACACCAGCACTGGGAGAGTCTTCCTGAAGAACACCGACACACTCGCTCGTTGTAGACAACAGCACTCTCAGAGACATCAAACGATCGGCTCCGAAGCGAAAGGCGGCAACTAGAGCGTGCATCCACTTCCGTATTTATACCCGCGCCACGGGGGCGGAGTGTGTGATGCGAATCACGCACGCCAATTACATTGGCTCGTTCAATAGTACTCGAAGAGGATAGGCTCTCTAGCGAGATCCCATTTCAGTCGACCGTCGACTACGTCTGACGTTATGGACTGAAAGGGAACTCTATATTCATCCCAATTAGATCCATCAGACAGCGACATCCAGAAATTCTTGGACAACATAAACCTTTCAAAATTAAATGAAGAACAAGTCATGGCCTTAGATTCTCCCCTTACAGTGGCAGAGCTACATGAAGCCCTTAAACATATGTCTTGCAATAAAGCTCCCGGACCAGATGGCTTCCCAATAGAATTTTATAAAGAATTTTGGACAACTCTGGCACCAACTTTTTTCAAAATGGTCACACAAATTAAAGAAGAAAACCACTCAACATCAACCATGAACTCTGCAAATATTATCGTACTGTTAAAAACAGGCAAATATCCCACATTACCATCTAGTGTAACAGTTCGAAATAGACCCGAACGCGAAAGCAGGTTAAAGATTTATTGAAAAGAAAGAAGATAAATGCAACAAAGACTGTCTGCCGATCACAGGTAGTCTTGATGAACGCAGAACAGGTAAACGATCTCCAGACAGAAACCAGGCAGGATGATGGATGCAGGTAAGCAGTCAGGGAGAACTCACAGGAATAGGCAAGCGCAGAGTCCACCAGGCAGTTACCGCAGCACAGAGAATCAGACTTGACACAGGATAGCCGGGGCAGAAACTCATCTGACATATGCGTACACACAGGACAGGAAACAGTAGCAATACTCAAGCGTCAGAAACAAACACGAACAAACAAAAAACCGACAAGAGGTAAAGAGAACATGAGGTCTAAATAGCCAGAAAATCAGGGCAAGGGGAAACAGGTGTGAGAAGAGCAGGAGAAAACGCTGATTGAGAATGGGTTCAGCTGTGCGAGAGCACACGTAAGAGAGAGAGTGAGAGAAACAAGCAGAGGAATAAAACTAGACTCCTGACAGTACCCCCTCCCTAACGGGTGCCCCCTGGCGCCCCCGAGGAGGACTGACGGGAGCGGGGGAAATCGTCGATAAGCGAGCGGTCCAGCACATCCCTTCCCGGTACCCAGCTTCTCTCCTCCGGGCCATATCCCTCCCAATCGACAAGATATTGAAAGCCCCGTCCCCGGGGTCGGACGTCCAGCAGCCTCTTAACCTTAAAGACAGGAGGGTTAGCAGCAAGGGCAAGAGGGGGGAGGGGAAGGGAGGGGAGCAGAACGGAGGCGGAGCGCAGGTTTAATACACGAGACATGAAAAACAGGATGGACACGTTTGAGGGAGTGTGGTAACCTGAGCCGTACAGCCGCCGGACTGATGACCTTAGTGATGGCATAAGGTCCAATGAAACGGGGGGCCAGTTTCCGAGCGGGTGCCTGAAGGGGTAAATTACGTGTGGAAAGCCAAACTTTTTGCCCACAAACATACCTGGGAGCTTTGGAACGCGACGATTGGCGATGCGACAAGTGCGTTCCCTGGTCCGGCACAGAGCTGACCTCACCCTCCGCCAGGTGCGACGACAGCGCTGAATAAAGGCCTGGACCGAGGGGACGGTGACCTCTGGTTCCTGAGAGGGAAACAGAGGTGGCTGGTAGCCCTGACAACAAGAAAACGGGGAAAGGCCAGTGGACGACGAAGGCAGAGAATTATGAGCATACTCCGCCCATATCAATTGTTCACACCAGGAGGTGGGGTTATGAGCCGCCAAACAGCGGAGCATCCGACCGAGGTCCTGATAAGCGCGTTCAGCTTGCCCATTACTTTGTGGGTGAAACCCTGAAGACAGACTGGCGGTAGCACCAATCTGTTTGCAGAATTCCCTCCAAAAGTTAGAGACAAACTGGGGTCCCCTGTCCGAAACAACATCAGAAGGAAGCCCGTGAATTCTAAAGACATGGTCCACAACCGCCTGCGCAGTCTCTTTAGCCGACGGAAGCTTGGGGAGTGGAACAAAGTGAACCGCTTTCGAAAACCGATCACCGTATTGCCGCTGGAGGGGGGAAGCCCCGTAACGAAGTCCAGGGCAATATGGGACCAAGGCCGGGAGAAAATAGAGAGAGGGCGAAGCAGACCATCGGGGAGCGAATTACTGGACTTCTGCTGGGCACAGACAGAACATGACGCAACAAACCGGCGTACCTCCCGTTCCATGGCAGGCCACCAGAATCGCTGGCGGACAGCTGCCAAAGTACGACCCACCCACGGATGAGCGACCAGTTTAGATGAATGACCCCAACGAAGGACGGCCGGACGAGCGTACTTGGTGACAAATAGCTTCCCCTCAGGACACCCACGGGGAACGACAGTGTGAGAAAGAGCCTTTCGCACCAGCTGTTCCACCCCCCAGGTGACGGACCCAACCACACATCCCTCAGGTAGGATGGTCTCGGTGGTGGGACGGCCCTCAGAGGAGGAGAACTGGCGAGAAAGAGCGTCAGGCTTAATGTTCTTTGACCCGGGAGGGTAAGAGATAGTGAAATTGAAACGCCCGGAAAAAAAAGAGCCCAGCGAGCCTGTCTAGAGTTAAGCCTCTCGGCGGAGCGGATATACTCAAGATTACAGTGATCAGTCCAGACTATAAACAGGATCCCTCCAACCAATGGCGCCACTCCTCCAGGGCCAGTCGAATAGCTAGAAGCTCCCGGTTACCCACATCATAATTACATTCGGCAGACGAGAGTCGATGCGAGTAAAATGCGCATGGGTGAACCTTCTGATCAAGAGCAGAGCGCTGCGAGAGAACCGCTCCCACCCCGACGTCAGACGCGTCCACCTCAACGATAAACTGATTCTTAGGATCAGGCGAAATCAGAATGGGAGCGGATGTGAACAAACATTTAAGACGCTCAAAAGCACATTGGGCAGCCTCGGACCAGACAAAACGACACTTTGCGGATGTGAGCGCAGTCAAAGGGGCGGCAACCTGACTGAAATTTCTAATAAAACGGCGATAAAAGTTTGCAAACCCCAAAAACCGCTGAAGCGCCGAGTGAGACTCAGGAACAGGCCAGTCAGTGACCGCCTGAACCTTGGAGGGGTCCATGCTTATGCCCTCCGCAGACACGACCGAACCAAGGAAAGTAACTGACTGGAGGTGAAACGCGCATTTCTCGGCCTTAACATAGAGGCGATTCTCTAATAACCGCTGTAATACGCGACTCACATGTTGGGTGTGTACCTGGAGAGATGGGGAGAAAATGAGAATATCATCCAGGTACACGAAGACGAAAATGTTGAGCATGTCTCTTAATACATCGTTTACGAGCGCTTGAAAAATGGCTGGGGCGTTTACCAGCCCGAACGGTAAAACCCGATATTCAAAGTGCCCCAACGGAGTATTAAACGCCGTCTTCCACTCATCCCCCTCCTTGATGCACACTAAGTGGTACACGTTGCGAAGATCTAACTTCGTGAAAATCTTTGCCCCCTGCAGGATCTCAAAGGCTGATGACATCAATGGTAAAGGATAGCGGTTCTTAATGGTGATGTCATTCAGCCCACGATAATCGATGCAGGGGCGCAAAGGCACCAGTGTAGCAATGTTCAGGGAAGAAGGAGGCGGGAACCGGCGAACAATCAAAATCTACTTTATTTAAAATAAAACAAACAAACCAAAATACCGCCAGCAGCCCCTCGCGGACGACTGCTGGCTACCGAAAATAAACATAACTGCCAGCAGCCCCTCGCGGACGACTGCTGGCTAAAATAAAACACAAAAACCAAACACAACTAAAACACAGGCCTGTTCCTCTCTCGATCATCAACGTCGTCGCTCCCCCTTTATGCTTCCGCTCCTCCGTGAGAGATGCGAGACCGGTGTGCTCACAGGTGTTGCTCATTATCAATCGCACCACCGGCCTCGCGCTGTTCTCTCACGTCCCTCGGCCGTCCTGTTCGCCACAGCCATCTTTATAGAACCTTTAGCAATGGCAATCAGGCAAAATCAGTATATTAAAGGTGTTTGGTCCATAAAAAATGAACATAAGATAAGCCTCTATGCCGACGACGTTTTATTATTCCTTCAGAACTCACGTACATCTTTCTCTGAAACAATCTCATTAATTAATAAGTTCTCATCTTTGTCTGATTATTCTATTAACTGGTCAAAGAGCACAGTCCTACCGATTAACTGTAGGTTTCAAGGGCCATCTAGTATAACATTACAATCAGGTAATATAAGATATCTTGGCATAAACATCTCTTCCAGATTGTCAGATTTATTTAAGTTAAATCACTCTCTATTACTGAAGACCATAGAAGACGATCTTGCTCGGTGGAAATCTTTACCCATCTCACTCATGGGTAGAGTTGCCACCATAAAAATGATGATCTTGCCTAAAATCAATTACTTGTTTTCTGTGCAAATAAGTCATTATTTCTTAGCAAATAAGTTACAGTATATTTCTAAATGGCTCAAACCTAGTGCATTAGATGAAACATGGATGGACATAGAGCAAGCACTATGCGACAACCTGGAAATCTCTAATTTACTGTATTTTAGCTCAAATATTAAGTCTCATAAGTGCTTTAAGAGCATTAACATCAGCACTTGTTTGACAGCCTGGTGGGAATTTCTTAAAAAAACAGATTCTTCAATGATCCCATGTAGGCTCACCCCTGTATGGAATAATCCTGATATTACACTAAACAAACATATGATTAATTTTATCCAATGGAAAAACAAAGGAATTAAACACTTAGAGCATTTAATCGATCACTGTTACTTTTTACCATTTCAAACAATCACTGCACAGTATGGGATAAGTAATAACAGATATCTTGAATTTCAACAACTCAAATCAGTAATAAGTAAAAAATTCCCTCTTAAGCAAACAAACCTGGAACTCCCACCAAGTGTTACAGAATTCAGGAGCCTTGGTACTCCAAGGCAACTATCGAATATATATAAAGTCATTTCCAAAATAGATGATACAATCTCATTACCAATTGCAAAATGGGAGTCGGATCTATCATGAATCCCACCAATCGGTTCTGGACAGAAATAATATTAAACAACTTTATTATGACTGACAGCTTAAATCTACAACTCATACAATACAAAATTCTCCATAGAACTTATTATACAGGACAAAGGATGTTCAAGATGGGTTTTAATCAATCAAATATTTGCACGCAGTGCACAAGTAATACAGCAGACGATTACATGCATGCCCTGTGGCTTTGTACACCAGTCCAAAGATTCTGGACTAAGGTCTGTGAGGACTTATCAATATGGCTTAAGTGTAATATCCCTTTTTCCCCAAAACTATGTATATTAGGGGATTTAAATGATATTAATATGGAGATCGATAAAGCACACATGGTCCTCACCACACTCTCTGTTGTAAAGAAAACTATCCTTTTGAATTGGAAAACTAAAAATAATCTTAGTATTAACCAGTATAGAAACCTCCTGTCGGATCATATCAGTCTGGAGTCCATGCTTGCTTTTAACAAACTTCGATCGGCTGAGTTCGATTCTCTCTGGGCCCCGCTGATTAATTACATCACTTAGTGGGAGGGAAGGGATATTTGTTCTGCCTTACTGGGGGATATGGGGATCTGCGGTACGATCAGCGCAAGCCCGTAACCAGTCTGTGCTCCTGCCTAGCAGTCTGCAGTTAGCATAAGCTCGCGACCAGTCTGTGCCTCTGCCCAGCAGTCTGCAGTTAGCACAAGTCCGTTACCAGGCTGTGGACCAGTCCAGTGGTCTACACTCGACAAGCTAGCTCTCAGTCTGGGTCCCAGTTCAGCCGCCTGCAGTCAGCATATTCCCGTTACCAGTCTGTCCCAGCTTAGCGGCATGCAGTCAGCCCAATCTAGTTGCCAGTCTGCAAAGCACACATGAGCATCACCACATTATTTGTGGCAAAGAAAACTATCATCTTGCCAGCCCACAGTTTGTGGAAAAGTCTGGCATCCAACAACTAGCCTAAGCCAGCTTACAGTCTGGCATTCAACAACCCACCTAAGCCGGTTCACAGTCTGTGGACCAGTCTGGCATCCAACAACCAGCCTAAGCCAGATCATAATCTGTGGACCAGTCTGGTATCCAACAACCAGCCCAAGCCAGCTCACAGTCTGTGGACCAATCTGGCATTCAACAACTAGCCTAAGCTAGCTCACAGTCTGTGGACCAGTCCGACATTCAACATCCAGCCTAAGCCAGCTCACAATCTGTGGGCCAGTCTGGCATCCAAAAATCATCTGTAGACCAGTCTGGCATCCAACAACCAGCCCAAGTCAGTTCACAGTCTGTGGACCAGTCTGGCATCCAAACATTAGCTCAAATCAGCTTACAATCTGTGGACCAGCCTGGCATCCAACAACCAGCCCAAGTCGGCACACAACCTGTGGACCTGTCTGGCATTCAACAACCGGCCCAAATCAGCTCACAGTCTGTGGACCAGTCGGGCATCCAACAACCAGGCTTAGCCAGCTCACAATCTGTGGATTAGTCTGGCAGCCAACAACTAGCATAAATTAGCTCATAATCTGTGGACCAATCCGACATCCAACAACCAGCCCAAGTTGGCTTACAATCTGTGGACCAGTCTGCCATTCAACAACCAACCTAAGTCGGCTCACGGTCTGTGGACCAGTCTAGCATTCAACAACCAGCCTATGACAGCTCACAATCGGTATACCAGTCTGGCATCTAATAACCAGCCCCAGTCTGTGGACCAGTCTAGCATCAGACAACCATTTCAAGCCAGCTCATAGTCTGTGGACTAGTCTGGCATCCAACAACCAGCCCAAGTCAGCTCATAACCTGTAGACCAGTCTTGTATCCAATAACCAGCCCAAGTCAGCTCACAGTCTGTGGACCAGTCTGGCATCCAATAACCAGCCCAAATCAGCTCACAATCTGTGGACCTGCCTGACATCCAACAGCCAGCCAAAGTCAGCTCACAGCTTGCGGACCAGTCTGGCACCCAACAACCAGCCCAAGCCAGCTTGCAACCTGTGGACCAGTCTGGCATTCAACAACCAGCTCAAGCCAGCTCACAGTATGTGGATCAGTCTGGCATCCAACAACCAGCCTAAGCCAGCTCACAATCTGTGGACTAGTTTGGCATCCAACAACTAGCCCAAGTCAGCTTACAATCTGTGGACCAATCCGGCATCCAACAACCAACCCAAGCGAGCTCACAATCTGTGGACCAGTCTGGCATCTAACAACCAGCCCAAGTCAGCTTACGATCTGTGGACCAGTCTGGCATTCAATAACTAACCCAAGCGAGCTCACAATCTGTGGACCAGTCTGGCATCTAACAACCAGCCCAAGTCAGCTCAAGATCTGTGGACCAGTCTGGCATTCAACAACCAGCCCAAGTCAGTTCACAAGCTGTGGACTAATCTGGCATCCAACAACCAGCCCAAGTCAGTTCACGGTCTGTGGACCAGTCTGGCATTTAACAACCAGCCCATGCTAGCTCACAATTGGTAGACCAGTCTAGTATCCAACAACCAGCTCAAGTCAACTCATAATCTGTGGTCCAGTCTAGCACCCAACAAATAGCCCAAGCCAGCTTACAAGCTGTGGACCAGTTTGGCATTTAACAACCAGTTTAAGCCAGCTCACAGTTTGTGGATCAGACCTTAGTGGTTTGCATTTATTATAAGCCTGTTACTAGTCTGTGGGCCAGCCTAGTGGCCTGCAGTCAGCATAAACCAGCTCTCACTCTGTGTCCCAGCCCAGCAGTCTGCAGTCAGCAAATTCCCGTTACCAGTCTGTGGACCAGCCCAGCGGCCTGCAGTCACCACAAACTCGTTACCAGTCTGTGTCCCGGCCTACCGAACTACACTAACACAACTAACACAAGTCCGTAACCAGCCTGTGGACCAGTCTAGCAGTCTGCAGTCAGCATAATTCAGCTACCAGTCTGTGTTCCGGCCCAGCAGTCTGCAGTCAGCACAATCCCGTTATCAGTCTGTGGACTATCTACGTGGTCTACAGTTAGCACAAGCCTGTTACCAGTCTATGAAAAAAAAAAAAAAAAAAAAAAAAAAAAAAAAAACTAAAACGGACTAAAACGAAGATCAACATTTTTCGAGATGCTGAGTCTGCGACTAACTTCGACTTGACAGAGACACAAGTGCATGTACTTTTAGACAGGTGAGCAAATGTACATAAAACAAATGTTATCAATGTTAATCAATGTTATTTAGTTCAACATGATGAAATGTTAGAATATGATCTATATGTTATTCTAATGTTGATCTAGCTTAACATACTTAGTCTCATACAGCCAACACACAACCTAACTAACAACATTCAACACACTCAAATGCCGTTTAGTGTGATAGTGTAACTGTTAGAGCAAGTGAAACAGCGCTGCATTACCTCAAGTTTGATTCGTCTAATAAACTGACCTGTGTGAGTATTAATCCAGCACTTGCGTGTAGTTCGGTAGAATGAAATGTCCTTATTCTTTTATATCCGCGGGACTTGCGTTGCGTGTGGCGCTGGTATACGTCTAGCAATCGCGCCCTGCTTCATACCACAGTCATGTTAAAAACATTAATGTATTCACTCATCCATAAAAGATCCATCAGCTTGACGACAAGATCCATAATTCAGCTTAGTGTGGAATATACGTCATCAGTATACGCCTTTGTTATTGTAAGAGGTTAGCGATCCCTGGTGGCGAAAAATCCTTGCATATTGTACCTTTAACTGAATTTTCTGTCTATCCATGTTTTCACTGTAATACACGATAGAGGGCGCTATCTACGCATCTTCTGAATGAGTACCGAATCTCCAGATCAAAACACAGGTGAAGAAAAGCAGAAAAAAGTGATAGAAGAGTTACTTATGCAAATGTAAAACAACGCGATCATCAAACATTAAACAGCGTCTAAATCAAAACTGCCTAACATTACTGAATGAAATGACGAACACGTGAAGAGGAAAGAACTGCGAAGCTTTGATGGACTCGATCTAACTTTCGTGTTTTGATCATCATTCTGAATCCCGATCTGGACAGTCTTTGACAAAAATGTGATTTTTTTTCCCCAGCTTTTTGTTTAATATTTTGCCTTTTTTTAATTAAACTTACCCACATTCAAGTGTTGATTAAAAAAAAGCATGCATAAAGCTATAATAAAATGTTTTTAAAATGCAGAGTTAAAGTACAGTTAAAGGTATATTTCAAGTATAAAAAAATAATACCTAAATAGGAACATCGTAGTATACATATAGTTTACTATTTCTATATTATTTTAGCATTTTAAGTATGATGTTATGTTCACTTAAAGGTGCTCTAAGTGATGTCAGGTCACTTCTTGTTGACGTTTAAAGTATTGTCAAACAAAACAGAGGCTAGCTAGACCCTCCCTCCACCTCATCCGCGCACTAACCCCCCAAACCCCACCCCCAGATCCTTCTTGTTGGTTATTGGCTGGAACAGTTTGTTATGTTTTGTGTTGGGTTAGCCCAGTTTGTTTTTGTTGCCGTTTGTGGAGCCTGGGGTGTCTGCAGAGACCGCGTTTTTTTACAGTGTGTTCAGGGGAGAGGCAGCTAGCGGATAGTGAGGAGATGTTTGCTGTATGTGACAAAAAATGTTTTGGCCTAAAAAACGTGTGACATCGCTTATAGCACCTTTAAAGAAAACTTACAAGTATACTTATGGTATAAGTATAAGGAATTACAAACCTGCGCACATATATTCAAACGCACATAACTATAGAATCAATTCTTAATGCGCATGTGAACGCCATCAGCGTCTATCACAGGTTCACGTTTAAAGTCTGTTTAGAGAGAACGGTGTCGTCTTAGCGGCCCCTAATTTAATAACAAATGATCATTTAGACGGAAGTGAATCAATCAAAACTAACTTTAGCTGGAAATTTTTTTTTCAAGAGCCACTATAAAACCAAACCAATCTCTGTTACCTTAAATTATATGTTTATCTCTGTAAAGCTGCTTTGAAACAATCTACATTGTTAAAAGCGCTATATAAATGAGGATGACTTGACTTGACTTGACTATAAAACTACTAAACTAGTAGTATTCACTTCAAAGTGTACTTTCGTAAACTAAAAAATGTACTACTAGTATACTTATATCTTCACTAGTACAATGCAGTACAAATGAGAAACGTAGTTGTGAAATAGTTGTTCACTTTATGTTTACTATTGTTACACTTACAGTAAAGTTAAACATATACTTTTATATACTAAAAAGTGTCCCAAGAAAGTAGAATTTAAATAGTACACTTACAAGTATACTACTAGTACACTGATATTCATCTTCATTTATATAGCGCTTTTAACAATGGAGACTGTTAAATATTAGTATAACAATAGTATATTAGTATACTAACTACATTAAATATACTTAAAATATATACTTTAACTTTACTTAAGTATACTTAAATATAATGAAATTGAAGTATACTTCTTTTACTATTACTAATAATAATTATGTAAAAAAAAAATATTTAATGTCTTTTATTTACCGCAGGTCAGATGTGCTGTTGTGTTGTTCTCATCTGTTCCACCAGGGCAGTCAGGGTGCTCGTCACACACTTTGTTTATGGGCACACACATCGAAGAGCCAGGACAGGGCCATTCACCAGGGTAACAGTCTCGGATACCTGGGTCTAAGAGTATGAAATCCTCAGCATTTAGGTTTAACTAATTAATCATATGTTTTTTACAATATAATAGATGTGATTGAATATGTTGCATATTGACAGGAGAGAGGAGGTGTCAATCTCACCACATCCATTTTCATCGCTAAAGTCTCCACAGTCATTGATGCCATCACACACCCACTGCTGAGGCATACAGCGGCCATTACTGCAGGCGAACTCTGACCCAGCACAGGTCCGATACTCTGGCAAAGAAGACAACACAGAAGTGCTTTATGTGGCAGAAAAAAACTATAAGTTAGCTATGTACTATGGTACTTACATGGTAGTCAAAAGTACATGGTACTAGCATGTCCAAAAATCATGGTATCAGCACATACCAAAAACAAGGTAATTTTGGTACTTTTATTACTTGTATATTTTGACTGATTACAATACATATAAAGAACCAAAAACTCCCGTATTCACTTCCTGATACATTAACTTTAATGCCAGTAGCTTTGGTAGAATAGGTGAGGTGTTTTGTGGGACCCACCACAGTTTTGCTCATCACTGTTGTCGCCACAGTCATCCCAGTGATCACAGACGAAGGGCATCGGGATGCAGTATCCACTGACACATTCAAACTGATGCGACTGACAACGCCTCGCTGTTACAAGGAAGAAAGACAAAAAATATGGAAGGATGGTTAAATGTTGAATATTTATCTAAACATGCTTTACTGGCGTCTTTGATTGATAGTACACTCTCACTCACTGCAGTTGGATTCATCTGATCCATCTCGACAATCTAGTATCCCATCACAGTGCTGAGTGTTGTTATAGCAAGCACCGTTGGCACATGTCTTCTCTGTGCAGGCTGGGTAATCTGGATTCAGTAAGAGGAAATGTGATGCATTTTATTGGCATTCCAAAACCTGATAAGTTCCCTTTCGAAGGGAACTCAACAATACGTCAACGACGCTATGGGGAACGCCTCAGGCGTGACAGGTGTCTGAAATCACTATCAAATCACGTCAATCATATTGACCGGCGACAGCCCGTGAATCATTAGCGTGAATGATTAACGTGCGACCTGGAAGTATAAAGGGGCGCCTTGCAAACATGACAAATCATCTCATCGTCTTCAGGGACTGTCTGTTTGAAAACGCTACTCAATGAAACGGTAAGAAAATGAAATGTACAGCACACGAGTGTGTTTTTTCCTGCCTGGGAGAAGAGCGCGCACGAGAGGTTCTCGAGGGAATCCTCTGTGTGAACTGTGAGCGTTTTTCTCTAAAAACGCTCCGCTCTCGTCTGGCCCTCTTCTCGAGTGAAGGGGGTTCAACGTCTGGTCCGCGTGGTCCCGCTCGTGCCGAGGCAGAGCGGCGACTTGCATCATGGGCTTCCAGATAGAGCTCATCGATCATCTTGAGAGTCCTGTAAACCTCTCAAATGATTCGACGGCTGACGAGGGCGAACTGCAGGCACCAATGGTTTCCTGCAGTTGCTGCTCTTCAGGACGAGCAGGAGATGGCTGAGGAGGTTTATAATCAGGTAGATCCTGAACCCTCTCAGCCACCCTGCCCCGTGTGTGCAGACCTGGTGGATGTTGTGGAGCGCGCCGCCAACAGGCTGTAGCTGCCATGGCGACGCGCTAGAGGAGAGACCGCTCGCGGTAGGCTTGGCGATCGGTTTCTCCCCTGCCATACACACCAGCTCAGGTGAGCCTTCCATTCCTTCCTGATCTTCACACGGAGATCGAGAGGGCATGGAAGAGCCCATACTCTGCCCGTATTCACCGACATCAGCGGGTTAATTTCACTGATGTTGAGGGGATCGCAGAGCATGGGTATGTGTCGATGCCGCCCATTTGACGAGTCGTTGGCGAACTATCTCGTGTCTGGGCAGGCGTCGACACTGAGAGCTCCAACCCTGCCATCCAAACCGCTAAAGTCAACAGCACGTTTGAATGGCAGAGCATACGCGACAGCGGTTCAGGCTGGTGCTTCCCTGCACACTATGGCGGTGTTGCAGGCATATCAGGCCGACCTGCTACAGGATCCTGCATACCGCTGAGATCCGGTTCCACACCCAGGCAGGCGGGAGGGCCTGGCCCTTCACGGTCCGAGGACCGTAGACAGGGCCAGAGAGCCAGTGTCGCCTCTCGTGCGCCCCCTCCGTGGAGGAACAGGGCGCAGAAGAGGCGTGACTCCCGCAAGAAGAGGGATCTGAGGGAGGTTATCCAGCACAAGCGCACACAGTGTCGCTGATGGATAATCTCCCCGGAGGGCTTCATTAAAAAGAAATCCAGCCCTCTCCTCTCTTCTGACTCCCCAGACGTTCATTACATCAGGCCTGGGGCTGGGCCTATGATAAGAACGATGTTCCAATGGCCCGCCTAGGCTTGGCTAGTAGAAACGCCTCTTTCAGGCATGTAAAGTGGTGGACCCCAGGGTCATAAAGAACTATCTGGCGAGTCTTCACTCCGCACGCCGCAGGTGAGCTGACTGGTCTTTTAAGAGTAATTTTTTGTGAATTAAAATTCCGAGATGTATCTCTCTACAGACCTCGTTCCCTGTATAGAGCTATGGGGTCATGTCAAGGTAATAAGGTAAGAGAAGTTTCCTGGATCATTAGGGCCCTGAAGTTCCCCGTTAGGTGGCCAGAACGATAACTATGTTAGCCTTCGGGCTGCTAGCCACCTCAGGGTAGAGTGGTTGGTCTCTCTCTTTAAATTGTTTTACTTAGAGTGTTTACTGGCGCTAGAGCTTCAGATAGATCTTATGTCCGGCCCACAGGTCCGTTTTGACTTCTTCCTGAGTATGTCGCCCCTTGAGCTCTGTTTGGGTTTTCATTAGGCTGAGCGATTCTGCAGCCCTTTGTATGGAATAATACAGACTATATTCTTTAGTAAGGCTGTGGCTCCTCCGAGCCCTCAGATAGATCTATGCTTGCAGGCTGGCCCTCACCATGGCCGCCTCTGTAGCTGGCCTAGGCTGTGCCAGGGATATTAGAGGCGCTCTGCTAAAAATTTTAGCATTTCTTCCTCTGACCCTTCACTGTGTGAATGTTGGTTTCTAGCATCCCTGTATAAACAGCCTCCTCCCGTGGGAGTCGTTAGGCCAAGGCCCGCCCCCTTCTCTGCATTCTGGGGTGACTAGAGTAATGCAGCGTGGTGCTGAGGATGGTTTGTAAGGACATGGTAGGCCTCAAACAGGCCTCCGTGGTATATATGTCTTTATTGAGCAGGGTTAGGCCGTCTTTCGCTTCACGAAGAAGACTGGGTTTCCTGCCCGACCCTGCCATGCAGAACTGGCCTATGGATTTAGGCCGCCAGTTTAGGCTTCACTCACCTCGCTGAGCTACTGCTCGAGCGCTAGGTTGTAGGTGGTTGGCTTTCATTCAAGCCCCACTCCCCTAGGTTGGGCACAGATACATTTCTGTCACCCCTAGAGCCGCTGGCAGGCCCGCACCCTGATAACCTCAGGGTGAGGTGTGAGTATTCCCCTGTGATACAGGGTAGGTCTGAGCACTTCACTCCCAGTTCTGTTTTATCCCACCTCGCACCACTATGGCTCGGGTCGAGTATGAAGTAAGCTTCACTTCTTCTTTGGTCGAAGTACGCTCCCCTTAAGCCAGAGCATTGCCCTGAGCTGACGCCCATGCATAGATGGTAGGCCCCTGACTAACTGGGGCCTCCGTTGAGGCAGAGTGGCGTATGTTGTACTCCCCTTGTTTTAAGGGTACTAGCTTTCTTGCGGAGTACACTGCCATGGGCAATGTGATTAGGCACCAGGATGCTGTAGGCGCTGTGTAAACAGTTTTTTCTGCCAACGAAGGCTGCGCCATTAGGTAGTAGGCCTCAGCAGGCCTCCTTGATTGGACAGCCCCCCAGAGGGCACTGTAGGCCAGCTCACTTTACGTGGTTGGCCTTGGTGGTTCGGGCAGTTGACTCACTGATGGGTAGTAGGCCTTAAACAGGCCTCCTCGGAGGTGAGTCCCAACATTGTGGGACATACCTTATAGCGCTACTGGAAGCCCATTAGTGAATTATGCTGTGTAGTATGGTTTCCAACAGTGTACTTTATGGCAGAATATGACTTGCTATTAGCTAGTAGGCCCGACCAGGCCTCCCTGATAGGCGAGTCCCCAGCTGGCTGGCCTTAGCAGGCCACCTTATACTTTCACCCGGACTCAGGGCTCAAAGCTACCAGTGAGTTCCCACAGATAGTGGTGACCAGGTGGTAGGCCTCACCAGGCCTCCCTGAAGGTGAGCTCCCCACATACCGTGGTTGTAAGGTAGCAGGCCTCACCGGGCCTCCCTGAAGGTGAGTTCCCACGTACTGTGGTTATCAGGTAGTAGGCCTCACGTGCCTCCCTAAGGGATCAGGTAGTAGGCCTCTCCGGGCCTCCCTGTAACGCTCCCTAGTGGTGCTGGGTTTATGAAGCTAGTGGTCTCTTGCTATCAGTTTCAGCTAGCCTTAATAGGCAGCTGCTGAAGGCGAGCTTGCGCCCTGGCTCGCTAAAGTGTTCTAAAGTATTCTCTGCTAAAAGTATTCGCTAAAGTATTCTCTGCTAAAGGTTCCCTCCCGGAACCGTTTTCTGCCTACAGTCTGGTTTGCCTACCAGGCAGACCTTGTGCTCCCCTCACGAGGGTCTCTATGAGCATGCGGCTGCCTGAGTCTGGTCAGACGGTCGTAGGCCTCTCGTGAGGCCTCCCAGTTAGATCAGCCCTTAGGCCTTCACAGGCCTCCTCAGTGTTTTGAAACACAGACACTGGGTTGATCCGTGGATCGAGTAGTAAACTCCCCTCGCTAGCAAGGGTCGGAAAGCACTATGCTGAGTCATACTCTCCGGGATATCCCGTCTCTGAGATCCGGGCCGAGTGGTTCACTGCCAGCTTCGCAGTCCCTCGGGTTGGATGCCTTACTTAAGGCATTTGTCCAGAGGCTCTGTCTTCAGACAGACAGGATTTGGCCAGACTAAGTGTCTATGTACTGGCGCCAGGTCAGGCCGTCCTGGTGGCATTTCGGGGCAGAGTACGTTCCCCTGAATAGTGACTGGCTGGGGTTCCCTTGGGTTCCCTAGCCACATTCCCTAGAAGGGACCCCTTCTAATTGGAAGCTGAGGTTCCAGGCCCTGAGCCGGCCCAGGTAGACCTTTCATTTAACCATGTTTATGAAGGTTTTTCTGTGAGGCTGTAGCTTGGGCTATGACCGTAGGGAATGCTGTCACTGACAGCCCAGTGTGACCTGAGGGTGAGTGGTTCTAGCGTTTCATTTGAAGTTGCTGGTTCTGACAGTTGTCACTGCCACTTGGCATGCACTCCCCTTAGCATGGCGGCGTTGGTATATCGTTCCCCATAGCGTCGTTGACGTATTGTTGAGTTCCCTTCGAAAGGGAACGTCTCAGGTTACGACTGTAACCTATGTTCCCTGAGAACAGGGAACGAGACAATACGTCTCCCTGCCATGCCTCGGGGCTTGCCTACCGTACAGTCCCTTCAGACGATAAGGTGATTTGTCATGTTTGCAAGGCGCCCCTTTATACTTCCAGGTCGCACGTTAATCATTCACGCTAATGATTCACGGGCTGTCGCCGGTCAATATGATTGACGTGATTTGATAGTGATTTCAGACACCTGTCACGCCTGAGGCGTTCCCCATAGCGTCGTTGACGTATTGTCTCGTTCCCTGTTCTCAGGGAACATAGGTTACAGTCGTAACCTGAGACGTTTTTCATTACCCACCACCAGCAGCATACCATATTAAAATGGTAACTGATTTATCTTGAGATTTGAATGTGTATTGGACAATTAAAAGTGGTCATATGCCTTCTGTCTTGTAAAGATAACATTGCTAAAGACCTTTGTAACATTCATCAGAGGCCTGTTTGCAATGAATTTTATTTCAAGTTCATTCTGGATCAAATAATATCATTAACAAGTATATGTTGTATATGTTAGATTATTAAAAAATATATTTATTGAAATAATATTTTTCATTTTCTAACTTTATAAGAATTTTTAAGCTTCTATATATATTGGTCAGTGAGAGTCTGTATTGCTACTGAAGAATAGTAAATGCCAAATTTCTTTTCATTGTACCGTAGAAAGAGATGTTCTTACTGCCACCATATTTATTTAAATGTTTCATAGGTCTAGGCTGCATTATTTTGTTTCCATGATGGAAGTGCTAAAATAAACATGCACGTTTGTTACTAAACATGTTTGAGCCTCATTTCGTTTTTTTTTTTTATATTTGCATTTTATTTAATTTAGTCAACTAATATTGTGTTCAAAAGTTACATTCACCATGCAGAATCTGCAAAATGTTAACAAAATAAGAGGGATCATTCAAAATAAATGTTTTTTTATTTATTTAGTAGTACTGTCCTGAATAAGATATTTTACATAAAGGATACTTACATATACTTTACAACAAAAAATAACCATCACTGAACTTACTTAAGCTGGACTATGAGGCTATTTTCTTCTAGAAACAAACTGTGTTGCATTATTTTCCTGTTATCACTGTAAAGCTGCTTTGAAACAATCTGTTTTGTAAAATGCGCTATATAAATAAAGGTTACTTGACTTGACTTGACTTACATATAGTCCACAAGACAAAATTACCCTGTTTACATACCCTTGATTAAAACTGTGTCGTTAACCTCGAAGAACCACGGCTGTTTTTTGTTCCCTTTCGTTGTCACTCCGAGTTACGTCGGATGACGACGAATGGGGTTTCGCTTAGAAAGCCTATCAACTTCGAGTATTACAAAACGAGCCAATGGCAAAGAAATGCCATGGGTCTGCGGAATTTGCATGGCTGTAACTCCGCCCCACCTCATGGGTATAAAAGGAGGAAGCCGGCAGCAAGCAGATATGTTTTCGCTTCGGAGCCAAGTGTATTCTTCTCTCCACAAGCCATCTCTGAATTGTCAGCTTCACAAACGAGTACCTCGAGTGTTGGTGTGACGGCGATCTACGGCGAGAGCGTGCTTCCTGCTGATCTGTTGCAGTGGTCTGCCAGTCGGTGCGTTTCTCCCCGGGTGCTTCAACACTTGAGTTTTCTCTCACTAAAAGAGCTTACACGTGGCACGTCTTTTTAAAGACGGCTCGCCCGTGCATTTCTGGTTGCAGCGGACTGGTATCGGACTCTGATGGGCACGAGCGCTGTCTAGTGTGTTTGGGCTTTGATCATGCTTGAACAGCGCTCGTGGGTGACTCATGTTCTCGCTGGGAACGTGATCATCGCGTCATATATAGGTCGAGACTCGGTGAACTCGCAAGAGTGAGAGTCCCCTCATCCACCCCCCGATCTTCGGCTGGTGGCCAGGGTGACCTGAGGGTTACGGTCTGGATCAAGGCGCCGACTATGTGTCCGTGACCCCAGCCCCCCTCTTCAATGACGGTGCCCGCTAGTGAACTGCTGATTCCCGCGAGTCTACCCTCTGGTGGCCCGCGTGTTTCAGTTGAAGCTACAGAGGAAGATGCCATGTCTGTTGCAGCATCACTAGGTGGGTTTGAGTCTTCTGGAAGTGAGGGCTCGTCACAGCTGCCACCTTCCGGTGTGCATACGGCTGTGCCTGAGTCTGATCCGGAGATGACGACCATGCTTTCCTGGGACGATGGGTTTTGGGTAAGGCCGCCGACCCTCGTCCACGGCAAACCCCAATACCTCTCTTCCCGGACGTGCATGATGAGATCTCGAAGTCCAAGAAGACCCCCTTGTCTTCTCGGGACCGCTCGCTGATCTCATCCGCCTTTCCTCCCCTCGATGGGGCCGCTGCCCATGGGTACACTGGGGTTCCCCCGGCTGAACGCTCTGTTGCGATGCTATGTGTCCTCAGAGTGCTTCTTCTCGGCGCAATCCTAAGCACCCGCCCGTGGCCTGTAGTTTTTCGTCTACGCTTGTGGCGAGATCCTATAGCGCCACGGGACTGGCAGCCGCCTCACTGCATGCCATGGTCATTCTGCTGGTCCACCTGACCCAGATTCTCATGGACCTGCACGAGGGCGGGACTGACCCAGGGCTCTTCACTGAGCTGCGTGCCGCCACTGACCTTGCTCTCTGAGCGACGAAAGTGGCCGTACGCTCCCTGGGTCAGGTGATGCTCACCAGTCTGTGGCTGAACCTGTCTGATGTGCTGGATGTCGCGCGGACCCGTCTGTCCGACATTCCCATATCCCAGGTCGGCCTCTTCGGTGGTGCGGTTGAGGGCTTGCCCAACAGCTCTCAGCCGCCCATGAGCAGAGTGAGGTTGATTCTGTCCCGACGGCCCCGCCGTCCGCTCAGATCCCTCGTCTGCCCACCGCCGAAGGCACCCTCCCGCGGCTCCCACCCCGCCCGTTCACGGGCCGGCTCTGGGGGCCGCGGGCGGACGCCACAGCCCTCTCCAGCCCCGCCCCCCGCTACACGCCGGGTTAAGCGGCGCTCGTGAGACGGGCACCTCGGCGATGGAGCAGACTGAGGTTGATTCTGTCCCGGCGGCCCCGCCGTCCGCTCAGATCCCTCGGTCTGCCCACTGCCGAGGGCGCCCCCCCGCGGCTCCCACCCCGCCCGTTCACCCGGGTCGGCTCTGGAGGCCGCGGTCGGACGCCACAGTCCTCTCCAGCCCCGCACCCCGCTACACGCCGGGTTAAGCGGCGCTCTTGAGTTGGGCTCCTCAGAGATGGGACTCAGTTCTTTCCAGGAGTTGGTAGCAGGACCACTCCTTTCCCCGGAGAGGGCCGGGGAAGAATCCTTATTCTCCAAAGAGCTGATTCTCCCGTCTCTGAGCACAGAGTTCTCGGACGTCACAGAGCGCCGCCCACAAGCCGTGCTCTCCTCGTCCCCCTCTGTCCCAGAGGTGGTTGACATGGCGTGCCGTCCACGGACCGCTTCGCCCCTGTCCCCCTCTGTCGCCAGACCCCTGGCAGAGCAGGCCCCCGCGGGACTACCAGCCTGGTCCTCCCCTGGCCCCTCTGCCAGGGCGCGGTTGCTAACTGTGCCCCCACATCGGGCCGCTATGCCGTCCACGTCTGGGCCAGTTACTCCGCTTCGCTGCCCCTCCGGGGGGACGCCTGTGGCTCGCATGATCCCGTTGGTTCAGTTCCTGGGAGCCTGGCTAGAGCTTCCCCGTCTGTCCCACTGGATCGCGCGTACCGTCAGGCTCGGCTATGCGATTCAGTTCGCACGGTCTCCTCCCCGCTTCAGGGGAGTCCGCTCCACTTTGGTCGGTGGCAATGCCCCTATCATGAGAGCAGAGATTGCCACCCTGCTGGCGAAGGGTGCAATCGAGACTGTCCCTCCAGCCGAGATGAGGTCCGGCTTCTACAGCCCCTACTTCATTGTCCCCAAGAAAACCGGTGGGTTACGGCCAATCCTGGACTTGCGCGTGCTGAACCGCTCCCTTCACAGGATGCCGTTCAAGATGCTCACCGCCAAACGCGTTTTCGAATGCATACGGCCCCAGGATTGGTTTGCAGCGATCGACCTGAAGGACGCCTACTTTCATGTCTCCATTCTTCCTCGACCCAGACCGTTCCTCCGGTTTGCTTTCGAGGGGCAGGCATACCAGTACGCGGTTCTCCCTTTCGGGCTAGCCCTGTCTCCTCGCATCTTCACGAAGGTCGTCGAGGCGGCCCTTGTTCCCCTTCGAGAACATGGGGTTCGCATCCTGAGTTATATCGACGACTGGCTGATCCTAGCTCTCTCTCGAGATCAGGTTTGCGAACACAGGGACCTAGTGCTTCGGCACCTAGCCCGTCTGGGCCTTCGGGTCAACTGGGAGAAGAGCAAACTTTGCCCCGTGCAGAGGATCTCTTTTCTCGGTATGGACATCGACTCGGTCGCCATGTCCGCGCAGCTTACGAGCGAGCGCGCGCAGTCACTGCTGACTTGCCTAAGACAATTCGAGGGCAAGAGTGCGGTTCCACTGAAACTTTTTCAGAGGCTCCTGGGGCATGTGGTATCTGCAGCCGCGGTCACGCCGCTCGGATTGCTTCATATGAGACCGCTTCAGCTTTGGCTTCGCGACCGAGTCCCGAGGTGGGCATGGCAACACGGCACGTTCCGAGTACCAGTTACTCCGACCTGCCGTCAGTTCTTCACCCTGTGGGCGAACCTCGGTTTTCTCAGGGCCGGTGTCCCCCTGGCACGAGCTTCCCGGCATGTTGTTGTCTCAACAGATGCCTCCACCACGGGCTGGGGCGCCATGTGCAATGGACATGCTGCTGCGGGCTCCTGGACAGGACCCCAGCGGCTGTGGCATGTCAATTGCCTCGAGTTGTTGGCAGTACGCCTTGCCCTGCACCGCTTCCGGGCGTTGCTCAGGGGTCAACACGTACTAGTCAATTCAGACAATACCGCCACTGTAGCGTACATCAACCATCAAGGTGGTCTACGCTCCCGCCGTATGTCACAACTCGCTCGCCACCTCCTCCTATGGAGTCAGAAGCATCTGAGGTCGCTTCGAGCCATCTTCATTCCCGGAGCGCTGAACTGTGCAGCCGACGAGGTCTCACGGCTTCAGCCCCTCCCTGGAGAATGGCGACTCCATCCCCAGTCGGTTCAGCTGATTTGGGACCAGTTCGGGGACGCGCAGATAGATCTGTTTGCCTCTCAAGACTCGACCCATTGCGCCCAGTTCTATTCCCTGACCGAGGGCACGCACGGCACGGATGCTCTGGCGCACAGCTGGCCGCAGGGCCGCACGTATGCGTTTCCCCCAGTGAGCCTTCTTGCGCACACTTTGCGCAAGGTCAGGGAGGACGAGGAGCAGGTCATTCTGGTTGCCCCTTACTGGCCCAACCGGACCTGGTTCCCCGAACTAGTACTCCTCGCGACAGCACCTCCCTGGCCGATCCCTCTGAGGAAGAACCTTCTTTCTCAGGGACGGGGCACCCTATGGCACCCTCGTCCCGATCTTTGGAACCTCCACGTAGAAAAAAAAAAAAGGTGGCTCCTGGATGGGACGAGGCAGGTTTGAGTACCCTACCACCAGCGGTGGTGGCTACCATCACTTCCGCTAGAGCGTCGTCCACGAGACACGTCTATGCGTTGAAGTGGAACCTCTTCGTCAACTGGTGCTCTTCTCACCGAGAAGACCCCCGGAGATGCTCGATCAGTGTTGTGCTTTCCTTCCTTCAACTGGGGTTGGAGCGAAGGCTGTCTCCCTCCACCCTGAAGGTCTATGTTGCCACCATTGCCGCACATCATGACCTCATCGAAGGTAAGTCGGTGGGGAAGCACGACCTGGTCATCAGGTTCCTGAGAGGAGCGAGGAGACTAAATCCTCCTCGTCCTCCTCTCGTTCCCTCTTGGGACCTCTCAGTGGTTCTAACTGCCCTGAAGAGTGCTCCCTTTGAGCCCCTGCAATCAGTCGAGCTTAAGTTCCTGTCTATGAAGACAGCACTCCTGGTTGCACTGGCCTCCATCAAGAGGGTTGGGGACCTGCACGCATTCTCCGTTGACGAAGCGTGCCTGGAATTTGGGCCGGCTTCCTCTCACGTGATCTTGAGACCCCGGCCTGGATACGTGCCCAAGGTTCCTACCACTCCCTTTCGGGACCAGGTGGTGAACCTGCAAGCGCTGCCCTCGGAGGAGGCAGACCCAGCCTTGGCACTGCTCTGTCCAGTACGCGCTCTCCGCGCCTATGTAGACAGAACGCAGTGTTTCAGGACCTCAGACCAGCTCTTTGTCTGTTATGGTGGGAAGTTGAAGGGAAAGGCTCTCTTCAAGCAAAGGTTGTCTCACTGGATAGTGGACACCATTGCTTTGGCTTACCAGCAGCAAGGTCGACCGTGCCCCCTTGGTGTGACTGCCCACTCCACCCGGAGTGTGGCGTCCTCTTGGGCTCTAGCGCATGGCGCATCGCTAACAGACATCTGCAGAGCTGCAGGCTGGGCGACACCTAACACATTCGCCAGATTCTATAATCTCCGAGTGGAGCCTGTGTCCTCTCGTGTACTCGCTTCAACCAGCTAGTACCGGACCCGCTCAGGTGTCTTCGCTTGCTCGCCATTCCACTCCACGGACTGGATACGTGCGATATTTTCCTCAGGTGAGCTTTTCCGAAAGCCCTGAGCTCCTCCAGCACTCCTGACGTCGGCGCCAGTGTCTATTGCCTGCGCGTCGGCTAGGTGCCTCCCGTGTGCATGGTCCCTCCTCTGAGCGACCCCCACATGTGTATTTCCACTGTAAGCCTCTCTGAGCGTGTGTCTTTCCCTTGGCAAGCCACCTTGCCACCCCTGGGGTTGAAATATTCCACCTGCGGCTGGACACCCCAGTGTTTTCCATATGCTTCCTTCGGGTCATATGTGTATTCTCTAAGTCCCCCCCCCTCTGGGCTGGCATTAATTGCATACTTCCCCTAAGCTTGGGTTATGCTTCCCAGTGTACCTTGGTATTCCTGTGATAAATGGAGTCCTTTGTCCAGGCTGACAGGGATCTCGATTTACGCAGGGCACTGGAAGACAGCTGAGAAGGTGGCGTGATTAGACTGGTAACCCCATTCGTCGTCATCCGACGTAACTCGGAGTGACAACGAAAGGGAACGTCTACGGTTACGTATGTAACCCTCGTTCCCTGAGTAGGGAACGGAGACGTTACGTCTGCCTGCCACTTTCCGCTGTACCGCGGGGATCGCCTGAGCTCAGTCTTGGCTCCTCAGCGAAGAAACATATCTGCTTGCTGCCGGCTTCCTCCTTTTATACCCACGAGGTGGGGCGGAGTTACGCCATGCAAATTCCGCAGACCCATGGCATTTCTTTGCCATTGGCTCGTTTTGTAATACTCGAAGTTGATAGGCTTTCTAAGCGAAACCCCATTCGTCGTCATCCGACGTAACGTCTCCGTTCCCTACTCAGGGAACGAGGGTTACATACGTAACCGTAGACGTTTTGTTTTGTGATGGTTGTTCATGAGCCCCTTGTTTTTCCTGAGCAGTTAAACTTCCCAACGTTCTTATGCATAAAAGCATATGTAAACATGGTGATTTTTATAAATTCAGCTATTATTTTGTCTTGTAAACTATATTATGTAAACATATTTTATGTAAAACATCTTATTCAGGACTGTACTAAATAAAAAATAACATTCATTTTGTATGATACCTCTTATTTTGTTAAAATAATAAACATTTTGCAGATTCTGCAAGAGCTATGTAATTTTTGGACCGAAACTGTATATATTCGATTTTATATAATATATAGAATTTAGTATTTTTATTTACTTATTTTATAAATATTCTGAATGTGACAGATGACAGATTTTTCAAAATTACTAAATACTGATAAATAGGTATTTTACAATATAAAGAAACATTCTTACTGCAGTTGTTCTCATCTGAGATGTCCACACAATCTGATACATGGTCACATCTGTATTGTTTGGGAATGCACTGCCCTTCTCGACAAGTGAACTGGTTTGGGCTACATGTCTGACCACCTTAGAAAACAAACAGTAGGGTCATGTTAATAATCCCATTTTAATTGGTGAATTAACTGTATTATTTCAGTCATTTAAGGCACATGTAGACATACTGCAGGCTCTTTGCTCATCGGAGCCATCGGTGCAGTCCAGCTCTCCATCACATACAAACGCTTGAGGAATACACTCCCCTCCTGTCAGGCACTTGAACTCAACAGAGCTACAAGTTGATATTGCTGAAAATACAATGAGAAGATGTATGAAAATATTTCCTGTTTATAATAATAAAGTGCATTACATTTATGCATTTGGCAGATGCTTTGACATGACATTGTCATGGGTCAATCCAACAAGTCAGTGTTCACCCAGCGATACTCACGACAGTTCAATTCATCTGAGTCATCCGTGCAATCCTTTGTTCCATCACACCTCCAGTTTTGATTTATACATTGACCATTACTACACTGGAACTGACCGCTGATGCACTGACCTGCTCAGAGAATTATGGGTTAATTTGACAAAACATCACTTGGCACTTGTTCCAATTGGACATATGACGGTATATAATGTGTCCATAGAGTCAAAAATTAGAATACGTCTAAATATATAACATTTTTAAAAGTGTTGTTGATGGTTTGAGAGTTGGGCGTCGATGCTCAGGTCCAGCTTATTACATATTAGCATACATTTATTGAGTCAGGAAAAATGCCAGACGCGAACTTTAAGGTTGGTGTTAAATGAAATCTTAATGACCATGACCCTGACTTTAGTTTTCAATGGAATTTAGGGGTAAAAAAATCTCACTTTTGCAAGGAATAACTTATCAATGAGTAACTCTGTTTATGGTTTTAGGAGCTACTGTGTAGAACATCTGAACCTCATGCGATGCCTAGTAAATTTTGAAATAGCCTACTCATTTTGTTGGGTCGTTACAAACTAAAGTTGCAACGGCGCTAACTTTTTCAGTGACCTGACAGTAGAATGATAATGTAGATCATCCAGTATAAATAGCTACTTTATCCAACGAGAGGTTTTGTAGCGTGTACAAACGCTATATAGCTGTTTTCTTTCTTTTTTGGGGGGATAAAATATATGCACTTACCTAAACTGTCTCACATTTGTAGGCATGGCAATTCATTTTTATTCTAGTGAATCGGTTCAGCCTAAACGTGCCCCCATACCTTCCTATATAGCTTTAGAGAGTCCGATGCATTAGTAAATCGGTCCGTTCAAGTGGTTGATTAAATAAAGAGATTCCCAAAAATGATTCACCAATTCAAGCCTCTCTTATTTCGACTCGGCTGCGTATATTAGAGTGTTTTTTTTATTATTTTTTATTATTATTTATGTAAACTCACCTTTTTAAATGTGATACTGTCATCCTAATTATTCATTCATTTGAAATAACCTTCATTGTTTGTTTGTTTTTGGCCAACAATTAACTTAGAATTATAAATACTACTGGATAGTTGGATATATATCCATACATTGATACATTGATCCCTTAAGCATTTAAATGAAGTTAGCTACTTTTTGTTTAGTTTTCCCTGAAAGAATGTTTCATCAATTTAACTCAGGATGTTAATGCACCCCAGACAGCAAATTATACAGAATACAGATTAATATTTATGAATAAGAAAACAAATATTTAAATATTTCAACATTGTATTAAACATACCTTGCACAATGGAGGGTCCATGGATTAAAAATAGCACTGCTAAAACATAAATACCTAATCTGTCCATTATTGTTTTATTTGGTCAAAACTTTTGCAGAGTTGAGGATAGCAGGCCATAGAATGAGAAGAACTCTACAAGTCTAGCTCCGTAACTGTCTCTGTATCCATCCAAGGTGAGTTTGTCTCCAGACCACAAAGGTCCTTGATTAGCTTTTCTCTTAAAATAAGCAAAGACTGGATGAAGGAGACAAAGGTGCAGCCCTTTATGACCCTGACTTTGTATGACTTTAATGTAATATTAACTTTTTCCAGTTAAACATGTGAGCATCAGCAAAAAATATGCAATGTCATTTTTGTATAACAGGAGGATATACTGTCCTAACCAATAAAGGCATAAAAAAGGTCAAACAGTTAACTTTAAAACTGTTGTACTACTGTATTAACAGTTACAACTAAATGTAATATCTTGTATTATATGTCTATACTAATCCTCGTGGTTCTTATTGTTGTTAGCCTACTGTAAAATGCTTATTTAAACTTTAAGATAGCTGTAAGTTATTTTGGGCCACTTTTCCAGCACTCTGGTATATAAAACTTATTTTTCCACTATACTGTGTATATATTGCACAGATATGTCTATATCATATTTACTTCTTTGATTATACAATTTGAATTTAATCTTGGGCAAAAAAAAAAAATGGAATTCTCAACTTATAAAGTGAATATGTGACCCTGGATCACAAAACCAGTCTTAAGTAGCACGGGTATATTTGTGGGAATAGCCAACAATACATTTTTTGGTCAAAATTATCAATTTTTCTTTTATGCCAAAAATCATTAGGATATTAAGTAAAGACCATGTTCCAAGAAGATATCTTATAAATTTCCTACCATAAATTGAATATATAACATTTATTTTTGTGAGTGAATGCACTACAATCGCAAACACAAATGGAAAACTTTAAAGGCAATTTTCTCAATGTTTCGATTTTTCTGCACCCTCAGATTCCAGATTTTCAAATAGTTCTATCTTGGCCAAATATTGTCCTATCCTAACAAACCATACATCAATGGAAAGCTTATTTATTCAGCTTTCATGTGATGTATAAATCTCAATTTCAAAAAAATGACCCATAAGACATTATTGGGTTTTGTCATCCAGGGTCACATATGTCCAAAGTTGAATTTCCTTTAATGGTTAAATTTCATTTGTCTTTGGGAGGTAAACACTTCAGCTTTTGGGATTCCTAAATTGATGATGTCGTATATTGTGGCATCAGTTCACAACCATCTATGGGAAAAGCACATGCAAATGTAAAATAATGACAGAAATCTGAGATATATCTTGTTTGGGTATAAGTGACATATTTATAATGTCAATTGTGCTATAAAATACAATGAAATGTATTTTCAACAGAAACATGTTTCTTCTGTCCCACTTTCTCTGAGGCGTATGGAGCTAGAATTGTGTCTTTATTACATGCGAGAAAATAAATGATCTGAGAGACAAAAAAAAGTTTGAGAGAAAAATTTATCACACTAATAACAAAAAAGCATTTCATGAGAGAAAAAAGAACATTTGAGAGAAAAAGTTTTCATACCAATAGCAAAAAATAATATTTGAGACTAAAAAAAGTTTTGAGAGAAAGTATTTTCTCATAGAACATAAAAATATATAAATTTGAAATTTTTAAAATTATTTCTGAGAAAAAAAAAATCTCTCTCAAAAATACTTTGAAAAAAAATCTAAAATACACAAAAAAAAAATGATTCAAGCTCTTCTTAGAGGTGACACATTTAAATCTAATTTGCTTTATTTAAATATATCTATTTAAGATCATATGTGTAAATATATTTAATTGGTTTAACTAAAAATGTATTAATAGCTCCACTCAAAAAAATATTCATTGGATGAACTCAATTAAGTTGTGGGCAGGATTTCCATCCAATAAATATATGTAGCCCCAACTCAAACTGAGTATATCCATTCAACACAATGTAAATCAGTTAGCCTAACTCATTTGTATTAAATAGATGCAAAAGAATATAAACGAGAGAGGCTAGCTTATTTTTATCAAATATTGTTACTTATTACTAACCAGAATTACTTTATTTCTGTCAGACATCTATAAAAGTTTTATTGAGAATTAACAGGGGTTCAACTCTGTTTTCCATTTGAAGTCACCATAACATTGATCAATGATTCCATTAGTTGGGCTCTTAACTCTTATTATATCTATTGACATTTTTTGGCTGCTGTGACAATGTGTCTGTTAAACACATTTGGAGCAGCAAAGAATGCTAAAGTGAAATTAGATC
Source organism: Siphateles boraxobius (assembly GCF_051911475.1). Taxonomy (NCBI): domain Eukaryota; kingdom Metazoa; phylum Chordata; class Actinopteri; order Cypriniformes; family Leuciscidae; genus Siphateles; species Siphateles boraxobius. The sequence goes on from NW_027509097.1 coordinate 19,286,304, forward strand.
AGCTGATGATGGTTAACGGTTGATGGTTTTATAATCATCATGAAGCAGACTGATTCACTGAGGTATTTTAATCTAACAATTATGGTTTTTTTCACAACAAACCCTGTGTTACTGCAGCATGAGATCAAGCATTATTATAACAATAAGTTTGAAGACTTTAACGAACATGAACACAAGAAATCAGTTTCTGATGACACACACAGACATCAACAATCAGCGTATGAATCTCAACAATGGTGTCAATCACAAATATTTAAATAAACAGATTAATTCAGAACATCAATGAAAAGCTACTAATTCACAACAAATACAACAGCAAAAAATAAAAGCAAATATTTAGAATCAAACAAAATTATAGGACAGTTCAGCTGCATAATTTATTCATGTTGCAATGCATGCTGGGAGTTTTGTACTATGGTGGTACCCAGCATGCATTGCAGCAAAGTACTTTTGATTGTCACCATTGTTGAAATTCATACGCTGATTGTTGATGTCTCTGTGTGTCTTCATAAACAGACTTTTTTATGCTCATTTTCGTTAAAGTCTTCAAACTTAGTGTTATAATATTCCTTGATCTCATGCTGCAGTAACACAAAGTATGTGTTGTGAAAAAAACGTGACAACATAATGGTTAGGTTATAAAAACCTCAGTAAATCATTCTGTTTCATAATGATTATAAAACCATCAACAGGTAACCATCATCAGCTGATCTCATTTCACTTTAGCTTACTTTGCTGCTCCAAATGTGTTTAACAAACACACTCTCACAGCAGCCTAAAAAGACAATATATATAATAAGAGTTAAGAGCCCAACTAATGGAAACACTAATCACTGTTGTGGTAACTTTAAATGGAAAACAGAGTTAAACCCCTGTTAATTTTCAATAAAACTTTTGTAGACATCTGACGGAAATAAAGTCAGTCTGGTTAGTAATAAGTATTTGATAGAAATAAGTTAATCAAGTCACTAAGTTTATATTCTTTTGCATTTATTTGATAAAAATGAGATAGGTTAACTAATTTACATTCTGTTGAATGGATGTACTCAGTTTGAGTTGGGGCTACATATATTTATTGGATGGAAATCCTGCCCACAACTTAATTGAGTTCATCCAATGAATAATTTTTTTGAGTGATATTTTTTGCTATCAGTGTGAAATCATTTTCTCTAAAAAAAAAAAGTGTTTCTCTCAAAACGCTTTTCTTTGCTCTCGATGCAATTTTTTGCTCTCGTGTCAGGATTTTGCTTTAGCTGTGACAATTGTGTCATGGGCGGGGCCACGTTCTTTTTTCCTATTGGAACGTTCCTATTGGCCAGTCGGGTGAGCATCGTCTTGTCTTGGGAGTCGAACTGAATCATTACACTATTGTTCGCGTTCGGTTCACCTAGATAGATGCCTCCTCTGCCTCATCTAGAGACGTACACTCCCAACGCAAAAGAGTGCGGCGCGGGACTAGATTTGATGGCCGAGTGCGAGCACGGGCGCGGGCTGTAATGCACTCACTCTGTATGTGTGGATTCCGGGAGAATAAAACGATTCGTGGGACTCCCGCAAACTAGAAATATCTATGAATAAAACATATTAAAACGAATACATTTTTATTCATCTGTTGCAGAAAAGCAACAAGAACAACTAAAACAAAATACAAATGATTTACAGGCCAGAGTTTCGTTTTATAACATGGTAAACCATGTTAGAATCATATTAAATCATACTAAAATGTGTTCAATTCTGGTAAACCATGTTAAAACAGGGTAAATCATGGTCAATCATACTAGAACTTGGTATATCATGGTAAACTATGGTAAATCATACTGGAACATGGTAAATCATACTGGAACATGGTAAATCAAGAAAAATCAAACTGAAATGTGGTATATCATTGTAAATCATGCTAAAACATGATCTATTCCATCTATGATGTCAGTGGTTAAATGCTTGCTACATAAAACTTAATGTCTTTTGATGCTTTTGTGCTTAACGGCCTTAAAGGCCTTAACTGCTTGAACACCGCTAAATGCTGCTTGCAGCTTTAATTATTAGGTGTTCAAGCACGAAGTCAGAGTATGACCCCGATTGGCCCATAGGTGGCGCTACAGCAACCAAAAGTACTAAATTGTTCATAACTCCTAGACCGTTTGACTTGGACTTGTCATTGACTTGGATCAAGCTTTTTGCACCGCTGTGTTCCTTGGCCCAAGACGGACAAGATGTATATCTCGGATTCTCGATTTGAGCAACGAAAAATTTGTTATGGCCTTTTTTGTCCAAATCCTACTAAATCCGAACTAGTCCCTGGTTTTTTGCCTGATCGGAACCAGACCAGTCTAGGACAATTCTCTGGACTCTCTAGATCAATAATTATCAAAAAAAAGTTGAACTTTGCCCTTTGGTTCACTGTAACAGGGTCGTTTAGAAAAGGGGGCGTGTCAAAATACACTCAAAAGCCTATAAATCATAAATAAAAACTCAGAACTTCACAAAAACTGACGAGCACATGTGTCATGACATGGTGAAGAAGCATGCAGAGTTTCATGGAGATCGGACCATAGGTGGCGCTATAACTGTCAAAAAGGTCGCCTATTATTAGGTGTTCAAGCACGAAGTGCTGAAAACCTATTGTAATTGCTATTTGAAAAAAAAAAAAAAACCTAAAACGCATCGTGCAGCCCAAACCGTAAGGCCTAGAGACTTGAAACCTGGCCAGGTGGTAGGGCCTCAGTTTGGGGAGAACCTATCAGAGTATGACCCCGATTGGCCCATAGGTGGCGCTACAGCAACCCAAAGTACTAAATTGCTCATAACTCCTAGACCGTTTGACTTGGAATCAAGCTTTTTGCACCACTGTGTTCCTTGGCTCAAGGCGGACAATATTTATATCTCAGATTCTCGATTTGAGCAACAAAAAATTTGTTATGGCCGATTTTGTCCAAATCCTACTTTTGCGAACTAGTCCCTGGTTTTTTGCCTGATCGGAACCAGACCAGTCTAGGACAATTCTCTGGACTCTCTAGATCAATAATTATCAAAAAAAAGTTGAACTTTGCCCTTTGGTTCACTGTAACAGGGTCGTTTAGAAAAGGGGGCGTGTCAAAATACACTCAAAAGCCTATAAATCATAAATAAAAACTCAGAACTTCACAAAAACTGATGAGCACATGTGTCATGACATGGTGAAGAAGCATGCAGAGTTTCATGGAGATCGGACAATAGGTGGCGCTATAACTGTCAAAAAGGTCGCCTATTATTAGGTGTTCAAGCACGAAGTGCTGAAAACCTATTGTAATTGCTATTTGAAAAAAAAACAAAAACCTAAAACGCATCGTGCAGCCCAAACCGTAAGGCCTAGAGACTTGAAACCTGGCCAGGTGGTAGGGCCTCAGTTTGGGGAGAACCTATCAGAGTATGACCCCGATTGGCCCATAGGTGGCGCTACAGCAACCCAAAGTACTAAATTGCTCATAACTCCTAGACCGTTTGACTTGGAATCAAGCTTTTTGCACCACTGTGTTCCTTGGCTCAAGGCGGACAATATTTATATCTCAGATTCTCGATTTGAGCAACAAAAAATTTGTTATGGCCGATTTTGTCCAAATCCTACTTTTGCGAACTAGTCCCTGGTTTTTTGCCTGATCGGAACCAGACCAGTCTAGGACAATTCTCTGGACTCTCTAGATCAATAATTATCAAAAAAAAGTTGAACTTTGCCCTTTGGTTCACTGTAACAGGGTCGTTTAGAAAAGGGGGCGTGTCAAAATACACTCAAAAGCCTATAAATCATAAATAAAAACTCAGAACTTCACAAAAACTGATGAGCACATGTGTCATGACATGGTGAAGAAGCATGCAGAGTTTCATGGAGATCGGACAATAGGTGGCGCTATAACTGTCAAAAAGGTCGCCTATTATTAGGTGTTCAAGCACGAAGTGCTGAAAACCTATTGTAATTGCTATTTGAAAAAAAAAAAAAAACCTAAAACGCATCGTGCAGCCCAAACCGTAAGGCCTAGAGACTTGAAACCTGGCCAGGTGGTAGGGCCTCAGTTTGGGGAGAACCTATCAGAGTATGACCCCGATTGGCCCATAGGTGGCGCTACAGCAACCAAAAGTACTAAATTGCTCATAACTCCTAGACCGTTTGACTTGGAATCAAGCTTTTTGCACCACTGTGTTCCTTGGCTCAAGACGGACAAGATGTTTATCTCGGATTCTCGATTTGAGCAACAAAAATTTTGTTATGGCCGATTTTGTCCAAATCCTACTTTTGCGAACTAGTCCCTGGTTTTTTGCCTGATCGGAACCAGACCAGTCTAGGACAATTCTCTGGACTCTCTAGATCAATAATTATCAAAAAAAAGTTAAACTTTGCCCTTTGGTTCACTGTAACAGGGTCGTTTAGAAAAGGGGGCGTGTCAAAATACACTCAAAAGCCTATAAATCATAAATAAAAACTCAGAACTTCACAAAAACTGATGAGCACATGTGTCATGACATGGTGAAGAAGCATGCAGAGTTTCATGGAGATCGGACCATAGGTGGCGCTATAACTGTCAAAAAGGTCGCCTATTATTAGGTGTTCAAGCACGAAGTGCTGAAAACCTATTGTAATTGCTATTTGAAAAAAAAAAAAAACCTAAAACGCATCGTGCAGCCCAAACCGTAAGGCCTAGAGACTTGAAACCTGGCCAGGTGGTAGGGCCTCAGTTTGGGGAGAACCTATCAGAGTATGACCCCGATTGGCCCATAGGTGGCGCTACAGCAACCAAAAGTACTAAATTGCTCATAACTCCTAGACCGTTTGACTTGGAATCAAGCTTTTTGCACCACTGTGTTCCTTGGCTCAAGACGGACAAGATGTTTATCTCGGATTCTCGATTTGAGCAACAAAAAATTTGTTATGGCCGATTTTGTCCAAATCCTACTTTTGCGAACTAGTCCCTGTTTTTTTTGCCTGATCGGAACCAGACCAGTCTAGGACAATTCTCTGGACTCTCTAGATCAATAATTATCAAAAAAAAGTTAAACTTTGCCCTTTGGTTCACTGTAACAGGGTCGTTTAGAAAAGGGGGCGTGTCAAAATACACTCAAAAGCCTATAAATCATAAATAAAAACTCAGAACTTCACAAAAACTGATGAGCACATGTGTCATGACATGGTGAAGAAGCATGCAGAGTTTCATGGAGATCGGACCATAGGTGGCGCTATAACTGTCAAAAAGGTCGCCTATTATTAGGTGTTCAAGCACGAAGTGCTGAAAACCTATTGTAATTGCTATTTGAAAAAAAAAAAAAACCTAAAACGCATCGTGCAGCCCAAACCGTAAGGCCTAGAGACTTGAAACCTGGCCAGGTGGTAGGGCCTCAGTTTGGGGAGAACCTATCAGAGTATGACCCCGATTGGCCCATAGGTGGCGCTACAGCAACCAAAAGTACTAAATTGCTCATAACTCCTAGACCGTTTGACTTGGAATCAAGCTTTTTGCACCACTGTGTTCCTTGGCTCAAGACGGACAAGATGTTTATCTCGGATTCTCGATTTGAGCAACAAAAAATTTGTTATGGCCGATTTTGTCCAAATCCTACTTTTGCGAACTAGTCCCTGGTTTTTTGCCTGATCGGAACCAGACCAGTCTAGGACAATTCTCTGGACTCTCTAGATCAATAATTATCAAAAAAAAGTTAAACTTTGCCCTTTGGTTCACTGTAACAGGGTCGTTTAGAAAAGGGGGCGTGTCAAAATACACTCAAAAGCCTATAAATCATAAATAAAAACTCAGAACTTCACAAAAACTGATGAGCACATGTGTCATGACATGGTGAAGAAGCATGCAGAGTTTCATGGAGATCGGACCATAGGTGGCGCTATAACTGTCAAAAAGGTCGCCTATTATTAGGTGTTCAAGCACGAAGTGCTGAAAACCTATTGTAATTGCTATTTGAAAAAAAAAAAAAACCTAAAACGCATCGTGCAGCCCAAACCGTAAGGCCTAGAGACTTGAAACCTGGCCAGGTGGTAGGGCCTCAGTTTGGGGAGAACCTATCAGAGTATGACCCCGATTGGCCCATAGGTGGCGCTACAGCAACCAAAAGTACTAAATTGCTCATAACTCCTAGACCGTTTGACTTGGAATCAAGCTTTTTGCACCACTGTGTTCCTTGGCTCAAGACGGACAAGATGTTTATCTCGGATTCTCGATTTGAGCAACAAAAAATTTGTTATGGCCGATTTTGTCCAAATCCTACTTTTGCGAACTAGTCCCTGTTTTTTTTGCCTGATCGGAACCAGACCAGTCTAGGACAATTCTCTGGACTCTCTAGATCAATAATTATCAAAAAAAAGTTAAACTTTGCCCTTTGGTTCACTGTAACAGGGTCGTTTAGAAAAGGGGGCGTGTCAAAATACACTCAAAAGCCTATAAATCATAAATAAAAACTCAGAACTTCACAAAAACTGATGAGCACATGTGTCATGACATGGTGAAGAAGCATGCAGAGTTTCATGGAGATCGGACCATAGGTGGCGCTATAACTGTCAAAAAGGTCGCCTATTATTAGGTGTTCAAGCACGAAGTGCTGAAAACCTATTGTAATTGCTATTTGAAAAAAAAAAAAAACCTAAAACGCATCGTGCAGCCCAAACCGTAAGGCCTAGAGACTTGAAACCTGGCCAGGTGGTAGGGCCTCAGTTTGGGGAGAACCTATCAGAGTATGACCCCGATTGGCCCATAGGTGGCGCTACAGCAACCAAAAGTACTAAATTGCTCATAACTCCTAGACCGTTTGACTTGGAATCAAGCTTTTTGCACCACTGTGTTCCTTGGCTCAAGACGGACAAGATGTTTATCTCGGATTCTCGATTTGAGCAACAAAAAATTTGTTATGGCCGATTTTGTCCAAATCCTACTTTTGCGAACTAGTCCCTGTTTTTTTTGCCTGATCGGAACCAGACCAGTCTAGGACAATTCTCTGGACTCTCTAGATCAATAATTATCAAAAAAAAGTTAAACTTTGCCCTTTGGTTCACTGTAACAGGGTCGTTTAGAAAAGGGGGCGTGTCAAAATACACTCAAAAGCCTATAAATCATAAATAAAAACTCAGAACTTCACAAAAACTGATGAGCACATGTGTCATGACATGGTGAAGAAGCATGCAGAGTTTCATGGAGATCGGACCATAGGTGGCGCTATAACTGTCAAAAAGGTCGCCTATTATTAGGTGTTCAAGCACGAAGTGCTGAAAACCTATTGTAATTGCTATTTGAAAAAAAAAAAAAAACCTAAAACGCATCGTGCAGCCCAAACCGTAAGGCCTAGAGACTTGAAACCTGGCCAGGTGGTAGGGCCTCAGTTTGGGGAGAACCTATCAGAGTATGACCCCGATTGGCCCATAGGTGGCGCTACAGCAACCAAAAGTACTAAATTGCTCATAACTCCTAGACCGCTTGACTTGGAATCAAGCTTTTTGCACCACTGTGTTCCTTGGCTCAAGGCGGACAATATTTATATCTCGGATTCTCGATTTGAGCAACAAAAAATTTGTTATGGCCGATTTTGTCCAAATCCTACTTTTGCGAACTAGTCCCTGGTTTTTTGCCTGATCGGAACCAGACCCGTCTAGGACAATTCTCTGGACTCTCTAGATCAATAATTATCAAAAAAAAGTTAAACTTTGCCCTTTGGTTCACTGTAACAGGGTCGTTTAGAAAAGGGGGCGTGTCAAAATACACTCAAAAGCCTATAAATCATAAATAAAAACTCAGAACTTCACAAAAACTGATGAGCACATGTGTCATGACATGGTGAAGAAGCATGCAGAGTTTCATGGAGATCGGACCATAGGTGGCGCTATAACTGTCAAAAAGGTCGCCTATTATTAGGTGTTCAAGCACGAAGTGCTGAAAACCTATTGTAATTGCTATTTGAAAAAAAAAAAAAAAACCTAAAACGCATCGTGCAGCCCAAACCGTAAGGCCTAGAGACTTGAAACCTGGCCAGGTGGTAGGGCCTCAGTTTGGGGAGAACCTATCAGAGTATGACCCCGATTGGCCCATAGGTGGCGCTACAGCAACCAAAAGTACTAAATTGCTCATAACTCCTAGACCGTTTGACTTGGAATCAAGCTTTTTGCACCACTGTGTTCCTTGGCTCAAGGCGGACAATATTTATATCTCGGATTCTCGATTTGAGCAACAAAAAATTTGTTATGGCCGATTTTGTCCAAATCCTACTTTTGCGAACTAGTCCCTGGTTTTTTGCCTGATCGGAACCAGACCCGTCTAGGACAATTCTCTGGACTCTCTAGATCAATAATTATCAAAAAAAAGTTGAACTTTGCCCTTTGGTTTACTGTAACAGGGTCGTTTAGAAAAGGGGGCGTGTCAAAATACACTCAAAAGCCTATAAATCATAAATAAAAACTCAGAACTTCACAAAAACTGACGAGCACATGTGTCATGACATGGTGAAGAAGCATGCAGAGTTTCATGGAGATCGGACCATAGGTGGCGCTATAACTGTCAAAAAGGTCGCCTATTATTAGGTGTTCAAGCACGAAGTGCTGAAAACCTATTGTTATTGCTATTTGAAAAAAAAAAAAAACCTAAAATGCATCGTGCAGCCCAAACCGTAAGGCCTAGAGACTTGAAACCTGGCCAGGTGGTAGGGCCTCAGTTTGGGGAGAACCTATCAGAGTATGACCCCGATTGGCCCATAGGTGGCGCTACAGCAACCAAAAGTACTAAATTGCTCATAACTCCTAGACCGTTTGACTTGGAATCAAGCTTTTTGCACCACTGTGTTCCTTGGCTCAAGGCGGACAATATTTATATCTCAGATTCTCGATTTGAGCAACAAAAAATTTGTTATGGCCGATTTTGTCCAAATCCTACTTTTGCGAACTAGTCCCTGGTTTTTTGCCTGATCGGAACCAGACCAGTCTAGGACAATTCTCTGGACTCTCTAGATCAATAATTATCAAAAAAAAGTTGAACTTTGCCCTTTGGTTCACTGTAACAGGGTCGTTTAGAAAAGGGGGCGTGTCAAAATACACTCAAAAGCCTATAAATCATAAATAAAAACTCAGAACTTCACAAAAACTGACGAGCACATGTGTCATGACATGGTGAAGAAGCATGCAGAGTTTCATGGAGAACGGACCATAGGTGGCGCTATAACTGTCAAAAAGGTCGCCTATTATTAGGTGTTCAAGCACGAAGTGCTGAAAACGTCTCGGTTACGTATGTAACCCTAGTTCCCTGATAGGGAACGAGACGCTGCGTCAAACGCTGCGGGAACGCCCCTGCGTTGTGCGTCATGAAGCACGTATGGAATCAGCCCAATGGAGAGATGAAACGTCATAGGCGGGTGACGTCATCGACCAGGAAACTATAAAGCACCCCAAAAACACAAGCGCATTAGCTTCTGATAGGCTTGAAGGAAGCGCTAACGGGAGTGCCGGGAGTATGGCGGAGCGACGCAGCGTCTCGTTCCCTATCAGGGAACTAGGGTTACATACGTAACCGAGACGTTCCCTTTCAAGGGAACTTCGAGCTGCGTCAAACGCTGCGGGAACGCGAATACCCACGTCGCCATAGGACCAAATGACCGTCATGTGAGACTAGCGCACAGAGGACGAGAGCACCTGTGCCCCAGGGGTAGAGCTTAAGTCTAGGTCATAGAACTTAATAAAAGTATGCGGTGAAGACCATCCAGCCGCATCACAAACATCACTCAGGGAAACCCCCGACAAAAGAGCTTTAGAAGCAGCCATACTCCTGGTAGAGTGAGCTCGGACAACCAAAGGTGAAGGCTGGCCAGCCGACTCATAAGCAAGTGAGATAGCCTCAACCACCCACTTGCTCATTCTCTGTTTAGACGCCGGACACCCTTTCCTGGGTGGCCCGAAACATACAAAAAGTTGTTCTGATTTCCTCCACAGGGCAGCTCTGTGGACATAAGCGTCTAATGCCCTAACAGGGCAGAGTGAATTAAGTTTCTCCTGGTCCGATGACATAAATGGAGGAGGACAGAAAGCCTGCAGAACCGTAGGTCTAACAATATTAGTAGGAACCTTAGGAACGTAACCTGGTCTAGGATGCAGAAAAGCTTTAACCATGCCAGGTGCAAATTCCAGGCACGAGGGTGAAACCGACAGAGCCTGCAAATCTCCGATTCTTTTTAGTGAAGAGATAGCAAGCAAAAAGATAGTCTTAAAAGTGAGAAACTTCTCGGGAACTTCTTCGATAGGTTCAAAAGGAGCTAGGGAAAGACCTTCTAATACAATGGCCAGATCCCAAGTCGGCACCCTCGTACGAACTGCTGGCCTCAGCCTCAAAGTGCCACGGAGGAAACGAGTTATAAGCGGGTGACTCCCAAGAGAAACTCCACTGAAAGGGACGTGGTAAGCAGCTAGTGCCGCCACATACACCTTTAGTGTGGAGGGGGATAACCCTGTGGAGAAGCGCTCCTGCAGGAATTCCAGCACTGCACCCACTGGGCAGTTAAATGGGGCCTGCAGGTGTTCTCCACACCAAGAAGTGAAAAGTTTCCACTTCAAGGCATAAAGCTTCCTCGTTGATGGAGCTCTGGAGTTAAGAATGGTCTCAACAACCTCGGTTGAGAGACCGGAGTCTATGAGCTGGGCCCCCTCAGAGGCCAAGCCCACAGTTTCCACAATTCTGGGCGGGGGTGAAGTATCGTGCCCCCCGCCTGGGAGAGTAGATCCCTCCTGACCGGGAGCTCCAAAGGAGAACCGTCCAGGAGAGAAATCAGGTCCGCAAACCATACTCGGGCCGGCCAGAACGGGGCTACTAGTAGTAGACTGACCCCGTCCCGGCGGACCCTCTCCAGAACTCCTGGTAACAGAGCAATCGGGGGAAAGGCGTACAGACGTGACCTCGGCCACGGCTGCACCATAGCATCCAACCCCAGGGGGGCTGGAAGAGTGATGGAGAACCACCGATGACAATGAGTGGTCTCCTTGGAAGCGAATAGGTCCACCTCGGCGCGACCGAAACTCAACCAAAGGAGCTCCACCACCTCGGGGTGGAGTCTCCATTCCCCTGGCCTCGGCCCCTGCCTCGACAGGGAGTCTGCTACCACATTCAAATACCCAGGGAGATACATTGCTCTCAGAGATAGTAGCTTCCCTTGGGACCACAGGAGGATCTGACGGGCCAACTTGTAAAGCCGGCGAGACCGCAGGCCCCCCTGATGATTTATATAAGAGACCACCGACGTGTTGTCTGATTGAACTAACACATGATGGCCTCTCAGGTCTGTTAGGAAGTGTTTCAGAGCCTGAAACACAGCCAACATCTCTAGACAATTTATGTGCCACGAAAGATGATGATCCTGCCACAGACCTTGGGCTGGGCGACCACTCATGACCGCCCCCCACCCTGTGAGGGAAGCATCCGTCGTTAGCGTTATCCGACGACAAAGAGCCCCCAGCACAGGACCTTTGGATAGGAACCAAGTTTCTCTCCACATGACCAGAGCACGAAGGCAGCGCCGCGTGACTTTGAACGTGCGGAGCGGATTTCCCCTCGGGGAGAATCCCTTGGTCCTGAGCCACCACTGTAGCGGTCTCATGTACAACAGGCCGCAAGGTATAACGTTGGACGCTGCTGCCATCAGACCCAACAGTCTCTGAAACTGCTTGACAGTGAGTAGCTGGCCTAGCTTCACTTGTTTCACAGCTGAGAGAATCGAAGCGATGCGGGTCGGAGAGAGTCGCGCCCGCATCGATACCGAATCCCAAACGACACCCAGAAAAGTGGTCTTCTGGGAAGGAGATAATACACTTTTCTTTGCGTTCAGCCTCAACCCCAACTTTCTGATATGAGCGAGGACGACATCTCGATGCCGAACCGCCATCTGCTCGGTCTGAGCTAAAATCAACCAATCGTCGATGTAATTGAGAATACGAATGCCCTGAAGCCTCAGAGGCACTAGTGCTGCATCCATGCATTTCGTGAAAGTGCGGGGAGATAAAGCTAGGCCAAACGGAAGAACCCTGTACTGGTACGCCTCGCCCCCGAAGGCGAACCTCAGGAACTTCCTGTGTTGTGGAAGGATGGACACATGGAAGTATGCGTCCTTCAGATCTATCGTGACAAACCAGTCCTCGGACCTGATTTGAGACACGATCTGCTTGATAGTGAGCATCTTGAATTTTAGCTTCCCTACCGAGCGATTCAATATGCGCAGGTCTAAAATTGGACGCAACCCCCCATCCTTCTTTGGAACGATGAAATATCGGCTGTAATAACCTGACTCCAAACTGGGAGGAGGAACCCGTTCTATAGCCTCTTTTTGAAGGAGCGTTTTCACCTCTTGTTCCAATACCAGAGCCTGCTCGGGGCCCACCACTGTGTGCAGAACCCCTCTGAATTTTGGTGGACGACACCTGAACTGGATAGCATAACCCTTTTCTACTGTCTGCAGGACCCAATGAGATATTTTTGGAAGGCTTTTCCACTCTGCCAGAAATTCTACTAAGGGTACCAGCCTCTCGAGACTGGCCTCTGGTGTAACTTGAGCAGCAGACGCAGCGCCCTGTAACGGCGCACCGGCAGGGAACAACTGGTCTGACCGCTCTGAGACCCTCCTCAGAGGGAGCGAGCGTCCCTCGGGAAAGCGCTCGCTGGGATCGTCTGTGCCCCGGCATAAAGGCGGGGTTGGCAGAACGAGCCCCTGAGGGCACCGAGGAGGAATGGGCACCGTAAAAAGAGGTGAACACCTTTCCGCCTCGGTGGGGACCACCCTCAGCATCCTGAACGGCTTGGCGTCAGGACTTCTTCTTAGCCGAAGCCTTCTTAGCCAATATAACTGTCCTCAGATCAGTTCTACTGGGAGAAGGCTTCGGCTGAGAGTGTCGCGGCTGAGCCCACTGTCCAGCAGGGGGAGCACGAGACGCGACACTCTGCCTCTGCTGCGCTCTATGTGATGAGCTCGAAGACGGCCGGGGCTGCTCCCGCCCAGCAGCCCCAGGGACATGAACTTTAAGGGGAAGAAACTTTTTAAAAGCTGCAGTTTGTTTCTTTTCTTCTTGGAATTTATCGATAACTGAATTCACAGCATCACCAAACAACCCCATGGGAGAAAGAGGAGCATCTAAAAGAAAAGCTTTTTCTCTCTCTTTAATATTAGTCTGATTTAACCACAAATGTCTTTCTGCGGCCACCAGAGCTGCCATAGAACGACCCATTAATTTGGCCGATTCTCTGGTGGCACGCAGGGATAAATCAGCAGCCTGACGCAGTTCGCGAACTACGTCAGTACTGACCTCCTCACTCTCACTCATGTCCCTTAGCAGATCAGCCTGGTATGCCTGCAAGATTGACATAGTATGCAGACATGACACAGCCTGACCTGTTGCCGAATATGCTTTACCCACCAAAGCCGAAGTGTTTCTTAAAGGCTTGGTGGGTAATGCCGGTGCCTTAAAAGATGATGCTGCTTCGGGGGAGAGATGGCTCGCAAGCGTCTCTTCCACACGAGGCAAAGCACCATAACCATGAGCCTTGGCTCCCATAATATTAGCGTATGTTGAAGTCTGGGGACTAAACACTCTATATGACACCGGTTTTCTCCATGATTTCGACACCTCGGTGTGGAGATCATGGAAAAACGGCAGGCACCGGCGTGGAGGCTGCACACGTGACGGCAAAAATCTCTCATCCAACTTTGATTTAGAAACAGACTCCTGTCTAGTCACTGGCCATTCAATATTAAGTTTTTCAACAGCTCTTGTTAACACCTCCATAAGCTCATCACTCTCAGGAGTGTGGGGTGGCGAATCCTCCACATCTCCCTCAACACTAACAACATCAAGTTCCTCAGAACTGGATAGCTGCAGCATTGGTGCCTCAGCCCGAGCGGAAGAAACCGCAGCGCGTGCTTCCGAACCCGGGACTGAGGCACTGGATCTCACAGGTGAAGGGAGAGATAAGGCAGAGCCCGTCTCAAACCCCGCTGTGAGATCCATCTGCGATCCCCACGATAAGCGCCGCCGCTCTGCCTCGGCAGAAGCAGGACCCGAACCGCGGGGAGCGCGCACCGAACCGCTCTCCTCAAAGAGCGATCGGCGGGAGCGGAGCGTCCTTAACGGCAAACGCTCGCAATGCTCACAGTCTGCTCCCTCGAGAGCAAACTGGGCATGCTGAACTCCCAAACAAACAACACAAAGATCATGTGTATCCCCGCTCGTTAAATAACGCGAGCAGGGAGGAACACACTTTCTAAACTGCTGTTCGTCCGCCATAATCTCTCAATATATATATATATAGGGATAAATTGTTTGTGTGGTGCAGGGTATGTAAGACAGACAATATCACACAGGGACAGATTCACATGTAGCGCGACTGAAAGCACAGACGCTAATGCGCTTGTGTTTTTGGGGTGCTTTATAGTTTCCTGGTCGATGACGTCACCCGCCTATGACGTTTCATCTCTCCATTGGGCTGATTCCATACGTGCTTCATGACGCACAACGCAGGGGCGTTCCCGCAGCGTTTGACGCAGCTCGAAGTTCCTTTGAAAGGGAACCTATTGTAATTGCTATTTGAAAAAAAAAAAACTAAAACGCATCGTGCAGCCCAAACCGTAAGGCCTAGAGACTTGAAACCTGGCCAGGTGGTAGGGCCTCAGTTTGGGGAGAACCTATCAGAGTATGACCCCGATTGGCCCATAGGTGGCGCTACAGCAACCAAAAGTACTAAATTGCTCATAACTCCTAGATCGTTTGACTTGGAATCAAGCTTTTTGCACCACTGTGTTCCTTGGCTCAAGGCGGACAATATTTATATCTCGGATTCTCGATTTGAGCAACAAAAAATTTGTTATGGCCGATTTTGTCCAAAATCTACTTTTGCGAACTAGTCCCTGGTTTTTTGCCTGATCGGAACCAGACCCGTCTAGGACAATTCTCTGGACTCTCTAGATCAATAATTATCAAAAAAAAGTTGAACTTTGCCCTTTGGTTCACTGTAACAGGGTCGTTTAGAAAAGGGGGCGTGTCAAAATACACTCAAAAGCCTATAAATCATAAATAAAAACTCAGAACTTCACAAAAACTGACGAGCACATGTGTCATGACATGGTGAAGAAGCATGCAGAGTTTCATGGAGATCGGACCATAGGTGGCGCTATAACTGTCAAAAAGGTCGCCTATTATTAGGTGTTCAAGCACGAAGTGCTGAAAACCTATTGTAATTGCTATTTGAAAAAAAAAAAAAAACCTAAAACGCATCGTGCAGCCCAAACCGTAAGGCCTAGAGACTTGAAACCTGGCCAGGTGGTAGGGCCTCAGTTTGGGGAGAACCTATCAGAGTATGACCCCGATTGGCCCATAGGTGGCGCTACAGCAACCAAAAGTACTAAATTGCTCATAACTCCTAGACCGTTTGACTTGGAATCAAGCTTTTTGCACCACTGTGTTCCTTGGCTCAAGGCGGACAATATTTATATCTCGGATTCTCGATTTGAGCAAAAAAAATTTGTTATGGCCGATTTTGTCCAAATCCTACTTTTGCGAACTAGTCCCTGGTTTTTTGCCTGATCGGAACCAGACCAGTCTAGGACAATTCTCTGGACTCTCTAGATCAATAATTATCAAAAAAAAGTTGAACTTTGCCCTTTGGTTCACTGTAACAGGGTCGTTTAGAAAAGGGGGCGTGTCAAAATACACTCAAAAGCCTATAAATCATAAATAAAAACTCAGAACTTCACAAAAACTGACGAGCACATGTGTCATGACATGGTGAAGAAGCATGCAGAGTTTCATGGAGATCGGACCATAGGTGGCGCTATAACTGTCAAAAAGGTCGCCTATTATTAGGTGTTCAAGCACGAAGTGCTGAAAACCTATTGTTATTGCTATTTGAAAAAAAAAAAAAACCTAAAATGCATCGTGCAGCCCAAACCGTAAGGCCTAGAGACTTGAAACCTGGCCAGGTGGTAGGGCCTCAGTTTGGGGAGAACCTATCAGAGTATGACCCCGATTGGCCCATAGGTGGCGCTACAGCAACCAAAAGTACTAAATTGCTCATAACTCCTAGACCGTTTGACTTGGAATCAAGCTTTTTGCACCACTGTGTTCCTTGGCTCAAGGCGGACAATATTTATATCTCGGATTCTCGATTTGAGCAACAAAAAATTTGTTATGGCCGATTTTGTCCAAATCCTACTTTTGCAAACTAGTCCCTGGTTTTTTGCCTGATCGGAACCAGACCAGTCTAGGACAATTCTCTGGACTCTCTAGATCAATAATTATCAAAAAAAAGTTGAACTTTGCCCTTTGGTTCACTGTAACAGGGTCGTTTAGAAAAGGGGGCGTGTCAAAATACACTCAAAAGCCTATAAATCATAAATAAAAACTCAGAACTTCACAAAAACTGACGAGCACATGTGTCATGACATGGTGAAGAAGCATGCAGAGTTTCATGGAGATCGGACCATAGGTGGCGCTATAACTGTCAAAAAGGTCGCCTATTATTAGGTGTTCAAGCACGAAGTGCTGAAAACCTCATGTAATTGCTATTTGAAAAAAAAAAACCTAAAACGCATCGTGCAGCCCAAACCGTAAGGCCTAGAGACTTGAAACCTGGCCAGGTGGTAGGGCCTCAGTTTGGGGAGAACCTATCAGAGTATGACCCCGATTGGCCCATAGGTGGCGCTACAGCAACCAAAAGTACTAAATTGCTCATAACTCCTAGATCGTTTGACATGGAATCAAGCTTTTTGCACCACTGTGTTCCTTGGCTTAAGGCGGACAATATTTATATCTCGGATTCTCGATTTGAGCAACAAAAAATTTGTTATGGCCGATTTTGTCCAAATCCTACTTTTGCGAACTAGTCCCTGGTTTTTTGCCTGATCGGAACCAGACCAGTCTAGGACAATTCTCTGGACTCTCTAGATCAATAATTATCAAAAAAAAGTTAAACTTTGCCCTTTGGTTCACTGTAACAGGGTCGTTTAGAAAAGGGGGCGTGCCAATATACACTCAAAAGCCTATAAATCATAAATAAAAACTCAGAACTTCACAAAAACTGATGAGCACATGTGTCATGACATGGTGAAGAAGCATGCAGAGTTTCATGGAGATCGGACCATAGGTGGCGCTATAACTGTCAAAAAGGTCGCCTATTATTAGGTGTTCAAGCACGAAGTGCTGAAAACCTATTGTAATTGCTATTTGAAAAAAAAAAACCTAAAACGCATCGTGCAGCCCAAACCGTAAGGCCTAGAGACTTGAAACCTGGCCAGTTGGTAGGGCCTCTGTTTGGGGAGAACCTATCAGAGTATGACCCCGATTGGCCCATAGGTGGCGCTACAGCAACCAAAAGTACTAAATTGCTCATAACTCCTAGATCGTTTGACTTGGAATCAAGCTTTTTGCACCACTGTGTTCCTTGGCTCAAGGCGGACAATATTTATATCTCGGATTCTCGATTTGAGCAACAAAAAATTTGTTATGGCCGATTTTGTCCAAATCCTACTTTTGCGAACTAGTCCCTGGTTTTTTGCCTGATCGGAACCAGACCAGTCTAGGACAATTCTCTGGACTCTCTAGATCAATAATTATCAAAAAAAAGTTAAACTTTGCCCTTTGGTTCACTGTAACAGGGTCGTTTAGAAAAGGGGGCGTGCCAAAATACACTCAAAAGCCTATAAATCATAAATAAAAACTCAGAACTTCACAAAAACTGATGAGCACATGTGTCATGACATGGTGAAGAAGCATGCAGAGTTTCATGGAGATCGGACCATAGGTGGCGCTATAACTGTCAAAAAGGTCGCCTATTATTAGGTGTTCAAGCACGAAGTGCTGAAAACCTATTGTAATTGCTATTTGAAAAAAAAAAACCTAAAACGCATCGTGCAGCCCAAACCGTAAGGCCTAGAGACTTGAAACCTGGCCAGGTGGTAGGGCCTCAGTTTGGGGAGAACCTATCAGAGTATGACCCCGATTGGCCCATAGGTGGCGCTACAGCAACCAAAAGTACTAAATTGCTCATAACTCCTAGACCGTTTGACTTGGAATCAAGCTTTTTGCACCACTGTGTTCCTTGGCTCAAGGCGGACAATATTTATATCTCGGATTCTCGATGTGAGCAACAAAAAATTTGTTATGGCCGATTTTGTCCAAATCCTACTTTTGCGAACTAGTCCCTGGTTTTTTGCCTGATCGGAACCAGACCAGTCTAGGACAATTCTCTGGACTCTCTAGATCAATAATTATCAAACAAAAGTTGAACTTTGCCCTTTGGTTTACTGTAACAGGGTCGTTTAGAAAAGGGGGCGTGTCAAAATACACTCAAAAGCCTATAAATCATAAATAAAAACTCAGAACTTCACAAAAACTGACGAGCACATGTGTCATGACATGGTGAAGAAGCATGCAGAGTTTCATGGAGATCGGACCATAGGTGGCGCTATAACTGTCAAAAAGGTCGCCTATTATTAGGTGTTCAAGCACAAAGTGCTGAAAACCTATTGTAATTGCTATTTGAAAAAAAAAAACCTAAAACGCATCGTGCAGCCCAAACCGTAAGGCCTAGAGACTTGAAACCTGGCCAGGTGGTAGGGCCTCAGTTTGGGGAGAACCTATCAGAGTATGACCCCGATTGGCCCATAGGTGGCGCTACAGCAACCAAAAGTACTAAATTGCTCATAACTCCTAGATCGTTTGACTTGGAATCAAGCTTTTTGCACCACTGTGTTCCTTGGCTCAAGGCGGACAATATTTATATCTCGGATTCTCGATTTGAGCAACAAATAATTTGTTATGGCCGATTTTGTCCAAATCCTACTTTTGCGAACTAGTCCCTGGTTTTTTGCCTGATCGGAACCAGACCAGTCTAGGACAATTCTCTGGACTCTCTAGATCAATAATTATCAAACAAAAGTTGAACTTTGCCCTTTGGTTTACTGTAACAGGGTCGTTTAGAAAAGGGGGCGTGTCAAAATACACTCAAAAGCCTATAAATCATAAATAAAAACTCAGAACTTCACAAAAACTGACGAGCACATGTGTCATGACATGGTGAAGAAGCATGCAGAGTTTCATGGAGATCGGACCATAGGTGGCGCTATAACTGTCAAAAAGGTCGCCTATTATTAGGTGTTCAAGCACGAAGTGCTGAAAACCTCATGTAATTGCTATTTGAAAAAAAAAAACCTAAAACGCATCGTGCAGCCCAAACCGTAAGGCCTAGAGACTTGAAACCTGGCCAGGTGGTAGGGCCTCAGTTTGGGGAGAACCTATCAGAGTATGACCCCGATTGGCCCATAGGTGGCGCTACAGCAACCAAAAGTACTAAATTGCTCATAACTCCTAGATCGTTTGACATGGAATCAAGCTTTTTGCACCACTGTGTTCCTTGGCTCAAGGCGGACAATATTTATATCTCGGATTCTCGATTTGAGCAACAAAAAATTTGTTATGGCCGATTTTGTCCAAATCCTACTTTTGCGAACTAGTCCCTGGTTTTTTGCCTGATCGGAACCAGACCAGTCTAGGACAATTCTCTGGACTCTCTAGATCAATAATTATGAAAAAAAAGTTAAACTTTGCCCTTTGGTTCACTGTAACAGGGTCGTTTAGAAAAGGGGGCGTGCCAATATACACTCAAAAGCCTATAAATCATAAATAAAAACTCAGAACTTCACAAAAACTGATGAGCACATGTGTCATGACATGGTGAAGAAGCATGCAGAGTTTCATGGAGATCGGACCATAGGTGGCGCTATAACTGTCAAAAAGGTCGCCTATTATTAGGTGTTCAAGCACGAAGTGCTGAAAACCTATTGTAATTGCTATTTGAAAAAAAAAAACCTAAAACGCATCGTGCAGCCCAAACCGTAAGGCCTAGAGACTTGAAACCTGGCCAGTTGGTAGGGCCTCTGTTTGGGGAGAACCTATCAGAGTATGACCCCGATTGGCCCATAGGTGGCGCTACAGCAACCAAAAGTACTAAATTGCTCATAACTCCTAGATCGTTTGACTTGGAATCAAGCTTTTTGCACCACTGTGTTCCTTGGCTCAAGGCGGACAATATTTATATCTCGGATTCTCGATTTGAGCAACAAAAAATTTGTTATGGCCGATTTTGTCCAAATCCTACTTTTGCGAACTAGTCCCTGGTTTTTTGCCTGATCGGAACCAGACCAGTCTAGGACAATTCTCTGGACTCTCTAGATCAATAATTATCAAAAAAAAGTTAAACTTTGCCCTTTGGTTCACTGTAACAGGGTCGTTTAGAAAAGGGGGCGTGCCAAAATACACTCAAAAGCCTATAAATCATAAATAAAAACTCAGAACTTCACAAAAACTGATGAGCACATGTGTCATGACATGGTGAAGAAGCATGCAGAGTTTCATGGAGATCGGACCATAGGTGGCGCTATAACTGTCAAAAAGGTCGCCTATTATTAGGTGTTCAAGCACGAAGTGCTGAAAACCTATTGTAATTGCTATTTGAAAAAAAAAAACCTAAAACGCATCGTGCAGCCCAAACCGTAAGGCCTAGAGACTTGAAACCTGGCCAGGTGGTAGGGCCTCAGTTTGGGGAGAACCTATCAGAGTATGACCCCGATTGGCCCATAGGTGGCGCTACAGCAACCAAAAGTACTAAATTGCTCATAACTCCTAGACCGTTTGACTTGGAATCAAGCTTTTTGCACCACTGTGTTCCTTGGCTCAAGGCGGACAATATTTATATCTCGGATTCTCGATGTGAGCAACAAAAAATTTGTTATGGCCGATTTTGTCCAAATCCTACTTTTGCGAACTAGTCCCTGGTTTTTTGCCTGATCGGAACCAGACCAGTCTAGGACAATTCTCTGGACTCTCTAGATCAATAATTATCAAACAAAAGTTGAACTTTGCCCTTTGGTTTACTGTAACAGGGTCGTTTAGAAAAGGGGGCGTGTCAAAATACACTCAAAAGCCTATAAATCATAAATAAAAACTCAGAACTTCACAAAAACTGACGAGCACATGTGTCATGACATGGTGAAGAAGCATGCAGAGTTTCATGGAGATCGGACCATAGGTGGCGCTATAACTGTCAAAAAGGTCGCCTATTATTAGGTGTTCAAGCACGAAGTGCTGAAAACCTATTGTAATTGCTATTTGAAAAAAAAAAACCTAAAACGCATCGTGCAGCCCAAACCGTAAGGCCTAGAGACTTGAAACCTGGCCAGGTGGTAGGGCCTCAGTTTGGGGAGAACCTATCAGAGTATGACCCCGATTGGCCCATAGGTGGCGCTACAGCAACCAAAAGTACTAAATTGCTCATAACTCCTAGATCGTTTGACTTGGAATCAAGCTTTTTGCACCACTGTGTTCCTTGGCTCAAGGCGGACAATATTTATATCTCGGATTCTCGATTTGAGCAACAAAATATTTGTTATGGCCGATTTTGTCCAAATCCTACTTTTGCGAACTAGTCCCTGGTTTTTTGCCTGATCGGAACCAGACCAGTCTAGGACAATTCTCTGGACTCTCTAGATCAATAATTATCAAAAAAAAGTTAAACTTTGCCCTTTGGTTCACTGTAACAGGGTCGTTTAGAAAAGGGGGCGTGTCAAAATACACTCAAAAGCCTATAAATCATAAATAAAAACTCAGAACTTCACAAAAACTGATGAGCACATGTGTCATGACATGGTGAAGAAGCATGCAGAGTTTCATGGAGATCGGACCATAGGTGGCGCTATAACTGTCAAAAAGGTCGCCTATTATTAGGTGTTCAAGCACGAAGTGCTGAAAACCTATTGTAATTGCTATTTGAAAAAAAAAAACCTAAAACGCATCGTGCAGCCCAAACCGTAAGGCCTAGAGACTTGAAACCTGGCCAGGTGGTAGGGCCTCAGTTTGGGGAGAACCTATCAGAGTATGACCCCGATTGGCCCATAGGTGGCGCTACAGCAACCAAAAGTACTAAATTGCTCATAACTCCTAGACCGTTTGACTTGGAATCAAGCTTTTTGCACCACTGTGTTCCTTGGCTCAAGGCGGACAATATTTATATCTCGGATTCTCGATTTGAGCAACAAAATATTTGTTATGGCCGATTTTGTCCAAATCCTACTTTTGCGAACTAGTCCCTGGTTTTTTGCCTGATCGGAACCAGACCAGTCTAGGACAATTCTCTGGACTCTCTAGATCAATAATTATCAAACAAAAGTTGAACTTTGCCCTTTGGTTTACTGTAACAGGGTCGTTTAGAAAAGGGGGCGTGTCAAAATACACTCAAAAGCCTATAAATCATAAATAAAAACTCAGAACTTCACAAAAACTGACGAGCACATGTGTCATGACATGGTGAAGAAGCATGCAGAGTTTCATGGAGATCGGACCATAGGTGGCGCTATAACTGTCAAAAAGGTCGCCTATTATTAGGTGTTCAAGCACAAAGTGCTGAAAACCTATTGTAATTGCTATTTGAAAAAAAAAAAAAAACCTAAAACGCATCGTGCAGCCCAAACCGTAAGGCCTAGAGACTTGAAACCTGGCCAGGTGGTAGGGCCTCAGTTTGGGGAGAACCTATCAGAGTATGACCCCGATTGGCCCATAGGTGGCGCTACAGCAACCAAAAGTACTAAATTGCTCATAACTCCTAGACCGTTTGACTTGGAATCAAGCTTTTTGCACCACTGTGTTCCTTGGCTCAAGGCGGACAATATTTATATCTCGGATTCTCGATTTGAGCAACAAAAAATTTGTTATGGCCGATTTTGTCCAAATCCTACTTTTGCGAACTAGTCCCTGGTTTTTTGCCTGATCGGAACCAGACCAGTCTAGGACAATTCTCTGGACTCTCTAGATCAATAATTATCAAAAAAAAGTTGAACTTTGCCCTTTGGTTTACTGTAACAGGGTCGTTTAGAAAAGAGGGCGTGTCAAAATACACTCAAAAGCCTATAAATCATAAATAAAAACTCAGAACTTCACAAAAACTGACGAGCACATGTGTCATGACATGGTGAAGAAGCATGCAGAGTTTCATGGAGATCGGACCATAGGTGGCGCTATAACTGTCAAAAAGGTCGCCTATTATTAGGTGTTCAAGCACGAAGTGCTGAAAACCTATTGTTCCCTTACGAAGGGAACTCAACGATGCGTCCATCGACGCCATGGGAACGCCCCCAGCGTGACTGCGTCTGAAGCATCTATGTCAACTAGTCCAATGGAAAGAATGAGCGTCACGGGCGGGTGACGTCATGACCAGGATATGATAAAAGCACATCCGGTGCAAACCGGCATTAGCTTCTGTTGCCTCAGCAAGCGATCTGTGTCAAACTGTCTGTTATATTTACTGTTGTCTGTCTGATATATATATTTATGGAAACTAAACAATTGCACAAACTCTGTGTTCTCCCTGCTCGCGCTATTTAACGAGTAGGGACACACACGAGCTTTGTGTGATGGGTTTGGGAGTAGAGCATGCGGTATCAGCCTCCGAGGGGGCTGATTGCCAACATTGTGAGAAGCTTTCGCTTCGCATGCTCCGCTCCCGCCTGTCACTTTTCGAGGAAAGTGGCCGGGCTTGCAATTCTCAGGGTGACAGGTCCCGCGTCTGCCGAGGCAGCGCGGAGAATGCATTCCTGTGGATCGCGAATAGGATCTCTTTACGGGGTTGGAGACGGGTCCGCGGATCTTATCTCCTCCCTTTCCACGAGGGATCCAGTGCTCTCTCGCCGGTCTCGGAAGCCCGCGCTGCGGTCTCTTCCGCCCGGGGAGAGAGAGAAATCAATGCTTCAGTGCTCTACCTCCGAGGAGGTAGATGTGCTGGGCATTGAAAGTGACACAATCATGGGGGAAGTGAATTTGCCATCTCTTTCCCCAGCGTATGAGAAATATATATAACCTATATATATATATATATATATATATATGATAGTTTATATATTATATATAAAATAAAGTGAATATATATAAAATATATATATAAAAATAATAAGCTGGTGGAAGTGTTTACTAAGGCTGTAGATAAATTAAATATTTATGGCCAGCAGAAATAAGGGGGCACTCGTCCTAAAAATAAAATAGATTAAACGAGTTTCCTTCCCTCTGTTTTTCCACCTCCATCACGGGGCCTTCCATTTTTCCCGATCTGCACAGCGAGCTGTCTAGATCATGGAAAAAGCCTTACTCCTCTTGTCTTTTAGCCCCCACATTCATGTATATTCAGATATTTGGGGGTTAAGAGGGTATGGCTATGGGGCAATACCCCGGGTAGAACAGACGCTTGCGAGCTATCTGTCTCCCGGTTCAGTATTGTACCTTAAGGCGTCGGCTTCTCTCACTAAACCATTAAAGAAAACTATTTTTTAATCTAGTGGGAAAAGCATATATGGCAGTGGGTCTAGCATGGGCCTGCTTGCACACCATAGCAGTGCTACAAGCATATCAGGCTGACCTGCTGCGGTATTTGGACAGAAGTGAGGGAGTTTGGCCCGATGGGGTTTGAGAACTCCGTCGGGCCACAGATTTATCTCTCAGGGATGGCAGCCCTTGTGGTCACTGAGAGACACCTCTGGCTCAATTTGATGGGAATCATAGAGAAAGATACAAGATAATCTCTCCCTCGCTATGTCCAACCCCCTGGGGCTGCTGGGCGTGAGCAGCTCCAGCCGTCTAGTTTCTCATACACAACACAGCAGCCAAAGCCTTCAAAGCAGAAGCCGGATCCGAGGACCGTTCTTCACGCTGAGAAGGCTGCGGCTCAAAAGAAAAAAAGGTCCTGATGTTCACGCATCAGGCCTGTGAGGACAGCCCCGACCGAAGTGGAGCGGTGTACACCTCATTTTACGGTGCCCGTTCCATTTCGGGGTCCTCACGAGACCGTTCTACCAACCCTGCCACCCTCGGTGCTTCAGGGCGCAGCGGTCTCCAGCGAGTCGCTGATGCTATGCTGCGGCACAGCATCGGTTTCGCGCCCTCTGAGGGGGGCCTTAGAGCGGCCAGTTCAGGTAGTTCCTGCCATTATGTTTCAGGCTCCGGAATTGGCTGTCTCGATAACACCAGAGACCAGCCTCGAGAGGCTGGTTCCCTTAGTAAATTTTCTGGCAGCGTGGAAGCTTCTGCCGAATATTTCTCATTGGGTCCTGCAGATTGTAGAGAAAGGATACAGAATCCAGTTTGGTTCTCGTCCTCCTCGTTACAACGGGGTGCTGCCCACAGTGGTGCATCCCGAGCAGGCTCTGGTAATGGAGCAAGAGGTAAAGGCCCTGTTAGCAAAGGAAGCTATAGAGCAGGTGTACTCACCCGACATTGCGTCGGGTCTTTACAGTCGTTATCTCATTGTTCCAAAAAAGGATGGAGAGCTGCGTCACATACTAGATCTTCGTCTGTTGGAG
Organism: Siphateles boraxobius; assembly: GCF_051911475.1. Lineage (NCBI taxonomy): Eukaryota > Metazoa > Chordata > Actinopteri > Cypriniformes > Leuciscidae > Siphateles > Siphateles boraxobius. Next base: position 19,311,681 of record NW_027509097.1, read on the forward strand.
TGTTTGGTGCTGGAACTCAATTCCAAAATGCTGACACTCAAACAGATCGTGACTCAAATCAGATCCGAGGACTGGTTTGTCACGATAGATCTAAAAGACGCATACTTCCATATCTCCATCCTCCCTCAGCACAGGAGGTTCCTGAGGTTTTCTTTGGGGCAAAGAACACCAGTATCAGGCACTTCCTTTCGGTCTAGCTCTATCACCCCGCACATTCACGAAGCGTGTAGACGCAGCTCTGGCCCCGCCAGGCTGCAGTGCATATGCATTATGAATTGCATAGATGACTGGCTGATTCTAGCGGAATCAGAACAGTTAGCGGTTCGGCACCGAGGTGTCGTTCTCGCTCCTATGCAGATGTTGGGGTTGAGGCTCAATGCCAAGAAGAGTGTGCTTTCTCCAGTACAGAGAACCACTTTCCTTGGTGTGGTATGGGATTCAGTGACGATGCGGGCCACTCTGTCGCCCGTTCGTGTAGCTGCTATCCTAACAGCCACAAAAGAGCTGAGGCTAGGCCAGTCACGCACTGTAAAACAGTTAGAGAGACTGTTGGGTCTTGTGACAGCAGCGTTCAACGTGATAACTTTTGGCCTGCTGTACATGAGACCTTTACAGTGGTGGCTCAGGACCAGAGGGTTCTCCCCGAGGGGAAACCCACTTCGTATGATCAAGATCACGCGGCGGTGTCTCCGCAACTTGGTTATATGGAGGAAACACTGGTTCTTAACCCAGGGTCCGGTGTTGGGAGCTCTTTGCCATCGAGTTGTGATCTCGACAGATGCTTCCCTCACCGGCTGGGGAGCGGTATTGGAAGGCCGCTCAGCTCAGGGCTTGTGGAGGAGTCATCATCTCTCTTGGCACATGAATTGCCTAGAGATGATGGTCGTCTTCAATGCGTTGAGACATCTCCTCCCAGACCTGAGGGGCCATCATGTGTTGTTCTGGTGACTGTTAGGCCTCAGGGCAGCAGCGTCCAATGTGATACCCTTTGACCTGCTGTACGTGAGACCTTTACAGAGGTGGCTCAGGACCAGAGGGTTCTCCCTGAGGGGAAACCCACTCCTTACGATCAAGATCACGCGGCAGTATCCCCGCGCCTTGGTTATATGGAGGAAACTCTGGTTCTTGACCCACAGACAACACGTTGGTGGCCTCTTATTTTGGTCCCTCAAGAAATTACGCTGTCTGAGGGCAGTGTATATTCCGGGGGGGGCCAGAATATTGGAGCAGACACCCTGTCGAGGCAGGGGCTGAGGCCAGGGGACTCCACCCCGAGGCGGTGGAGCAAATATGGGAGTTTTACGGCCAGGCAGAAGTGGATTTGTTCTCGTCTCAGCATACGACGCACTGTCCACTCTGGTTATCCCTCACTCAACCAGTCCCCTCGGGGCTGGATGCTATGGTGCAGACGTGGCCGAGGCTACGTCTGTACGCATTTCCCTCCGTTGCTCTGCTCCCAGGAGTTCTGGAGTGAATCCGCCAGGATGGAATAAGCCTATTTAGTAGCACCACCCTGGCCGAGCTGAATTTGGTTTGCGGACCTAATTTTTCTCCTCGACGGACCTCCCTTGGAGGTCCCGATCAGGAGAGACCTTCTGTCTCAGGCAGGGGATGCAATATTGCACCCCCGGCAGGGGATTTGGGAACTGTGGGTTTGGCCTCTGAGGGGGCCCAACTCATAGAGAGTGGTCTCTCAACCGAGGTTGTTTAGACCATTCTAAGCTCCAGAGCTCCCGCTACGAGGAAACTATATTCACTATTTCGAGAGTTTTTCACTTCTTGGTGTTACCAGCGTCAGTGGGATCCGGTTAACTGTTCAGTAAACACAGTATTCGAGTTTCTGCAAGAACGCTTTGTATCAGGTCTATGTCCTTCCACGCTTAAGGTATAATATGTGTGGCGGCCATTGCGGCTTTCCACGCCCTGGTGGGTAGTACATTTTTGGGTCGAGACCCCCTGATCACTCGTTTCCTTCGTGGCACTTTGAGGCTGAGGCATGCAACTTGCACTAAGGTGCTGGCTTGGGACCTTGCAATAGTTCTAGTAGGCCTATCTGGGGCTCCCTTCGAGCCCTTAGATTTGGTCTCAGAGAAGTTCCTTTCTTTTAAGACTATTTTCTGCTAGCTATTTCGTCCCTATAAGAGTCAGACCTTCAGGCCCTTTCGGTCCCCACCTGCCTTGAGTGCACCGGGATGGCCAAGGCAATCTTACCCGAAACATGGATATGTTCCAAAGGTGCCTACCATTATTCCGAGGCCTATTGTGCTGCAGGTTTCTGTCCTCCCCCATTTTTCGGACCAGGAAAAGCTGAACCTCTTGTGCCAGTGCGAGCACTGGACACTTATGTTCATCGGACTTCTCTGTCGAGAAAATCCAACCTATTGAGCATATAGATAGTCGAGACTATTCTTCTTGCTTGTGAGTCTTCTGGCCAACCATTTGGTGGTCAGGGCTCATTCCACTAGGAGTATGGCTTCTAAGCGTATTATCTGGAGTTCTCTCCAAGACGTTTGTGATGCGGCGGGCTGGTCCTCACCGCTCACACTCATGAGGTTTTACAGCTTGGACCTGGATGCTGCCCCAGGATCCCAGGTGCTTGGTGCAGTGTGACAACAGGCTGACACTCAGGCATTTGAAAGTCTGGCGCTTTGGGTATTCTCGTTCCCATGGCGTCGATGGACGCATCGTTGAGTTCCCTTCGTAAGGGAACGTCTCAGGTTACTATTGTAACCATAGTTCCCTGAGAACAGGGAACGAGACGATGCGTCACCCTGCCATACTTCCTGCATCCCTGTGATCGGCTTGCTTCGGCAATTTTCGAAGCTAATGCCGGTTTGCACCGGATGTGCTTTTATCATATCCTGGTCATGACGTCACCCGCCCGTGACGCTCATTCTTTCCATTGGACTAGTTGACATAGATGCTTCAGACGCAGTCACGCTGGGGGCGTTCCCATGGCGTCGATGGACGCATCGTTGAGTTCCCTGTTCTCAGGGAACTATGGTTACAATAGTAACCTGAGACGTTATTGCTATTTGAAAAAAAAAAAAACCTAAAATGCATCGTGCAGCCCAAACCGTAAGGCCTAGAGACTTGAAACCTGGCCAGGTGGTAGGGCCTCAGTTTGGGGAGAACCTATCAGAGTATGACCCCGATTGGCCCATAGGTGGCGCTACAGCAACCAAAAGTACTAAATTGCTCATAACTCCTAGATCGTTTGACTTGGAATCAAGCTTTTTGCACCACTGTGTTCCTTGGCTCAAGGCGGACAATATTTATATCTCGGATTCTCGATTTGAGCAACAAAAAATTTGTTATGGCCGATTTTGTCCAAATCCTACTTTTGCAAACTAGTCCCTGGTTTTTTGCCTGATCGGAACCAGACCAGTCTAGGACAATTCTCTGGACTCTCTAGATCAATAATTATCAAAAAAAAAGTTGAACTTTGCCCTTTGGTTCACTGTAACAGGGTCGTTTAGAAAAGGGGGCGTGTCAAAATACACTCAAAAGCCTATAAATCATAAATAAAAACTCAGAACTTCACAAAAACTGATGAGCACATGTGTCATGACATGGTGAAGAAGCATGCAGAGTTTCATGGAGATCGGACAATAGGTGGCGCTATAACTGTCAAAATGCGATATACCATTAAAAGAGATTTTCACAATAACATATCCCGTGTGTGTGTGTGTGTGTGTGTGTGTGTGTGTGTGTGTGTGTGTGTGTGTGTGTGTGTGTGTGTGTGTGTGTGTGTGTGTGTGTGTGTGTGTGTGTGTGTGTAAGCATGCATAATATAGTTATCAACTGGTTTGTTTTAGTGCAGAATACTGGTGAAATCAAGTGTGTTCAAAATGAAAGTGAGTCAGTAAGTGGTCTTCTACTGCCCTCTCTACTTATTAATAGTCTTTTCACATGTGCTTTTGCATTCATATATATAGACAATAATAAATCACTTATACAACAATTACTATTATAACACAATCATATTTTGTCAGAGTTTATCACTTCAATTGTTCTGATGCTTCACATAATGTCTATCAACGTGGTAAATCATGGTAAATAACGCCAGAAACATGGTAAATCATAGTAAATAAGGTAAATCATGCTAGAATCCTGGTAAATCATTCTAGAATGTGCTATATCATGGTAAATCATCCTATAACATGGTAAATCAAGGTAAACTAAGATAAATCATGGTAAACTATGGTAAACCATGTTAGAATCATATTAAATCATACTAGAATGTGTTCAATTCTGGTAAACCATGTTAGAACAGGGTAAATCATGGTCAATCATACTAGAACTTGGTATATCATGGTAAACTATGGTAAATCATACTGGAACATGGTAAATCATACTGGAACATGGTAAATCATACTGGAACATGGTCTATTCCATCTATGATGTCAGTGGTTAAATGCTTGCTACATAAAACTTAATGTCTTTTGATGCTTTTGTGATTAACGGCCTTAAAGGCCTTAACTGCTTGAACACCGCTAAATGCTGCTTGCAGCTTTAATAATTATTATTATTCTGCCGTAAAACGCGTCGTGCAGACCAAACCGTAGAAAAATCTAGAAAAATCTAACTGAAATGTGGTATATCATGGTAAATCATGCTAAAACATGGTCTATTCCATCTATGATGTCAGTGGTTAAATGCTTGCTACATAAAACTTAATGTCTTTTGATGCTTTTGTGATTAACGGCCTTAAAGGCCTTAACTGCTTGAACACCGCTAAATGCTGCTTGCAGCTTTAATAATTATTATTATTCTGCCGTAAAACGCGTCGTGCAGACCAAACCGTAAGTGCTGGAGAGCTGAAACTTTGTCAGATGGTAGTACAAAAATCGAGGAGAGGTTATCAAATTATGAGCCCGATTGGCCCATAGGTGGCGCTATAGCAACCAAAAGCGCGAAACTGCTCATAACTCCTAGACCGTATGTCGTAGACTCAAGTGTCTTATATCATTGGAAAGCTGGACTCCTGACGAACAAAATGTATATCTCCGATTTCATTTCTGCCATGATAGATTTTCCGCCATTTTGAATTTTGTCGAAAAACTACTTTTGCGAACTAGTCCCTGGTTTTTCGCCCGATCGGAACCAAACCAGTGCCAAAATGTTCTCTGGAGTCTGAATATCAATAATTATCAAAAAAAGTTGAAATTTTGATTAACTATCGCTAGAGGGCGCAAAATGAATGTTGTGGGCGGAGCCTATTTTACTAAAATGGCTATAACTCAAGAAGTAAATGAGATAGCTTCACCAAACTCGGTACACATGTGAATGAGTTGATTTTGAGGTCACAGTAAAAACACCGCGTCGATCTAACACTAGGTGGCGCTATAACATTAAAAAAACATAAAAGGGGGTGTGGCCACCTGACCGTTAGTCCGATTGACCTGAAAATTGGTATGCAGTGTCTTGGTCCAAGGCCCCATGTATGTGTAAAAGGATATTGGCGTATCTCAAAAAACATGGCCGCCATCGGCCAATAAATTTGAGCACCTGTGAGACGAGGTTAACGGAGGCCAATCGGAACGAAACTCAATGGGCATGTTCGACTCATGGCCCAAGAGGTCTGTAAGAGTTTTGAAAGAAATCGGCCACTAGTTGGCGCTAACGAGTTTTATGGCTCTGTAATCACGTGGTGTTGCACACATCCCCACAAAATGCATATCATTTGATAGATCTCCTAATGATGAACAACTTTGCCTCTAGAACCATTGCTGTCAATCAAACCGTTCATTAAATATTCACAAATATGTTAAAAACCTACTTTTGCGAACTAGTCCCTGGTTTTTCGCCCGATCGGAACCAGACCAGTCTAGGACAATTCTCTGGACTCTCTAGATTAATAATTATCAAAAAAAAGTTGAAATTTGGCATTTGGTTGGCTATAACAGGGTCATTTATAAAATTGGCGTGGCAAAATATAGTCAAAAGCCTATAAATCCTATACGAAAACTCAGAACTTCACAAAAATTGGTGAGCATTTGCTGTAAATGGTGTTTTGCATTTATTATCATGTAATGTTCATATCATAATGTTCAAAACCAGTGCAGTACAATTCTCTGGACTCTCTAGATCAATAATTATCAGAAAAAGTAGAACAACTTCATTTGGATGGCTATAATAGGGTCACTTCACAATGTAGCCATGACCTAGTGTCCCCAAAAGATTATATCTCTTCAATGAATGCTCAGATCTTCTTAAAAACAAGTCAGAACATGTGCCATATGACTCCAAACAATCATGACAAATTTCAGACAGATCGGACAAAATTTGCCTCTATAACAGTTAAAAATGAGAAAATTAAATGAATATAATGGCATATAGAGGCCAATAAGTAGTATTTTACTGCCCCTGCTGTTTAAAATATGAATTATACTTGAGTAGTGTGACAAAATTACTATTTAGACTTTATAAGATTACTATTTTTAACATTTACAATCACATTAAGTCAAATTTCATCTATTGAAGACACTTCACATCAATGCTAGCAATGTGGTAAATCATGATAAACTATGGTAAATCATGCTAGAATCACGGTACTGTATGGCAGTGTTGGGAATCCTAATCAAACACACCTGATTCAACTCATCAGCTCATAATCACATAGGTTAATGAGCTGATGAGTTGAATCAGGTGTGATTGATTAGAGAGACAGAGAAAACGGGTCCTTCAGGACAGGTTTGGGAACCACTGCTCTATGGTAAATCATCCTAGAACGTAGTAAATCATACTAGAACATGGTAAATCATGGTAAATCATGCTATATTCATTGTAAATCATACTGGAATATGGTAAATCATGAAAAATCACACTAAAATGTGGTATATCATGGTAAATCATGCTAAAACATGGTCTATTCCATCTATGATGTCAGTGGTTAAATGCTTGCTACATAAAACTTAATGTCTTTTGATGCTTGTGTGGTTAAAAATCTTAAATGCCTTAACTGCTTGAACACCGTTAAATGCTGCTTGCAGCTTTAATTATTAGGTGTTCAAGCACGAAGTGCTGAAAACCTATTGTTTCTGTACTGATTTTTATTAGGTGTTCAAGCACGAAGTGCTGAAAACCTATTGTATTTGTACTGATTTTTAGGTGTTCAAGCACGAAGTGCTGAAAACCTATTGTTTCTGTACTGATTTTTATTATTATTATTATTATTCTCCGCTAAAACGCATCGTGCAGACCAAACCGTAAGTGCTAGAGACTTGAAACTTTGTCAGATGGTAGTACAAAAATCGAGGAGAGGTTATCAAATTATGAGCCCGATTGGCCCATAGGTGGCGCTATAGGTCGCCCAGGCCCCCGTTAAAACACGCCCTTTGTACATGGCCCCTCTGTTGAAGAGGGTTTGGCAGCAGACCGGGATGAACTATAGTCACACAGGGTGAGCTGCTCTACCACGGTCACCTCGGGACTCGATCATGAAGCTAGCGCTGAAGCGGTCACATATGGAGGAAGCCAATGGCTTCAACTACCATATACCCCAGGAGCCTCTGAAAGATCTTTCAGTGGGACCCTTTCTCACTTCAAACACCAGCTGAACACATTCTCATTGGAGAGACGTGTTAGACCGAGTCCATCTCCAAAACTGAAAAAGAGATACTAAGCCCGTGAGCGAGATTACTCTCTTCCAGTTGACCTGAAGACCCAACGGGCTCTGGAGCACTCGAAGGGAAGGACACTGTACTGATACTCCACCCTTACACGCAACCCACAGGATGGCCTGCGGTGCGAAAGGTAGAGATCTGTTTTTAAGCACATGTCTTTCAGGTCGGAGCTGCAGACCAATCTTGGGCCAAGATGGTCACGACCCACCACCTAGTAGCACGATGAACGAGTTTACAACTGGCCTTCGTACCGGCTGGAGGAGCGGCTATATCAAATCCTTCGCCAGCAGGATAAGATAAGCACGCACAAGTCAGGAGCACTGCTCAACACTCGGTGTGATGAATATCACTGAATTTTCAGGAGCACGTCTGCTCAACACCTAATGTGATGACTATCACTGACTTGAGCAGGGTAGCCGAGCCTGAGGTGGGGCAGCAAAGTAGAGAGAGTGGTGTTAGTGTGCTGTGCAACACTTACCTGTCTCCACAAGCGGCAGGGGGCGCGTGAGAAGGCGGATGACCGGGTCCTCGAACGCACCAAGCTGCCTGCTGGCGACCAAGGGGGAGCTGAGGGGTGTAAGGCTATACAGGGTCACACCCGCCAGACTGGCCCTCTTGGGACCCAGGCACAGATGAAATTGCTCTCTCTTTGAAGTGTGGGTACCGCTTGCTCTGGTTCTTTTTTTTTTTTTTTTTAGGGAGCCAGCGGCGGAACAGACACACACACAAACAAAGGCTCCACCCGGCCCTCACCCGGGGGGAGGGAGTGATCGTGCCACTCCAAGAGCATCTCATCCATTCCTGGGCGGTCCGCTCCGGAATGCATTCGCTGTCGCTTGCCACCTGGCTTGGCAGCGCCTGGAGCGGACTGGGCGTCTGTACTGCAGCCGGCTCCATGCTGAGGCCTGGGAGGAGGCTGCTGCGGAGGGAGCAGCGGCCGGGGAACGCCCACGGCGACGAGCAGGCGGAGGAGCTGCCACCGGTGGCGGGTGGAGGCAGCAGCTGGCCACCGGGGCAGGATGTGCCGGATGACCTCAGTCTGCGCTTGAGCGGCAGAGAACTGTTGGATGCAGTTCTCCACCGCGTCGCCGACCAGGAAGCGAACCTTGTCCGCATCCGCCATACCAACCAGGCTGAGCCAACGAAGGCGCTACTGGACCACCAAGGTGGACATCACCAGACCGATCACGCACGCTACGACACTCATGCCCCGGAGGGTGAGGTCGGATGCAGTGCGGTGCTCACCTATGAGCGCACGGTCTGGATTACCCTTGTGCATGCCATGGGTGCCCTAGCCTGCAGCAACGCCATGGCACGCAAGAGGAAACGGCTTGCCCACAGGCTTTGTAAGCTCTGCCCGTCGGAACGGACGAAAACTCACAGGCCTTAGGGGGGAGACGAAAATCCCCCCAAAAGGCAGCGGCCGCCGGAGACAGGTGCACCTGTGTCGACAGACCGCTCCAATGGAGGGACACCTCGCAACCCTTCACCGTTCCTCCATCAAGGGTAATGAGGGGGAAAAGCTACTCAGGCAGTTTCTGGAAGAGAAAGATGCTGTTCACCACCTGATAAGCTCTCCATGCATTTCGGGAAAGAAAGGCACTGGGGCGGCGAGCTGAGAACCAGCGCGGCCCGCCCCAAGATACCAAACTCCAGATTCCAACCGAGACTGAACGGGACACGGTGGAGGTTCCACTCGAGCCCGGCAGCCTCGGCGGCCCGTTTCAGCATAGCTGATAATTCTGGATCCGGCTCGGGCAACATTGAACTACCGGAGGGAGACGATGCAGCCGAGTCATCATCTCTAGAAGTCAGCTCACCCTCCGATGCTGCAATCGGCGTCCTGTCCTCCAGGGGAGCCCTGAGTGAAACCGCTGGCCCACCCATTACAGATGGACCAGCTGACAACAGAGGAGGCTCCAGTGGTTGCAGTGGAAGGGAGGAGTGAGGAGCCCACAGGGAATGGTTACCGGGCGGAACATCCAACACTATCCTCCGGTCACCCATCCCACACAGCACCCGAGGGTGGGGCATGGTAATGGGGACTCGCTCTCCGCGAACGAAGGCGAGTCTCGCCCTCAACACTGCGACAGTCATGTTCCCACAGTGAAAACATGAGCTGTCCACAAAAGCTGTCTCAGCGTGCTGTAAGCCCAAACACGTGACACAACAGTTGTGACCATCAGAGAGAGACAGGGAACGACCGCACCCAGAAATGCACGGGCGGAATGACATCTTGAAAAAGACGCAAACGCACCCGTGTTGCTCTTTCAGAAAATAGGACAGTCACCAGTGCCGGAGCACACAGGGGAATGACCGCGGCAACACTGAACAGAGAACTGAAACAGTGAAGCACTCACTTTTCCGCCCTCTAACCAGCCATCAACACACACAAACATTTAGAAATTTGTTGCTGTTAAAACAGCAGTTGAGAGCTCAAAGCTCGCGATCACCGCTGCACTCGCGCTGTAGAACACCAGCACTGGGAGAGTCTTCCTGAAGAAAACCGACACACTCGCTTGTTGTAGACAACAGCACTCTCAGACACATCAAACGATCGGCTCCGAAGCGAAAGGCAACTAGTGCGTGCATCCACTTCCGTATTTATACCCGCGCCGCGGGGGCGGAGTGTGTGATGCGAATCACGCACGACAATTACATTGGCTCGTTCAATAGTACTCGAAGAGGATAGGCTCTCTAGCGAGATCCCAATTCAGTCGACCGTCGACTACGTCTGACGTTATCGACTGAAAGGGAACTAAGTGGTGTCTCTTCATCAATATCAATGACAATTGGCTCTGTAGGTTGGTCTTCAAAATTAAAATTAATGAATGGAGTCTGGGCTGTGAACAAAGCCACAGAAGGCTGTACAGAGGGCAGAGACTGGACTGGGGATAGAGCGACTGGAGACTGGACTGGGGATAGAGCGACTGGAGACTGGACTGGGGATAGAGCCACTGGAGACTGGACTGGGGATAGAGCCACTGGAGACTGGACCTGGGATAGAGCCTGTGACGGGGCGCATAGCTATCGTCACGGCAGCGATATGCTGCCTATTCCAGTACACAAAGACTGAGTGCAAATGTGACCTGTATGTGTTTGTCTAGCACATTAATGTCTTCTGTTAATATTTATACTGTTACAAGGGTTAATCTAGCCTTTCACTACAAAATCTCATATATCCCGTAGCTTTTGTGTGCACACTTTTAACAGCTAATACTGCAGTGATTTATATGCTATAGCTACTTCCATCAATACATATCTTGCCGGTTTAAAGAAAATCATGTCATTTACGTTACAGTCATAATCAGTTACAATAATCACGCAACACATGTTTTCAGTATGTATCCGTTTATTTAGTTTAAGAGAAACATAGCTTTGACATACCATCTTTGTCGTACTGACGTCTCCGGTGTGTTTGTGTAAAGGAAAATTTGCCGCGATTGTGGGGTTTAAATGACGCTATGACTTCCGGGTCAATAGCAAATGACCCGGAGTTTGAGTTATTTATTTGTAGCTGTAGAATATGACTTGTTGCTTGTCAATTGTTAGCTGAAAATGTAGAAATAATATTCTGTAATTTTCTAGTTTCATAGAAGTAGCATTTTAGCTGTTTTTAAGCATTTGTCTTTGTCAGCTGAGCCACCCCTGCTCCATAATCATGTGTTGGTATGTTCCAATTCCAGGGGTGACCTCAGGACTATAAAGTTTAGTGTTGTCATTCTGTCGGGAGGAGCGTGAGTGAGAGGACATAAGTCTGTCTTTACGTTAAATATAGTGACTTGTGTTAAGGTCAATTTTCAAACAGCTGTAACATTTGATTGTTGTTGTTGTTGTTGTTGTTTTTTTGACTCATGTCAATTTGCTTTATTTACTAAACAGTTTTTTTTCTTTTTTTGTTTTGTTAATTTTTTATTGCCTTGCATTGGCCTTAACTGGGAAAAATAAAAAATATCCCATCTGAACCAAACTCATCCAACCTCTCCTGAGTGCTTTCATCTGCTCACGACAATTCAGTCACGTCTACCCATAACATTTGGTGGCAGCGGTTTCCGGGTAAACAGTGTCCGAGCAGCACTCGGGGAGTCAAGATGGACAATCAAGACAGAGGTGCGGCACCCCCTAGAGATGGTTCAGCTATGGGTGCTAGGCCTAAATCCACAGAGTCATCCAAGCATCACACTCCGGTGGTCGAAGACAGGACAGATCGCTTGGAGAGGATTGTAAGAACTATGGTGGAGTCTCAGCGGCATCAGCAGGACCAGTTAGAGGCAGAGGCGCTTCGACAAGATCGGAGATGGTAAGGTATGGAGCATCAATTCAAGCAACTACAGCAACTGGTGAGAGGCGACCCAGCATTAACACAGGCGACGAAGCAGCCACTCACCGGACTGCAACAGATGGACCCGCCCAGCTCCCGCCCTGCGACAGTCTTTGATCCACTCAACATGCCTTTTCTGGATGTACCAACTCCTCAGCCACATCCAGATCAGCATCCAGTACCAGGGATGCAGAGCTCCCTCAACTCCACTGCTCTCGGCCTTGCCACACCTCTAAACCTCCAGCGGGGGTGGAAACCCCCTAGGATGTCCTCGTATGAAGAGGATGAAGATATTGAACACTATTTGACCACCTTCGAAAGGCTGGCAGCGGTGAGTCAGTGGCCCCATGAGACTTGGGCATTGTACCTTGTGCCCTTGTTGAATGGTAAGGCCAGATCTGCCTATGTAGCCATGTGTGTTGAAGACAGCCAGGATTACATGAAAGTGAAGCAAGCCATTCTCAACAAGTTCAACATCAGCACTGAGACTTACCGCCAGCGTTTCCGCTCCAAGTCAATCAAGGAGGGGGAGACGGCGAAAGAACTGCAAGCCCGGCTAAAGGACCTGATGGAGAAATGGCTAGTTCCAGAGACTCAATCTAGGGAACAAGTGTGCGACCAAATTGTGCTGGAGCAGTTCCTGGGCATGCTGTACCCTGAGCTTCAAGTATGGGTGAGGGAACGCACCCCGGTTTCGTCGGTGCAAGCAGCAGATCTGGTGGAGACCTTCATGGCTGCCAGACAATCCAGAAGAGGCTATCATCTGGGTCTACAACAACAGGACTGGAAAAGACCCTACCAAGCAGCCCAAAGAGAGCCAGAAATGACAGTCCCTGGTAGGTCTGCGGGTGGTAATAGTCGTGTGTTTAGACCATCCAATAGCCCCAATGTTAGCCCCGCTCCAACTGGAACACCTAGAGTACCTATATGTCACGGTTGTGGTCAACAAGGTCACATCAGGCCCAATTGTACACTGAAGAAAGTTTCTGATTCCAGACTATGTTACCTACCTGGCCCTAGCAAGCACTTACCTTGTGTGTCTTCTGATGTTACTGTCCCTGTGAAGATAAGTGGAAAGATGGTCCAGGCTTTGGTTGACTCAGGAAGTAGTCAGTCTTTCGTGCTTCGCTCTTGTTTGAGGTCTGATTTCCAGCCTGTGGGCAAAGTGAGAGTCCGTTGTGTCCATGGTGATGAGTCTGAGCACCAGACCAGTGAGGTTCTCATAGATATTAATGGCCAAAAATATTTGTTAACCGTAGGGATTTTGGATAAATGCCCTTACGCAGTGATTTTAGGCCAGGATGTGCCAGTTCTTACAGAGCTATTGCAGAGTGTTAACACAGTCAGTGCTTATGTTACAACTAGAGCACAGGCCAATACCAAAATAGACTCCAATGTGTGGTCAGAGTTACCATTTGAGAATTGTCCTGGTGATAAACCTAAAAAGTCCAAGGCAGAGAAGCGTAGAGCAAAGGTGGCAGGTACATTGGTGCAGGAAAGTCTGTCCTTTCCACAGCTAGTGATCATTGAAGTATTTGAAGACTTCAAGAAGCTTCAACAGGAAGACCCCACACTTAGCTCTTGCTTTTCTTCTGTTAAGACCGATGATGAGGCTAGGGATGCCATGAGGGAGGGTGACAGGTGTTTTGTTATTAATAATGGGAAACTGTATCGGGTGAGTACAGACACAGAGCAGTTAGTGGTTCCTAAGACTCTAAGAGCCAAAGTGTTACACCTAGGTCATAGTATTCCATGGTCAGGACATCTAGGCAGGGAGAAGACTGAGAAGAGAATCCTGCAAAGATTTTATTGGCCAGGTGTTAACAGGGACATAGCAGAGTACTCTAGGTCTTGTCCAGAGTGCCAGTTGTCTGCTCGCTCCAAAAGAGGCTTAAAAGCTCCCCTCATCAGTCTCCCAATTATTGACACGCCTTTTAGTCGCATCGCTATGGATGTAGTTGGTCCCTTAGAGAGGAGTAGGGCAGGGCACCGCTATATCTTGGTAATTTGCGATTACGCAACACGTTACCCTGAAGCATTCCCCCTCAGAAATACTAAGGCAAGGCAAGTGGCCAATAGTTTGATTCAACTTTTCTCCCGTGTGGGTGTCCCCAAAGAAATCTTAACTGATCAGGGAACTAATTTCACCAGTAAGGCATTGAGACAGGTGTACTCCCTGTTAGGGATTCGGGGCATTAAAACCACACCCTACCACCCGCAGACCGACGGTATGGTTGAGAGATTCAATCAGACCCTGAAGTCGATGCTGCGGAAGTTCGTGTCGGAATCAGGAACTGACTGGGACCAGTGGCTTCCTTACCTATTGTTTGCCTACAGAGAGGTACCGCAGGCATCCACCGGGTTCTCCCCCTTCGAACTCTTGTTCGGGCGGGAAGTGAGAGGCCCACTTGACATTCTCCGAGAGAGTTGGGAGGGGGACGCTCCTCATCAGCCAACCAACATTGTGAGTTATGTCCTGAAAATGCGAGAGAAGCTGGAACAGCTGAGTTCTAGGGCTCACCAACATCTGGCTCAGGCTCAAACGAGGCAGAAAACGTGGTATGATCGGACAGCACGTAGTCGCACCTTTGTGTCCGGACAGAAAGTGCTGCTGCTGTTGCCTTCATCAGAAAGCAGTTTGCTGGCGAAGTGGCAAGGCCCTTTCAAGGTACTTCGCAAGGTCGGTGAGGTTACCTATGAAATCTCAGATTTCAGACAGACGTCGCTCTAAACAGATCTTCCACGTGAACCTCTTAAAACAATGGATTGATCGAACATCTTCTGTCCAAGATCAGCTGTGGGCGCGGACCGTGGAAGAGGAAGAAGAACCGTTGGAGCAGTACTTTCCTACTGTGGGCGGCGAGTCAACCAACCCCTCCGTTACCCATTTGACAAATGAACAGCAGGAGGACCTAAAGAAAATCATCCCAAGAGGCCTGTTCCGAGACCAGCCAGGGCGAACCGACGTCATCACCCACGACATCCGGCTGACTTCTCCAGGTCCTATCCGGCAGACCACCACCAGGGTTCCAGCGCGACTGATCCCCGCGCTGAAGCAGGGGGTGGTGGCGATGCTGGAAATGGGGGTGATCGAGACATCACACAGCGAGTGGTGCAGTCCCGTGGTCCTGGTACCAAAAAAGGATGGGGGGCTCCGCTTCTGTGTGGACTTTTCGAAGCTGAATACCATCTCAGCTTTTGATCCATATCCCATGCCTCGTGTAGACGAGCTGGTAGAGCGCCTGGGAAAGGCTGAGTTCCTCAGCACCTTGGACTTGTGTAAAGGGTACTGGCATGTGCCACTCAATGCCCAAGCACGAGAACTGACCGCCTTCAAAGCTCCATCTGGATTATTCCAGTTTTAAGGTCATGCCCTTTGGCCTTCATGGAGCAGCAGCAACATTCCAGCGTCTCATGGATGAAGTGCTGAGGGGCGCTGAGGACCATGCCGCTGCTTATATTGATGATGTCATCATTCACAGTTCATCGTGGGAAGAACATCTTCAACATCTTAGTGATGTCTTCCGAAGGATTCGTCAGGCCGGGTTGGTAGTGAATGCCAGCAAATGCCAGCTTGCCCGGGCTGAAGTGTGCTACTTGGGATATGTCCTGGGTTGCGGTACTATACGTCCTCAGGTCAGCAAGGTGGAAGCCATCCGCAACTCCCAGCCGCCTACAACCAAGAAGGGGGTTAGATCTTTTCTGGGGTTGGTCGGATGGTACCGGCGCTTTATTTCCAACTTTTCAAGCCGGGCAGCTCCCTTGTCAGATCTCACTCGTAAGACCAGCCCCAATAAGGTGGTCTGGACTGCGGAGTGCCAGGCAGCTTTCCACGACCTTAAGGAGAGTATGTGCCAAGAACCAGTTTTACAGAGTCCTGACTTTTCCTTACCCTTCACGGTGCAAACCGACGCTTCGGGCATTGGACTGGGAGCAGTGTTGTTGCAGGGTGAGGGGGAGGACAAAAGACCCATACAGTTTGTGAGCCGCAAACTGTTCCCTCGCGAGACTCGGTACTCCACCATTGAAAAGGAGTGCCTTGCCATCAAGTGGGCTCTGGACACTTTAAAATATTACCTTGTTGGCAAAGAGTTTGTCTTGGAGACAGACCACAGGCCCTTGCAATGGCTACACCGTATGCGTGACTTTAATTCCAGAATCACCCGATGGCACCTGTCCTTGCAGCCATACAGGTTTACTGTGAGGTATAGAGCGGGAAAGGATAACGTTATTGCTGACTTTCTTTCACGTCATGAGATGGACCTAGACGTTCTCTCTTAAGGGGGGGGGGTGTGTGACGGGGCGCATAGCTATCGTCACGGCAGCGATATGCTGCCTATTCCAGTTCACAAAGACTGAGTGCAAATGTGACCTGTATGTGTTTGTCTAGCACATTAATGTCTACTGTTAATATTTATACTGTTACAAATCTGGTGTTAATCTAGCCTTTCACTACAAAATCTCATATATCCCGTAGCTTTTGTGTGCACACTTTTAACAGCTAATACTGCGGTGATTTATATGCTATAGCTACTTCCATCAATACATATCTTGCCGTTTTAAAGAAAATCATGTCATTTACGTTACAGTCATAATCAGTTACAATAATCACGCAACACATGTTTTCAGTATGTATCCGTTTATTTAGTTTAAGAGAAACATAGCTTTGACATACCATCTTTGTCGTACTGACGTCTCCGGTGTGTTTGTGTAAAGGAAAATTTGCCGCGATTGTGGGGTTTAAATGACGCTATGACTTCCGGGTCAATAGCAAATGACCCGGAGTTTGAGTTATTTATTTGTAGCTGTAGAATATGACTTGTTGCTTGTCAATTGTTAGCTGAAAATGTAGAAATAATATTCTGTAATTTTCTAGTTTCATAGAAGTAGTATTTTAGCTGTCTTTAAGCATTTGTTTTTGTCAGCTGAGCCACCCCTGCACCATAATCATGTGTTGGTATGTTCCAATTCCAGGGGTGACCTCAGGACTATAAAGTTTAGTGTTGTCATTCTGTCGGGAGGAGCGTGAGTGACAGGACATAAGTCTGTCTTTACGTTAAATATAGTGACTTGTGTTAAGGTCAATTTCCAAACAGCTGTAACATTTGATTGTTGTTGTTGTTGTTGTTTTTTTGACTCATGTCAATTTGCTTTATTTACTAAACAGTTTTTTTTTCTTTTTTTTTCTTTTGTTAATTTTTTATTGCCTTGCATTGGCCTTAACTGGGAAAAATAAAAAATATTCCATCTGAACCAAACTCATCCAACCTCTCCTGAGTGCTTTCATCTGCTCACGACAATTCAGTCACGTCTACCCATAACAGAGCCACTGAAGACTGAACAAAGGGCGAATCCACTGGAGGCTGGGCAACATTTACAGGGTCACAGTCTTTTTCTTGAAATGAAAAGAACAGAACTATAATGACAAAACTGTGATTTAATAAGTAGTGTTGAGTTTAAATTGTTGATTTCTCAAATTTAATCAATTCTCATTTAGAAAATCTCATTCTAAAATCCCAAGAATTAACCTTTTACTCTATGCTGAGTATGCTCTATTCTGATTTAAGCTTGAAGCACACTTTGAGTTGCTGAATCATTCTAAGGAACTCAACACATTTGAAGACTATATACTTACACTGGAAAAGATTCCAAACACTTACACACAGACATTAATGTAGACTCACTGTAATCACAGACTGAACACAACTGTACTGACTCTATACATTTGGGCATGATGAGTTATAATCTGTCATGTACTGGATTTTATTTGGTAAATGTGTTTCCATATTAGTTTATGTGCATGTTTTCATGCAAAATGCACATAAAAATAGGTGGATGGACACATAGCGAGGTTTCAAACATGCAAGACCGATGGAGAGGGGGTTTGTAGTCACTAATAATACAAATTTCAACTGATAAAAATGTTTATTTAATGTTATCCATGTTATATTTCATCTTAACTAACAATGTGAACTTTCAAAAATATCCATTATTTCATCAAGTTTTAAATGCATCATTATGCATGAATTCTAGAAGAGTCTTTAGACTTTAGGCTTTAGAGTCTTTACAGGCTTTCCTGTAGCTCAACAGTAGAGTGTTGGCGCTAGCAACGCTCATGGGTTCGATTCCCAGGGAAAGCAAGAACTGACAAAATGTAAAATGTGTACCTTGAATGCAATGTAAGTCGCTTTGGATAAAAGCGTCTGCCAAATGCATAAATGTAAATGTCTTTACATGCAAGACCCATAATTTTCAGATCAACATACTACTTATTTTCTCTCAGGCTAGTAGCAAATTAAATTAAATTAAATGTGGAGGATATTAACTGTGAAAAGAGGATTGACAGGCCAGTTTATGGTGTCCATTAAAGACACAGTTTTATGACTGGATAGTATGTCCTAAAGCTTGGCTACTCTTGTCTCACACACTCAAAAGTATGTACTTTTTCTTCACAAAAAGAGCACATACTTTTAGGGCATGGAATAAGTAGGCAAACTGGGACGCAGGGATTCTTAACAAGCCTTAAGATCAAATTTAACAATCAGGCCAAAAATTATGATAATTTATCAATAAAAGGTAATGCATATGGCCAATTCAAAATCAAAAACTTGCTCAAGTCATACTGTGGTAGTAACTTACCAGATTATCAAAAGGTGATGTCCAAAGGACATACAATGTACAGAACGGTTTGATTCCATGATCTGAAATTGACCCAGTAGAAGTGCTCTCTATAGCATTTGAAGAAGTAGCTTCCTGGATTCTGAACACCTCACTGGCCATTTCATCTTTTCCAATAAAATCAAACAAGACCTAAAACAAAGAGCCCATGATGACAAATATTAATAAAATAAAGAAATCCAGAAATGAGGAAAAATAACTAAATAAAACATCTATGAAAAAAAACCTTAATCCTTCTTCACATCTCCATTTGGATATTTGGCTTTCAGATATTCTCCATCTAGAGGTTCAACACGGGCTGCCATTCGCTGGCGTCTTTCCTCAATGGCCTAAAAAAAATATGAATATGTATGTATATATATATATATATATATATATATATATATATATATATATATATATATATATATATATATAAAGAAAATTAAACAATAAAATATTTAGTGGCAGCACTAACCTTTTTGCGCTTTTCTTCCAGAACCTCGTAGCAGCGCCTCCTTCTGTCCTGCAATACCATATATGTAATACACATTTTTGGTTTTAAACAAAATTGAACCTTGGCAAGCAAACTGCGAATAGTCAAAAATGACCTTTTCTATATCTGCCAACAAAGAAGCATTATATTCTTCATCTTGCTGGGAACGTACAGCTCGCCACTCCTGAAGGAAATAAATTACAACTATGAGTCACAAATCAGTCATATTTACAACCATTGACAACATCAAAAATAACTTCACTCACACAGAGATTTACAGATTCTGTAGTCTCAGCACTGAAGGAGGTTTCATCAAGTGCTGTAGTGCTGGATGATTGTTGTGAGTTCTGGGGAATGGCTGCGGATGGTGTCATTACCTAAGAGAAGACAAAAAAATATAATGACAAAGAATTTGTTAGAGCCACTGCACAGTAAAGAAGTTACTTGAACTGTCACCTAACATTAAATGTGCACTGTGCATAAACATATAATTTATATTAAGGTTAAATGAAAGGCCAATTCAACTGGACATGTCTTAAAGAAATGTCACATTCATTTAAACATTTAGGGCCAGATTTACTTAACAGGACAAATTAGCATAAAAACACAATCCCATAAATGCACTGATGGATTATACAGTTCTGTGGCATATTTACATAAAATTACATTAAAGCTATAGTATACGATGTTAAAAATCGGTCGAGAAAGCCTGAGACGTTAGGGAAGTTTTAAAAAACTCATCCCACCCCTCCACATACACACCCCTCCCCTCTGTGCTACCTGATCCCTCCCACCGGGAAACGAATTGAACAACGTCACTCAGTCAAGCTGTGATCACCGGTAGTAAACATAGGAACTGAGACGTATGCTGTGTCAAGGACTTAGAGAAATATATTACTTTGACCCTTGATAGGCGATCGCGATGCTAAACGGCTAACATTCCAATGCCGACTGGCAGCATGAGCAAGTTGTCAAACTGATAAAAAGCTATTTATGTAACACGTCACACCATAAAAGTATAAATAAATGTTTACCTGCTCAACAAAACGTCAGCCGTGTCAGCGTCGGTCTTCAGTCCCAGATCTCCCTGAAGCTTCCTCCAACAGTCAATGGTGGACCCTGTATTTATCCTACTCAAAGTTCGGCGTTCTTCACTTTTTTTTTTTTTTAATCTCTGCTTGTTCCTCTAATGACTTTCTCTTTCGTCTTAACTTTACTGTAGTGGCAAGCAGGGGACGCTTGCTGCTGTCTTTTTTTTATTTATCCATTGCTGATATGCTACTTAGCTAGCTACCATAGACTGTCAGCTGCTTACACGCACAATTTCATGTCGCAGGAGGGGGGCGGGTGCAGTGGGGTGGAGACGTGAGCGCCAGGCGGAGTTTCAAGTGGAGCTGGTAATTGGATGAGAGCAGTTGACCAATGTAAGCTGTCCGGCCGGACAGCTTACATTGGTCAACTTTTTTGCGGCTGTACAGCCAATAGAGTGAATGGATTTTTTTCATTCTTTTTTCTATTCATATTGTTAGGATTGTACTATATAACCATAACCAGCATCTAAACGAAGATATTAATAATGAACAATCTTTGAAATCGTATACCCTAGCTTTAAATAACTTCACTCACACACAGATTTACAGATTCTGTAGTCTCAGCACTGAAGGAGGTTTCATCAAGTGCTGTAGTGCTGGATGATTGAGGTGAGTTCTGGGGAATGGCTGCGGATGGTGTCATTACCTAAGAGAAGACAAAAAAATACAATGACAAAGAATTTTTTAAGAGTTACTGCACAGTAAAGAAGTTACTTGAACTGTCACCTGGTTTCACAGACAAGGCTTAAGGCTAGTCCCAGACTAAAATGCATGTTTGAACTGTCTCAACTGAAAATATCTTGCTCTGACAGATGTTAAAATATGTCAGCTCCATTGTTCTTTCACAATATGCACACATGTAACATTTTCTTGCACATCATTTTAACTAAGGCCTATTGGCTTAAGCTAAGGCCTGTCTGTGAAACCGGGCCTTAATGTGCACTATGCAGAAACATATAATTTGTATTAAATTTAAATTAAAGGCCAATTCAACTGAACATGTCTTAAATAAATGTCTCGTTCATTTAAACATTTAGGGCCAGATTTACTAAACAGGACAAATTAGCATGAGAACACAATGCACTGATGGAAGTGTAAAGTTGAAAATACACATAAGCAACATAAAATAAACAACAGCTCATCAGCTAATCATATACTGTATGTAATAGATCAGGTTTAATATACAGATCACTACCAAGTTTGGTTAACAATAAGTAACATTTCCTGTTTTTAAAAGGATTATTTATTTCCCTGTATTTAAAATACGTTTATGCCCACCAAGAAAATACAATAAGAAAGTATAATAAGAAAATCATTGCAGTGTAGAGAGCTCCATTGATTATGAGTTTTTGAAAGTGTACTACTTTGCATACCTCAAATTGACCTAAAGTAATAAACAGCTTCAATGATTATAATGCTAGCAATCTTTGCTCACTTTTTTAAGGTTGTATTAAGGCTTTTCATGCTACTAACTACAAAATAAAAAGTTTTTGCTTTAATAAACTCATTGAAATGTGCAGCTAAATCCAAGTGACTATGATGACCATAGCAATGGATGAAACAAAACAATCTGATACTGTGTGTCAAATCAAATGATCTGTCCATTAAGTCTTAGAGTGTAAAAACTAAATTATTGAAAAAGAAATAAAAAAACAAGAGTTCTAAAAACTTGTTTTTATGATCTGTCATGACAGTAATTTCTTTTTATGAATAAACAGGATAAGCTAATGTTTTGAGCAACCTCCGTTACAAAATGGTTTTGAAATTTATTTTGGAATTACAATTCAAATAACACTGTGTTACATCTGAAATCCTTATGTATCAAGTATTTATTTACCCAATCCCATGTTCGCAGCCCGTTCAAGCTCTGACGGTAAAATCTCAATCTCTGGGCCAGAGAGGAGGAAAAGGTGTATTTGCCAGACAGAATTTTCTTGCCTTCCCGGTGGTCCTGGCATACACAAAAATACACAGTTAAATAATATCTTAAACATTGGTAAATCACTGTTAATT
The DNA here is from genome assembly GCF_051911475.1 of Siphateles boraxobius. Lineage (NCBI taxonomy): Eukaryota > Metazoa > Chordata > Actinopteri > Cypriniformes > Leuciscidae > Siphateles > Siphateles boraxobius. Next base: position 19,333,887 of record NW_027509097.1, read on the forward strand.
ATGCAAATGGCTACCATAGCAAAGCCCTACTTACTGTGAAGTCCTTGGATCTGACGCCGGAAAAGGGCGTCTAATTGAAGTAAGGAGGTTGTTATTAGTGTTGATGAGAGCTGCTGTCTGGCTCTTGAGATGCTGTTAAAAATTCTGTCAAAGATTGCTGGCGGCATCTCTTGATCTGATGACATGGTAGGCTGAGAGAAACATTGCATTTGGAAGTTTAAAAAATGTTTCAATAGAAAATTAAAAAATACGTAATAAATTGTAAGACAGAAAACAATATGATAATGAAACAAATTAAACTTACATATTACATAGATTTGTGTGGATGAGCATGTACAGGATTGTCAAAAGCTGAAGCCGTGTTAAAATTATTCAAATAATGGTTTTACTAAATATATACTGGTTTAAAGTGGATTAAATGAATGCAGGTTTGTCTCCTTGGAGGGAGATGTCATAAATACAGATTAAACAATCACTGATTCCTCTTGTTCCTAAATCATATTATATTATTTACATACAAATAACATGTACTCGAACCTTTCAGTAATTGTATTACTCCTGTTTGGTTAAAAGGATCTTGTCCTTTATACACATTGTTCTAAAAAAACCATTTTTAATTCAAATCAAGAACTATTAGAATTTGTAACTGGCTTAAAACTTTTCGAAAAAAAAGAACATACGGTAAACATACGTTTTCTCAAAAGCATCTTGGCCAGGGATTCAATATTGCCTAAAATATCAAAAATTATTTTTTCTGTTTTCATACTTGCTTCTGTCTTGAATCAAGTCTGCACAGACCGATCAGCTTATGACATTAAATTAAGCAACAGGAAAACAAAACCTGGATATTTTAGACGTAGAAATGGCCCGTAATGGTCACTCTACAGAACAGATAGCATAGCTGCTACTATAACGTACATTGCAAAGTGGAATTATTCACTGCCTACACCAGCACATACCTTTGCAGCAATATGCCACATTTTTATATTTAAAGATAAGAGAAAATTATACATTACCAGCATCGAACATGACGATGCATGGAGCCAAACAAGATAGCCATTTTATTAACATTGGTCAAAACGCTACAATAAATAACTTACTCGTTTACGTTCCTACACGAAATCCGAAGACATTTCCACTGACATGTAATGACTAACGTTAAATGGAGCAAATCCGACCATATGTAAACATGGATAAACATTTAAAATCTAAAAAATAGCCTACACCAGATAACTTCTGTCTGATATATCACTTTTGTCACAGAACCACCAGTACCACCTGTCACACCATCAACACCTGATCACCTGACTCCACCCATCCACTCGTTATCACCAGATTACTGACTCTCTTCACCTGTACACGCTCATCACTACACACATATAAACCCACACATCCCTTTACTCAGTGTCTGGTCTCGTCAGAGAAACACTAGACTCTTCCTAACAGAAGTACTCGATCATCTGTCTGCAACCTGTGACTATCCGGTTCTGGATTCCGGCCCGATCTTCCTATCATCTGCAGCCTTCAGGACTATAAGGACTTTCAACTATCGCAACACCCGTTCCAGTTCTCTGTTTCACCAGCAAGTCTGTGTTCTACCACTTCCACTCCTTCTGTGTTTGAATAAACATCACTTACCACTTCATTCCATTGTCTCTCTCCTCTGTCCGTGACAGAAGACCAGACCGACAGGATGCAAAGATCCGCAGGAGCTGAAGAGGATCCTTCACGGGTTTCTCTCCCCGATTCAGCCGCCAGCCAACCACTTCCGCCCGGCTTTCACTCTCCTTCGCCTGCCTCTCACAGTCCCATGGCCCGACCAACGACCTACACCGGTGAGGCGGAAGGTTGCAGTCGATTTCTTCTGCAATGTTCCCTCTATTTTGAGATGCAGGCACTCGCTTTCCCTACCGACCGTAGCAAAATTTCCTATTTAATTTCCCTTCTCTCCGGTCCCGCTCTCCAATGGGCCCAATCCATCTGGGAGGCTAATGGGGCACTCACTCGCTCATGGGTAGCATTCACCACCCATTTCAAAGAGGTTTTCGGCATCAGTACCTCCGCTCTCTCCGTCCATGACCAGCTGTATCGCCTCCGTCAGGGGAATTCGTCTGTCAGTGAATATGCCCTACGTTTCCGTACCCTGGCTGCCAAATGTGGATGGAACGAAACCGCACTCATCACCTGTTTCCGGCACGGATTGAATCCCACCATCCGTCAGCAAATTGCCGTCCATGATGATGTCATCGGACTGGAGAATGTTATTCAGCGTACTATCCTCATCTCTCAACGCCTCACGGCTAGTGCCCGTGACCAGTCCACTGTACACCCTCTGCCTCCAGCACCGTCAATGACCCTTCCAGTAGCAGAACCGATGCAGCTAGAAGCATACCACCTCTCCGGAACAGAATGTCAACGGCGGATCAATCTCGGTCTCTGCCTTTACTGCGGGGCAGAGGGACACCTCATCCCTCAATGTCCGGTACGTCCACCACGCCCAGCGGTAAGTGTGGTCCATATTTCTCCCATGATCTTACCATTATCACGTACTCCAGTTACAATCCTGACCCGTTCACACTGTGTTCCAGCGCACGCCCTCGTTGACACTGGCTCCTCGGGGAACTTCATTTCCCACCAGCTCCTCAAGAAACTCCGCCTTTCGAGGAGAAGTATCACGGAGAAGTTAAAGATACACACCATATTACGTAAGCCGCTGGGCCGTGGTCAGATCTGTCACCAATCCCCCGTGATCACACTGTGCATCGGAAATCTTCACCAAGAGGAAATATCTTTTCTGGTGCTGGAGGGGTCCACCGCGGATATCATCCTGGGACGCCCATGGATGTCACTACATTCACCACAGGTAAACTGGACCACTGGAGAGATCACGCAATGGAGTAATTCTTGCTTCGCCTCTTGCATTCTACCCGTCACCAAAACCTGTCATCAGAAACCTCCTCCAGGGGTGTTCCAATCCTACCCTAATCTCCACATCAACTCGACATCAATCGAAAGTCCTGAATCCAACCTGAAACGAGAGATCCCTCCTGAGTACCGGGCGTTCCAGGATGTGTTCTGCAAGCAATGAGCAACTCAATTACCTCCTCATCGGCCATGGGACAGCGCCATCGACCTGGGGCCACTCCACCTAAAGGCCGAATCTACCCTATGTCCATCCCGGAGCAGAAGGCCATGGATGAGTACATCAAGGAAGCCATACAACAACGGTTCATTCGACCATCCACTTCCCCTGCTGCATCCAGCTTCTTCGTGGGTAAAAAGGACGGAGGCTTGTGGCCGTGTATCGATTACCGTGCACTCAACGAACAGACTGTCAAGTTCCGCTATCCCCTTCCTCTGGTGCCGGCTGCTCTGGAACAGTTGCGTGGGGCCCAAATCTTCAGCAAATTAGATCTCCGAAGTGCTTACAATCTTGTGCGTATCCGAAAGGGCGACGAGTGGAAAACTGCTTTCATCACTCCATCAGGTCATTATGAATACCTCGTTATGCCATATGGGCTGTCCAACTCTCCATCCGTCTTCCAGGCCTTCATGAATGAAGTGTTCCGTGAGTTTCTACAACAATTCGTGATTGTCTACATTGACGACATGTTAATCTTTTCCAAGAATGTAGCCGAACCTCGTGACCACGTCCAACAAGTTCTACAAAAACTCAGAGACCACAAACTGTTCCTAAAATTGGAAAAATGTGAGTTCCACCAAACCACGGTTCACTTCCTCGGATACGTCATTAGCCCTCAAGGAATTCAAGTGGACCAGAGGAAGGTGGATACCATCAAAAACTGGCCACAACCCACCACAGTTAAAGAACTTCAGCGATTCCTAGGATTCGCAAACTTTTACCGCCGTTTCATCCGTCAATACAGCCTCATCAGTTCACCACTCACCTCTCTCCTCAAAGACCGGCCCAAGTCTCTGTGCTGGAATCCCAACGCTTCTCAAGCATTCCAGCAGTTAAAGAAAGCCTTCTGTTCCGCTCCCATCCTGGTTCATCCTAATCCGGAACTTCCCTTCGTGGTCGAAGTTGACGCCTCATCGACATGGGTGGGAGCCATTCTTTCCCAGCAGCAGGGGAAACCTCCAGTAATCCATCCATGTGCCTTCTATTCAAGGAAACTGTCCCCGGCGGAGCTAAATTACGACATCGGTAACCGGGAACTGTTGGCCATTAAGATGGCTCTCGAGGAGTGGAGACACTGGCTGGAGGGAGCACACCATAAAGTAGAAGTCATCACAGATCACCGCAATCTCCAGTATCTTCGAGAAGCCAAACGGCTTAATCCTCGCCAGGCCCGGTGGGCCCTCTTCTTTACCTGCTTCAACTTCCGTGTGACATATCGTCCAGGACACAAGAACTTAAAAGCGGATGCACTCTCCCGTCTTCAGGCACCCAAATCCAACATATCACCTCCAGAAATCATACTCCCTCCAGCCATAATTGTCAGCCCCATCGAATGGACCATCGACGATCACATTCGTGAGGCCACTCGTTCCGAACCAGCTCCACCGGGAGGTCCTGAGGGACGGGTTTATGTTCCATCCTCTCTACGCCTGTCCCTCATGGACTCAGTTCACACGTCTCTGGGCTCTGGACACCCAGGCAGCCAGCGAACCCTCTCACTCCTTCGCAACCAGTTCTGGTGGCCCTCCATCTCGCAGGATGTCTCCCGATACGTTCGTGGATGTTCAGTCTGTGCCACCACCAATACTCCACGTCGGCTCCCTGAGGGAAAACTAAAACCACTACCCATACCCCGTCGTCCATGGTCCCATCTGGGCATTGACTTTATGACCGACCTCCCATCATCGGATTCTCATACCTGCATCCTGGTGGTAGTCGACCGTTTTTCCAAAGCATGCAAACTCATTCCTTTGAAGGGTCTTCCCACTGCCTTCGCAACTGCCAATCATCTATTCCATGTATTCCGTCACTTTGGTCTGCCTGAAACCATTGTGTCCGATAGAGGTCCCCAATTCATATCTCAAGTCTGGCGTGCCTTCTTCAGATTACTCGGTGTCTCAATCAGCTTATCCTCGGGGTACCATCCACAATCAAACGGCCAGACTGAACGCAAGGTACAGGAGATCGGGAGATACCTGCGAACTTACTGCCACCAGAACCAAGACAGCTGGAGCCGCTTCCTCCCATGGGCCGAGTATGCAAAGAAACTCACTACGCCAGGACACCACCGGTCTCACCCCATTTCAATGCATACTCGGGTACCAACCTCCTGACGGTTCTCCTGACCAGGGGAAAAGAGAAGTCCCAGCTGTCAACACCTGGTTCGAAGAGAGTGAGAGGGTATGGGACTCAGCACACGTCCACCTCCAGAGAGCAGTGCGAAGACACCAGAGCCAGGCCAACACCAAAAGAGGACCCACACCCAAATACCAACCAGGGCAAAAGGTCTGGCTCTCGACCAGAGACATCCGTCTTCGTCTGCCCTGTCGAAAGCTGAGTCCCCGCTACATAGGTCCCTTCACCATCGAGAGGCAGGTCAACGAGGTCACCTACCGTCTTAACCTTCCCTCAAACTACCGGATCGCACCATCCTTTCATGTCTCGCTATTGAAACCATTCACTGAACCTCTTGTGTCCTCTTCCCCAGAATCGGATGGTGCTAACATGCCTCCTCCAGAAGTTGAAGAAGAGAACATCATCTACCGTGTACGGGACATCCTGGATTCCCGTCGACGGGGCCACCTCCTACAATATCTCGTGGACTGGGAGGGATACGGCCCCGAGGAGCGCACGTGGGTCGCTAGGGACAACATCCTGGACCCATCCCTCCTTACCCAGTTCCACGAGTCTCTGCCCAGCTCCTAGAGGTCGAGGCCGGCCCCGTCGACGAACAACCGGGGCGTCAGGAGCCGCCCCTGGAGGAGGGGGTACTGTCACAGAACCACCAGTACCACCTGTCACACCATCAACACCTGATCACCTGACTCCACCCATCCGCTCGTTATCACCAGATTACTGACTCTCTTCACCTGTACACACTCATCACTACACACATATAAACCCACACATCCCTTCACTCAGTGTCTGGTCTCGTCAGAGAAACACTAGACTCTTCCTAACAGAAGTACTCGATCATCTGTCTGCAACCTGTGACTATCCGGTTCTGGATTCCGGCCCGATCTTCCTATCATCTGCAGCCTTCAGGACTATAAGGACTTTCAACTATCGCAACACCCGTTCCAGTTCTCTGTTTCACCAGCAAGTCTGTGTTCTACCACTTCCACTCCTTCTGTGTTTGAATAAACATCACTTACCACTTCATTCCGTTGTCTCTCTCCTCTGTCCGTGACAACTTTGATATTACAATTTATCAAACATTACGACAAAATGAAAAACATAAACGTATTTATTATGGGGCTAATGAGATGATACGACGGTATCTGACAACTTACCTTAATAAACGGTTAATTGACAACGCAAAACAATCCCGTGATTTGCAAATAAAGCAGTTACTATTCCATTGTTAATAACTTACACAGTCACTTTTACAGTAATTTTATTACCTGAAAACCAGGTCAGGCCGTTGCCGTTCTTCTGAGATTTTTTGGCGCGCTCCTCGAAGACAAAATGGTTTGAAAAGGCGTGGCTTAGCAAAGGGGTGGTTTGAGTAAACAATTAAGATATCTATCAAATAATTTCAACTAATGCGAAGGTTCATTCAAGATATCTACACTGAAATTCTTCCTAGTCACAAAGCTGAATGCAGATATCTCCAAAGAAAGATCCTCCTAGTCAAAAAGCAGACTGAGATATCTATAATTAAATTGAATATATCTTTACATGAGTTTTGACTAGGACGAGTTCCAATTCAAGATATCTCTAATTAAGTTTTGCCTAGTCAAAAATCCAGTTCAATATATCTACAACTGCAATTTGACTAGTTATAAATTACTTAGAATATAATTACTACATATTTTTGGATATCTTTAAAAACGATGAATTGATATATCCAATTTGATTATGACTAGACAAACCCCAGTTAGAGATATCTCAAATTATAATTTGCACTAGTGTCGATTCAATTAGAGATATCGGTAATTGAATTGCCAATAGTGCAAATTATAATTTGAGATATCTCTAATTAGAAATCCAGCGGAAATAATTTTTTTACAGATATGTTTATTTACAATTTCTACTAGTCAAAACTCATTTGTAGATATCTGAAAATATTTTCCAACTGAAGTCAATGGAAGAATATGACTAGTCATAAAAGCATTATAGATATCTGTAATGTATATTATGACTAGTCAAATTAACATTGCAGATATCTTCAATGCATATTATGACTAGTCACAATCACATTGTAGATATCTTAATTGCAATTACAACGAGTCAAAATTGCAGAAGAGATATCTGGAACTGGAATTATGACTAGTCAAAACTGATTTATGACTAATACGGGAAGGAGTATTTAATGTTAAAATGGCTTGCCATACCTACAGTACCCACAGTACCTGTTAGTGATGTTACGTATGACACTGAAGCTTCGATGTGCGTTTTGCGAAAGCGAAGCAATTTCTATTGAAGCCCCGTGTCGGGGTGTGTATTGGTTTCCCAGAGGTTACGTGATCGATGACAAACGAAGCCTCACTTTCTGTCCAATCACGTGCGCGTTTCGCTTTGGGTGTCAGAAGGCTCGAAGGTCCTTGTTGGCTCAGTCTGGTTGTTGGGTTTGTGAGGAGACTAGAGTGCTGTACTTTTAAAGTTGATCAATACATTACATTTAAATAACCAAAACTACTTATTATGTTTTTGTTATTGTTGTGTAATTTTGTTTTTGTAAGATTGTTGCACTTTTGGTGTTTTTTTTAGGTAATTTGGTGTTGGTATTTGGGTGTTTGGTGAAGGGTTTGTATTTACAGCAATGGCAACAGCCAAAAAAAGGAAGACTTCCCCTAACTGGGAATATTTTGAGCTTATGGCTTCCAATGAATGCATTTCTAAAAAAGTAGAAGAAAAAATAAATATTTATTTATTTATTATTATTTTATTTTTTATCATTGTATTGTATAGTATGTAGTCACTCCCAACAAAAAAAAAATGTATCCTCACACTTCTGAGGTGGAAACCTTTGTCTTCTGTTGGACAGTGCAGTAGACCAGCGCACACAAGCTCAAATGACACTTCTGATGCGATCCTAGAAGTGGATAAATACCTTACAGAGACAAACATACAAAGAGCTGAAGATCCACTTGAATACTGGAGAATGCATAAACATGTCTACCCCCATCTATATACATTGGCATTACAGAATAATTAATTTTTATCACCTTTCTGTCATTCCTACAGTTACATAAGCACTATCACTGCCAAGTGTCAGATGAACAGATGATCCTATCACACAATGTCCTTATTCACTATGTATGTGTGTGTGTGTGTGTGTGTGTGTGTGTGTGTGTGTGTGTGTGTGTGTGTGTGTGTGTGTGTGTGTGTGTGTGTGTGTGTGTGTGTGTGTGTGTGTGTGTGTGTGTGTGTGTGTGTGTGTGTGGAGAGAGAGCGAGGAGGCCTACATTAGATCTTAATAATATTTTGTCACACTTTAATGGGTAAAATAATTTATTTAATAATGAACAAATCAAACACAAACGTGTAAGGCTTTTTATTTGTACACATAACATTGAAACTATGGAGTGTGTTGTGGTTGCTTCATCTGACAGAGAAAGGCTTCTGGCTGCTTTATTTTAAATTAGCACCAGATGGCGCTGTTCTCGACACTCTCGAAGCTTTGAATCTTTTCCCGGAACAGTTAGGGGAAAGGCTCATTGCTTCACGAGGCTTCATTTCCCCATCCCTAGTACCTGTAGTAGGCTACTGCAGGTGGCAGTTATCGTGTGGCTAGTGACAGAGCTCAGATTGGGAATGTTTTTTTGTTTTTTTTATCCGCCCGGGCCATTATTATTTTTAATAGCGCAGGTTAAAATACGGGAGATCTACGGGAAAATACTAAGACGGGAGGACGGCGGGAAAGAAGGGTTAAATACGGGACTTTCCCGGCCAAAACGGGATACTTGACAGGTATGTTCATGACCCTTTAAAGTGCTGTCGGGCCTACCAATCTCTGTATAATGGGCGTTGGAGCCCTCTGCTGGTCGGGAATCGTAAGATGGCCGCTCGAACACTTCCGGTGGCTTAACTGCCTTATGGCAGATTAGAACGTCATGAGCTATCCAGTCATTATATAGATCAGTGAGTTAGACCTATCTCGCCATTTTGCGTCGCTCGCTTTTTATTGTTTTATTAATCTACGTTTTATTGTTTTATGGCATTATTGCAATACATTTAAAAACACGAATTAAATAAACAACTTTAAAAATCTCTATAAATTTTTCCATTTAAAACTGATTTATTTATGTACATTTTTATGTTTGAATTATTAAACTGATATATTGAATCTTCATTTAATTTTTATGGGGCACTCCTGGTCCTCCATAGAAATGTAGTCGAGAGTAGGCGGGTGCAGTGAGAGGAGGAGTGAAAAAAGCGCAGGCAAGTCGGACAGTTCTCGCTTCTCGCTGTGGATCTGACACCTGTGAGATCAATGATGGATATCGCGGGATTCAGGGGATTCACGCTCGTGCACAGTGTTGCTAATAAACTGGATGTAATTTAAGTTCTGTTACCTTTATATGAAAATAAATATAATGAACAAGACAATAAAAAGTACTTGTTATTTAATTCCATTCCAAATAAGTGTTTATGAATCATTTTTTCTTTAATACAGACATAGTGTGTGTGTGTGTGTGTGTGTGTGTGTGTGTGTGTGTGTGTGTGTGTGTGTGTGTGTGTGTGTGTGTGTGTGTGTGTGTGCGTGTGTGCGTGTGTGTGTGTGTGTTCTTTTTTCTATTTTTTATAATAAAATGACATTGCATAACTCATAGAAATCGCACTGTCTGAGAGTTTGGGAATATTCACACATAACATATAGGCCTACACATAAAACATGATATCCGAGTTTTAAATCAAACAATTTAAAAGAGAACAATAGGCCTACATCACGGTTGTTTTAACCAATCAACATTAAGCTGTGTCGTCAGCAAGTCGTTTCCCATCCTGCTTTTGATCAGGGCAGTCGGTGGAGAGCAACTGCACGCGACTGCAGAATCCGACAGGTGCGCCTTGCGCTCGAGAGAGTTTTTTGACGCACCGTCAGCATGACATCAGAGCAAGGCGGACCGCACTCGGACACATTTCTAACCGGCATGCATTACGCGCGCTGATCACCGGTGATCGGTTCTGCGCAGATTTTGCTCATCTCAAACAAGCCTATTCTCTCCTCTTGGTTGAAAGGTAGGTTGAACTTGGAAATAGTGATTGGCAAAATGAGGCTTCCTGAACCACTGAGACCTCGCAGCCCATTGCTTCACCCAAAGGTTCATTACTCGAAGCTTCATTCAGCATTGCTCACTAGTGACACCTAGCTACTGTGCAAAGAAATAGCAGACAAATTAATTAATTCTGAACCAATGACCTGAGCAGACTTATGATGTCCCTGTTACCCCCCTCCCCCCCCCTTCTGTGTCATTTATTTATTTATTTATTTATTTATTTATTTATTTATTTTGTTCTCACTGTTAATGTCTGTAACCTTTCATTTGCAATAATAAAAAGACCTGAGCAGACATTTGTCCATTGCCTGGGTATAAAATATGTAGCCTGTCTTTCTCTGTCTGAATTTACTTGTGCAAAGGCAACTGTCACATACACAGTTAATTAATTATTCATAAATTGTTTGGATAGTGACAGTACGAACAACAAAAGCAAAAGTGACTCTGTGTTGAGTGCAGTGCCTATGGTGGAGGGAGTGTAATAAAGCAAACTGCAACAGATTAGTCTGGGGTGGAAAAAAGTTAAGAATTGTTTCTGGGGGGGGGGGTTTGTGCAGTGAACTGTTACTAGTTTTAGTGCAGTGTTATGCTTATGGGACTGGGGATATAGAGGAACAAACTGCAGTTTGGGGTGGGTGAAGGAACGATTACAATATTTTTTTATTGAGAAACAGATTTTTTTCAAGTGTGTTGGGGTTTAGACGATTCCTCTTCTTGGACAAAACCTCTCCAGCCTTGGAAAAGATCCTTTCACAAGGAACAGAGGATGTAGGGGAACATAAAAATGCCAGTGCCAGCTGCTATAAATGAGGATACTTATGCTTCTGTTGAGCCCAGACAGGGGAGGATCTCCTCTTTCTTGCCGGCTCCATTACCAGGAAAAAGGAAGAGTCACAAAAAGCAAACAAATCCAAAATTGCAATCCAAAACAAAAAGCAGTCCAGATCCAAAAATCCAAAGCAATCCAAATAATCTTATCTCATTAATATAATAAGACTATAATATAGGTACTATAATTAATAATAACAATATTCTATATTCTAACCTGATAGACTATGTAATAATATACAGCCCTAACATATATGACTCAATAACGACAATGACAATGAGAGTTCTCTGACTCTCTGACACTACTACAAATGCTTCTACTACTCCTGATAACACCCACAAGGTGGCGCGAGTTTCGAACCCCCTTTATCCGAAAGCGACACTCAGACCGAACCGATGACGTATCCACACAAACCGAGGCCTCGTTTGTCATTAGCCACGTGATTTTCACGTCAACAACACAAGCCTCCAACCGCGGCTTCATCTGGCACGCCCATTTTTTCTCGACAAGCTCCGACGCCTCGGTTCAAATGTCACATCACTACTTGGAAATTTGTTTTAATTAATATACTTGATAATCCAACATGTGTTTTAGAGTTAATACGCTTATTTCACGCAGCCGTTATTTTGAAATCAAAGCGAGGCTCCGGTGGGAAGAAAACCGGAAGTGTCGCCTTTAATCATAGGAGAGTCGCGATGGCGTATTGTTGTGTTTAATGTAGAAATTAGTTATTCTAAAAATTTACATACATTTCTTTCATACTTTAGACTATACAGTGAAATTCATTTGGGCCTTTTTTTCAGAAAGTAAAAAAAGAAGCAGGAACGAACTATATCCTATATTGGATATTAACATCCAATAGTGTAAATCGCGGCAGCAGCTTCAGGTTGGTAGTCCAAGGCATTGTTGTTTACCTTTACTTCCGATGTTCTTCCCACCGAAGCCTCAATCGCTTTCGATTTCAAAATAACGGCTGAGTGAAAGAAGCGTATACTTGAGTCGTAATTAATCAAATTTTTGAATTTGCTCGACCGTTTGCGATAGGCCATAACGGTTAAACGTTAGTGCCAAGCTACATTACTCAGAGCTGGCAACTTTTGGCGTGAGACTACTCCAACGGAAGTTAACAAGTTTTTTTGTTGGTTTCACAACGTTAGACATTTTTTTTTATCCGATTCCGACACGTTTGTAGCTGCAGCTGTGGTAACTAGAGCAGAGATGGCAACCCGGATAACCCGCAAAACTACTGACTTCGTGATTGGTAGATAGGTGGAGGGTGGCGCATCAGACCAAAACACAACATGACAACATCAAGATCAGTTGAGGGCTGCAACTTCAATTTTTAAATGACAATATCTTGGCCGGACTACTGTTGTCAGTGATATAAGTATTTGAAATGAACATGATTTCTTAATGTCTAGTGACATATCAGGGCCATTTTATGATTAATTGAAATACATTTCTTACATACAGCTCCTTTAAGACTTGGATAGACTATCAACTAAAAGTCTTTATTTTTACTAAAGGGAAAAAAAGGACACATACATCTTGGATGGCCTGAAGGTGAGTACATTAACTAACGCTACCCTTTTAACAAGATTGATCCTTTAATCAAGATTGATTAAATATTGGTGTAAAGATAATTTATGATTTGTTGATGCATGTTTTATTTTCAGACTAAATTATAAATGCAAACACTGGTTCAGATGTATTTCTTAATTGCAAATCTGGCCAGTCGTTAAAACATTATTTTAGTTTTGTAAATTTTTATATTTCCCTGTCCTTTGCTATCATATATCTGCAAAATCTGATTCCCTAAAACTCCTTTAAATAATTCCTTTAAAAATTCCTTTATTTGGACTTTCTAAAATAAGAAAAAATAATCACAATTGCTTTATCACAGACTGAAAACATTCACCTGAGAAGAGTGTGTCCTGAAGGCCCTATTTTCTTCCTGAGAGAAAATCCTAAAGACCTCATCAAAAAGTACCTTGTGAGTTGAACGTCTGCATCACCAAGGTCAGATAAATCCCATCACATAGAGGCTCTTTCACCTAGATATCATCATATAGAGACTGTGTCTGTTCCCCGAATTTGGAAATCCAAAAAACGTCCAAACCGATCTAAGGTTAAAAATGTAATTGATATTCAACAAATAAAAAATAGATATAATGCAGATGAGCAAGCGATAAAGCTTGGGTTGCTGAATATTCGATCCCTTACTTCAGAAGCACTCATAGTTAATGATATGATTTCAGATTATAACCTAGATGTGCTGTGTATGACAGAAACCTGGCTAAAACCAGACGATTACATTACTTTAAATGAGTCCACCCCTCATGATTACTGTTATAAACATGAACCTCGCCTGAAAGGCAAAGGGGGAGGTGTTGCTGTAATTTATAGTAATATTTTCAAAACCACTAAAAAATCTAGTTTAAAATATATTTCTTTTGAAGTGTTGGTGCTTAATGTAAAAATATATAATGTAAAAGATAAATCAAGTTTGAGAATTCTGCTGGCAACTGTATACAGGCCATCAGGGCACCATAAAGATTTTATCAAAGAATTTGCTGACTTTCTATCAGAATTAGTATTGACTGCAGATAAAGTCCTAATTGTTGGTGATTTTAATATACATGTAGATAATGGAAAAGATGCAATGGGGTTGGCATTTAAAGACATTCTTAACTCTATTGGAGTTAGACAACACGTGTCAGGACCTACTCATTGTCGTAATCATACTCTAGATCTAATATTATCACATGGAATCAATGTTGATGCTGTTGAAATTCTCCAGCAGAGCGACGACATCTCAGATCTTTATCTAGTCTCATGTAAATTACATTTAGCCAAGGCTGCAAAGCCAACTCCATGTTACAAGTATGTTAGACCTATCACTTCTGCCACTAAAGATTGCTTTATCAATAATCTTCCTAATCAGTTTCATCGTCTCAGTGTCCCAGATAGCTTAGAAGAACTTGATATTGCAACAGAAACTTTTAACTCTCTCCTTTCCAGCACTTTAGATACAGTTGCTCCATTGCGCTTAAAGAAAATTAAAGAAAATAGTCCAACACCGTGGTACAACGAGCACACCCGGGCCCTTAAGAGTTATTTCGGATTTCATGGAAGGAGAGCTCGATTGCTTACAGAGAGGCTTTAAAAGCTGCCAGATCTGCTTATTTTTCAACTATATTAAAAGAAAATAAACATAATCCAAGGTATTTATTTGAAAAAGTGGCTACACTAACGAAAGAGAAAGCTTCAAGCCCAGAAGTTTCCAAGAAACACAGCAGTAATGACTTTATGAACTTCTTCACTTATAAGATTGATAATATTAGGGACAACATTATAACTATGCAACCGTCTACTACAGCATCACATCAGGGAGTGCATTATAGTCTCCCCGAGGTAAAATTTGATTCATTTGTTGCCATAGGAGAGGAAGAATTTTGCAAACTCGTTAATTCATCTAAATCGACAACATGTATGTTAGACCCTATACCGACTAAACTACTGAAAGAGATGCTTCCAGAAGTCATAGATCCTCTTCTTAACATCATTAATTTATCTTTGTCTCTAGGATACGTACCAAAAACCTTTAAGCTGGCTATGATTAAACCGCTTGTTAAAAAAACGCAACTTGATCCTACAGAATTAGTCAATAACAGGCCGATCTCAAATCTACCTTTTCTGTCAAAGATACTAGAAAAGGCAGTATCCTCACAACTGTGTTCCTTTCTTAAAAGAAATGGTATCTGCGAGGATTTCCAGTCGGGATTTAGACCGCACCATAGTACTTAGACTGCTCTCATTAGAGTCACAAATGATTTGCTCTTATCATCCGATCGTGGTTGTATCTCTCTATTAGTGTTACTTGATCTTAGTGCTGCATTTGACACCATTGACCACTACATTCTCTTAAATAGACTAGAAAACTATGTTGGCATTAGTGGAATTGCATTAGCATGGTTTAAATCATATTTATCTGACCGCTATCAGTTTGTAGCAGTAAATGAAGAGATGTCTTATCGATCACAAGTTCAGTATGGCGTACCACAAGGCTCAGTACTAGGACCGCTGCTGTTCACTCTGTACATGCTACCTTTAGGAGATATCATTAGGAAACATGGAATTAGCTTTCACTGTTATGCTGATGATACTCAGCTCTATATTTCTTCCAAACCTAACGAAACTCACCAATTCACAAAATTATCGGAATGCATAGTTGATATCAAAAATTGGATGACTAGTAATTTCCTACTACTAAATTCTGAAAAAACAGAGATTCTAATTATTGGACAAAAAACTTCCACACGTAATAACCTAGAATACCGTCTAACACTTGATGGCTGCTCTGTTAAGTCTTCGTCGTCAGTTAGGAACCTGGGTGTGCTCTTTGATACCAATCTTTCATTTGAAAGTCACGTGTCTAGTGTCTGTAAAACCGCATTTTTCCATCTTAAAAATATATCTAAATTACGTCATATGCTCTCATTGACAAATGCGGAACAACTAGTTCATGCGTTCATGACATCAAGGCTAGATTATTGTAATGCTCTACTGGGTGGTTGCCCTGCACGCTTAATAAACAAACTACAGCTAGTTCAAAACGCAGCCGCTAGAGTTCTTACCAGAACCAGGAAGTACAACCATATTAGCCCGGTTCTGTCAACACTGCATTGGCTCCTTATTAAACATCGTATACATTTTAAAATATTGCTGATTACTTACAAAGCACTAAATGGTTTAGCTCCCCAGTACTTGAGCGAGCTCTTAACGCATTATAGTCCTTCACGTCTATTGCGATCTCAAAACTCCGGCCAGTTGATAATACCTAGAATATATAAATCGACTGCTGGCGGTAGATCCTTTTCCTATTTAGCACCAAAACTTTGGAACAATCTTCCTAACATTGTCCGGGAAGCAGACACAGTCTGTCAGTTCAAAGCTAGACTAAAAACACATCTCTTTGACCTAGCATTCACATAACACTCTATAGCCTTCTATAATTCAATATTAGGCTGCTTAGATTTGGTCAGCCGGAACTGGGAACACTTCCCTCATATCCTGATGTACTCGTTACATCATAAGAAGAATGGCATCTACGCTAATTTTAGTGTCTTTGTTTATCCCGAGGTTTTCCCGCAGCCTGCTGGATCCAGGCCGTTTCCAGATCTGACGAAGGACTTTTGCCTGGACCTGATGACAATGCAGTGCTGAAGTGCCAACTAGCCTCTCCCTATGGAGGATCCCTATACCACTCTACAGATAAAGCGTTGTGGAATTTTTTGGTTTGCGTACCTACCCAAAGTGATAAGTTAAAATAAAAATTCTGCATCAAAATTTATAGACAAGTAGTTTGTTTAGGCATGGTTTGTAAGGAATTACAAACCTGCGCACATATATTCAAACGCACATAACGTCCTGGTTGCGTATGCAACCCACCGTTCCCTGAAGGAGGGAACGGAGGACGTAGTCGACGCCGACTGAAATGGGATCTCGCTAGAGAGCCTGTCTTCTTCGAGTACTATTGAACGAGCCAATGTAATTGGCGTGCGTGATTCGCATCACACACTCCGCCCCCGCGGCGCGGGTATAAATACGGAAGTGGATGCACGCACTAGTTGCTTTTCGCTGAGGAGCCGAGAGTAACCCGGGGTCAGCGGTGGTCCAGCGGTAGTGGCAAGGGGACTACGTCCTCCGTTCCCTCCTTCAGGGAACGGTGGGTTGCATACGCAACCAGGACGTTCCCTTTCAGTCGATAACGTCGGACGTAGTCGACGCCGACTGAAATGGGATCAACCATTGAACACGCCACTAACGCTGCCACCTTCCAGTGCCTAAACCAAAGCCTCCTGATGCCCCCGCAAACTTAAGGCGGGGAAGGACAGGGCTTAGGCCAGGGAAGTCACTGCTGTTCCTACAGGACCACTGGGAAAGCGTTCCCCGTACGTTGGAAGGAAGGGACGCTGCGGAAGCCACATCCAACCCAGAGGGAGGTAATGTGGAGAATACACATATGAACTGGGCGGAAACCGGGCAGTCTAACATATGGAATGTCACTGGGGTGGCTCCAGCCTAAGACGGGGGGAGACACACCGGACAGTGACGGCAGAGAGACTCTGCCGAGGGAAGACACGGGCTCACCGCAGGGAGCCGTATCGTGGAAGAATACACATATGGGGTCACCGAAGGGACCGCAACATATGGACCCAGCCTAACACAGGTTCCACACTGCTTACGAGTGGTAGGCCTAACACCAGACGTTCCGCACGTCCGACGTCGGAGGGGTGTGGAGGAACTCAACAGGGTTCAATTTTAAGGGAACTCAACTGGAGTAGAAAGGCGCACGTATCCAGTCCATAGGAGGGGAAATGGCGCAGCAAGCCGACACTTGAACCGGGCTCACGGTGAAACTGGCTTCATGAGAAGGGAGCCCACGTGAGGCAGCGGTTCAACTAGGTGTCGTCCAGCCCCCAACTCTAGAATCTGTTTTAGCAAAGCATATCGTCAACGCCCAGGCGGAGCACTTTACACTCATCATAGAGGAGCTCAACACCTAAGGGGACATGTTGCACCTCGGTCTTTGCCGAAATGAAGGCAAGCACTAAGTGCAACTTTGCATGGAAACAGCCTTCCCTCTCTGCTGAATTCCAACAGATATTTGAAGAGCTGGTCTGAGGTCTATGACTTGCATTCTGTACACGTCCAAGCGAACGGACAGAGAAGCCAGGGCTGGATTTTGCAGGAAAGAGAGCACTGAAGTGATCGAAAGCTTTCAGGATCTCCTCTGGAGAGAAGACGCACTCAACGACTAGGTTCCACTTCTAAAGGCGTAAGCACGCTACCCAATTCTAGGGGGTGCTCGCAGAAGTGATGGTAACTATCACATGTTCTTGTGATAGTCACCTGAACCTCCGCGTTCAGATGTAAGACCGCCCAGGCTCCGGGGGAAGAACGCGTGTGCCATCGTGCCCCGTCCCCGAAAGAGTTTTCAGGGGAAGTCAGGAAGGCTGTTGAAGGGAACCAGGTCTAGTTGGGCCAATAAGGGGCAACTATGAAGACCTGTTCCTCTCCTGACTTGGCACGTAGGTGCAAGCGACGGGCGCAAAAGACAGGAGCATTGCTCAACACAACATGTGAAGATCACTGGGCTTCAGGAGCATTTTCTGCTCAGCACTTGGGTGTGACAAGTTCACTGAGCTTCAGGAGCATTCCTGCTCAACACCTGAGTGTGATAAACTCACCGAGCTTCAGGAGCATTTCTGCTCAACACTTGAGTGCGAAGAACTTCACTGAACGACAGGAGCATTTCTGCTCAGCACTTGAGTGTGACAAGTTCACTGAGCTTCAGGAGCATTACTGCTCAACACCTGAGTGTGATAAACTCACTGAGCTGCAGGAGCATTTCTGCTCAACACTTGAGTGCGATGAACTTCACTGAGCACCAGGAGCATTTCTGCTCAGCACTGCGTGTGACGAATTCACTGAGCTACCTGTGATGAACTCACAGAGCTACAGGAGCATTGCTGCTCAACACCTGAGTGCGATGAACTTCACTGAGTTTCAGGAGCAATTCTGCTCAACATGAAGAGCTTTTAGAAGGCTCACTGGGGTTAAACGCATTTCTGCGGGCCCCTGGGGCAGCTGAGACCCAGTGTTTGTCCAAGGGTAGTCTGCTCGGTTTACTTCCCAAACACTGGCGGAAAAATAAAACCGGGGGGGCAACTGAGCGGCCCCGGAATGGTCATGACCCAGCCGGACCCAGGGGATGGAGTCTCCACTTGCCCTGGCTATAACTGTCGTGAGGCTCGATGGCGGCACGATTGAGTAAGCGGGAGGAGTGGAACAAGGCGCCCTCAGAAGCGTCTGACTCCAAGGAGGAGGTGACGGGTGAGTTTGTGACATGCAGGGGAAGCTTGCGCAACGGTCGCAATGTCTAACAACTCGAGGCACGAATGCCCGTGTAGTCGGGGGTCGCCCAGGCCCCCGTTAAAACACGCCCTTTGTACATGGCCCCTCTGTTGAAGAGGGTTTGGCAGCAGACCGGGATGAACTATAGTCACACAGGGTGAGCTGCTCTGCCACGGTCACCTCGGGACTCGATCGTGAAGCTAGCGCTGAAGCGGTCACATATGGAGGAAGCCAAAGGCTGCGACTACCATATACCCCAGGAGCCTCTGAAAGTTCTTTCAGTGGGACCCTTTCTCACTTCAACACCAGCTGAACACATTCTCATTGGAGAGACATGTTGGACCGAGTACCTCTCCAAAACTAAGAAAGAGATACTCAGCCCGTGGGCGAGACTACTCTCTTCCAGTTGACCTGACGACCCAACGGGCTCTGGAGCACTCGAGGGGAAGGACACTGTACTGATACTCCACCCTTAGACGTAACACACAGGATGGCCTGCGGTGCGGGAGGTAGAGATCTGAAGCACCTGTCTTTCAGGTCAAAGCTGCAGACCAATCTTGGGCCAAGATGGTCACGACCCACCCCCTAGTAGCACGAAGAACGAGTTTACAACTGGCCTTCGTACCGGCTGGAGGAGCGGCTATATCAAATCCTTCGCCAGCAGGATAAGATAAGCACGCACAAGTCAGGAGCACTGCTCAACACTCGGTGTGATGAATATCACTGAATTTTCAGGAGCACGTCTGCTCAACACCTAATGTGATGACTATCACTGACTTGAGCGGGGTAGCCGAGCCTGAGGTGGGGCAGCAAAGTAGAGAGAGTGGTGTTAGTGTGCTGTGCAACACTTACCTGTCTCCACAAGCGGCAGGGGGCGCGTGAGAAGGGGATGACCGGGTCCTCGAACGCACCAAGCTGCCTGCTGGCGACCAAGGGGGAGCTGAGGGGTGTAAGGCTATACAGGGTCACACCCGCCAGACTGGCCCTCTTGGGACCCAGGAACAGATGAAATTGCTCTCTCTTTGAAGTGTGGGTACCGCTTGCTCCGCTTTTTTTTTTTTTTTTTTAGGGAGCCAGCGGCGGAACAGACACACACACAAACAAAGGCTCCACCCGGCCCTCACCCGGGGGGAGGGAGTGATCGTGCCACTCCAAGAGCATCTCATCCATTCCTGGGCGGCCCGCTCCGGAATGCTTTCGCTGTCGCTTGCCACCTGGCTTGGCAGCGCCTGGAGCGGGCTGGGCGTCTCTACTGCGGCCGGCTCCATGCTGAGGCCTGGGTGGAGGCTGCTGCGGAGGGCCAGCAGGAGCGGCGGCCGGAGAACGCCCACGGCGACGAGCAGGCGGAGGAGCTGCCACCGGCGGCGGGTGGAGGCAGCAGCTGGCCACCGGGGCAGAATGTGCCGGATGACCTCCGTCTGCGCTTGAGCGGCAGAGAACTGTTTGATGCAGTTCTCCACCGCGTCGCCGACCAGCCCAACCTGGGAAATTGGGGAGACCAGGAACCGAACCTTGTCCGCATCCGCCATACCACCCAGGCTGAGCCAACGAAGGCGCTACTGGACCACCAAGGTGGACATCGCCAGACCGATCACGCACGCTATGACACCCGTACCCCGGAGGGTGAGGTCGGATGCAGTGCGGTGCTCACCTATGAGCGCACGGTCTGGATTACCCTCGTGCATGCCATGGGTGCCCTAGCCTGCAGCAACGCCATGGCACGCAAGAGGAAGGGGCTTGCCCACAGGCTTTGTAAGCTCTGCCCGTCGGAACAGACGAAACTCACCGGCCTTAGGGGGGAGACGAGGATCCCCCCAAAAGGCAGCGGCCGCCGGACACAGGTGCACCTGTGTCGACAGACCGCTCCAATGGAGGGACACCTCGCAACCCTTCACCGTTCCTCCATCAAGGGTAATGAGGGGGAAAAGCTAGTCAGGCAGTTTCTGGCAGAGAAAGATGCTGTTCACCACCTGATAAGCTCTCCATGCATTTCGGGAAAGAAAGGCACTGGGGCGGCGAGCTGAGAACCAGCGCGGCCCGCCCCAAGATACCAAACTCCAGATTCCAACCGAGACTGAACGGGACACGGTGGAGGTTCCACTCGAGCCCGGCAGCCTCGGCGGCCCGTTTCAGCATAGCTGATAATTCTGGATCCGGCTCGGGCAACATTGAACTCCCGGAGGTAGACAATGCAGCCGAGTAATCATCTCTAGAAGTCAGCTCACCCTCCGATGCTGCAATCGGCTCCTGTCCTCCAGGGGAGCCCCGAGTGAAACCGCTGGCCCACCCATTACAGATGGACCAGCAGACAACACAGGAGGCTCCAGTGGTTGCAGTGGAAGGGAGGAGTGAGGAGCCCACAGGGAATGGTTACCGGGCGGGACATCCAACACTATCCTCCGGTCACCCATCCCACACAGCACCCGAGGGTGGGGCATGGTAATGGGGACTCGCTCTCCGCGAACGAAGGCGAGTCTCGCCCTCAACACTGCGACAGTCATGTTCCCACAGAGAAAACATGAGCTGTCCACAAAAGCTGTCTCAGCGTGCTGTAAGCCAAACACGTGACACAGCAGTTGTGACCATCAGAGAGAGACAGGGAACGACCGCACCCAGAAACGCACGGGCGGAATGACATCTTGAAAAAGACGCAAACGCACCCGTGTTGCTCTTTCAGAAAATAGGACCGTCACCAGTGCCGGAGCACACAGGGGAATGACCGCGGCAACACTGAACAGAGAACTGAAACAGTGAAGCACTCACTTTTCCGCCCTCTAACCAGCCATCAACACACACAAACATTTAGAAATTTGTTGCTGTTAAAACAGCAGTTGAGAGCTCAAAGCTCGCGATCACCGCTGCACTCGCGCTGTAGAACACCAGCACTGGGAGAGTCTTCCTGAAGAACACCGACACACTCGCTCGTTGTAGACAACAGCACTCTCAGAGACATCAAACGATCGGCTCCGAAGCGAAAGGCAACTAGTGCGTGCATCCACTTCCGTATTTATACCCGCGCCGCGCGGGCGGAGTGTGTGATGCGAATCACGCACGCCAATTACATAGGCTCGTTCAATAGTACTCGAAGAAGACAGGCTCTCTAGCGAGATCCCATTTCAGTCGGCGTCGACTACGTCCGACGTTATCGACTGAAAGGGAACAATAACATCAATTCTTAATGCGCATGTGAACGCCATCAGCGTCTATCACAGGTTCACGTTTAAAGTCTGTTTAGAGAGAACGGTGTCGTCTTAGCGGCCCCTAATTTAATAATAAATGATCATTTAGACGGAAGTGAATCAACAAAACTAACTTTAGCTGGAAAAAACATTTTTCAAGAGCCACTATAAAACCAAACCAATCTCTGTTACCTTAAATTATATGTTTATCTCTGTAAAGCTGCTTTGAAACAATCTACATTGTTAAAAGCGCTATATAAATGAGGATGACTTGACTTGACTTGATATTCTATTTTGATTTATTTTTCAGAAAAAGTCTAAATGTGTGTGTTTTGTAGTTATGATAGCAAAAGGCAATAAAACTTGTTTGTTTTATGTACACTACTTTAGGATAACCAGACCGATGACTGTGAGAGTAATCTTGAGCTGCTCACCATGGCAGTGTTCATTATTTGGAAGGTGAGGGAGAACTTCATAAACCACCTGATGGCATTGGCTTTGTGATCGCGGGAGTTAAAGTTTTGAATCAACTTCAGAAACAGCTACATCAGCTTGTGCCCTGCTTCTGGGTATGATATGCATTATAAACCTAAAATGTTTATATTAAAATAAAATAGTGATACATTTAAGTTCAGTGTGTTTTAACTTAAACAACACTTTTATTCAAATGTCCAGTTAATTGAATGAATCAAGCACTTAAATTTGTAGTACATTTGTTCCACCTTCTGCCAGTTATACACTACTACAATCAATGGTTTTAGAACATTGTGCAGTTCTAATTTCCTTTTTGTTTTGGCATTCTTTAGATGCTAAACAAGTGATGGCTGAGAAAAAGGAAGCCTCAAATTTTGTATTTGGTTTTACTGCAAAAATGGCTCTGTTATGCCCCTGAACTGCTTGGGGACATTGCTCGTGGTGGAAACCCCTGAATTCATCAGAGTATCAATTCAATAAGGACATCCTTTTTGCATCAGAAGAGCAGCTTCAATTCTTGAAATGCTTCAAGTCCTGAACTGTGGTAGTGTTTCAGTCTGTAGCACTGTTTTTGTCTTTTTTGGTGAGAAAATTTGCATTTACTTCAATTTTACAAATGCACATTGCATTTATGTTGTCATGGTTTTCCAGGCTCTTCTCCTGGTATTTACTCAATGAATTCAGAATCAACAATTCCATGTAATTGTTTTAAGTCACTTTGCGTTCCATTTTATTATATTCTGTACTCAAGTTGTATTAAAAGTTATTTCCCCCCAGTTTCACAGTCAAGGCTTAAAGGGATAGTTCACCCAAAAATGTAAATTCTGTCAGTATTTACTCTCCCTGATGTTGTTCAACCCCGTAAGTCATTTGTTCATCTTCGGAACACAAATTAAGAAGTGTTTGATTAAATCTGAGAGTTGGATCACTCCTCCATAGGCTTCTAATGGATTGAAACTTGTTCCCCGAAAAGTTATTAAAGACATTGTTAAAATAGTCCAAGTGACTACAGTGGCTCAATTTTAAGTTTATCAAGCGACGTGAATACTTTTTGTGCGCAAAAACAAACAAAAATAACGACTTTATTTCAACTATTCATTTCCCTCTCTGTGGGCCTCGAGTGAGTTCACATGCATGATTGAGCTGTTTTAACTGAAAGCAACTTGCACTGATAAATCTTACTTAAATCGTACCATTGTCTTGTCTCAATATGCACAACAGGGATGTTTTTACTTAAATGTTCTATTTGCCTAATCCTGGCTTAATCTAAGTCCTGTCTGTGAAAACAGGCCATAATGTTTTATTTGTATAAAATGTTCATGGGTTTTAGTCACATTTTTAGAGCCACTGTTTTTCCTGAATGTAATGTTAATTCCTGTTCAAACAGTGTAGGGTCATACATAAAAACATTTGCATGTAAACTGAATGTTTAAAGTTGTTTACTTTGAGAGACTTTTTGATTCAACGCCGTATTAATTACATCCCTACGTTGGTTTTGATTGAAATGAGTAAAAATAGACAATTAACTGGCATAGAATCCTGCTGTACATAAAGCAAGATTGATTTGATATTGTTTCTATGTTGATTCAATGTTAAATAAATGATTTAATTAAGCTTGAAAAAACATTGATTTTATGTCGATCTTGATTGATTTTTCGTCGTTGAAATAACGTTATTTCAGGGTGCAAACCTGATGAAAAATCAATGTTAAATTTCAACATTGATTCAATGATCTTTTGGTTAATGCATTAACATTGATTCAATGTTGATTCAGTGTTGGTCTACTATCTGGGAGCACACTTTACGCGCATTCAGTCATGCCAAACCATGCACGCAGTAGCCTGCTTGATTTTATGTTATAACAGTGGTTTGTGTGTTAATGCTTTATAATTTATCAGGAGCATTTATGCTGATGTGTATGATGGCGACACGTAGGCTAACTTGAAAGTATTTGGAGGTGCAGAACAGAGGAGGAGAAAGTAACATAGAAAGTAGTTGAGAACGTCAGTTATAACGACCCACGTATTAAAATGGTCGGGTTTAAATCGGGCTCGGGCTCATAATTATAGTTAATGTGTCGGCCGGGCTCGAACACAATGTGCACTGGCTCGGGTAGGGTCAGGCTTGATTTTTTGGGCCCAATCTAAGCTCTAAGTTGAGCACGGACACTCCAATGTTTGGGTAAGATAATGACACACACAACTGGATGTTAGCTGGCTGAGCAAGTTCAGCATCACTGAAGATTAAACATAAAAAATAGTACTCATATTCATGAATGAATGTGTATTATATTATTAGCTTGCTAATCGCTAGTAAAGCTAATTATTAATTAGCCATCATGCTAGGTAAACTTGCATGAGTGCTGTTTTTTAATGTTTAATCTTCAGTGATGCTTAACTTGCTCACCCATCGAGTTGTGTGTGTCAACATCTTGTCAACTAAGGCATCTATCTAGGTGAACCGAACAATGGTGTAATGATTCAGTTCGACTCCCAAGACAAGACGATGCTCACCCGACTGGCCAATAGGAACGTTCCAATAGGAAAAAAAGAACATGGCCCCGCCCATGACACAAGTTTCACAGCTAAAGCAAAATCCTGACACTAGAGCAAAAAATTGCATCGAGAGCAAAGACAGTACGGAGCCCCCCTAGTCCCACTTTGTAAAAAAAAAAAAATATTATAACTATCTCGTGGCCTCAGGATATGATCTCGTGGCCTCAAGATAGTAACTCCTGGCCTCAAGATAGTAACTCGTGGCCTCAAGATAGTATGTGGCCTCAAGATAGTAACTTGTGGCCTCAAGATAGTAACTCCGGGCCTCAAGATAGTATCTCGTGGCCTCAAGATAGTATATGGTGGCCTCAAGATCAGTGTATATAAAAGGAGAATGCACAATGGAGCAGCTTTTCTCCCCAAAGCAGAAAGTGCGCGCTAAAGCTGCCACCCGCTTAAGACACATCTTGTCAGGCTAATAGCTATGGATAGAGAGCATTTGATAAAGTTGTATTTTAATTTAAGGATGCGTTACCAGCATATACTGAACTCACTTGCTTGCAAGGGATTATTGTGAGTTAAAGGCAGTTAAAGGAACACTCCACCGTTTTTTGAAATTTGGGTTATTCGCTGTCTCCCCTACATTTAGATAGGTGGGCAAATGCATTTTTGTCTCAGTGCATGCATTGTCTTATAGGCAGCGCCGCCGAAGTAGCAGGCGAAGCACTGATACTTGGGCACAGAGATCACGCAACACCTGAAATAAAGCTTGCCACAAAGAACCGGCAAAAGTAATGATTATGCATGAAACATTTAATTTTTCTTGTTAATAAACTAGTGTTTTCTATGTTAGTGGCTGCAAAGACAATGTTGACGATGCAGACTCGCCATCTTCGCAGTAGCTAGTGAACGCGCCTATAGATAGAAATGCACACTTCATATGAATTAGCCCACATAAGCAGAGAGTAGCCAATTTCTTTTAGTTTTTAATTGTTTTGTTTAAAAGTAGACATTTCGAGCTTTCTATAGATATACGTCTCAAGTCTGAGTTTTGGTTAATTTATGAGACGCGCTCCAGTTCACGCGCTGGCGCCCCCGTGTCCTGATTATTGTCTACCATATTTGTTTCTTATTTATTAATCCAGGCAAATTTGTTGATGAAACATTGCTTAAAATGAAGATACAATTTATACAAAACGAATTTTTCAAGCAAAAATAATATTCGAAGATTGCTGAGAATTATTCTATTATTATTTGAAAATCGCACCCCTCCACCACATGCACGTACACATGCATGTATAGGCTACACACCAGAGCATTTGAGCAAAGCGGAGCGGTGTGAGGCTTAAATATAAGTTAAAAAACTTAAACATACGTTTCATATTTATGTTTAAATAATATAATGTTATTTTTTTATTTCATCTATGTTGATTAAAGGGAACCGCATGAGATGAGTAAGATAAGATCATAAGATGACCAATATATCTGAAAACATTTGGAATGGGTCAGACATGATTTTGACCACTTATTAAGTTTTGTTTTGTAGAAAGCCTTTCTTTAAAGTGAATTTCGTTTTGTATAAATTGTATTTTCATTTTAATCAATGTTTCATCAACAAATTTGCCTGGATTAATAAATAAGAAGCAAATATAGTAGACATCAGTGCTTCGCCTGCTACTTCGGAATATTGCAAAAATGCATTTGCCCACCTATCTAAATGTAGGGGAGACAGTGAATAACCCCAATTTCAAAAAACGGTGGAGTGTTCCTTTAACTGCCTTTTACTGACAATAATCTTGAGGCCACGAGATAGTATCTTGAGGCCAGGAGATAGTTATAATTATTTTTTTTGTAGGGCATTTTGAGAGTAACACTTTTTTTTTTAGAAAATGTTTTCACACTGACAGCAAAAAAAATATATTTGAGATTTTTTTTCAAAGTACTTTGAGAGAGATTTTTATTCAAATTTATATTTTTTTATGTTCTATGAGAAAATACTTTCTCTCCAAACTTTTTTTAGTCTCAAATATTATTTTTTGCTATTGGTATGCAAACTTTTTCTCTCAAATATTCTTTTCTGCTCTCATGAAATGCTTTTTTGCTATCAGTGTGATAACTTTTTCTCTCAACCTTTTTTTTTCTCTCAGATCATTTATTTTCTCGCATGTAATAAAGACACAATTCTAGCTCCATATTTTTGCAAATAGAACAGGGTGATGCTATAAGTTATGTGATGAGTTTATCATTAACTTATAGAATTAAAAATGACTGAATGGCAGTGCAGTGGATAATATAGGCCTAGTGTATTTACAAGAGTGTTGTGCATTCCACAAGAGTGTATTTTACATTGATGGAATATATTTCGGAATTAAATAGCAAAAATGATGGCAGGAAGGAAACATTTTACTGGGCATATGCAAGAAACAAGCAAAAGTTGTTTAAGCTTTTAGTGTTCCTTGTATTTCTAGTTCCTATGTCTAATTCACATATTAATGTGCTTTGTAGAAATGAGAGCAAAGTTTCTCATTAAGTTTATCAAGAATTTCTCATTATTTTTGTTTCTCTGTATATCTAATATTTGAAGAGCTGTTTAAAGGATGGTTGATTATGATTTCACTTTTTTTTAACTTTAGTTAGTGTGTAGTGTTGCTGTTCGAGCATAAACAACATCTGCAAAGTTACGACGCATAAAGTTTAAAGCAAAGGGAGATATTTTCTTTCACAGAAATCTCTTTTTAGGGACTACAACAAATGGCTGGTAGGGACTACAGTGACCTTCTTCATGGGTTAGTGACATCACTATACCTAAAATTTACATAAACCCCACCCCCAGGAATGCAATTTATAGATTGTCATGACAGAATATGCTAATCAATGAATAGAAGATAGTTAACTCTACATCAGCTACATAAATTCATCAACTAACCATTCAGAAATGTCTTGTTGCATTCTACTTGTCACTCGAGTCTCTCCATCACTGTCAGACTTCGGTTTGAGCATAAAAGGCTAAAAGTTGTTGAAATTTTGAGTCTCTGTGTGAGGTAATCGGAGCTGCTAACACAGGAGCTCTTGAAGCTCCGCCTTCTGTGCTCACCCTCAAAAAGTGACAATTTTAACATGCTATAAAAATATCTGTGGAGTATTTTGAGCTTAAACTTCATACACACTCTGGGGACATCAGACTTATTTTACATCTTGCGAAAAGGGCATTAGGACCCCTTTAATGTCATACACTAATAGAGAATAGGAAAATAAGACACAAATACCTTTGAAAATATATATTTTTAAATCAAATAATTTATTAATGTTATAAATATTAAAAAATTATACCTTTTATTATATATTTTTTTTTAAAAATTGAAAGTGACGTGAAGGGCAAGTATAGTAACTCATACCTGAAATTTGTCCTCTGCATTTAACCCATCCAGGTTAGTGCACACACATTAGGAGCAGTGAGTAGTGAACACACACACAGCAAACCATGGACAAAACCACCCGGAGCAGTGGGCAGCCATTTTTGCTGTGGCACCCAGGGTGAGATTGGGGTTAGGTGCCTTGCTCAAGTCATTTCCTGCTGGTACTGAAAATCGAACCCGCAACCTTCGAGTTGTCAGACTCTCTAACCATTAGGCCCCCAACAAATATATATATTTTAAATAATAAGTAATAAAATACATTGGCATATTCATGGCATAGTACAATACATAATCTCATAGTTACAGTTAATCATCATTTCTCTTTCTGAATGAATTGGGTGTATTACTGCTTGAATATCTCGATTTGTTTAGATTAATTTTGTATACTTGAGATCCAGCTCAAGCATTAACAACACTAAAACCAAATAAAACCCAAAAATGTCAAAGAAAAACTTGAAAATATCTGACTTAAACATCCACTGATTTAAAAGCATGGATGTGTTTTGAAAGATTGTTTTGTTGGAACCAACAACAACAACACATTTTTTGTTTTGTGAGATGGTAAGTAAGAAAATTTAATGTAGAATAGAAGCTGTTGTAAAAACTAAGGTCCCTGCAAAACAGAAAAAAAAAACTTTTAAAGCAAAAGCTTAGATCAAGTGAAGCCCATGAGCTGAATTTCATTAGCTGCTAATAGTATAGAATGTAAATACAAAGGGAATCTGAACTATGTTCCTGTGGTTAAAGAAATGGGTATATAAAAATGAAAAAACTGTTTGTAGCATTTGTATTTCATTTCATTAACCTTTGAATTTTAGTCAACACAGAAATAAAAATAAAAAAATCAGTCCATATTAAGATTTGTCCTGATCAAGAGATGTTAATATCTGCGCGTTCTGTCATCATCTTGCCGAAAGTATGGGTTTTGGACACCATTTTCCCCTCCTCTTCCACCGTAACCGGAGTACGCTGAGGGAACTTGACCCCCATAGCTCACGTCCTCGTAATCAGAGTGGTGCTATAAAAACACAAATAATGATTATAAACACTTGCAGATTATTATTAATAATAAAGGAGATTTTATCACTTAGATCAAACTGTTAGAAACCTTCTTACCGCTTTGCTCTCTGGGCGATCTCTGGTCACCAGTGCCTGATTGCTTGCACTATTGGTCATCTCCAGATTGTCAGACTTCCAGCTGGCATCAGGGTTGGCCCGTGGGATCCTGGGAACTCCTGTAGGTTTGTGTAATTCCGTATTTCCATAGTTTGAGCTAAAGTCTACCTTGGGTGAAGAGCTTTCCTTTTGATCCCTATCGTAAATGGATGCACAGACAAAAATAAACGTGTTGCATCGATAGAATGTTTGTGTAGACAGACCCAGAAAATGTGTCCTTGACACTCACCTGCAGCTTACAACTATCAGGGCCAAAATAAAGATGATCAGCAATGCACCCAATACAGTGGACACCACGATCACAACCAAAAGATATGCTGTAACAAGAATTTTCATTGCACAGAGATGCATAAATATTCCTCAAAATACCTGAGGATACCAGAGAAGATGCAGCTTGATTCTGATGATGGCGATTATTATTACTTACGATCATTGCAATTAAATCCAGAAAAGCCAAACGAGCACCTAAAATCAGCAAAACAGCTTTCAGTGATAATGTGCAACCACAACACATAATGACATATATTACATTACATTTATGATTTGGCACTTGTTAGGCAAATTTAGGCAGCTGTTTCTTTACGGAGCTATTTCTGTTTGATCTTAAAAAAAATGACTTTTAGAATAATTTCTAAACTTTTAAAACTTTTTAAAATGACTATTAGAATAATATCATGTATTCAGGTTGATTCAATCATAATTAATAATATTTGATTTGAATAAAACCAATTACAGATCCATCACTTAAATTCAAAGGGCTTGAAACTAAATTTTCATGGGTGAGCCTAATGAGTGTGTTATATTAGAGGTCCTTAGTGGACCCTTGAATAACTTTAATAGAATTATTTATGAAATAATAATGAAATTTACATATATAATCATAAATGCAAGTGCATACTTTTCACATTTGTCATTCACTGCTTTTTCCCCATTCAGACAAGCTGTAAAAAGATGGGAGCACAATAGTAAAATTATCAGAACCAGTCTAAATTTTTCAAAGTTGTGCATAAATAACAGTAAAACAAAAATACTTACAAATGCATAAATGGGATGTGAATTGGTTTCTGATGTACCCTTCTTTGCAAGTACACTTTACAGTACCAAGCCCTTCTTCCTTACAGAATGTGGTGGAACTGTCACACATGCCAAGATTACACGGACTGACTCCTGTGATTTGAGTAAATAAGTTAAAATTTACTAATGTATGCTTCATTCCTAGTTTTTGAAATGGTTAAACATTTTAATATTCTTGAAGGTAAAATAAGTTAACAGAAGCCGTAGAAACATACTGATAAATTCTATTTTTTCTTTATATCCTTGGATAATCAGATTTTTAACTTCTTCGGCAGTGACATCGGATTTCAAATCATAGAAATTCTGCACATCTGCAACTATACTGCCGGAACTGAAAGAATGGGTAGAAGGAAAATATGATGAAAAGCACACATGCAACAAAACTTATTTTATATTAAATAATTCCTGTGGGGAAGCAAAATGCTGTTAAAAGTTTTAGATTTTAGCAAGGGGTCAAATTAAAACCCTCTACTTTGAGTTATATTGCTAAGACTGAAAGTCCCAATTATTATTTGCAATGTATTTAACTGAGGCTGAACTTTTAGTTTTCATTTAATCATTGTTATTCAAGAAAACTAAACGCTTAGCCTCAGTTAAATAACAATTATTAAAAGAAAACTAAAAACTCAGCCTCAAGTAATGTTTAAAAGAAAGGGTATTATAACAACTGTACTCACCTTAGACTCAAAACGGTGGAATTCAAGTAGCCATTGTCATTTTGCAGAATATCTCTGAGCTGTATTTTGGGTTGAAATTAGCTGTTACTTATTCACAACCATTTATTTTATTATGTGTATATCACTCATCCTTTACACAATAGGAAGAATGAGAAATCATTAAGCTGACATGCTGCCATACAGTGTTGGTTAGGACTGAATCTCTCCACAAATCAAAAGGAAATTCAGTCTCTTACCGCATTCTCAATTTCATCTGCTGTATCCTTAAACTGTTTAGATGCCCTGTCAGACATTGCAGGTACAAATGCCTTGTTTAAAGATAAACGACCAGGGAAGACCTTCGCTGCAATTGTAAAAAAAAAAAAGAAAAAAAAAAGAGTATAACATAAATGAATATATTCATTTATAAATTTGTAAAAAAAAATAAAAAAAATAAAAAAAAAAGGTATAATACTCAGTTGTGTCTGATGTTGTTGTGCTTGTATTGTTATATTCTCAGATCAGAGGAAAGCAGATGATGGCAGTTTGATTCATAATTAAGGTTAATTTCTATACAACAGGCTGCTTGGTGGCTGTTTTATGCATATTTATGTGTGTCACACATCTGCACATTATTTTTGATGATTCAAAACTGAGCAAGTCATACTTTGTGTACAGCCTGTTTCCAGATAAACCAGCCCAGACCGGCAGATGCAAGCAAACAAGCCCCCAAACCGTTCTTCACAGGTACTGTCTCCAACACAAGGACTTGATGCACAGGGACCTTGAAAAAAACAAAAAAAACACCAAAATGACATTTTTAACCTGTAGGAACTAGTAAACTATCTTCTCCAGCAGCAGTTTAAATATTGTAGTAAATTATTTTCTGGAAATTATATAGTTATATTCTAAAATGACAATTCTTACCCTCATGTCACTCCGCAGAACCCTTGTTTTTTATGTAAAATAAAAGGAGAAATTCTGGAGATTACACGATTACATGGATTACTCTTTTCCATTAAATTACAACAAACGGGACTGAAGTTTTCAAGCTTTAAAGACACTCAAAGCACCAGTATCATAAAAGTAGTCCATATGACCTATGCGGTATAGCCTATTCCAAGTTTTACGAAGCTAAATTTAGACCGAAATTTAGGTTATTATTCACTGAAAATCTAAGCATCTGCCTAGGGTGACCAGACATCCCGAAAAATTTGGGACAATCCCGAAATCTAAGCTGTTGTCCCGAATCCGGCCCTAATTGTCCTGAAAATCATACTAAAGCAAAATCTTGAGTAGTTCTTGTCTGATAAAACATTAAAAACTGTCCGTGGAGGTTGAGATGTCCTGCTGCCAGCCCCCGCCGGCTGCTCATTGGCTGCAGCATCTTTTTTGTTTATTTTTTTTAAGTTCTACAAAGATACCGTAGGCACGAATTTAGATATGAATTGATAAGCTAATTGTCATTAATTCGTTTCGTTGACATGGCTGGTGTACCGGAACTCCAACACCCCGCTAAAAAGCAAAAAAAGTCTGCAGGTATATACCGGGAGGAGTGGGTGGGGGAGTAAATATTTTATATATAAAAATATGTTGGGTTCATGTTTGAAATTCACTATCATTTATTTCTGTTAATTGTAAATTTATTTAAGGCCTTAACCCCAGCAAAACATTCATGGGGGAACCCATGGGCCGGATGGGCTAAATTTGTCCAGGGCCGAATTTTAGCCCCAGTCCAGCCATGGTTCACAGATTGGTCTGATAGCTCTTGGGTTTAACTCTGACTTAAGGCCCCGATATACTTCTAGTTAAATAGAAGAACGAACTGCTGTGATGTCATTTTAAGCAAAATGAGGAGGAGATAACAGCTCATTGGAGGGGATTCAAATGTAATAATGACTTAAATTTCACTCAGTTGAGTCACTCATCTCACACTAATCTACTGTATAGCTCAAAGGATTTAGATAACAGCAAACAGCAGTGTTACGAAGTTTCACTACAGAAATAAGTGACCTAGTCGGAAAAAAAACATTTTTTTTTTTATTCCTTAAACCGTTTCTACTCCCTTTCATAAAATGCCTCCTACTCTCCTGGGACTTTGTTGAAGGCCAAATGAGCATCTCATCACAGCATGAACATATTGTCCTCCAAACTCACAAGACACTTACACTATAGCCACTTTTTGAATAAAGATTGTACGAATTTGTATGATTTACAAATTTAATATGTGTGCACTGATGCCAATGAATTTTATTATTTAAGAAATATCTTACTGTTGCAGCTTGAAATGGCATTCGATGCTGAATCAAATTACTTTAGATGTAAAAAATAGTTGCAGTCAGTTTGTGGGTTCAGTAACATTGTCTTTAAATGCATGCATCTTAAGAATGAATAACAGCACCATTTCAGTTGAAAAGTACTTACACTAGCAATGGCATTACCAGACAGAGAAACATAATCACACACTAAATAATGATAAAGCGGTCAAGAAATTTTTTATTCTTGAAATAAACCCAATGAAACACAGGCCGTGACAGTCCAAATATATGAGCAACTAGAAAAACAAACCCAAGGGGATGTGCAACTTTGAAAGAAAGTCATATGGATCCCTTTATGACACTTCTGCAGTCAGATCGACTGTTTTTGTCAGCCTCGTTACCCGCTGTGAGTTTGTTTGTTTGCGTTTGTTTGTTTGCGCAAATACGGTTTGAACGTTGGTTGTTGGTCGTAGAGCGAGACACCGCTTCACTGCTGCTCGCCCTGCGATCGACTGCTTTGTCAGCCTCGTTACCCGCTGTGAGTCTGTTTGTTTGCGTTTGTTTGTTTGCGCAAATACGGTTTGAACATTGATTGTTGGTCGTAGAGCGAGACACCGCTTCACTGCTGCTCGCCCTGCGATCGACTGCTTTTGTCAGCCTCGTTGCCTGCTGTGAGTTTGTTTGTTTTCCCGTCTATCCTGCGTCTATATTACACCCATACCACTAAAAAGACGGTTATACCCAAGACTTGAGTCATAAATTAGTATAAATATTAATAGCATCACTGGTTGCATCATTGCTAACTTACTGTCCATCTGTTAAAATGGCGAATATATCAGGTGTATGTTATCTACCTCTTGGTGCAGATGAGAACAAATCTGAATTGCTTGCGGTGCAGTCTGAATTAGAAGCTGTAGAAAAGCAGATCCTTGACCTTCTAGAGAGACAAGCTGAGCTGAGAGACCGGCGTTTAGCTCTTGAAACATCACGCGCTGATGCACACGGATCAGTGATTAACGTTAGTAACCCGCTGACGCTGACCTCGTCTACTCCGTGCGTTTCTCAGCATTGGTCCCGAGCGTCCAGGTCACGATCAGCCATGATTTCATTCACTCCGGCTCCAACACACCACCACGAAGCCTGGGTGGTTCCGCGGAAGCCGCGAGCCAGGACAAGAATCTTTTCGCCCCTCCCGGTTTTCGAGATCTCCACTCAGAACCGCTTCTCCCCTCTTCGCGAAACGGAACGCGATGCTGTGATCATCGGCGATTCCACCGTCCGACACGTCCACGCTACGTTAGGTAAAAGTAAGGTGCACAGTCACTGCTTTCCTGGTGCTCGTGTTCTCGATATCACTGCGCGGGTAACTGAGATCTTGAACGGTGACGAGCGCGTCGGAGCTGTTGTGCTGCATGCGGGAGCTAACGACACTAGGCTGCGACAGACGGAGGTTCTGAAGAAAGACTTCAGGAGCCTTATCGATACGGTACGCAGCACATCGCCTGAAACATCGATTATTGTGTCTGGACCGCTTCCTACGTACCGACGAGGGCATGAAAAGTTCAGTAGATTATTCGCGCTAAATGAATGGTTATTGTCATGGTGCAATGAGCAGAAATTGATTTTTGTAAATAATTGGAATCTGTTTTGGGAGCGACCAAGGCTATTCCGCGCTGATGGCTTACACCCAAGTAGAATCGGGGCAGATCTTCTGTCGGATAACATCTCCAAGATGTTAAATACCATTTGACTAGTAACCAAAAATCCAAATCACAGTCTCTACTGCACCAATTTAATTGATATTAATACTAGTGTAGAACATTGCATAGAAACTGTGTCTATTCCTCGTTTACTAAGATCAAATAATAAATCTACTGCAGGATCTAGAAAAAATCTAATTGTTATTAAAACAAAAAATCTCGCTATTAGTGAACAAAAACAATTTCTAAAGCTAGGTCTTCTAAACATTAGATCGCTCACACCTAAGGCGGTTATTGTAAATGAAATGGTCACAGATAATAATTTCGATGTTCTGTGCCTTACTGAAACCTGGCTTAAACCAAATGATTATTTCGGTCTAAATGAGTCTACTCCGCCAGGATACTGTTATAAGCATGAGCCCCGTCTGATCGGTCGTGGCGGCGGTGTTGCAACAATCTACAGAGATATCCTTAATGTTACTCAGAAAACTCGTCATAGGTTTAATTCGTTTGAAGTGCTTGTGCTAAATGTTACGCTCTTAGATGTAAGAAAAAAATCCCTATTATCTCTAGCATTGGCTACCGTATATAGACCTCCAGGGCCTTATGCCAATTTCCTAAAAGAGTTTGCTGACTTTCTATCAGATCTTTTGGTCAACGTCGATAAAGCATTAATTGTTGGAGATTTTAACATACACGTAGATAATTTAAATGATGCGTTAGGGGCTGCGTTTACAGATTTATTAAACTCCTTCGGGGTCAAGCAAAACGTCACCGGACCAACTCATCGTCTTAATCATACACTCGATTTAATTATATCATATGGAACCGATCCAACCGATATAGATATCATTCCACAAAGTGATGATGTCACTGACCACTACTTGGTAACTTGCATATTACGCACTGCTGTAATATGTCATGCTGCGCCACGTTATCGACCAGGTAGAACAATTCGTCCATCCACCATAGATCATTTCTCAAATAGCTTA
The DNA here is from genome assembly GCF_051911475.1 of Siphateles boraxobius. NCBI lineage: Eukaryota > Metazoa > Chordata > Actinopteri > Cypriniformes > Leuciscidae > Siphateles > Siphateles boraxobius. Next base: position 19,370,424 of record NW_027509097.1, read on the forward strand.
TCTGATCTGTCTCAGCTGCTGCCTGAACCCAAACAAACAGATGAATTAGACGAACTAACTAGCACTATGAGCAACATTCTCTCTAGAACATTGGATATTGTTGCACCCATTAGATTAAAAAAGGTCAGAGAAAAAAGTATAGCACCATGGTACAATAATACTACGTATGTTTTAAAGAGAGAAACCCGTAATTTAGAGCGTAAATGGAAAAAAACTAATTTAGAGGTCTTTAGAATCGCGTGGAAAGACAGTATGTCACTTTATAAAAAGGCACTTAAAACGGCCAGGGCTGAGCACCTCAGCAAATTAATAGAAAACAACCGAAATAATCCAAGGTTTTTATTTAATACCGTGGCTAGACTAACAAATAAACAGACGTCGTCTGAACAAAATACCTCGTTACAGTTTAGTAGTAATGATTTCATGAACTTCTTCACCGAGAAAATTGAAAGCATCAGAATCAAAATCGTAAACGTTCGATCTTTGCTCGCGCCTTATAATTCGGCCGCAATTATCACCCCGCAAGAACAATTACAATGCTTTACAACCATAGAACAAAAAGAGTTAAATAAACTTATCACTTCATCTAAAACAACAACATGTTTATTAGATCCTATACCAACTGAACTACTGAAAGAAGTGTTACCTGTAGTGGAAGAGCCTCTTCTCAATATTATTAACTCATCTTTATCTTTAGGTCATGTTCCAAGAACGTTCAAGCTGGCAGTTATAAAACCTCTTATTAAGAAACCACAATTAGATCCAAATAACCTAGCAAATTACAGACCCATTTCGAATCTTCCATTTATGTCAAAAATATTAGAAAAAGTTGTGTCCGCTCAACTCGGCTCTTTCTTGCAAGAAAACGACATCTATGAAAAGTTTCAGTCTGGATTCAGGCCACATCATAGCACTGAAACTGCGCTTGTTAGAATCACAAATGATTTACTTTTAGCTTCGGACCAAGGCTGTATCTCAGTACTAGTTTTACTTGATCTTAGTGCTGCGTTCGATACTATAGATCACACAATACTCTTAGATCGACTACAAAATTACACTGGTGTTCAAGGACAAGCATTAAGCTGGTTCAGGTCATACTTATCTGACCGCTACCATTTCGTCTACTTAAATGGAGAAAAATCGATTATAACTTCGGCAAACTATGGAGTGCCGCAGGGATCTGTGTTAGGCCCTTTATTATTCTAAATATATATGCTGCCACTTGGTAATATTCTAAGGAAACATGGAATTAGTTTCCATTGTTATGCTGATGACACTCAAATATATATTTCCTCACGGCCAGATGAATACGCTAAATTATCCAAATTGACAGATTGTGTTAAAGATATAAAAGATTGGATGACGCATAATTTTCTTTTATTAAATCCAGACAAGACAGAGGTAATACTTATCGGTTCTAAAAACCGTCCACAAAACCTCTCACAGCACGACTTTAACATAGTAGGATGCCCTGTTACTCTATCCGCTACAGTAAAAGACCTGGGTGTTACATTAGACTGCAACCTGTCTTTTGAAAAGCATATTTCATATGTTACAAAAACAGCCTTTTTCCACCTTAGAAACATTGCTAAGCTACGTAATATGCTATCAGTCTCTGATGCAGAAAAGTTAGTTCATGCATTCATGACCTCGAGACTAGATTACTGTAATGCTTTATTAGCTGGTTGTCCTGCATCTTCAATAAACAAGCTACAGTTAGTCCAAAATGCAGCCGCTAGAGTTCTTACTAGATTAAGAAAATATGATCATATAACACCGATTTTATCATCACTTCATTGGTTACCTATAAAGTTCCGTATTAATTACAAGGTATTGCTTTTGACTTATAAAGCTCTAAATGGTTTAGCTCCAGTCTATTTAACGGATCTTCTATCGCCTTACAATCCATCGCGCTCTTTAAGATCACTAGATTCGAGGTTTCTGGTCATTCCTAGGATATCCAGATCCACCAAAGGAGGCAGAGCATTTTCACATTTAGCTCCGAAGCTCTGGAATAGCCTTCCTGATATTGTTCGTTGCTCAGACTCGCTCTCCCAGTTTAAAACTAGACTGAAGACGCATCTATTTAGCCAGGCATTCATATAAATTTTTTATCTTACAGTTACTGTAAATTCGGCCTCTAGTTCATAAACGCCAGAGGAGAACTGGCCCCCGACTGAGCCTGGGTTCTCCCAAGGTTTTTTTTTTTTTCTCCATTGGGTCACCTGATGGGGTGTTAGGACACCATTAGGTCACTGGATGGAGTTTTTCGGTTCCTTGCCACTGTTGCCTTTGGCTTGCTCAGTTGGGGATATTCAAATTAATTAACCAATCATACCATTGATCAGCTCTACCAAACTTGGATGTCTTTTTTCCAGTAATAAACAAACATTAAGTTGTTTTGATTGATACTGTGAAGCAGCTTTGATACAATCTGTATTGTGAAAAGCGCTATATAAATATATTTGACTTGACTTGACTTGACTTCTAGGATTTTTGTCCTTTTTGAAACTTGAAGGGATCATTTCTTATGATTAAAAGTTGCTATGTAGCCTTTGGGCCTGCTAATGGGATTTTTGGACTATGGAGGTGAGAGTACCTGGTGTTGTAATTGTGGTGGCAGCAGTTGTGATGGCAGAAGTATCATTTGTAGAATTGGATGTTGTGCCTGTGGTAAAAGTACCATTACTCGTCTCCTCAGGACCTGTAGGGAAAAGTTTTATGTTAGGGGAGGTTGCTGAAAAAACACAATAAACTCCAACAGGGTAAGGACCTTGAGCTGGGAATTGAACTTACGCAGTTTCGCTATATGTCGGAGTGCTGCCCATGAGGATATGTGCTCCAAAGGATAATCACTCATATCACCCTGAAGGCATTTGTTTTGTGATAATGACCAAATGACTGTATAGGCACATTGTCCCACTGGTAGCACTTTAAACAGTCCTATTCCCCATGTACATACTATGACTTATTATAGTTATTACAATAACTTGGTAATAATTAGATACTAACCATAGACCTACCTACCCCTAAACCTAACCTTATCTCATGTAGTTACCTTATATGAACCAGTACTTTCTTAGGTAAGTACACTGTAAGTACACGCACTGTACAATAAAGTGCAACCGTCCTACTTATTATACGACACATTAATGTAGCACCGTTTCAGTTAAATGAATGAGCAGACTGATATACATCATTGCCATGGACGACAGTGAATATTAAGAAATATCAGACAAGTGAATGACGTGATGGAACCATCCGAATGGAGTGATCCAGAGAGCTAAGAACAGATTAAGGATGACTTCTTAATGATTAATAGTTGTTGTGTTTGGACCTGCTGGTAGGTTTCGGACTATGGAGATGGGAGTAGGCTACCTTGTGTTGTAGTAGTTGTGGCGGCAGCAGTTGTGTTGGCAGGAGTATTGTCTGTAGAATTGGATCTTGTACCTGTGGTAAAAGTACCAGTACTCGTAGGAGCTGTGGGGAAAGGTTTTATGTTAGGGGAGGTTGCTGAAAGACCACAATAAACTCCGACAGGGTGATCAATCTTATATCACCCCGATGAAGTATGTTTAGATAATATATATAGATAATGACCAGGGGCCGTATTCACAAAGAATTTTAAGGCTAAAAGTAGCTCCTAACTGGCGAATTTAGTAGCAACTCCTAAAAATAATGGGCGTGTCACTCCTAACTTCAGGACTCCTAATTTTTTTCACTAAAAGTAATTCACGAAGCATTTTAGCCCTAAAAGTAGCACCTAAGCCTGGGACAGCTTAAAAGAAGTCGAGAGGACTCCTAACTCACTAAGACCTATTCACAAAGGATTGTAGCGCATATCACCGCCTCGCAGTCGTCCGGGCTCCGCGACACAAGCGGGAATGCTGCATTGATCTGCAAACAAATCTTCTCCTATGTCTCACGCTTAGTTTCACTTGATATCCCAGTGTCGAATTTCCCTTTTATTTTTATTTTTTTATTTTTTCAGCACCAACTGGGCCAGCAGCAGTAACTGATCCTGCTTTCCAGTTGGGCTTTCTTTTTCGTTTTGGCGAGTTCATAATCCACCGTCATTCAACTATTACATTACTTCAATAGGAGCAACATTTACTTGCTTTAAGTAGTCTATTTAGGCTATGGAAGCTTGTTTCCGCCACAGAATGAAAAATAAAAAAGCTAATTGCGACTTTTTATCTCACAACTGCGACTTTATTTCTCACAATTCTGACTTCATATCTCGCAATTGTGAGATAAAAAGTCGCAATTATTTTAATTTATTTTTATTCAGTGGCGGAAACAAGCTTCTATACTAATAGGATGTCAATTAACCAAGCAAGTGTTAATGCAAGTGTCGTTTTTCATTATTAGGCAAGTGGCGGTTTCATTAGGGTATTAGGCTACCTTAATTTAATTTAATTGAATTCACCACTTTTCTCTCTCTTTCTGCCTTTTTAGAATTACACTTCACTGGGGCCTGCACAAACATGTCATTATATATGCATTTCGATGACATTACTATTATTATTTTGTGTAGGACACAGACATATTTAGATGTCGTAATTCCATGATTTGTTGCGTCTGTGTTATGTTCCGCATGATGGCCCTGTCATCTAACAACCAATCACCGTGATCATTGCGAGGAAACTCGTGCATGAGAATTGACGTCATCCATAGCAACGAAGACTCACTCTTAGTTTAGGAGTTGTCATTTTCCCCTACTAAGAGTAGGTCTGAAAGGCGTTGTGAATAACTTTTAAGAGAAAACTCCTAGCTAAAATATTTTAATGGGATTTAGGAGTACTCCTAGTGGTAAAATAAAATTCTTTGTGAATACGGCCCCAGATGACTGTAGGTACAATATCCCAGATAATATAGGGCTACTCATCAATAAATACATAGACAAGAAATATTTATTTGAGTTTAAATAATCATATACCTTTACCTGTATTTAATCTTAGAGCTTCCGCTCAAACAAATAGTAAATTACAATGTACAAAACAACTGGCCTAAGAACAAGAAGAAACACTACAACAATATTACAATTATGTTAATACGGAAGTCCTCCAAAGTCATTTTCACTACGCTTTCATGCTGAACGCCACATGAAAAAAAGGAAAACAGCTCATCGGATCCGCTTGTTGGAGAAAGTATGAACTGTTGTTAATGGAAGTATGGAAGTATTTTAGGTGAATGCCATCTTTACTGTAGTATTTAGGGTGAGAAAGTTTTTTTGCTTAAAACAATTAATCTGCTGCAGAATGTTTTTCTTCTATTAGACACAACCAAATAAACATTATAACAAATGAAATATTATATCTTACATTTATTTTATATACATAAAATATACGTAATTTATTACATTTACACTTTTTTACTTTATGATAAAGTTCTTTTTAACATTATGAACACTTCAAAATAGATTTCCTTGGATACGAAACCCCAAAAAATAATATACAAATACATAAGGGTCATTGAAGAGATCAAATTGATAATCTGACTAGTTGATCAACCTCAGTTATATTTGCTACATATATTATGCCTGTAGTGAATGTGTAGTTTGGATTCTTTTTTAATGTGTTCTTTGGGCAAGAAACATTAATCGAATTTGGAGTAGTTAACCTTGAGCTGGCACTTCCTTGATGGTAAATGGCAATGTGAACTTTGTTATCTTCCTTATGAGGTCTGAGTAACTGCTGACATTTTATTGCTTGCAAAGTCCTTACCATTTTTATATATTTTATATATATAAAAATATGTTTGGTTCATGTTTGAAATTCACTATCATTTATTATAGGCTATGTAGTCTAATATCTAATATCATAGTAGGCCTAATATTTTCAAAAGCCTACTATCTTTTATTATTTGTTTCTGTTAATTGTAAATTTAGTTAAGGCCTTAACCCCAGCAAAACATTCAGGGGGGAACCCATGGGCCGGATGGGCTAAATTTGTCCAGGGCCGAATTTTAGCCCCAGTCCAGCCATGGTTCACAGATTGGTCTGATAGCTCTTGGGTTTAACTCTGACTTAAGGCCCCGATATACTTCTAGTTAAATAGAAGAACGAACTGATGTGATGTCATTTTAAGCAAAATGAGGAGGAGATAACAGCTCATTGGAGGGGATTCAAATGTGATAATGACTTAAATTTCACTCAGTTGAGTCACTCATCTCACACTAATCTACTGTATAGCTCAAAGGATTTAGATAACAGCAAACAGCAGTGTTACGAAGTTTCACTACAGAAATAAGTGACCTAGTCGGAAAAAAAACAAGCCCAAAAGAACATTGTTTTTTTTTTATTCCTTAAACCGTTTTCTAATCCCTTTCATAAAATGCCTCCTACTCTCCTGGGACTTTGTTGAAGGCCAAATGAGCATCTCATCACAGCATGAACATATTGTCCTCCAAACTCACAAGACACTTACACTATAGCCACTTTTTGAATAAAGATTGTACGAATTTGTATGATTTACAAATTTAATATGTGTGCACTGATGCAAATGAATTTTATTATTTAAGAAATATCTTACTGTTGCAGCTTGCAATGGCATTCGATGCTGAATCAAATTACTTTAGATGTAAAAAATAGTTTCAGTCAGTTTGTGGGTTCAGTAATATTGTCTTTAAATGCATGCATCTTAAGAATGAATAACAGCACCATTTCAGTTGAAAAGTACTTACACTAGCAATGGCATTACCAGACAGAAAAACATAATCACACACTAAATAATGATAAAGCGGTCAAGACATTTTGTATTCTGGAAATAAACCCAATGAAACACAATCCGTGACAGTCCAAATATATGAGCAACTAGAAAAAACAAACCCAAGGGTATGTGCAACTTTGAAAGAAAGTCATATGGATCCCTTTATGACACTTCTAGGATTTTTGTCCTTTTTGAAACTTGAAGGGATCATTTCTTATGATTAAAAGTTGCTATGTAGCCTTTGGGCCTGCTAATGGGATTTTGGACTATGGAGGTGAGAGTACCTTGTGTTGTAATTGTGGTGGCAGCAGTTGTGATGGCAGAAGTATCATTTGTAGAATTGGATGTTGTGCCTGTGGTAAAAGTACCATTACTCGTCTCCTCAGGACCTGTAGGGAAAAGTTTTATGTTAGGGGAGGTTGCTGAAAAAACACAATAAACTCCAACAGGGTAAGGACCTTGAGCTGAGAATTGAACTCAAGCAGTTTCGCTATATGTCGGAGTGCTGCCCATGAGGATATGTGCTCCAAAGGATAATCACTCATATCACCCTGAAGGCATTTGTTTTGTGACTGTATAGGCACATTGTCCCAATGGTAGCACTTTATACAGTCCTATTCCCCATGTACATACTATGACTTATTATAGTTATTACAATAACTTGGTAATAATTAGATACTAACCATAGACCTACCTACCCCTAAACCTAACCTTAACTATGTAGTTAATGTAGTTACCTTATATGAACCAGTACTTTCTTAGGTAAGTACACTGTAAGTACACACACTGTGCAATAAAGTGCAACCGTCCTACTTATTATACGACACATTAATGTAGCACCGTTTCAGTTTCATGAATGAGCAGACTGATATACACCATTGCCATGGACGACAGTGAATATTAAGAAATATCAGACAAGTGAATGACGTGATGGAACCATCCGAATGGAGTGATCCAGAGAGCTAAGAACAGATTATGGATGACTTCTTAATGATTAATAGTTGTTGTGTTTGGACCTGCTGGTAGGTTTCAGACTATGGAGATGGGAGTAGGCTACCTTGTGTTGTAGTTGTGGCGGCAGCAGTTGTGTTGGCAGGAGTATTGTCTGTAGAATTGGATGTTGTACCTGTGGTAAAAGTACCAGTAATCGTAGGAGCTGTGGGGAAAGGTTTTATGTTAGGGGAGGTTGCTGAAAGACCACAATAAACTCCAACAGGGTGATCAATCTTATATCACCCCGATGAAGTATGTTTAGATAATATATATCGATAATGACCAGATGACTGTAGGTACAATATCCCAGATAATATAGGGCTACTCATCAATAAATACATAGACAAGAAATATTTATTTGAGTTTAAATAATCATATACCTTTACCTGTATTTAATCTTAGAGCTTCCGCTCAAACAAATAGTAAATTACAATGTACAAAACAACTGGCCTAAGAACAAGAAGAAACACTACAACAATATTACAGTTATGTTAATACGGAAGACCTCCAAAGTCATTTTCACTACACTTTCATGCTGAAAGCCGCATGAAAAAAAGGAAAACAGCTCATCGGATCCGCTTGTTGGAGAAAGTATGAACATTTGTTAATGGAAGTATGAACTGATGGGGATATCTATGGACTTTTAAAGTAATCAGCTAAACATAGCTAGTTGTTGTTTATTCAAGTTTGATATCTGGGGCCTGTACCATGATGGTAGTTGAACAAACTCAGGGTTACAGGATTAGTTTTGAGTTGACATAACCAAACCAATCCAACCAGGCTTTGTTGGTACCATGATGCTGATCATCAACTTTGTCAACTCAGGCTTTGATCCTGAGTTTAGGAGTTTAGGTGTGACATCAGTAGCGAACAGCCAATCACATGTTGAGAAAGAGTGAAACTGAGATTAATTTCTCGCGAGAGAAGCAGCGCAATTCACTTATTATTACACTTATTATTATTCACTTATTAATTTAAAGTATTAAAATTGGAAGAATTTAAACAAATTTACACAGCAAGAGGAAAACAGCTGTCTATGAAAGAGGACAACTAAAAGAAAAAGTTGTGAAGTTATTTTATACAGCTGATAAAGGTTTAGAGAGAATTGAACATTTAAGCTCACATGTAGTTATTTTATAGCTTCATCTATTGATCCTAAAGTGTATTTATATTACCTTTATATATTTATTCTAGTGCTGTCAAACGATTAAAATATTTAATCGCGATTAATCGCATTAATGTCATAGTTAACTCGCGATTAATCACATTTAATCGCACATTTTTATCTATTCTAAATGTCTCTTGATTTCTTTTTGTCCCATTATTTTTTCTCATTTTAATGCTCTTATCAACATGGAAAAGTGGATCGGCTTGCTTTGTGCAAATGTTTTTTATTGAAAACAACATTGGCATATATTGTGTTCAATTTCACAATAAAACATTCTTACTTGCAGCAAATAATCTCTCACACAATGTAACACTGTCCATCAATAAAAGGGTGAAAGAAATACTGACGAGGTCCTGATATTGACGAGGGGGCGGAGAATTCGCATCAGCTGTGTGTGTGTGTGTGTGTGTGTGTGTGTGTGTGTGTGTGTGTGTGTGTGTGTGTGTGTGTGTGTGTGTGTGTGTGTGTGTGTGTGTGTGTGTGTGTTGGCCATCATCAAGTGGTATTTCAGACTGGACGTGCTGCGATGATGATAGCTCAGTTCACAACGACAAAACACACAGATCACTTTGGTCTCGTCAATGGAACCATTTGGCAACTTTTTAAAAGTAAACGTTCCATTCAGAATCTTATTGGCATCCATTTCGGTGTCTCGCGCTCGTCATCCACTCAAAACTGGACGTTTTGAACGTTCCTATAACATTCAGAAATAACGTTTTTATAACTTAATGGGAACGTTATGAAAACGTTCTTATAACCTAAAATTGTTAGCTGGGGAAGAGGAGAGATTCGCGATTGCACTGAACACGTTTTAAGTGCAGGCACATATTGTCTGAGCGAGCCCAGAGAAAATTCTAACAAGAGCAGCGTGTATCTGAGAGCGCGCGACTCGAGCAGAGAGATTCGTGCTCGGCACATTATATTCCACGCGCGAGCAGAGAGATTCGCGCTCGCGCATCCGGCTCGCAAGCCCAAACAAGTATGTGCGGCGTGCCTGTTGTTTTGTTTCCGGTCTAGCTAGATCCGCTTGCGCTTTCAAAACGTCCATGCCGCGTCCTATTGCAAAAGCATGTGAAAAAAACTACAAAGTTTGCTAGGCCAAAAAGACCGTTAATCGCGCGATAAAAAAATTAACGCCGTTAAAATGGGTTTGCGTTAACGCCGTTAATAACGCGTTTAACTGACAGCCCTAATTTATTCATTTAAACTGCGTAATAATAATTAATGAACTAAAATTGTACATCTGTGATTGATTAAGGGTATAATGATTACATAAATAATATCTTAATCATACAAATTTATTATTCTAAATAAGCATCACTAAAAACCAGACGATTTTGTCTTTAAAATCATTTGCTATGTAGTGACCTTTAATTTGGAGTAGAAACAGGTGGAGTGACTTTATCGCATCAGGCATGTGTCACTTTGCTCACAGCTGATTGGTCCTAGTTTGGTTTGCAACCTCTTACCTGGAACATAACCTGCACCGGACCAGGTTAGCCATGGAGCGTAAGTTACTATGGCGATGAACACTGCTTAAAGCGAAACCACTTTCATGGTCCCTAAAACCCAGGGTTTTCGCAAACTAAACTGAAACATAGCTGGCTAGCCACCTAAACCGGCTTCATGGTATAGGCCCATGAATGGTAGTTAGAAAAAAACAAAACAACTTTTAGATATTAATCTGCATATGCAATGGATATCGGTTATGCTCATCTTTAGTGGATCCTCTGAAGGCAACTTAAGTAACAGCTCAATATGTAGGACTAACAAAGCACAAGGGGACTGAAAGGGATGCAACTTGTTTAACAGAATATGGAATTTAGTTGCATATAACCCGTATTGGTAACTGAGACGCAATATGGCACCAGTTGCGTTTGTACGTAGCAAATGAGATATATGCCGTAAACTATCTTAAAAGGGGAACTTCTTATGATTAAAAGTTAATATGTAGGCCTACTGGTAGGGTTTCTGACTATGGATATGAGCGTACCTGCTGATGTGGTGCTTGAGATTGCAGCAGCTGTGCTGGTAGTAGGATTTGTGCTGTCAGATGCAGGATTGGGTGGCATGCCTGGGCCACTACTATCCAAGGCCTCTGTGGTGGAAGATTGAATGTTAAGGGAGGCAGCAGAAAGACCAAGCATGTCCAAAGACAAAATAATTTAATAGTTATTTTTTACCAGAACTAAAAAAAAAAGAAAAAAAAAGAAAATGTGTGTATAGTCAAAAAGTATATGTAGAACAAGACACTGGAAGAAGAAAATGAAATATTTAAACCTGAAAACAGTGGAAAACATTAGCATAACTCTCTCCTTCTCTCTACTCTTCAGTCACAGCTGGGAAAATTCCCACTGCCAAATCTAGACAAACTTTGTTTTCCATAGTCCATTCTGGCTGATGAAACTATCCCATATTTTCAATAAATAAAAAAAATTATATGATATTATGTGTATTTGACAGACATTATAGACCAGTGCTGGAATCCTAACTGTTAGCACAAGTTACAACAGTATCTCATGAGAGGGAATACCATGAACCATGATCATGAGCTTCCCTTGAATGTGATAATATGATTAATATGCACTAATCTTGGTTTCAACTGAATTTTTAAAAATCTATTAATAAAAAAAACATATTGTTTTATCCATCCATATCATTTGGTGTGAGGGAGGATAAGCAGGCTGCTGTTTATGAGTCTTCACAGCCCTTTCTGTTTATCCATAAAGATTAGTCTTTTTGTATTTGTATTTTAGGTGAATGCCATCTTTGCCGTAGTATTTAGGGTGAGAAAGGTTTTTTGCTTAAAACAATTAATCTGCTGCAGAATGGTTTTCTTCTATTAGACACAACCAAATAAACATTATAACAATTGAAATATTATATTTAACATTTATTTTATAAACATAAAATATACGTAATTTATTACATTTACACTTTTTTACTTTAAGAGATCAAATTGATAATCTGACTAGTTGATCAACCTCAGTTTTATTTGCTACATATATTATGCCTGTAGTGAATGTGTAGTTTGGATTATTTTTTAATGTGTTCTTTGGGCAAGAAACATTAATCTAATTTGGAGTAGTTAACCTTGAGCTGGCACTTCCTTGATGGTAAATGGCAATGTGAACTTTGTTATCTTCCTTATGAGGTCTGAGTAACTGCTGACAAAGTCCTTACCATTTTTTTTTATTGGCTTTTCCAAGATTATCTACTGAAATGACTAGATATGATGTGGCAAGGCCCCTAACTAAAAAACAAAAACAAAAAATAAACCTTACATACCATAATTGTTTTTCTTTTGCATTTTCTTCATATCTTCAAATAACATTAATAATGACTTGAGTTGATTCATGATCACATTAATCATATTTAAGCAAACACATCACCAGCCTACACCTCACTGATAACTTATAGTGAGGTTAGAAAAGAATTACATTTTAAAGCACACTAATCGAAAGCTCTAATAAATGGTTTACCAAACTGGCCAGCCTATATCTGCAGATAAATAACAGAAAATCCCAGTGTTAATTTAAGATTTTTAATTACTTGCAATAATAAAAGTTCTACTGTTATTCTATATTTGTAGACCACATTTGAACAAAAACTTTAAAACAATCGAAAACTGTTAATTATTTTTCTCAAAGTTTTCCAGTCATTAATAATTCCAATTCCACATAGATTAATATTTAATAACCTTAAATCTAAGCTCTTTTAATAAAAAAACTGAAATGCCAAATCTTCCATGTTAATACACATAAAATACTAATGAATAAGTATTAATCATTAACTTAAGGCAAGAAGACAAGGGAAAACGTATGTCCGATTAAATCATTAACAAAAGGACAACATTTACAACAATAATAAAATATTTCAAAACATGTGTAAAACAATTTGTAACCACGATTTAACAAACCAATAAAAGATTCTACAGTAGCTTCAAGGAACTTTTACTTTTTTGTTAAACTATGACATTCCTTTCAAATTTCTCGATTCCAATTTATTATAGGATCGAAAAACACTCACCTTCTTGTGTAGACAGAGCAATCAGTAAGCCGAAGATCAGAAGTGTCTTCAGTTGTATATGCATTTTCAGATTTTAGTCCCAGTGGCCGTAGGCTACAATACGTATGACAAGAAATAGGACACCGTAAAGAAATAAGCAGATCTTCCTGTGACAGGTTGTCTGGCACTGCCTTCAGTTCAGTGATTAGAAGGTGTTGGGTAACCCAGTTTAAACGCCGTGATCAAGGGGCAGCGCTAAAATGAATTATGACGTTCGTTGACGTCGCCGGCTAAGCCACGCCTCCTGGAAGGGTAAAGCAGTGTACCGCGAGCGGCGAGAGCAAGAGAGCAGATGCTATGCTTTCGAGTCGCTCTCGTGGTACTTTGATGCATATGAGGCGCCGGACTGGACAAAAGCAAAGCTAACTGCGCAAGAGAGACCGAGTGTGTCTGCGCGCGAGCGACAGTGCGCGAGAGAGACCGAGTAGGCTATGTTTTTAACAGTAAATTGACACTGTAGCAACAACACAATAAATGTATTTCATTCAATAGAAAGTTCAACGAACATTTCATTAAAAATGCAATTAAACCTCAATACAAAACTGTAGGCTATAGGTTTGTGTTTCTGTGCATTGGTGTCTTTTGTGTGCATGTATGTGTGTATGCTTGTCAAATAATGTCAAACATTTTTGTTAAAGATTTTAACATTTTACAAAAAAACAAAACAGTGATTAGTAATGAAATCTTACTACATAAATTCAATCTTATATAATCCTCTATATGAAAGTTTATGTGCTCGAATTATTTATAAAACAATAGTTCAAAACAAGACGTTTGTACTGATTGTTTGTTGTCCATAAATCAAATTTCCATGCGAAGCGAACTCAGCGAGAGAGACAGAGCGTATGGCAGGCACTTTTAACATTTAAAAGTTTGACTATCCGGAATTAACATTGTAGATATCAACAACGTCTTTCTGACTAGTCGTAATTAAATTTTGGATAGTTAGAATTGTCATTCAAGATATCTGTAACGTAATTGTGACTAGTCGAAACGACAGATAGTGATAGGCTATTTGTAATTCAGTTTTGACCAGGCAAAACGTCTCTGGTTACTTGCGTAACCTATGTTCTCTGAGTATGGAACAAGACGCTGCGGAAAGCGCAGTGGGATATCCTCTGGATGTGCCGATTGCCTGAAGCTCTATTGAATCACGCCAGTTCATTGGCTGATGGCGCTCGCGCAAAGCTGGCTCCGCCCCGACGCTCTTACGTCGTGGCATGAGGAACGCGCGCGCGCCATCCTCTCCTCAGATTTCTCTGCCGAAAAGAAGAACTGTCGGCAGCGCGAGGAGCTTGGCAGCGAACGCAGCGTCTCGTTCCCGATTCGGAGAACATAGGTTAAGCAAGTAACCAGAGACGTTCTCTTTCATAGGTTTACTCAAAGCTGCGGAAAGCGCATAGAAATACCAAACTCGCCAAGCTAAGCCCTGCCATAACTGGTACCAGACCAAATAATAATAACCATGACCGGTTCAAGCAGATAGAAGCTGGGAACCTGGAGTCATGTCAAGATCTAAATTATAGAACCTCACAAAGGTGTGCGGAGAGGACCAACCTGCCGCCACACAAATGTCTTCCAAGAGGGCCCCTCTAAAAAGAGCTTGAGAGGAAGCCACACTTCTGGTGGAATGTGCTCTGATGCTAAGAGGTGAAGGCAACCCACGCACCTCATAAGCCAGCGAAATAGCATCCGTTACCCAGTGGGAAATCCTCTGCTTTGATGCCGCAAGCCCGCGGCGGCCAGCACCAAAACACACCAAGAGCTGGTTAGATTTCCTCCAACCGCCTGATCGATCTACATACAACTTCAAAGAACGGACCGGGCAGAGCAGGTAAAGTTTTCTTTCTTCCTCAGAGGCAAAAGGAGGAGGGTGGAAAGCGTTAAGGTTAACAACCTGAGAGCGGAACGTCGTGGAAAGAACCTTGGGTATATATCCCGACCTTGGCCTCAAGGTAACCCTAACCAGGCCAGGAGCGAAGTCCAAGCATGACTCACTAATAGAGAGAGCCTGCAAATCCCCCATCCGCTTTAGTGAAGATAAAGCCAACAAAAGAGCAACCTTAAGAGTCAGAATCCGCTCAGGGGCTGACTCCAAGGGCTCGAAGGGAGCCTCTGTCAAACCCTCCAGGACGACTGACAGGTCCCACGAGGGAGCACCAGGGGGGCGAGCCAGTTTCTTGGCGCCTAACCCCACGCATGAGGGCCGAAACTAACCTCAGTTTCCCCAAGGGAATCTCATCTGATTCTCTATGAGCGGCAATAGCTGCGACATATACTCTGAGAGTGGTAGCAGCCGCTCCGGAAGCAAACTTTTCCTGCAGGAATTCCAGCACTGAGCCTACTGGGCAGCCAACTGGGTCCCTATCATGTGCTAAGCACCATGCCTCGAATACCCTCCACTTGGAGGAATACTGCCTCCTCGTAGAAGGGGCTCTAGCACTCGCAATGGTCTCCTGAACGTCAGTTGGGAGATCAAAGCTTAAAGCTAACGGCCTCTGATAGGCCAAACGTACAGCTTCCAAATGTCGGGGCGAGGATGCCATATCCTGCCCTGAAGCTGGGAAAGCAGGTCCTCCCTGACCGGGATCTCCCAGGGGGAGGATACCAACAGAGGGATCAGCTCCGAAATCCATGGCTGGGACGGCCAGAATGGGGCTACCAGAAGGAGGCGGACTCCGCTCTCCCTCACTCTGGACAGAACCGCCTTGATCAGCTTGATGGGCGGGAAGGCATAGAGTTTCTGCATCGGCCAAGGGTGGGTGAATGCATCTATCCCCAACGGAGCTGGAGGGCTCAAGGAGAACCAAAGCGGGCATTGGGACGACTCCTGAGATGCAAAGAGGTCCACTTCCGCTTTTCCGAACCTCTCCCAGATCAGGGCCACCGTCTGGCGGTTCAACATCCATTCCCCAGACCTGAGCTTTTCGACAGGAAATCTGCTGCGAGGTTCAGAATCCCTGGGACATGAACTGCTCTCAGAGAGAGGAACTTGTCCTGGGACCACAGGAGAAGGTGACGCGCATGCCTGTCTAGGGGGCGCGAACGTGAACCCCCTTGTCTGTTTACATGGTACACTACTGCCATATTGTCCGTTCTGACAATGACATGGTGCCCTTCGAGGAAAGGGAGAAAGTGGTAAAAGAAACAGCCCTCAGCTCCAAGCTGTTTATGTGCCACAAGAGGGTCTCGCCAGTCCAAACCCCACACGCTGGCCTGCCCTCGAAAACCGCTCCCCAGCCGGTCAGAGAGGCATCCGTCGTAACCATTTGGCGATGGAATACCGCACCCATACCGACTCCTTTCTGAAGGAAGAGGGGGTCCCGCCAGATTGACAGGGCGCAAAGGCAACTGCGCGACACCTTCAATAGGCGAAGGGCTGGCCCCGTGGGCCGAGCCCCTGAGAGCTTCATCCACCACAGAAAAGGTCTCATGTGGAGTAGCCCTAGAGGTAGCACAGGGGAGGCCACGGCCATAAGGCCCAGAAGTCTGCGGCAGGTGCTCACGGAAACATGCTGGCCTAGCACAAAGCGGGACAGACATGTCTCCATACTGGAAATCCGTGCAGGAGCCAAACGGGCCTGCATAAGAACGGAGTCCATGTGTACCCCCAAGAAAACCGTGCTCTGAGCTGGAGTAAGAACGCTCTTCTCCGTATTCAACCTCAAACTGAGAGACTGAATATGACGGAGGACAATGTCCCTGTGGTGAGTCACCAACTCTCTGGAGTGGGCTAAAAGAAGCCAATCGTCCAGGTAGTTGAGTATATGGATGCCCTGGAGCCGCAACGGGGCCAGAGCAGCATTCATACACTTTGTGAACGTCCTTGGTGCTAGAGCGAGGCCAAAGGGGAGGACCCTGTACTGGTACGCTTTCTCTCCAAAGGCGAACCTGAGAAACTTCCTGTGTCGCCGTACGACCTGGATGTGGAAATAAGCATCCTTGAGGTCTACTGTCACGAACCAGTCCCCCAGCCGGATATGAGATATGATGGCCTTCAGCGTCAACATTTTGAATTTCCCTTGTAAAGAGAGAAATTCAGCCGGCGAAGATATAGTATCGGCCGCAGGCCGCCTCCCTTCTTCGGGACCAGGAAGTAACGGCTGTAGAAGCCCTGTTCGACTTCCCCCGAAGGAATCTCTTCTATCTTCATTAGAAGGGATCAAATCTCCTGCTGTAGTACAGAAGCCTGAGCGGCGCTGTCGACTACAGTAGGAAAGACCCCGTTGAAGCAGACAAAACTGAAGCGTGTAGCCGAGCTGAACTGTGCGAAGGATCCAAGGCGATACCCCTGGTAAACGCTCCCATTCTTGAACGAAATGTGATAGAGGGAGAGGAGTGTTGCAGTGCAGGGGACATACCTGAGATAGGGTGTCACGCTGTCAATGGGGAGGCGTGGTTGACCGTGGAGGAGAGCACTTGGCATCCTGACACGTACTGGGGGGTACCACCACCTGGATAGAAGTAACTGGGTCTGCCTGCTCCAGAGGAAAACGAACTGTGCCTCCGAGGAAGCGATTGGCGGGTGAAGTGTGCGCCGGGAGCGAGGGGAGAAAGCAAGACGCATCTCCTTCCTCCTGCTCCGGACTGGGTGAAGAGAGTGAAACAGGACCTGCACTTCGAAACACACTGGGTGGCGAAGGTGACAGGGTTGGAGGAGAGCCGGTTGGAGGAGGGCAGAAACGCTTGCGCGGTCTGTCCCAACCTCGTAGATCTGGTGCGGCTCTCCTCCTTCTGACCTGAGGGTCAGGAACGGCTCGAGGAGGCTGGAGCGGCCGATGGTCCGCGGTGCTTCAGTTGGGCCTACTGCCCATGCGCCCGCTACAATGCTGGTTGAATGCTCGAGTGCCTCACCGAGCTTGGGTTCTCGGCTGCAGACGAATCAGAGCTCTGCAGCCCTGGTTAGCGGCTAACTGGTACCAGCCGGGGGTGACGATGGGAGCCATTTCATATCGAAAAGTCATCTCGACGGACGCCTCCAACCTGGGTTGGGGCGCTCTCTTCGAGGGCAGACCGGTCTTTGGCCTGTGGTCAGACCGAGAGAAATGCCTTCACTTAAATTGTCTGGAGATGATAACGGTTGAGAACGCGCTGAAGCACTTTCTCCCGCTCTTACGAGACCACCACGTTCTAGTCCGATCAGACAACATGTCTGTGGTGTCTTACGTGAACTGTCAGGGTGGTGTCAGATCCAGGAATCTCTACAATCTGCCATCTGAACGACGGCCCAGACAAACTGTCCAGGAACAACGTTCCCCCTGGGGAATGGTCCCTGCACCCCCAAGCAGTCCAGTTACTGTGGCGCCTCTTCGGCAAAGCGGAAGTCGACCCGTTTGCGTCAAAATACAATGCTCACTGCCCAATGTTCTTTTCAAAGGACGAGCACGCGCTGGCCCAAATATGGCCTAGCCTCCCACTCTATGCTTTCCCTCCGGTCTCTCTGTTACCACAGGTAATCAGGAGGATTTGGGAAGCGCGCCACTCGGTTTTCCTGATAGCCCCGCGATGGGAGAACCAAGTCTGGTTCCCGGAGCTGACACGGCTGTCACATAGAGCCCCGTGGCCGATTCCGGTGAGGATAGATCTCCTCTCTCAAGCCCGCGGCTCAATCTAGCATCCCCATCCAGAGCGCTGGTCTCTGCACGTATGGTTGATCAACGGGTACCCGTCGTCTTGCCAGAAGGAGTGGTGAACACGATTGTGCAATCCAAAGCTCCCTCTACGAAGCGGCTCTATGCGTCTAAATGGTCTGTGTTCTCCAAATGGTGTGCCGATCGAAATCTGGACCCACGGACATGTGGGGTATCCTGGCTGCTTAGTTTCCTTCAAGAGCTGCTGGACAGGGGCAGGTCCCCCTCCACGCTTAAAGTTTATATGGCGGCCGTTGCGGCATTCGCTGAATCAACGCACGGCCAGTCATTGGGAAGGAACGAGCTGGTCATCCGCTTCCTTCGGGGAGCCTGAAGGATGAACCCCCCACGACCCCCGTCGGTTCCTATATGGGATCTTTCTTTGGTCCTAGAGGCCCTGAAAGCATACCCCTTCGAACCGCTAGACTCCATGGACCTAAAGTACCTTTCCCTCAAAACCGTTTTTCTGACCGCTCTGTCATCAGTTAAACGCGTGGGGGATCTACACGCGCTATCCGTTAGCGCTGCGTGTCTTGAGTTTGGACCGAATGACTCTAAAGTTATCCTCAAACCGAGAAATGGCTATGTCCCTAAGTTGTTGGGCACTCCCTTTAGAACGCAGGTCATTTCTCTATCGGCTCTACCTGCATCCGATAGTGAGAGCGATGTTAGTCTCCTCTGCCCTGTTAGGGCGCTGAGGGCTTACATTACGCGCTCCGCCCCCTTCAGACGCTCGAAGCAGCTCTTTGTTTCGTTCGGTGGGCGCACCAAGGGTCTCGCCGCTCGAAACAGAGCTTATCCAGATGGATAGTGGACTCTATAGCGAATGCATATGTGTCTAAAGGTCTGCATTGCCCTTTGGGCATTAGGGCTCATTCCACTAGAGGCGTTGCCTCGTCGTGGTCTTGATCCAGCGAGATTTCCATTCACGACATTTGTGAGGCGGCGGGCTGGGCTTCCCCGTCCACATTTGTTAGGTTTTATAACCGGGAAGTCCCCGCCTTGCAGGCTAGACTTCTGTCAGTGTAAGTGGGATGTATGTTCTGCCCAGATCTGATCGTGAGCAGACTACTCTCACGTGACTTAGCTCTCCTGGTTGAGCTGCACTATATGGTTGATATGATAGACCGGCAACGCCGCTCTGTATTCCCTATGGGTGCTTATGAACAGTGTGTTGGCCCGCGCTGCTGGCCACCTGATTAACACTTATCTATGTTCCCCGGGACTCCCTGGGAATCATGAAGTGGATACTGGCGCGCAAGGCGTTGACAAGGGGTTCCCGTAGCATAAGCAACTTACGCAATACGAGAGTACCTCTCGTAAGAGAACGTACTCGGTTATGTACATATCCTCGGTTCTCTCTAGAAGAGGGAACAAGTATTGCGTAACCGGCCGTGCTGGCGCCACCAGCAGCCAATGAGCACGCTAGATAGCCTGCTCTAGGTCTGCTAGCTGCGCACTGCGTTGACAATAAATACAAAATTAAGGATAAGTTTTGGCTTCAATATCTCGAGAAAAAATGACTTTAACCGCAGCGTAAGCAACTTACGCATTACTCGTTCCCTCTTCTAGAGAGAACCGAGGTTACGTACGTAACCGAGTACGTTATGACTAGTCAGAATCAAATTGTAGATATCTCAAACTTGAATTACAGATATCTACAATTCAGTTGCAGATATCCGTAATTAGGGCTGGACGATTTTGGCTAAAATCATAATCGCGATTAATCGAACAAGTTACCTCGAAATAAAAACGTCTTATAAAAAAGTAATTAAGTTTTAATGTAAAAAGAAAGTTTCCTAAAAATGTAGAAAATAGTTATTTTTGTAAACAAAATAAATTATTGTATATATTGCCATCTTAAAAGTAAAATATAACTTGTATAAAACTAAAAAAACAAATCCTTTTCATATTGTGTAGCATTTGTAAATAATTGTGTTATCGAAACCTGCTTTGTGGAGTGGAGGCACTTGTTGCTGGGCGTTTGTCAGTCTCTCTCTTTTTTCGCGTGTTTCTTTGGAACAAGCGGCTCCTGTTGCTGAGTTGACTCAGTGTTTGAGTTCCCTTTCACACATAGATTCCGGAAAATACACGGATAAAGTGGCCCGGGATTTGACCCGGGTTCGTTTGACTTTGGTTCATTCACACTGCCAGTGATTTTCCAGAATCAAGAGCACCAAGGTGTTCACACAGACACACACAACCCGCAAAGACACGTAACATGTCCCAGCGGCATCTATAGTTTGCTTTTGAGCTGCGATTTCTCTCGAGAAACCACGCTTGTGCATTTTTTTTCTCTGATTCGATCATAAACTAGCGCATTACGAACCGTTTCAAGCTGGCGAACGATCCCGGCTTAGCGCCATCATTACGACACGGCATTGATTATGGCTTTTGTTCACACAGCGCACGTTCCGGGACTGAACACGGCCCAACCTGGCATCAATCCCGGGTCGTGTTTGCGCAGAAGGTGTTTGTTCTGGCAATTTCCTGGGATCAACGCGCTGTGTGAAAGGGGCTCATGTTGCTTCAATGTCGTAGACTGGACGGGGCAGAGTTACGTGACTACACACACGGTAATATGTTTTAAGGGGAAAGTATATTATCACACAGTGGGCGGAAATATTAATAGGATTAAAAAAAACAAAATAACCGAAATGGTAAAATTACGTCGGTTATAGGCTGTGAAATTCTGTTTCGATTATTTTTCGATTAATCATCCAGCCCTATCCGTAATTCACATAGTGGATATCTGCAACTGAATTGTAGATATCTGTAATGATAAACCCCATACAAATGAATGGTAAAAGTGACGTCATTTGTCCTAGGAAGAATGTCTTTGTGGATATCTGAAATGACAATTATGGATAGGAAGAATGTAGTTGCGGATATCTGAAATGTTCTTTTTGACTAGGCAAAACTGAATTACAGATATCTGCAACACATATCCAGTCTAGCTGTTGAATGTTAAAATGGCTTGCGATACCGAGTGTGTCTGCTTGCGAGCGACAGTGCCCGAGACTATGGCAAGCCGTTTTAGCTTAAATTGTACCCAGCCTTAAGCCTTGTTTATACTCGACACGTCCACACGAGGGCGAGTCTCCGCTGACTGCGCGCCCACCTCCCCAAACAGAGAGGCGTTTATACTCGCCGTTGTGCTATTCTGTGAAACGACAGGGGGCGACTCGGAGTAATTCTTCTCTAAAACACCAGGAATCAGCAGTGAAAAAGTAGTTTGCCGTTTATTAGTAGTTTATTAATTCCTGAAATTCATATAAAAAAGAAAAATAAAGGCAGTAGGTTGATTGTACTTTCACTGCATCTAAACTAGTTAAACAACTGAAGCCTTATTGAAGAGTCTTTAAACCTTAATTTCATCAGCAGGTCTTACCGTATTTTCCGCACTATAAGGCGCACTTAAAAGCCTTTAATTTTCTCAAAAAACGACAGTGCGCCTTATAATCCGGGGAGCCTTATATATGGATCAATTGGTTAATTGGATCAATTGGTTAATAACGCTCTGCGTTATTAAATTTGCCCGCGAACTCGAGCTCGTGTCCATCTTATGCCCGCTCTGTCACACGGCCAGTTCAACCTCGTATAATTCAGGTTATGCCCGCTCACGAGCGCTCACTCTTACTAACAGACATACGAACAGACACACTGTCCCCGGCGCTGCTCGCGCGTCACAGAATATTCATAAAGCGTTCCCCGTTCACAGTAACCGGGTCGTCTCATTCAAAACAGCCAGCTGTTGCTGTCAGCGAGCTGCCGCACATAAATACTCATATGAGTCAGGCTGCGAATGTAAGTTACGTGCCCGCCCCAGCGAGCTCACGCTTACTAATGAACGGCTCGCCTCTGGCGCCGCGCACTCGCTACAAAACTCCTAGAAAAGATTCCCCGTTCAAGCCAAGGTAACCGGGGCGTCATATATGAAACAGCGTGCCATCGCTGTCAGCGAGTCGCCGAACATGAATACTCATATGAGTCAGGCTGCGAATGTAAGTTACGTGCCCGCCCCAGCGCGCTCACGCTTACTAATTAACGCATCTTTATTAATACTACTTACTAGTAGCACTAATAGCACATTAAATAGCACATCTAGTGGATGCATAACGCAAACCCAGTCAAACGTTTGACTGCAGTATCTTATGCGCCTTATAATCCGGTGCGCCCTGTATACAGTTAATGTTCTAAAATAGGTCATTCATTGAAGTTGCGCCTTATAATCCGGTGCGCCTTATAGTGCGGAAAATACGGTACTTCTACTATTCATACTTTGCAGTCACGTGACTGCCATGGATACCTGGCGGGGAACAAACGCTCACAAAATGGCCAATACTACAATCAATTATATGGTGAGGCTATTTTGTTTCCATAGCACATTAACAAAACGTTTAATGACACAATAACACTAAAAACAATACAATTACTAAATATGAATAATATCACTCAAATGATATAGGCCTAAAAACAGTCTTTAGTTCACGAACAGCACTCTGCCATCTGTGAAAATCAAAAGCAGCTTCAAAAAAACTTGTTTAAAAAGTTAATGTAGGTCCAAAAGAGAAATATTAAGCCAGTAAATTAAGATAATCATCGCTATACCGTTATATCCATCGTCGTCTCTGAGAGAACGCGGCGTTAATGCAGCGACAGATGCTGAAAGCTCAGTCCGTTTCTACTTTCACTTTCGGGGAATGAGCGCGTTTACTATGGAAGCTTATGTGTAGCAATATTCAGTTTGAAATTTAATATGCAAAATGATAATGCAATATGTAAAATGACAATGCAATATGTAAAATGGCAATGCATTTCTGTATTTAAATTAACATTTTCCATTACATTTGTGCAACGTTTAGTGCAAAATGAAAATGATAATTCAATTATATAATTTACATTTGGCATTTCATACATATGTTTTAATATGTAAATTGAATACATATTTTAACGCTTTATAAGTTGCAAAATTAAAATTAAAATGTATTAAAGAAATTATTAGATCTGTTTAAAATGTTCAAGCAAAAACTGTAGCAAAATGATCATTTAAATGTTATTTTTCTTAATTGCATTTACACTCACAGTTAAGACACTTAAGATTGCATTTTCATTAAATGTCCCGGAATGAATGTAGCAAAATTCAATGTGCAAATTGAAAATGCATTCGGAGCCGATCACGCCCCTGCCCCACTCCGCCCCGCCCCATCCCGCTCTTGTCAAGCACTGCGTGAAGTTGGCCCCGCCCCCACCCAATGCAAAACGTCGGCAAAATAGGCTCAATCGTTTTTACTTCATTTGTGCTGTTACTTTGCTTTATTGTTTGTGCTGCTTCGATTTTTTTAGATATTTAAAGAATATTTATAGGTCATTCTGAGGTCACCCAGCCCCCCACATCCTCCAAATAAAATAGTCTCGTTCGTTTGTGCCGGTTAAAGTTTTGTTTGTGCGGCTTCCCGTCAGATTCCGTGATGACCCTATATATTTATAAATATCTGGTCAATATGCTTTATAAAATTGAAAAGGGAGATGGTTAAACATCACATGAGTCACTTTATTGAACATCACAGTCAGTTATGAAGAAATAAAGAGCGGTCACATTTTTTGGCCCATAAAATAAATTTGACCCATCATATTCAGTGATCTCCGAGTAGGTGCATTTGTAAAGAAAACCTGTAGGATCTCCAACATTATTGGGTAGTTATAGTTAATAGTAATAATAATAAAGTTAAGCATATGTGTATCAGACAATGAGAATATTTAATACAAAACGAAACAAGTCCTGCATGCATCAGACAACAACAGCGCAACATAATGTTGACATCAAACGGGTGATAAGGCAGAACATTCTCCCAGAAGGTCCAACAACGCACTGGTTCTATCACCTGCAAACGTGTAATAATCCTCGAAAACACTACAATTTCTCTGTTCACGCTTCCCTTCATCTGCCAGTAAATTTACGCTCGTATCAGCTCTGCCGCCGCCATGTTTCCTTCCAACACCTCAAAATGTTGCCGGGGCCTCGCCTCGATGCAGTGATTGACAAGAGCGGGAGGGGGCGAGGCGGAGCGGGGCAGGGGCGTGATCGGCTCGGAATGCATTTTCAATTTGCACATTGAATTTTGCTACATTCATTGCGGGACATTTAATGAAAATGCAATCGCAAGTGTCTTAACTGTGAATGTAAATGCAATTAAGAAAAATAATATTTAAATGATCATTTTGCTACAGTTTTTGCTTGAACATTTTAAACAGATCTAAAAATGTCTTTAATACATTTTCATTTTAATTTTGCAACTTATAAAGCGTTAAAATATGTATTCAATTTACATATTAAAAAATATGTATGAAATGGCAAATGTAAATTATATCATTTAATTATCATTTTCATTTTGTACCAAACGTTGCACAAATGTAATGGAAAATGTAAATTTAAATACAGAAATGCATTGCCATTTTACATATTGCATTATCATTTTGCATATTACATTTCAAATTGAATATTGCTACACATAAGCTTCCATAGTTTACATGCTAGTTCTTAACGCGATAATGCTGAATAATAGTGCATCCAATCGCACAAACACTATCTCGTATATTTTTCGCATCCGTAGCGAATATTTTGAGTGGTTTTGACAATTGAAAGCCACCAAATGACGAATATGAAAAAAAGAATACGACAGTTTCGGACTGCAAGGACAGGAACCTGCAAGTCAGGTGCAAGGACCTTAAACTTTTGAGGCTTGCGCAGCTTCTCGAGGAGAAAACAAACAAATGAGCGCCGTTTTCTAAAGTCTATGAGCGCAGACAATTGACCATCACTTAATGTACCATCACCTCACAATTGAAAATGTGACAATGATTTCATATGACAGTTCAACAAACAAGTTAATAACAAGTCACTTACATTTTAGACGAAATAATGACTGTTTTGGTCTATTTTAGCAGCGAACATATGAATCCAAACAAAGATCACAGCATATAGCGCATCTCACAGCAACACTCAATCGTGTTCTGAATGATTCAGTGTTGTGAACGAATCGGTTGATTCAAAGATTCAATAACCCATTCATAAACATCTGTTTGAACGAATCGTTTGAATGAACGACTCAATGACTCGCTTAATAAAACCGCTTATCACCGGCGCTACACCGGTGTCTTGATTTGAAGAATTTGATATCTATTAATTTGCGAACTAAGTTACACAAATAAAACCGACAGAGGGACGGCCAAACAACTACACAAATCAAACGTGTTTGCTAATTACAATGCTAACATCAAAGTTATAGTATCTAGCGTACTAGTAAGCCTGTAACAGACAGCGATCATAATAAAAACCTTTACAGACAATAGCAAACATCCTGAGGTCACAATTACTTGAAATGTAAACATTAAACAGTTTAGTCCAAAGATACTTACAAGTGCAACAGAAAGCCAGGTCAGCACACGTTTTGCAGGCTTCTGTTTCTCTCAGTTCTCGCCATTCTGAAAAAGCCGGTCCGATATTTACTCGAGTCTGACTTCTAGCTCGGTCAGTTTCCCGTTTCCTCTTTCGTTGGTCCTCCGACAAAGATGTCCTAGCTTTCTGCTTCTTTTTTACAGGCTCAGCCATAACTCTATCTATCGTTGCCCTTTGCTTATAGCTAGCCGATGCTTGAATGGGGGCGTGTACGTGTGCAGTGCCGTCAAGCAATTCGTTACATCGCGAGACCTGATATCACGCGATACTTTCTGACGGCGAGGCCGGCGGCCCGCAGGCCAAAGTTGCAAGTGAGTTTTTTACGCTCTCAGGCACCAGAGGGGTGCGAAAGCACCACCATTCAACCCGAAATAAGTAATAATCATTCCACTGACTCCAAAGCTGTTCAGTTAAGGTAAAAAAGTTGCCTGGTGTCCCTTTAATACATGTATTATTGATATTAATACAGTATAATATATAATTTAAAATAAAATGAAGAAATACATCTTCATTCCTTCCCATACCCACTAACATTTCCCTTAGTTTCAGATAACGTAAGCTAGCCACACTGAGCCAAAGCTTCTGGCCTGGTTGCAAAGTAGTTGTAGAGTTTTTGACATCAATAATAATGTATACGATGGGCTATAATAAATGTTCTAACCTAAAAATGTCAGACAAGCTTTCTTACCTTCTCCATCACGACGTGTGTTCGCACGATGTTGTTGTTTACCTAGTAACGAACATACGGTGGCCAAGAATGTTCCGTCAACTTCCGTGTGTTCGCGCATCTATGTTGCCTAGTAACGAACGCATAGCGTAACGCCTATGCATAGCGTAACGTGTGTTGGTAAAAATGCCACCCACAGTGGCAGCTGGCACCATCTCGTTTCGTCATGTCGCGATGCATTGTGGGAATCACGGTACGGAAGTATATGCACTGTATAGTAGGCAGTACGTAATTATGTTGGTCATTAGATAATATTAGGTTTAATTTAGGTTATTTTTAGGAAAATGGTTCAGTATTGCTGTATTGTGAACTGCTGTAATCGGTCTCACGATCGACAGGGCAAACACCCCATAAATCATATAAGTGGTGGTCTTTTTGCTTTGCTTTGTAGTCAACTCAATGCTTTTGCGCATGCGCGTGCGATCTGTGTTTGTGTTTGGAGCTCCGTCGAATTGATTCATTAATCGCTGATTTTCTTCTTTACCACTCATTTATAAACAAGCACTTTCTATTTTTATATCATGTGAACTTATCCTCGACACTATTCCTTATAAAAAACAATCGGATTGCTTTGATATCGCTACTTAGATCCAACTTTCCGAATCTCGGCTACTAGCCTTTAGCCCGCTAGCATTTCACGCGTGGCCTCGCGCCTATCGACCCTCTCATTTTACACCCGTTTGACTGAAAGAATACGTGTTATATCCATCATTTCAGTCCTAAATTAGTAGTGATATTGGTAGTATCACTACTAATTTACTGTTCATCTGTTATAATGGCGAACATATCGGATGTGTGTCTAACGTTACCTCTGAGTGCAGGTGAGGACACATTCGAGCTGGTTTCGGTACGATTGGAGCTGGAGTCGGTGGAGAAACAGATCCGCGTTCTGCTGGTGAAGCAAGCCGAGCTGCGAGATCGGCGATCAACGCTTGAAACATCACGCGCCGATGCTCACAAGTCAGTGGTTAGTAACTATTTGACTCCGACTTCGTCTACTCCGTGCGTTTCTCTGCCCAGGAGGACGCGATCATCTCTGCCTTCATTCACTCCGGCACCGAGGCAACACCACGGACCCTGGGTGATCCCACAGCGGAAGACACGAGCCAGGACCAGACCAAGGACTTCCCCCCCCCTCCCGGTCTTCGAGATCTCCACCCGGAACCGCTTCTCCCCTCTTCGCGAGCCGGAACGTGACGCCGCCGTGATCATCGGCACTTCCATGGTCCGTCATGTCCGTGCTACCTCAGGTAAGCGTAAGGTGCGCACTCACTGCTTTCCTGGTGCTCGTGTTCTTGATGTCGCTGCACAGATTCCCGAGATCCTGAACGGTGACGAGCGCGTCGGAGCTGTGGTCCTACACGCCGGGACGAACGACATCAGGCTGCGGCAGACGGAGGTTCTGAAGAAGGACTACAGAAGCCTGATCGAGACGGTTCGCAGCACATCGCCTGAAGCAACGATCATCGTGTCTGGACCGCTTCCCACGTACCGACTAGGACAAGAAAGGTTCAGTAGATTATTTGCTCTAAATGAATGGTTAATGTCATGGTGTAATGAACAGAAACTGCTCTTTGTAAATAATTGGAATCTGTTCTGGGAGCGACCTAGGCTCTACCGTGCTGATGGCCTGCACCCCAGCAGAATCGGAGCGGCTGTTCTGTCGGACAACATCTCCAAGACGTTACACACCATATGACTAGTAAGTCAAAGTCCAAATCACAGTCTTTGCTGTCCCAACTTAATTGATATAAGTAGTGTAGAACATTATATAGAAACTGTGTCTATTCCTCGCTTAGTGAGGCCAAACAATAAATCTAGTGTAGGATCTAGCAAAAATCTTATTGTAATTAAACCAGAAAATCTAAATATCAGTGAACAAAAACAATTTCTAAAGCTAGGTCTTCTAAACATTAGATCGCTCACACCTAAGGCGGTTATTGTAAATGAAATGGTCACAGATAATAGTTTCGATGTACTTTGCCTTACTGAAACCTGGCTTAAACCAAATGATTATTTCGGTCTAAATGAGTCCACTCCACCAGGATACTGTTATAAGCATGAGCCCCGTCTGATCGGTCGTGGCGGCGGTGTTGCAACAATCTATAGAGATATTCTTAATGTTACTCAGAAAACAGGTCACAGGTTTAATTCGTTTGAAGTACTTGTGCTAAATGTTACGCTCTTAGATGCAAGAAACAAATCCATATTATCTCTAGCCTTGGCTACCCTATATAGACCTCCAGGGCCCTATGCTGATTTCCTAAAAGAGTTTGCATACTTTCTCTCAGATCTATTGGTCAATGTCGATAAAGCAATAATTGTTGGAGACTTTAACATACACGTAGATAATACAAATGATGCGTTAGGGACTGCGTTTACAGATTTATTAAACTCCTTTGGGGTCACGCAAAACGTCAGTGGTCCCACTCATCGTCTAAATCATACACTAGATTTAATTATATCATATGGAACCAATCCAACTGATATAAATATTATACCGCAAAGTGATGATCTCACTGATCATTACATGGTAACTTGTATAATACGTACTGCTGAAATTTGTCACGTTGCGCAACGTTATCGACCAGGCAGAACAATCCTTCCAACCACTATAGATAGATTCTCAAATAGCTTACCTGATCTATCTCAGCTGCGCAGTGCACCCAAACAAACAGATGAACTAGAGGAAATGACTAGCAGTTTGAGCACCATGTTCTCTAGTACACTAGATATTGTTGCACCAATTAGATTAAAAAAGGTAAGAGAGAAAACTAAAGCACCATGGTACAACAGTGCTACGCATGCAATCAAGAGAGAAACTCGTAACTTAGAGCGTAAATGGAAACAAACTAATTTAGAGGTCTTTAGAATCGCGTGGAAAGACAGTATGTCACGTTATAAAAAGGCTCTAAAAGCAGCAAGGGCTGAGCATCTCCGCAAACTAATAGAAAATAACCAAAATAATCCAAGGTTTTTATTCAACACCGTGGCTAGACTAACAAATAAACAAACATCACCAGAGCAAAATATTCCATTACAATATAGTAGTAATGATTTTATGAATTACTTCAATGAGAAAATAGAAAGCATCCGAAACACAATTGTAAATATACAATCCTCTATGATGTCTTATGATTCAGCCTCAATTATGGCCCCTCTAGAACAACTACACCGCTTTACAACTATAGGACAGGAAGAGCTAAATAAACTTATCATTGCATCGAAACCAACAACATGTTTATTAGATCCAATACCCACTAAACTACTGAAAGAAGTGTTACCTGTAGTCGAAGAGCCTCTTCTTAATATTATTAACTCGTCTTTATTTTTAGGTCATGTTCCAAAAATATTCAAGCTGGCAGTAATAAAACCTCTCATTAAGAAACCGCAATTAGATCCAAATAACTTAGCAAATTACAGACCCATCTCAAATCTTCCATTTATGTCTAAAATACTAGAAAAAATTGTGTCCGCTCAATTGTGCTCTTTCTTACAAGAAAATGATATCTATGAAAAATTCCAGTCGGGATTCAGACCGCATCATAGCACAGAAACTGCGCTAGTTAAAATTACAAATGATTTACTTTTAGCTTCTGACCAAGGCTGTATCTCAATACTAGTTCTACTCGATCTAAGCGCTGCGTTCGACACTATCGATCATAAAATACTCCTGGATCGACTACAAAACTACACTGGTGTTCAGGGACAGGCATTAAGCTGGTTTAGATCTTACTTATCAGACCGTTACCATTTTGTCTGTCTAAATGGGGAAAAATCAAAGATAACGTCAGTAGACTATGGAGTGCCGCAAGGATCGGTGTTAGGCCCTCTGCTATTCTCAATATATATGCTGCCACTTGGTAATATTATAAGAAAACATGGAATTAATTTCCACTGTTATGCTGATGACACTCAATTATATATCTCATCACGACCAGATGAAAACACTAACTTATCTAAATTGACAGAGTGTCTAAATGATATAAAATGCTGGATGACGTGTAATTTCCTGCTATTAAATTCAGATAAAACGGAGGTACTACTTATTGGTCCAAAAAACTACCCACAAAATCCCTTACAATACAACTTTAATTTAGAAGGATGTCCTGTTACTTTATCCACTACAGTAAAAGACCTGGGTGTTATACTAGACCGCAACTTGACTTTCGAAAATCATATTTCATATATTACAAGAACAGCCTTTTTCCACCTTAGAAACATTGCTAAGCTACGCAACATGCTATCTGTTTCTGATGCAGAAAAGTTAGTTCATGCATTCATGACCTCGAGACTAGATTACTGTAATGCTTTATTAGCTGGCTGTCCTACATCCTCAATCAACAAGCTACAGTTAGTGCAAAATGCAGCTGCTAGAGTTCTTACTAGATCAAGAAAATATGATCATATAACACCTATTTTATCATCTCTACACTGGTTACCTATTAAGTTACGTATCAATTACAAAGTATTCCTACTGACCTATAAAGCCCTAAATGGTTTAGCTCCTGTGTATTTAACAGACCTTCTATCGCCATACAATCCATCGCGCTCTTTAAGATCACTAAATTCGAGGCTTCTGGTCATTCCTAGGATATCTAAGTCCACTAAAGGAGGGAGGGCGTTCTCGCATTTAGCTCCTAAACTCTGGAATAGCCTTCCTGATATTGTACGAGACTCAGACTCGCTGTCCCAGTTTAAAACTAGATTAAAGACGCATCTCTTTAACCAAGCATTCACTTAATGCTTAACCTTTGATACTGCTGAATCAGTTCGAATGCATTAACATTATGAACATCAGCTATGCTAATTATTTCCCATCTGCCTTTCTGCTGTTATCTCGGGACGCTAGTCCCGAGGTAAATAGCGTTCGTCAGCTCCAGTTTGTATCCAGCCTCTCACGGAGACTTCAGATGCCCCAACGCCTGTGAAGAGACGACTCGACGCCTGTGAAGAGACGACTCAAAGCCGGCGATATGTTATGCCATAAATTAATACTTGATTAACTAACTGTATTTTTCTATGTACATTTCCGAAATGCAATTTCTGTAAAGCTGCTTTGAGACAATGTGTATTGTGAAAAGCGCTATACAAATAAATTTGAATTGAATTGAATTGAATTGAACTCCGTTAGCGCTAACAGCTAACTGATATTTTTATGACATGGTCAATAGATTTTCAGCTGCCAGAGTTAACTAGCTAGCTACATTTACATTGAATGTATTCATTTAGCAGTTAACTAAAGTTCTGCTGTTAAGATTAAAACGTTAAGTATGATGCTGTGTTTTGGGAGCAAGGTGTTAAGTTAAATATACAAAATACTGATGTAGCTGTTAGCCAAATTAGCATATCAATTCTCGATTAGGAATGTCACCTCGCTTATTCATCTAGATTCTGGTGGATATACTATGTTAGTGTAATACCGACAGGCTATGGCATAATTTCTTCCTTATATTTCTAGAAAGCATCAGCCAATAGACACACAAATGCAGTGGTAATTCCTAGCTATATAGTCTCCTCTGCACTGGACCTTAAATGGTATTCTGTTGCTGAAGCTGTAGCTCTGTATCTTAAATGTTAAAACGCTTTATTATTACTAATAGCTTACATATTATTCTATTGCTGGAGCTCTGTAGTTTAATTGTTATTATTACATGGCTTGGTTGAATATTAATGTTGAATGCAGTCTTTTATTTCTTGATAACAGACCACTGCTACATATAACACACAGTTGCCACGAAAAACAGAGTGTTGCCAAGTTCACAATTCTGTTCACTCTGGAGCAATACAATCGTTTTTAAATCAATAAACTCATTTATTTATCCGGAGACCGGCCGGTTACGCTATTACCTTATTCCAACCGGCATTTGCGTGACCTCTAAAATGGCCGCCGTTACCCACAATGCATCGTTCCATGATGTCTACGCCCAAGCTCTTGGCGCACCTTAAAATAGATGCTGAATTATTTTTTAAAGTCTTAATAAAAATGTTTTTCTAAACTTGGACTATTGTTGTTTACTTACAATATTTGTACATTTAAAATGTGTTTTAATTTTTAAATTATTATCGTTAAAAAAATATCTGCCGACAGTGTTGAGGCCGACGCAGTTCACACAAAGAAACTTAATGAACATACAGCGGTTTAAAAATCAATTTGAAGTGTTTATATATTATAACATATAATACAGTTAAGCAACATCACACGACCACGAGTGCTGAATACCATCACAATTGAAAATGTGACACTGATTTCATATGACAGTTCAATAAACAAGTAATTAATATCAAATCACTTACATTTTAGACACAAGAGACTGTTTTAATTCTATTTGAACAGCGAAAATAGTTCAAACAATCACAGCAGAACCACAGCGCATCTCACCGGAAAACATAAGCATTACTGAATGAATCAGCACTTTGATTGAATCGGTTGAGTCAAAGATTCAGTGACCCATTAGACAACTGCCTCATTCCTGAACGATTCAGCGGTTTGAACGAATCTTTTGAATAAATGACTCAATACTGGTAAATGCCCCCTACTGGTGGTTTAGTTTCATGTTTAAAAGTAGGCTCAGGCTGTCATTCTACTGTATATACAAAAAATATTTAAAACAATCTCATAACATTATTTAATGCCGTTGTAATATTTCAGTGTAAATTAATTAATTTGATTGGTAACAGCCATATAGTTTCTTATTATTGAAATTGAATTTATTGATCAAATTTAAGAATTTAAAATGAAAGATGAAGCAAACCGATTAGGAAAAAATGCTCTTTATAAAGGTTAAAATATCATAAATATGCAGATTTAAATATGTAAAAGCTGACTGAACACTGATGAGAATATTGCTTCAGAATAAATTGTATTTACAACACAAAAAATCCCATTTTTTTCTGGACAAGCAATTTTTTTACTTGGACAAGTGAATGACCAATTTACTTGTTCGAACGACAAGCACATGAAAAGCCTTAATGTTGAGCCCTGAGTTATATTTTAAATAGCCTAGTATAATGTTTATTTGCCGAACCTGAGTATAATTTTACACATCAGCCCTGTCTATTCTGTAAAGTTAGTGATACGCCGGGTCATGTTTTTTTTGCACATTAATCTGACAATAAATGTGGCACACCCAGTTTTTCTTATGCACACCCATACCCCTTTTCCACCAAGCCAGAGCTGGTGCTAGTTCGGAGCCAGAGCCTAGTTTCAATTCGGTTCTTTGGTTTTCCACACGCAAAGCACCAGCTCCGAACCAGGAAAAGTGGTTCTTAAGTAGCACCAAATAATTGCTGGTCTAGAACAGAGCCAAGTAAGAACCACTTGCGTCAGGGGCTGGGGGCGGGGTTACCGTGACCAACAAGACGAATAGAAACTTGTGACCGCCATTTTTAAATAGCAGCTAGTCGAGCTAATAGCAGCTCGATTATAAATATCCGTCTATGTAAGTTACGG
Source organism: Siphateles boraxobius (assembly GCF_051911475.1). Classification (NCBI taxonomy): domain Eukaryota; kingdom Metazoa; phylum Chordata; class Actinopteri; order Cypriniformes; family Leuciscidae; genus Siphateles; species Siphateles boraxobius. The sequence goes on from NW_027509097.1 coordinate 19,404,632, forward strand.
CGAGCTGCACAAACGCGTTGGACTCCGATGTATTTTGTAAACCCATGAGCATCCATAGTATTGCAACGTCCGTTATTGTTGATGGCTTGTTCGAGATGCATCGGAGCGGCGCGGACCGATCGGAGCTGCGGGAGTGTTTGGAGAACATACGACTCCTTGTGCTTTTAGATCGCTATCGCAGCGCTTTGATGTCATGCGGAGATCGATCTGCGAGAAGCCGATGCATCTCGAACAAGCCTGGCGTACTGTTTGGCGCTACCGCACTAGCGTTGCTGGGCAACATGAGACGTATACAGTGACGTAAGATTTGGCTCTGTTGTGGCTCTCTAGCCGGTGGAAAGGCAAATCGGTTCTTATTAAGCTCGTCAGTCGAACCCACTCTGAACCAGCTTTGGCTCTGGCTCTGAACCAGCACCCGGTTCTTGTTGGTGGAAAAGGGGTACCAGAGACGCTTTTCTGACTATACGCTAGTGCTTTGGTGTCATACACTGATCGGTCTGCGCAGCGCAGCTTTAAATAGAACACAACTCAAGTTAGTTGACTGAAGATGTTTAAATATTAATATTCAAATATATGCTTAATTACATTTGCAGGGTTTTTAAATAAAGCCCTCTTTACACCTGGTTCACCCAAAAATTCCATCTTTAACTACTCTCATGTATTTATAAACCCATAAGACTTTTGTTCATCATCTTAACAAATTAAAATATTTTTTATGAATTCGGAGTGCTCTCTGACCGCATAGACAGCAATTTAATTACCAGTTTCAAGGCCCAGAAAGGTAGTAGCTAAAGACATTGTTAAAATAGTCGATGTGACTACAGTGGTTCCACCTTAAATTTATGAAGCGACGAGAATACTTTTTGTGCTCAAAATACAAACAAAAATGACGATTTTATTCAACAATTTCTTCTCGTCTGCGTCAATCTCCATACGCACTTTCGGGTTGTAGCCTACATCAGAACAGAAGTTCTGTATTGGCCGACGCTGTTCACTTGAGCAACATGCATGCGTGTGGTGCTGACACAGGAGCTGACCAGTAATGAGGGGCGTTCTGATGTAAGTCCCCGAAAGCGCTGCACTGTATTTACAACGTAAACTGCATTGGAGACCATAATGTTTACGCATCAAGTCAGTAGCAGGCGTTCTTTTGTGGCTGTTCGAACAAAAGAAATGTGTCAAATGAGTTTTCAACTACCTCTAGAAGTGGTCGAAAGTGGAACAAGCTCAAAACATTTTAGACCCCATTTACACCTGTATGTAGCGCCATCAACTTGTGATAGGATCGACGAAAAACGCTTTTTAATACCAGGTGTAAACAGGGCCTAAGCGTAAACAGTACATTATGATTATTGACACATATGAATTCTTTGGAAATAGTAAATTCCAAAGAGATATATGTAGACAAACTATATAAATATCAATTTAACTTTTCTTTATTTAACCAACTGCATCATTGCACTGAATGCATGTACCCACTTAATCAGAATAAACTTAAGATTTTATGGTTTGTTAAACTAAAGTTATAACAACTTGTTAATAGATCAGGCTTATGTCTGTAAAATATTTTGTAACCTAATGATTTGTAAACCTGATTAATTATGGGACCTTTTACACCAAACTTTTGATAAGAAAATTAACAAAGGCTGCTGATGCACAGTGACATTATACCTATAACATATATTAATGGTATGACCACCTTCTATTGAAATATGTTATCACCCAGTGATAAGTACATAAAACTTCCTGCGAAAATCATCATTACTCAAATGTCATAAAACAGTTTGTGACAAACGACTGAATCATAGTCATAAAAGATTAGTCACATAAGCAAGTCTGTTTGTTTATTTTTTTGCAAGTGTTTTATTAATCCAGAGTACCTAACAAACTTTGCCCCTCTTCTGAGATGTAATGTGATAGCACCAGAGATCGGTCCAGCTAAATCACTATTAAAACTGTAACAGACAACTTCATATTTATTATTTAGCCCAACTTTTATATTAATTTATGGTTATGAGAGCTGAATCAGAGAGGCATTATAATGACTAAATATCACTGTTGACGAAACCGTCTGCCATGTAATGAAAGGCTAAAAACATAATGAAATAGACTATTGTAAATTTTGACCAAAGTTCAAAGCATCAAAAGTGAAGTCTGACTTACTGGAAAATGAAATTTTCCTGTTGCTAAGTCACTGACTCGACTTACCTGAAAGTTCAACCCAATCTTTACAGATGGCAAATAAAGAACAAATAAAGTACAGCCATTAAGTGGGTTACAGGTTACATGAGTGATCTGGTTCAGACTGTAATATATACATTTGATAGCTTCACAGAGGAAATGTACACATTAAAAAGAAGAAAAATAATTATGTCCAATCAGTAAACTAAGTAAATTTCCGTTTCCCCACAACATGAAATCTCCTTGTACAAGCTCATAAAACAAAGCTCTTTGTACTGTACTTTATGTTTGATAACCTTTTTCCACTAAGGAATACAATCATGAAAATATGAATAAAGTTTAAAATTTTCTCTAGGAATACATACTCTGTCCATTTTATACCAATAGTGTCATAACAGATAATTTTACAGTTCAAAAAAGATCTCAAAAAAGAGGTGTGTCAATTCACACACTCCTATCAATATTTATGGTCCCCAGTAAAGCCTTACTCAGAAGAACTGATGTTTACTCATGTTAAATATTCATCACATTTGACAACAACCAATAACTGGACATGGTTTTTCCTTGTCAGATAAATAAAGGGTATATCACTTGTTTTGGTCTGATACGCATACCTTCTTGCGGCAAAAAAAAAATTTGTGCCAAGGGGCCTTTATAAAATACCTGCTATTTTGCTGCCTCCCGGTGGTACAGAACAGATAAAGATTCAGTAAATGTCCTTTTGGCAAAGATGTTTAATAGTCCTACCATAGTTTGTTGCATTGACAGCTACCGACAAATTTTTTTTTGTTCTATGTATATTTTGGTAAACTCAAATATTTGTATTTTTATGAAACTGTATGTGAATTGCCATCGAAATTGAGTTGAGTAAATGGTGTATATGAATTAAGAATAAAAGTTTGGCAAATGGTAACGCAACTACATTTTATACTATAATGCAGTATACATTGCTTTAATGAATCAAATTCAAATTATTTGTTTTAATATTTAGATTTTATTTAAAAAAAAATGAACTCTCTTTAGCACTTTTAACAATTTGTCATCAGCTAATTATTATCCTCATTTCTTACCTGGATGTCATTAAATTTTTGGCCAACAGTGGTATACTAAAAAAAATAAAAAAAATAGCAACATTAATATTCACTGTAGCACAAATATCTTTTTTATTGGCCTTATCCTTACACACATTTTACTCTAGCTGCAAATTCCTAAATATTACACTGATTTTCACATATTCTCACATCATTAATAAGCTGAGAAAACATCCCAGCATGAAAACACTCATTCCCATTTCCTGTCTTAACATCAATTGCCCTTAAGTTACTTTACTAACCTTATCTTGACAAATATGTTAAATTGTTTTTTTTTATAACAAAAAGTTTTTATTGGCTTACCTAATCATTTATAAAGTCATCGGACACGTACAGCCCTGTGACAAATGAGACTGAAGTCGGGACATAATATGCTACAAACATTTGGTGCAATAGTGATCAGAAGAAAGCCATAAAACAACTTCATATCATGCATATCAGAAACAAAAAGAAAACAAAAACATTTTTAGTGTTTTTGTACATTATTGTAAACAAAGTCTCTCTAAAAATCATATCAGAACACATGGCAAGTAACAAAAACAAGGGGGAAACGAGAAATTTCATGAAATTCTAGGGATTATTCTACAATGAAACACTGCTTGGCATCACCGCTTAACAGAAGAAAAAAAAAGTACATTTGTATTCCAAGAGTCAGCTTTAACTGTAAACACAGGTGGCATTAAATGATTATACACTACGGTATTTCCACTACATGAAACATGTCCCTGGTTTCTCATTTTTACAATGATATGAGGTATATTAAGGTCAATCCTATTCTTCAAGCCACTCTTTTTTCCTTATTTTTTTCCATTTCATTCTATAAAAACATGGAACGAGTTTGGAGTGCAGCATTCAGACTTTGTTCTTGAAAGCATCGCACCCATGGCATTTCTCTGGGACAGGTTTACATAAAAGGCAGGGAAACACGGCAAGACCACCGAAAGGCCTCACGTGGGACAGTCTTGCTGCATGGGCCAAAAACCAGGAAGACAAAGCAGCCCACCACTCTTTCAAAAGGACATCAAAAATTGCATTGGGAAGAAAACACCTTTGCTCAACATGAAGTCTTTTCCTTATTCACTGCTCATTTAAAAACAAAAACACCACAGGTTTAGGTCCTTTACTTGCGATTAATTAGGTTCTTCTTGGGTTCTCCTTCCTCCAAATATTTAAAAGGGAAGCTTGCAATTATGTCAGGCATTAAATTCAAAACCACACTATAAGAGGTAGAACTCCAAATAATGCTGCTCAGCCCAAGTCAAATAGTCAAGATACCTGAATACCTTCAGCACAAAAATGCTTTGGAGTAGCCCACAACTATAAAAAAAAAAGTGGCATTCATGTCCAATAACAGTGTTTTCAGTTAAAGGAACAAAATATCACCTATACCCTCCAATGAATATTCAAATATCCCCTTTGTCATAGCAAATCTGCTGTTCCCTCCCCCACTTTAAAGAAAATAAAATAAAATCACAGCTTTCTTCATCAAAAATAATAGTTGTATGTGTCCTGAATCTGAATTCTTGCTTTCAGTGGTTTATAAAAGTGCTTATTTGATTCCTAGAGAGATCAAAGTGATGTCAGCAGACACAAAGTAAAGTTTAAAGAAGGGGATAAGAATCACTGCTCACCCTGAGACATTAGTTATGCAAATTCCATGTAGCTAAAAATAAATATCTACATACTCAATGTTTGTATCTGCCTACTTGACTACCAGTATGTTTTTTGTTTTAAACATGGCCCTTAGGGATGAAAGTGTTTTCACATTGATATTAGAAGTACCGTAAACTTTACAAATGCACAAGAAGTGGAAAGAGTCACCAGTGTCATACCACTGAACACTCAATTTCCCGATTGGCTTTGTCTTTTTCTTCAAGGAATTTCGAAAACAAAAAGCTTCACTGTCATTTAAAAAAGTACACCTGTAAAAAAAAGGGCACTAGCACACCCTGTTTAAAAAAAAAGTTACTGCTTTTTCCTGAGTAATACTTTAGATCATTGTAACAGACAATACATTTTTTGCCATTGAATACTGGGCCACTCCCTGACATCTGTTATTATTGTAAAACATCTTCCATTATTAACTTAATCTTATAACTGGACTATGATTGCTAAGACATACAAGGTTTACTGAAAAAGTCCATCGCTAGCCTCTAATATCGCTGGAAATTTCATTTAATTCTAGTCTTGCATCTCCTACACTAATCAAACAAAAAATTCTAAAACACATTAAAAAACATGAAAAATTGCATTTGAGGTCTTGTAGACCTTCCCTGGTAACGTCTTCTATTGACATTTAATGGCAGTGTAATAATTAAAGTTTTACTCAGCGAGGAGAGGGACGCATTAGAGAGAGTCCTCATCCCACATAACAGGGTCAGGTGAGCTCCTTTAACCTTTACCTATAGCTTTGGCTTGTGGGGGTTTTGGATCCTGAGCTAATTGGCTCGTTGACATCTGCTAAGAGACTAGTATACCCTGAAAATTCAGTCCGCTGTATCCTGTGGTCGACCTCTGTGACGCCCACTCGCGGGTCGCCGCCGTAACCTAGTGGGGTTCGGCAACCAGACTTGAACTGAGAGCCGAAGGCTTGGGCGAAGTTCTCTATCTGGTAGGTGGAACGCATGTCCACTTCCTTAGAAGGATCCAGGGCAGAGAGGTCAGGATAGACAGAGCCATTAGATGAGCCACCACCGGTGCTGTTCCCGTTGTTGCTGCCATTGACCGAAGATCTACCGTCCTTGGTCTGCTGGTCTTTCTGACTACCATTGGTCAGCTCCTGAGTTGCGAGTGTGTACGGTGGCGAGTGCTGCTTCTCCAGCTGGTCGGTGAGCTCTTGAGATGGAGTTAGCTGCTGGTGAGGGACTGGCTCCAGACTGCTGAGATAAGAGGCCTGCTGGGAGGATGGTGAGGCATGGGAGGGTGACGGAGAACCTACCAGCATACCAAAATGGGACTTGCTTAGGGAAGTTGAAGAGGAAGGTGCAAGAGGAGAGGAAACGGGCTGTCCAAATCCACAATCCAGTGGCGAGGTGGTGTAGATGTTCTTTTCTGGGAAGAGTGCGCTAACAGGGCTGCTGGTAGATGATAGGAGGTTAGGGAAGGGTCCGGACGGGCCCAAAATGAAACTGCTGCTATGGCTGGTTCTCTCTAGGGTCTGGAGCAAGAACTTTGAGTACTCGTTCATCACCCCACCCTTGTCTCCAGAGCCAGGAGATCCCTCATCCTGGCCCAGTCCAGAAGTGGTGGAGGCGGACTGCAATTCCACATGGTGTGAATCTTGTAGATCAAATGTCACATCGTGGTGAGTGCCATCAGATTTGTGGCTGTAGTGGTCCAGCAGGCTCTGCAGCACCTCATCTGGGATCCCTGATTTGTCATGCTTGTCAACGCTTACCAAAGGCGAGGTGTCAAGCAACGCTAGTGTTGGTTCTCCAATGCCGCCTTGGATGACCGTCGGCTGCGGAAGGTTGACAGAGCTGAAGTCAGCTGTAGCACTGCTGTTTGCAGCATGCAGGTATCGTCTTTTTTTCAAAAACTGCATTGCATCGTCGTAGTTGCTGCTGGTACCTCCTTGTTTAGGGCCACCGGAGGTTTGGAGGAGGCTGAGACCATCCATACTTCCGGCTCCAGACAGGTCCATAGAGCCTTGCTTCTGCGCCAGCAGCTTTTGCTCATGGTTGACCTCCTCCATAGAGACCTGACTATCCATTCCCTTGTGGCCACCTTTCTTAAAGACAAGCTTGGGTGTGCGTCCATGCTGGTGGTCCATGCTCGTCTCAGCCAGAGCCCCTGAAGAAGATGCCCCTGACCCACTGGGCATGTCCAAAGTGTAGTCATGTGGGCCGAGTCCTCGTGCCATCTGCACTCCTCCTCCCGCAGCTGCTCCTTTCTTCCTTCTCCGCTCTCCTCCGTCATTGCCACTTTTGGACTTGCCCCTCTTGCGTGGTGGGGCGCTGGTGTTTCCCTGAGTGAGTAAGTAGCTGCCTTGTCCCACGTCCTCGTCTCCAAGGTCCAGCATCCCTGGGTCCAGACCTTTCTTAATGGCTTCTACACAGGTTCTCTTGTGCTTCAGTAATCGATCCGTCCTTGAGAAATACTATGGAGCAAGACAGAAAAGGTTCCTGATGCTCATTATTTTGTCCAAAACAATTAACTTATTCAAAAGTACCTAAAAAAATGCAATTCATACATAAAATGACTTGAATACATATCTTCGATGATGAGCATGTTAATTCACACTAGGGCTGGGCGATAAAACGGTATCAGTATTTATCGATGGTACACCATTGTCGGTATTCGATCTTGATCAAGCAACACTGTTACTACACAGCGCTAAGAGATCCAGTAAAGAAAGCATTTGAATTCGCCACTTAAGTAATAACAATCGCTGCGAGATCTAGTAAAAAGCATTAAAATTTCTCCATTATTAACGGATCAAAAAATGCTGACGTGGAAACCTGGTGAAACATTGTGCCATGAATGAACTAGTTATAGCCTTTAAGTCCACAGATCAGCTACATTCACCATGGATTTAATGTAGTAACACTAACTGTAAGCATGGAGGTTTGGGAGGAATAGTAAAATGCTTTCAAGTATGTCTCACATCTTTTTCAAGCACTTCAAAACTCAAATTATTATATTTTAATGTTATTTTTAATGTGATGACCAAACCCTTATTTGTTCATCCTACAAAGAAACTAAAAGTTTCAAGATGAAGGGAAAACTCACACTTATTTAAAAATAATTTCTTTTAATAAAATGTTTTTTTTTTTAAATCAAGGACATTTCTCTGGCATTACTTTCTTTTTGGTGTATCGAAAACGTACCGAACCGTGACACCACTGTGTCTTATCAAACCAAACCGTGAATTTTGTGAACCATTACACCCCTACTTACTACAGATGTTTATATACCTCAAAGTTTGCCTTGATTGTTCTACGTTTACACTTTTACATTGCACACATTTTGTAACATTTTATTTAAGTTCAAGAGTTTCTTTAACACTTTCTTTATCTTTATATAAGACAAAGAAGATATCCGTTTACATTTTATTTTTGACTGCTAATGCTAATATAATTTGTTGTTTGCCTTAATAATGTGGATACATAAAAAAACTGGTTTAAAATTCAAACTTATCTACTTGTCTTTAAAAAAAAGTTATAAATAATGTCAATAATTATCGATACCGAACAATATGAAACAGTATATCGTGATAATTTTTTTAGCTATATCACACAGCCTTAATTCACACTTCAGAAATGAAATTCAAATAAGATTTTTCAGACCTGACTTGCAATTATTGAAAATAAAATAAAATAATGAATTACACAATTCATAAAATATATTATGATAAAATATAATCTTATAATTAATTCTTATAAACAAGGGGGGGGTTTGAACATTGTCTTATAAACAATGTTCAAACCTATAGGTTTGAACATTCACAAGAAATAGCTTACTTCTACATTGAAAAATTAGGTGCCCTAAAATAATTTATTTCCTTTCCTTTATTGTGGACATTTTTATTTGTTATTATGTCAAAAAACATTTTCTGTTAGGACTTACCTGTAGACAGGTATCACATTTATATGGCTTTTCTCCACTGTGTGTTCTTTTGTGTCTCTCCATGTGGTACTTCTGAATAAAGCGCATGTTGCACTGGTCACAGCTGAACGGTTTCTCCCCTGTTGAGAAAAAAAAAATCTCAGCACCATCATAATATTTGTTTTTGACAAGTATAAGACAAAAGTAAACTGACTCACCACTGTGGATTTTCTCATGCCGCTGCAGTAGATATTTCTGTATGAAGCTCATATTACACTGACTGCATCTGAAAGGCCTCTCCCCTGTACAACAAAAAAACAAATTTTGTTCACAAAATGTTCACCAAAATATCCCATGAACGCTGTTTGAGTCTGAATCTGAAAAGGGTAGTGAAATTGGGAGTAAAAGCTGCTCACCTGTGTGAATGAGTACATGTCTGCGCAGATGATAAGAACTGCGGAAGGCTGCATTGCAGTGCTCGCATATGTGCGGTTTAGAGTTGGGAGAGTGGGGCCCAGAATCCCCATCCAGCATGAGTGACTAAAACAGCAAGTAGACAAAAAGAAATTAAAACTTCTCTTAACTTTGTGTGTAATAAAATAAACTAAATTTTTTTCAGCCTTTTGTTATACATTCAATATGCATCTTGATATTTATAAATTTCTTCTGAAATATTTATCTACCACGATTTTAATGATATTTAAATCATAGACACTATTAAAAAAAATCTCCACCTTGGCACTTAGGTTAAATTTGTACATAAAATAACATTAAATATATTGTAAAAACTACCCAAAATCACCACTTTATTTTTGAAAGGTCATGATATAGATGCATTTGTTATGTTTTAAGTAAATGTTGAATAAAAAGTTGATACATCTAAACTTCTTCAGTAGTCAATTACATTTCTGCTTTTGGCATACACTAGTATAGACCTTGAAATAGTGATTCATGCACTAATTTCCTCTCGATTGGACTACTGTAATTCTATTACGTTGGCCTACTTCAAACTTCACTGTCTCGGTTACAGATGGTTCAATATTCAGCAGCCAGATTGTTAACAGGAACTAAGAAAAGGGATCATATCTCCCCTATTCTTGCCTCATTGCACTGGCTACCAATAAAATTTAGAGTTGACTTTAAGATCATTTTTTTTGCATAAAAGGCTCTACATAGATAGGCCCCAGATTATATTTGTGATCTTATTAGACCATACACAGCTGCTAGGTCACTAAGATCTTGTGATCAGTCACTTTTATCTGTCCCTCGCTCTCTGTGTAAATCAAAAGATGATCAAGCTTTCTCTGTAGTCGCCCCAAAGCTCTTGAACAATTTAGGCCTACCTTTAAACATCAGGACCTCTCCATCTCTGGTTGCTTTTAAATCCAGCTTAAAAACCTATTTTTACTCTCTTGCATTCGAGTAATGTTGTGTATGTATTTTAAATTAGTCGGTGTTCTACGTCATGTATGTATGTATTCCGGTCAGATTAACCAGCAAAAGAGATAAAAGAACCTCAACGGGCATAGGCCTGGAGATAGATGGCCAAGAGCTTGTGAGAAAACTGCATGGGACACGGTAAACACAGATCTATCCTTTGCATTGGAAAGATTAACTTGTACAGGTAAAAAGAAGCTGGATAAATTTGGGGACATCATTTACACATATGGAAGTGAGAGGTTTGGTGTGGAAAAAAGCAAGGAAAAAGTACAAACTACTCCTGGAATGTCTAGATGGCAGCAGAAAATTGAAGGGTTAGTTATAGAAAGGAGGCAGCTGAGGAAGCAATGGAAAAGAGCAGAACAAGGTCAGAAGGAGGGACTCAATCTCTTACCATAAAGATATAAAGATATAAGGCCATAAAAGATAATCTTGCAACATTACGCAGAGCTGAGCGCCTACGGAAACGCTACAAAAAGAAGGAGCGTGCGAGGGCAAGTAAAGAAGTTATTCACCAGTGAGAAGAATGGCACTTTAAAAGCATCTAGGGTTGAGCTAGAGAGATATTTGGAGGAAACGCATACAGATGCAAAAAGGCATGAGCCTATGTCAATTCCATCAGACATCCCACCTATCAATCCACCAGAATACCAAATGGAGTCTGTGCACCTAAGTGGTAAGAGATAGAGCAGGTTGTGAGAAAGGCAAGGGCTTCATCATCTCCAGGGCCTAATGGAGTTCCGTATAGAGTGTACAAGAGTGCTTCAGGAGTTCTACGAATTCTGTGGAAATTGATAAAAGTGGCATGGGAAAAGCAGGTTGTACCTAGAGCATGGCGCCGAGCAGGTGGAGTCTTTATACCTAAAGAAAAAGATGCTACAAGCATCAGTCAGTTTCGCCCTATTTCACTATTAAACGTCGAAGGTAAGATTTTCTTCAGCATTATTGCTCAGAGATTGTCAACCTACCTATTAAAGAATGGCTTCATTGACACTTCAGTTCAAAAAGCGGCCATTCCAGGTTTCTCAGTATGCTTAGAACACATCAATGTTATTTGGCAAGGAATTCAATCAGCTAAAAAGGAGAGGAAGGAGCTCCATGTGACATTCCTGGATTTGGCTAATGCATATTGTTCAGCGCCACATGAGCTTCTTTGGGCAGCATTTGATTTTTTCAGGGTACCGATGTCGTAACAAATTTAGTGAAAGCCTATTTTGGAGATTTGCAATTTAGTTTCTCAACTCCAGAATTCAGCACTACATGGCAATGCTTAGAGGTTGGAATAATGGCAGGATGCACAATTTCTCCACTGGCTTTTACCATGGCAATGGAAGTAATCATTAGGGCATCAAAATCGGTAGTAGGTGGAGAGCGCTTGGCTTCTGGGATGTGACTACCACCAATCAGAGCATACATGGATGACATGACAACCATGACTACCACAGTAGCCTGCACTAATCGGTTATTGGGTAAGTTAACCAATAACATTGAATTTGAACAAATGCAATTTAAGCCCTCTAAATCAAGGAGCATCTCGATAATTAAAGGCAAGGTGGTAGATAAAACATTCTTCATTAATCGTGAGGCAATACCAACAGTTTCTGAGAAGCCAGTGAAGAGTCTTGGGAGATGGTACGATGGGGATCTAAAGGACACAGTTCGAGTGGGAGAAGTTAGACGACAAGCAGTGGAAGGGTTGAAGAGCATAAACCGCTGCACTTTACCAGGGGAACTAAAACTCTGGTGCTTTCAGTTTGGTCTACTGCCGAGGTTGCTGTGGCCACTGACTGTGTACGAGGTTTCTTTGACAACAGTGGATAAGCTGGAAGGGTTAATAAGTTCATATATCAGGAAATGGTTGGGAGTTCCACGCTGCCTCAGCAGAGTGGGACTTTATAATAAAGGAATATTGCAGCTGCCAGTCTCTGCTTTAACTGAGGAGTTTAAAGGGAGGATGAGGTGTATAAAGGCCATTTATGAGCAGGAGGAGAGAATGAGGTGTATAAAGGCCATTTCCCAGGCCAAGTAGGGAGAGTGGATGAGATGGGAGAGTGTGGAACAACGCAAGATGGGCTGGCAAGACCTTTGGTCAATGGAAGAGAGTGGGATCAGTTTCCTTATCAGGTCAACATATGATGTTCTCCCATCACCACAGAACCTAAACCTCTGGGTAGGAGAGGATCCCAAAGGAGAGGATCCTTTGCAGGGCTCGAGACCAACGGCGTCCTATCGTCCTGGGGACGATAGAAAATGTGTTTAGGACGAACAGAAATATTCTCCAGGACGCCTACAGGACGAAATACATTTTTGTATGTGTGTTTATTTATTACTAGCCTATTAGTCTAACTTACTTTGAAAATGCCAAAATGAACCGACCAAGTGCTGACTACAACGGAGCGCGTCTTCTCATGCTGTTACTATAGTTACTATCACTGGCGGCTACTCACTCACCCGGAGACTTTTCCGCGGTACATCTATCAAATGGCTTAATGACATCGCAAATATGTTGTGCTGGTTAAACAACAGTAAGGTAAAACAGATTGAGCACCAAGACGGCCCTGCATCTCCTCCATCAAACCCGAGTAGGCCTACAATCCCAGAGTTTGATGCGAGTACAATTTAAATTGATTATTTATTTTTTTTTAGTCATTGGATTGAAACAGTCTGCTAACTGCTTGCTAACGCTACCCAGGCTATGTGTGTATATTAGCTAAAGCATACATTTAGATTTCAATATATTTGTGGTCTTTTTTCTTAGTCTAATTTAGGGTGACCAGACTTTCACATTTTCTGGGGACAGTCCCTGTTATTGGTGCAGTGTTAATTGTCATTATTTTCGTCAACGTTGTTTTTTCACAGACGAAAACGAGACGATAACTAAATAAAAACTAGTTTTGAATGACAAAAACTATGACAAAAATCTATTGACATTTTCGTCATTATCTTCGTCATCAATGTTTTTTCACAGACGAAAACGAGACGTTAACTAAATAAAAACTAGTTTTGAATGACAAAAACTAAGACGAAAATCTATTGACATTTTCGTCAACGAATAAAAACTAGTGTTGTGTTTTTGACTTAAGTATAGTGTCTCGGGATGACGCACACTAGCACACCCACGCAAGGTCTCTCGCTCTCAACCTCGCTGCCGTGCACGCTGTTTAAACATACATATTCACGTGGACTTTCGAAAACCGGGACATTTAGTGTCCCGGGAGAGTGTATACATTTCCCAGGACATGTTGTTAAAAAGAAGAACAATCCCGGAAAAACCGTGATGGTGGCAACACTAGGGTTGACGTGCTGCATGTCTCATAAAACGATAGAAAATGTAAACGTCTGGTAGAATGCGTAGAGGAGATATATCTGAATAAGAGTGACGACGCAAATAAACAGCTCTATTTCGGTAAGGTTTTCTGTGCGCACACACCCGATCCGAAGCGTGCAGCCATGGACATGACACACAGCACGCGAGGACTGAATTGAGCTCTCTTTCATGTCTGAATGGACAAATACAAACAACATTATGTCGAAATGTCTGTTTTGGAGAGTAATCACGTAAACTATGTTGGTTATGTCTTAAACAGTTGTGAATGTAGCTACTGTGTATCAGATGTGCATCAGTGCAATTGGATCCGTCATGGACATGATCCAAAGTCTTAAAATGACAGTGGGTAATAAACCTAATGCGGTCTGTGTACTTAATATTGATCAAGCAATAAAAGAAAAAGGGAAAAGCATTCACTGCTCGTTAATAGCTTTAATAAGGATTCATTATATTTAATTCATACAAATAAATATGTCTGCTGCTTGAAAAAATAAAGAATGATGTATGCAAGTAGTTATAAAGAATGCATATATCATTCATTGAAAAGACGACTATTCTACTTTAGGAAAAGTGGTTTTATTTAATTTTAAGATTTTTCTAAGTCACAGTAGTTAAATCTGTATCTGTATTGCATGTTCAAACTTTAAAATCATTAATATTAACAGGTTAGTAGATGTTTCTTCCGGAAGTATGTGGGTTTGGAAATTTGAGAAATTCTAAATTAATGCATTACAATTGCACTAAACCCATTTTAGTCATCTCAATTGTTTTAGTTTTAGTCTAGGTTTAGCTGACTAAATCTACAGTAGATCAACATTTTTATTTTGGGACGGTTGACATTCACTTTAGGACGGTTCAAATTGTTTTTCAGGACGGTTCCAGGACGGAGGTGAAAAAAAAGTTAGTCTGGAGCCCTGGTCCTTTGTGTTCATCACCGGTCACATTAAGGCACATTTTGACAGGATGTAAGGTGGTTCTTAGCCAAGGTCGGTTTACTTGGCGCCATGACCAAGTACTCCGATGTTTGGCTTTAGCATTGGAAGACAAGAGTAACATGACCAATAAGTTACCACCTGTTCTAGCAAAACATTACACACAGAAGACAATATTCCTCCGCCCAGGCGAGCAACCACCAAGAAAAGGTGTTAAAACCAATTCTCGCTCAGGACAACTGGAAGCTGCTAGGGACTGGAAAATGCTGGCTGATCTTGATCAACGGCTTATTTTTCCACCTGAGATTGCCACCACTAACCTCCGACACAATCCGGTTCCTCAGAGACGTCGGATTCAGTGGCCAAGAGTTGCGTCGCACAGTAAAGAACTTATCTGAAGCAGCAGAAAGGAGCAGCAACTGGCTGTGGTTGAGACGGAAAGAATCTGGCTGGCTGTGTACAGGCCGCCATGCTACGGTTTTGAAAATTTGATGAGTCTGTTGGTTTATTTGTATAGTTTGCATAGTAATTACAGTTAATACGTTCCTGTGTATTTTGCGTGAATGAGGATTGGTGTTTGGACAGATATTGTGTTTTGTGGTAGTATGCCATACGGAACCGTTGCCACTGACCGCTTTAACGTCCGCAGTGGGGCTCTACAGCCTTAGTCAAACGTGTTGGCGCGTATGGTCGGGTTGTGGAGAGGTTGTGAGAGATTGTGGTTAGGTCAAAGGAGCAGCCTCAGCAGCAGGAGGGATGTAAAGGTCAGTAAACTGTGCTGAGTTGAGTGGGGGACGGACGGGGGTGACTCTGGGACGCTAGAGTCACTGCCGAGCCCTCTTGAGGTGTCGTGGGCTAGTCGACGAAACACTGAGAACGGAAGGTGCCCACTTGAAGACCCTAGAGATGTCCCCTACTCTGCTCAATCCAGACTGTTGTCATGAGGGGACCGCACTGTGGTTGCAGCCGTTGTGTGTGCAAATACACTGCAGCTATTAACACCAGACAGAAGGAGATTCACATCACCATTTGGAAAGAAGCGTAAATGGATGGAGAAGCATAGGTTACTGTAAAGCTACGTCTTAGTTGGTGCTTATCTTGGCGAAAGCCGAGTACAAATCAGCATGAAGTTTTAACATCTACTCTCATGTAATGGAAATCATGTATATACACTGAATGATTTTGATGATTATTATCTCCTTTTTTTTCTACTAATCTCTTTATTTTTATTTGATTGATTTATTTTATTGTACTGTAAAGCACTTTGGATTAACTACGGTTGTGTTAAACTTGTGCTCTATAAATAAAACTAGACTCACTGTCATACCAAAACATCTAAAAAGAATATGCATGAATAATCCACAATGTTTCCATTTCAGAATCCTACAAACTATTACAGCTTTACACAAAAAATTTAATTCTTTCATAAAATACTCACCATCATGTCGTTCCAAACCCGTGAGTAGAACTTCCGTTCATCTTCGGAACACAAAGGAAGATCTTTTTATAAAATCTGAGAGCTTTCTGTCCCTCAATAGACAGCTACGCAACTGTCGCTTAAAAAATTAATAAAGAGATCGGAAAACGTCTCCGGTTACTTTCGTAACATCGGTTCCCTGAAAGGCAAGGAACGAGACATTACGGATGTCGTATATGGGAACTCCTCTCATCCTTCACTTCTGCTGAAATCTTATAGGCTAACGCCAGCAGAGCTGGCCAATTAACGCAAAATATGCAAATACTGACACCTCGTAGCAGTAATAAACAAGTGCAGCGTCAATTCCTCTTCAGAATCGAACAAAAACGCTAAAACAATAGCGAACACAGCTGCGAGCGTAATGTCTCGTTCCTTGCCTTTCAGGGAACCGAGGTTACGAAAGTAACCGGAGACGTTCCCTATCAAGGCTACGGAACTTCGACATTACGGATGCCGTATATGGGAACTGTGTAGAATCCCGCCGTGGCAGCCAAACAACCACTGACAACAGACCCAATACGAAGACCGCCCCCCCCCCAGTATACAAACATCTGATAGGCCGAGATTGACCAATAGCGAACCTCTAACCTCTGATAGGCCCAAAGGGACCAATCATAAGCTCACAATACACTGCCAGCATTTGCATATCCCGAGCAGTATAACCGGGGGAAATTTGCACTGTCGAAAAACAGGGCAATAACCACAGTAAGAGAAAGCCAACGCATAGCGGTGACAACAGTACAAACACACAATATAGCACACAGAACAACTCATAAGCAACTCAGAGCAGCTCTATACAATGCTGTGTGTGTAATCAACTCACCGAAAGCACTCGAGACGCTACAGAGGGCAAATCCAACTTGTAAAACCTGGCAAACGTGTTCTGAGAAGACCAGCCAGCCGCAAGACATAAATCCTGAATAGACATACCCTTAGTCCAAGCCCACGAGGAGGCAATCGCTCTAGTCGAATGGGCCTTGACGTTAAGGGGGCATTCTTGCCCCAGACAATCATAAGCCAAAACAATAGCGTCCACAATCCAGTGAGCAAGCCTCTGTTTAGAGACCCCCCGTCCCTTGTTGCACCCACCAAAGCACACAAACAGCTGGTCCGATTGTCGAAAAACGGCCGAGCGAGAAATTTATTCTCTGAGCGCTCTGACCAACCGAATCCTGAGAGGTTGGTGGCTCAGTGGACTAGGCAGGGTGAGAAACAATCTGTACTCTGAACGGGGTGTTGAGCAACTTAGGAACGTAACCCGGCCTCGGTCTGAGAATTACATTACAGTTTCCCGGTCCAAAGCGAATACAAGCTTCACTTACAGAGAAAGCCTGTAAATCCCCAACCCGCTTCGCTGAAGCGAGAGCGAGAAGCAGTGCTGTTTTAATTGATAGCTCTTTAATGGCAATCGGAGCTAAGGGCTCGAAAGGCGGTCGTGACAAAGCCTCTAAGACCAGCATTAAATCCCACGGCGGCACCGAAGGCGGCCGTGCAGGGCATAATCTCCTAGCTCCCTTGAGGAACCGTGTCACCGACGCATGTCTACCGATAGGCTGTCCGTCAATAGGGGGGTGAAACGCAGCAACAGCGGCTACATATACCTTCAGAGTGGATGGTAGGCTCCCTTCATCCATCCTGTACTGAAGGAAGCGTAGAATATCCGACACAGAGCTGTTCGCTGGGTCTATACCGACATCCTGACACCATTTTGAGATTACACCCCACTTCAGAGCATTCAGGCGCCTTGTGGACGGGGCTCGCGCCTCCGCGACGGTATTCAAAACTCGCGAGTGCAGCGCTAGCGACCCTGCAGCGGCCACACATGGAGGCTCCACAGCCCGGGGTTGGTATGCCAGAACGTTCCGCTCGCCTTAGACAGAAGGTTCGTCCTGAGCGTAATCTCCCACGGCTGTCCTGCCAGTAACTCTACCAAATCCGCGAACCAGGGCTGATTCGGCCAGTTCGGGGCTATCAGAGTTACCGCCGCCTTCTCCTCCCTGATTTTACACAACACCATGGGCAAAATTTTTACCGGGGGAAAAGCATAGAGACGGACTCTCGGCCATCGCGCAGTCAGCGCGTCCACCTCCCGGGGGGAACGAGACAGTGAGAAGAACATCTGACAATGCGCGTTCTCGCTCGTCGCAAAGAGGTCGACCTCCGCTCTGCCGAAACGATTCCATATCAGCTGAACCGTCCCGGGGTGAAGCCGCCACTCCGCTTGGGGAATCCCGCTTCTCGAGAGCATATCCGCCCCGCGATTCAGAACGCCGGGGATGTGAGCCGCTCTCAGCGAGAGGAAAAACCGGTCCGCCCATAGCAGAAGGGATTCCGCCTGCCTGAATAGGGCTCTGGAATGTACACCGCCTTGGCGATTTATGTACGAGACTACGGAAGTGTTGTCAGTCCGAATCAACACATGCTGTTGCTCCAGCCGAGACCGGAAGGCTTTTAGAGCTAGAGAGACCGCTTCTAGTTCCAGACGATTTATGTGCCACTCCATCTGCTTCCCTGACCTTTGGCTTTCCCAAGCAGACGGCTCCCCATCCGGTGGACGAAGCGTCCGTCAGGACCTCCACGCGCCGCGTCACTATGCCCATAGGGACGCCTGAGCTGAAGAGATCTAGGTTCCTCCACGGGGCCAGGGCGCGGGCGCATCCGCGGGTGACCATAATGCGCTTGTGGCCAGAATACCACTCGCTCGGGAGGACGCGCGTTTTCAGCCAGTGTTGCAGCGGTCTCATATGCAGCAGCCCCAGATGACACACCGAAGAAGCCGCTGCCATCCGTCCCAGTAGCCTCTGAAACTCTTTCAGTGGGACAAGCCTGCCAGGTCTGAAGAGACCGAGAGAAGAACTCAGAGCCTTCGCTCGCTCGGGGGAGAGGCGCGCTCTCATTCTCACCGAATTCAAGCACACTCCCAGGAATGTTGTAGTCTGGCTCGGTGTGAGGACACTTTTCTGGAAGTTCACCCTCAAACCGAGCATTTCCAAGTGTCGAAGGAGGGCTTCCACATGTCTGACCAGCATTTCTCTCGACTGCGCGAGAACCAGCCAGTCGTCCAGATAGTTCAAGACGCGCATCCCGCTCGATCTGAGGGGTGAAAGTGCCGCATCCACACATTTCGAAAATGTTCGGGGAGCTAGGGCTAGTCCAAACGGGAGCACCGTATATTGGTACACCGAATTCTCGAACGCAAACCTCAGGAATCGCCTGTGACGTTTTACTATCTGGATATGAAAGTAAGCGTCCTTTAAATCCACTGAAGCGAACCAATCCCCGGGGCGAATTTGCGCCAGGATTTGCTTCAGAGTAGACATCCTGAAAGCACGCTTGTGAAGCGTTCTGTTGACGGGTCTCAGATCCAGAATGCGGCGGAGACCCCCTCCCTTCTTCGGCACAAGGAAGTAGCGGCTATAGAATCCGCTCTCCCGCTCCCTCGGGGGAACCGGTTCTATAGCCTTCTTTTCGAGCAAGTTGCACACTTCTTGCCTCAGCACATGATCGTTTTGGGGCAAAGTTAATGACTGAATTACGCCGCGGAAGCGGGGTGGTCTGCGTTTGAACTGAAGTGTGTACCCGTGCCGAATTATATTCAACACCCACGGCGAAATGCCCGGAATAGCTTCCCACGCTGCCTGAAAGCGACTCAGCGTGGGCTGATCTAAACCTGCGGTCATCGCCGCTATGCGAGGGCTGGGAATATTTATTGACCGTGACTCTGCGCTGCTCGAAGGCAGAGCGGGTAACACAGTGTGTGGTGCAAGAGGAGAAAAAAGCTCTGTTTGTGAAGTAGTGATCTGCTTTATTTTTAAACAAGAAACAACATTGACAACATTCACAAAACAACTGCACGTGTCGCTCGCGGAACGCTGAGGGACCAAGTGCATTAGAGCGCGCCGCTTGGACGCGGGGCCGACCTGGCGCTCTCTTCTCCTCTTCCCCGAGCGGTCAGGACGACTGCTTGGGCCTCGCAGGGGACGCGGTGGGCTTTCTGCGCGACTCCTCTGCGTCCTCTTGCTACCCGCTCCCTGCCACTGGCCGCTACGGCCTCTACGAGCATCCGGTCCGGGCGGGGCGCTGTCTGTCTTCTAGCCGCGGCCTGAGGTTGGCGGCCCGAGGCGGAAGACGAGCGGGAGCGAGGCTGCGGCTGTGGAGGCGGCGGCGCCCTCCGAGGAATCACGTGGCTCCAAGCCTTCGCCTTCTTCTGCGTCTCGGAGTAACGCTCGGTGACTTTCTCCACGTCGCTCCGAACAGGCCTGCAGGGGAGATCTGTGCGTTCAGCAGCGTCTTCCTATCGGCCTCCTGAAGGTCCGACAGGGTGAGCCACAGATGTCTGTGGAGGACCACCAGGAACCCCATCGGACGTCCAATCGCCTGGGCCGAACGCTTCGTGGCCAGGAGCGCGAGGTCCGTGGCCGAACGGAGATCTCGGATGGCGTCAGTGTCAATAAAGGCGGCGTCATCCAGAGACGTGAGCTGCTTAGCCTGCAGCACTTGGAGAATGGCCATGGCATGCAACGCAGAAACCGCCTCCCCCGCGGCACCGTAGGCCTTGTTAGCCTGGTGGGCCGTAAATCTGCAGGCTCGGCAGGCTGCGGTCCAAGCCCAGGGCGGGAGCCGACGGGCAGAGGTGCGCGGCGACGGTCTCCTCGACGGGGGGGATGCGGAGGTAGCCGTGGTCGCCCGCCTCGTCCACGGGGGCAAACATGGCCAGGGTGGAAGTGAGAGTGCGCGCCGTTGCGGGGCCACCCACGACTTCACCACGTGCTCATGCACGTCCGGAAAAAACGGTGTTCCTCTTTTTGAAGCGGCCTGACGGCGGCTCGATTGAAGGAACCACGTATCCAGCTTGCTCTTAGAAGGTTCATCGGGAGCCTTCCACGAGAGCTCCAGTTCCTCGACGGCCTTCGAGAGGATACGGAAGAGCTCGTCCTGCAGGTCCGCCGGGGTCTCTTGCTCCGCGGCCGCCCGCGTTGCGGCCTGCTCCGAGATGTTCGTGCGAGAACCAATGAGGTTCATTCTCGTTTGTTATGCAGCACGTTTGAGCTTCGCAAAATGGGTCGCGTGTCATGCAGGTTCAGTAGAGCTTCTTGTATATTCGCTGAACAATGTTTATATATGAATCAAAGCCTAAATTCAATCTGCTCATCAGTCTGTCAGTTGCGAAGCTGTCTATGGAGGGATTAGAAAGCTCTCAGATTTCATCAAAAATATCTTCATTTGTGTTCCGAAGATGAACGAAGGTCTTACGGGTTTGGAACGACATGAGAGTTTTTTGGGTGAACTATCCCTTTAAAGTGTCATAAACACCCCTGTTTTAGCACTGGTCGTTCACACCTCAGAATTGAAAAAGACTCAAGAAATGGGAGTGTAAATTGGGAGTGTATAGGGTGGGAAGAGGGTAGACAACAACCAATAAAATACAATAAAATACCTGCAACACACTCATTATACATACAAATGAATAATAAAATGTGTAGAAG
This sequence comes from Siphateles boraxobius, assembly GCF_051911475.1. Classification (NCBI taxonomy): domain Eukaryota; kingdom Metazoa; phylum Chordata; class Actinopteri; order Cypriniformes; family Leuciscidae; genus Siphateles; species Siphateles boraxobius. The sequence goes on from NW_027509097.1 coordinate 19,426,114, forward strand.
AAAAACAGGCTTATGACAACAAACACACAAATCTTTTCTTTAAAGACTACTAAAAACTATCATGAAAAATGAGGAAGAACATTTAAAAGGTCTAATATTTATCACCTTTACGAGCACTACAATCTCTGAACAAATGACACCAATCAGTTTAACAGAAAGAATAAAGGCTTATGTTTTAGACAATTCATCATTGAATTTTCAGTCTGCATCATTGTCTTATGTGTATCAGAATAATTCATTGTGTCATCCCGTTCATGATTAGACATGTAGCTGTACCAGTGTCCTTATTTTCAGATATACATTTCATCTGAAGAAGACATGATGAAATATGTGTGCATAGAATACACAATGCTGGGTCATATTTGGAGCATTAGAGTATATGAAATATGTCCGTAATAAGTTAAATGCGCTGGTGGGTCTGGAAATTAACTGGGATCCGCGCTGCGAGTGTTTGCGAGTGTTGTTAAACTCATCGCAGCATTCCGTGCATAAACTGCTCTCATACATGCGCAGCATGTGTGGTTACATATTAAATATCGTTACAGCCATATTTTCCATGTGGTAGTCAAACTCCGACTCTGACTGCATCATGGGGAAAATGCAAACAACACTTATTTGTTACTGTACTGAGGAAACATACACTTATGACAAGTGTCTAAATGCAACAAAAGAACAGGAAGAAGTGAACTAACAGCGCTGAGACATTTTTTTGTGACATCTGTATTTTTCTCTGTAACGCGATCTCTTTCAAAATACAGCACAGTGATAGCCAATCACCACTCAGAATTAACGCATATACGCACTTTCATGACTTTGGGTCAACTTTACTTTTTAAACCGGAAGAATGAAATGGCCCCAAAAAATGCCCCTTTTTACAAGATGTAAAATAAGTCTCTGATGTCCCAAGAGTGTGTATGTAGAGGTTTAGCTCAAAATAAACCATAGATAATTTTATATAGCATGTTAAAATGGACAGTTTTTGTGTAAATGAGCTGCTGCTCCCAGCCCTCTTTCAAGAAGAGGCAGAGCTTCAAGAGCTCATGCTCCGGTGGTGTCAGGGCTAGAGTTGTCGGAACTTTGGTACTCGGTACTGAAATTTAAAAAATGTGACAATATCAGCATTTCCCTGTATCATTTTGAGCGCTGTTGAACGGTTTCTTAAACGCCTCTGATTGGCCATTGTGTTGACGCGCCCAACATATACAGGTCCTTCTCAAAAAATTAGCATATTGTGATAAAGTTAATTATTTTCCATAATGTAATGATAAAAATGAAACTTTCATATATTTTAGATTCATTGCACACCAACTGAAATATTTCAGGTCTTTTATTGTTTTAATACTGATGATTTTGGCATACAGCTCATGAAAACCCAAAATTCCTATCTCAAAAAATTAGCATATCATGAAAAGGGTCTCTAAACGAGCTATTAACCTAATCATCTGAATCAACTAATTAATTATAAACACCTGCAAAAGATTCCTGAGGCTTTTAAAAACTCCCAGCCTGTTTCATTACTCAAAACCGCAATCATGGGTAAGACTGGCGACCTGACTGCTGTCCAGAAGGCCATCATTGACACCCTCAAGCAAGAGGGTAAGACAGAAAGAAATTTCTGAACAAATAGGCTGTTCCCAGAGTGCTGTATCAAGGCACCTCAGTGGGAAGTCTGTGGGAAGGAAAAAGTGTGGCAAAAAACGCTGCACAACGAGAAGAGGTGACCGGACCCTGAGGAAGATTGTGGAGAAGGACCGATTCCAGACCTTGGGGGACCTGCGGAAGCAGTGGACTGAGCCTGGAGTAGAAACATCCAGAGCCACCGTGCACAGGCGTGTGCAGGAAATGGGCTACAGGTGCCGCATTCCCCAGGTCAAGCCACTTTTGAACTAGAAACAGCGGCAGAAGCGCCTGACCTGGGCTACAGAGAAGCAGCACTGGACTGTTGCTCAGTTTTGCTTGTCATTCGGAAATCAAGGTGCCAGAGTCTGGAGGAAGACTGGGGAGAAGGAAATGCCAAAATGCCTGAAGTCCAGTGTCAAGTACCCACAGTCAGTGATGGTCTGGGGTGCCATGTCAGCCGCTGGTGTTAGTGCACTGTGTTTTATCAAGGGCAGGGCCAATGCAGCTAGCTATCAGGAGATTTTGGAGCACTTCATGCTTCCATCTGCTGAAAAGCTTTATGGAGATTAAGATTTCATTTTTCAGCACGACCTGGCACCTGCTCACAGTGCCAAAACCACTGGTAAATGGTTTACTGACCATGGTATTACTGTGCTCAATTGGCCTGCCAACTCTCCTGACCTGAACCCCATAGAGAATCTGTGGGATATTGTGAAGAGAAAGTTGAGACGCAAGACCCAACACTCTGGATGAGCTTAAGGCCGCTATCGAAGCATCCTGGGCCTCCATAACACCTCAGCAGTGCCACAGGCTGATTGCCTCCATGCCACGCCGCATTGAAGCAGTCATTTCTGCAAAAGGATTCCCGACCAAGTATTGACTATTGTGTGCATAACTGAACATAATTATTTGAAGGTTGACTTTTTTTGTTTGTATTAAAAACACTTCTTTTATTGGTCGGATGAAATATGCTAATTTTTTGAGACAGGAATTTGGGGTTTTCATGAGCTGTATGCCAAAATCATCAGTATTAAAACAATAAAACACCTGAAATATTTCAGTTGGTGTGCAATGAATCTAAAATATATGAAAGTTTAATTTTTATCATTACATTATGGAAAATAATGAACTTTATCACAATATGCTAATTTTTTGAGAAGGACCTGTATGTCTGTGATTGGCTACAATGATCAACGCTTCAAAAACATGTCTTTTAAAACCTCTTTTACGTTTAAAAGCAGGCGTCTATCAGCGGATCTCTAATAAATCAGCTGATAGATGCCTGCTTTTAAACGCTCCCATGTATATATATGTAGGGCTGCAACTAACGATTATTTTGATAATCGATTAATCGGACGATTATTTTTTCGATTAATCGATTAATCGGATAGAAATTAAATTAGATTTTTTTTTTTATTATAACTAAATAAAACCGTAAATCAGGGTATTTATGTGTAAAAGTGTACTTTAAAAAGTGCAAAAGCCACACATTGAGTTTTACTAATATCAATATTTGCATTGTTTTTAATGATAATTGCTGATGGCAAGTTGACAAACATGATTATTGTTAAAAAAATGATATCCAACATATTATGTTTTAACACAATTTTTGTTAAAACAAATTTACACAGACATGTTGTTCAGATGTGAATATCTGAACTAAAAACAAACTAAAAACATCTAAAATATATAATTCATTTAATTTTTATTTAAAATTAATTATATATAAGGAATATAAGGATAAAGAATATAATATATATTATATATAATATATAAAAGAATAATATAAGGATAAATTGATTAAATAAATATAGAAAGACTGAAAACAATTGTGTGAATGTAGAGCCGCAGTAGATCGCGTTTGAAAAACAATTAAAACTTAGTAGACAAATGCTATAAAAAGAGAACGGAATGGAGGTAACGTTACCCAGCAAGCTAACAGGCTTGAGTAAAGGACAGGAGAAATTATGCATTAGTGCACAAGCATTCGCTGAAAACCACTGAGTACAGTGACTAAAAAACAATATTTTACTGCTGCTGTTATTAACTGCCTTTGTATTTAATGCTTCACTTTGTAAACACCGTTTTAATTTAACCTATTTCTGCGGTAGCGCTATTTTAATCCATCACTTACGTTGCGAGCGAACTGATTGCACAACCTGATGCTCGAGACAAAATACAGACATCCCGGAAGTCTCCCGCATATTGATTGCGACCCTATGATTGCGGCTCCCTGATGCCCGCGAATTAGTTCAAACTCCCGCGCATGCGAGACAGAAGAGACTGCTCCAAACCGTGTAGCGCGTGCGCTCGGCAGAGCGCCTGAGGGAGAGAGACCTTGCGTGTGTGTGCGTACCAGTAAACGCTCCCCGTGACGTAAGCAGACCAACTAATCGATAATGACATTCGTTGACAACGATTTTCATAATCGATTATAATCGATTTTATCGATTAGTTGTTGCAGCCCTATATATATGCAAGCGCTCGAGAAGAGCATCAAAGATGTCATTGTTGATTATTGTAGCCAATCACAGACATATGTTGAGCTCGTCAACACAATGGCCAATCAGTTTAAGAATCCATTCAAAAGTGTCAAAATGCTACTATTGTCACATTTTTTAAAATTTCAGTACCGACTTGGTACCGAAAACGGTTTTTGACAACTCTAGTGAGGACACACTGAAAATGTCCGAAACGGCCAGCAGCGGTGTTCAGTTTGAACCGGAGTCGGACATTAAAGCCTACACTACAGAGTCAGAGAATATGCATGAAGATAGAACAGGTATAGTTTAGTTTAATTACGGTTATAACTTATGTTGTCATCTTGCTTTTATCCACTAGTACAAGCCTGTTGTAGCGGACCTCGTCCGAATGATGGCCAAAACTTTACTGATGATTTTTATGAAGTTTATTGTACATCTCACATAGGGCTGGGATAACCGATTATTTTTAAAACGATTAATCTAGCGATTATTTTTTCGATGCATCGATTAATCTAACGATTCATTTTCCCGGTCCGATTTCGATTCGATGATCTCCCCATTAATTGAGTAATAGCAATTTATACATGTTGATTTACATATCTGAATGAAAAAAACATGAATTCCTTAACATTGCAATACTCTTAAAATTCCAAAATAAAAGACTATACAAGTGCAAAGTAATGCATTCTTAGTCAGAGGTAGCATTCAATAAAACCTTGAAGCCTTGAAAAACACATAGGCCTAGCTTACTGGAAAAAAGTGCAATCTGTTACGACACATTGAAGAGCCACAAAATAGTAGGCCTGTTTATGGTTTAATTTTCTTTGACTGACCAAATTTGAAAGTTGAGACTTTATTAAAGGTTACCTTCTTGGTCCTGTCTGTCATAGGGTGACCACCCGTCCCGCTTTGCGTTGTACCGCACAGCATTTTCACCCCTTGTCCCGCAGGTCACATATTGAGAAAATGTCCCGCATTTTCATCAGTCTGTTGGTTTTTAATTATCATATTAAGAAAACGTGCATGCGTTCTTTTGCCTTTTTAAGAAAGCATTTTATTTATTCTTTTTGCGGCATAGTTTTTCAGCTAGCCTATATTTAACAGCGCTTCGTCAGAAGTGCAAATATAACAGCCGTTTTTAAAATCCTATCCAATGGTTGAAAGCAAAGGAGTAAACATGGTCACTAGTGGGTTGTGACGCTGTCAATCAAAATGTGAAGCGGTGATTCGTTCCATGTGTTCCTTGTCAGAAAACAAATGGATAATTCTGTAAATTAAAATTAAAATGTAACAGAATTTATCAACTTGTTGCCTGCTGTGGTTGTTTTAATTCACATCCTTTTTTAAAAAATATGAACGTTTTTGGTTTAATATAGGCTATTCCTAATATATATGACTCTAAATTCATGTTGGTTTATATTTTATTTGTTCATTATTTATTTTGTTGGATTTTAGTTGGACTTGGTCAGAACTGTTTCAAAAATAGTAATCTGCATGATGCCGGCTGCCTTTGGGCTCAGTGATGTTGAATTTAAATGTCATGTAAATTAAATACATGTTATGTTACATTAGGGCTGGGCGATATGGAGCAAAAAATATATCTCGATATATTTTGCTATATCTCGATATACGATATATATCTCGATATCTTTACAGGAAAAATAACCCAACAAAAACTAATGCAAAAACAAATATGCCAAATACCACAGTCTTTTTTTTTTTTATTGGAGTGCAAAGAGGTAGGCAGTTCATGTAGTCCAAAGTGCTTCTGCGACATTTAAAAAAAAAAATCCCTGTATACAAAAATAATAATTGTATACAAAAATAATTGCCACCTGTCCCTTTTTACCGGGATTGTCATCCTTTTTAATAACATGTGCCGGGAAATGTATCGTTTTCGAAAGGCTGTGTGAATGTTCAAACCATGGTTCAAACCGTGTAGCGTGCGCACGGCAGATAGGGAGAGAGCACCGTGTAGCGCGCGCACGCCAGAGAGGGACAGAGAGCGAGAGACCTTGCGTGTGTTTGCTAGTGTGCGTGTGTGCCTCAAGAAGTGCATGTAAGACAGCATTTAAGAAGATCTTTTTAGACGAGTTCTGTAGCCTCCGGGCTAGTTGCGGGCGCCGCCATGTTGAATGAGACAACACGCGAGGGGAGGGGGAACAAAAGCAAGGAGGCGGGGGCGAGCACAGCGCAGAGAAGACAAAGCGGCGAAATCAGAATTAAATATAAACAATATATCGATATATACGATATGTCAAAATCCATATCGTGTTTAAAAAATATATCGATATATTTTAAATATCGAGATATCGCCCACCCCTATGTTACATTGTGATGTAATGGGGTGTTTTCTGGAAGGGACTAAAGAAAAAAAATAATTTTGATCAGCTGAAAGGCAGAATACAATTTTTTTTTATTAAGTTAGATAAACATTATATAACAGTTTCAGGTTATGTTTTGATGTTGGTAACATGTCCCACATTGTCCCACACAAACTTATAATCGTCCCACATTTGGTTTGTTTGATGGTGGTCACCCTAGTCTGTCAGCGCGTTGTCAGTGTCCTCAATGTATTTTTCACGACATTAGCTATAAGCGCATACATACAGCAGTCTCGCACGCGCTTAGAGCTCGTGTGAATTGCATGTATAAAATGAAGTTAAGGAACAACCTCGATCCATTCAGGAAACGCCACATAGGTTGATGCATTTCACTGCGCTTCGTGACATTTTTTCCTTTTACGCGAAGAAACCGTTCGCCGGAGATGTGTTAAAAGATAGCGGAGTGCATTAATGATTATTAGGCTGCTGGTATAACAATCATCCTGGCGCCAGGTCTGAGTGAGTCATTTACTCTTTAGAATATACTTTATTTTAGTCATTTAACCTGTTAACCGTTTCCAGAGCGTCGGCGCACTGAAGCATTTTTTTTTTTATTTAGTTCAAATTTACTATCAGATTTAATGTTATACCTTGACAAACTATACATCATTAAAAAGATATAATACTCAAGATTCAGTATTTGACCACTATTGTATTCTGAGAAACTTATAGTGACAGTTATGTCTTAATTTGTGTCAGGAGTTATGAAATGGAAAAATGAGTCGATACCTTTAATATGAATTATGAGCGTCAGCTGGTCCATTCATAAAAAACACTCCAAGCTGTCGTCATGACAGCGATTCGCAAAACATCGTCCCTCAGGGCTTTAGCTCAAAAATGTGCAGACTTGGAGAAATATTGATATATTCTCATAGATTCACATCATATTTCTATAGACAGGAATAATATTTGTTGAATTTATACCCAAATGCGTCGATGTAATCATTATGATCGCTTCTTACTGAGATGTGCTGTGTTTTCAATTCATACCAATAGCCTGAGGGCGCTATATGCACAATAACAGTCCATATATGGATCACGAAGAAGACCCATAGTCATGTGACATTCCAGGACGTCACTGATACAGAAAGTAGCTGACAGAGATCGCTGTAACATGCAGATAAAGATGTTTTGAAGACAATAAACATGATTGCAATGATATTTGAGTTACCTGTGTTCTTCAAGCCATGCCAGGTATTTCATAATAATAGATTATATTTATAATGCAATGCTAATCGATATAGATTTCATCATCGTGCAGAACACTATAAATAATAAATTTTCTGTCGGATTTTTTTTTATCTGAAGCCAAATTAGATCACAGAAGATTATTTAAAACACTCGACTTGCGTTATAAAGTAAGTTTGGAGCACAAACATGGTTTCAATCTCATAAATGGTCGTGTATTGATGGTGTGCTAAGCTAACATGCTAGCTAGCCCAGGTGCACCTGCCACCAGCAGTTATTGTTTTATGATTTTTTTCTAAATAGGAATGCTTACTGAAATGTTTCAGTGCATTTGATACCAGTTTCAAATATTTAGTGAGAACTTTGATAAAAGAAATTAGGGTTTGAAACCCTATGAATAGCCTGTGAATAGCCAGTCGTTAGTAGCTATAATGCAGACAAAAGAAATGCATATTTAGAGCCATAACCAGTCTGGAGAGGTGTAAATGTGTGCAGGGAGAGACTGACTCTGAATGGGGCTCGTTTGCACCACAAAATAATAGAGACAATAGACTGATTAGATGACTCAGAAGATGACTAAACATCAGTTTGCATTTTAGAGTCTAATCAAAATAAAGTAATTTGACATGATCTTGAAAAACATTTAACTAAATACAGAGTTTTAGACTTATCATTTTCAGATTTTAAATATAAAATGGTCACACATATGGCTTTAGCTGCAGTGCATTTCTAGATTGCTCCAGGGCCAACTTCAATTTTATTTTTATGAAGATGTTTCATGAAAGTACATTTCTAATAACTTTACAAAACTTTGAAGCTATTTAAACATTTTTTTTTTCATTATGACAATAATTATTTCTACATTTACAATAAACTACTAGGTGTCAGCTTTCAAATGAGATCATACTTGTGCTTTTAGTGCAAAGGGTTCATGAACTGTATCTGTTTAAGTTTGGGTATGCCATTTCTGGGGATTTTTCAAAAGTGGCCTTGAAGGTTAACAGGTTAAGACTGCTCTCTTATAAGGACACTCGACAAAACGGACAGTTTGTCATAATGTGTGTGTTATGGTTCGTTCAAGCCCGAAAGAGAACTCAATACTGACACACATTTTTCTGTGGGGTGTGTGTGTGTGTGTGTACAATTTAGAGGAACGAGTGCGTGCCGCCTTGCACTTCTGATAGTCTGAGGAGCCACGCGTGTTGTTACTACTCTCCGGCGCCGTCATCTTTGTTTTGGGTCTGACGAATCGACGCACATATTTTGCGTCAACTTATTTTTTGCATCAATATAATCGATGACGTCGATGCGTTGTCCCAGCCCTAATCTCACAAAAGATGAAGCATCTTTTGTCACTCCAGAAAATCACTGTAAGGCCGCGTGTCCACCAAAGCGTTTTTAGCAAGCTGAAAACGCCTAGCTATGGGCACTTGAGAGCGTTTTGGCAGCGCAGGATTTTTTTTTTTAGTTGAGACACTTTGCTTGTTACAAGTATCTCATTTCACACATATTTTGTTTCTGTGTTGATTCTATATTAAAATGTCCATACAATGTAACGTGTTTTCTCTGGCTCTTGTTTTAAATTATTTTGTAATTTTATCCCAGGTGCGTGAAAAAACGCTTTGGTGGACACACGGCCTTATATACACGCCCCAAGCCTCGTTACGCTCATGGCGTTTAAGGGGTCATGAAACCCTAAACCAAATTTTCTGAGATTTTAACAGAGGTATGTGTGTTGAAAACCATTGAAGACAATGTTAGGATCTGTTAAATTTAACAGTAGGGTGAAAATGGTTAAATTTTAGTTTCCCCCCGCTATTTTCGTCTTCCGGGTTTAAAATCTTCATCGCAGGCTGTGACGTGGCAGAGCACAGTGTAGTGCGTTGATGACTCATCGGTCTCTCATAATTATTAATGAGACTGAGTTTTTATATCCTATGAGAAGACACTGTCTCTTAATTATTCATGACACCACGTGGATCTTTCCACAGAAATGTCAAACTGTGATATCGCGTAGTAAAGGAGAGAGACAATCATGGGAAGCAAGTGTATATTTTCGTGGTGCAAAAGTCAAAGTAGGATTATATTTATATTTCCCCACGATGCTGCCAGGCCTGGACTCTGGCTCCGGGCGGTTGGTTGGCCATAAACCACGGACACATCTAATACGTGTGCCGCAAACATTTTACCCGAGAGAGCTTCGAGAACTGGAGAATGGTGGACTTCGGCCTTGTCGATGACCAGTGCATTACGTCTTGCGAGTAATGCGGTACCAAGTCCTGAGGACTTTTCTATCCCTTCAGAGGTATGTGTGTGTCTAAAATGTAACCCTGGTCATTTTTCTTGCCTTTTGTTATACAAGCGGTCGTTATGAACATTTTAGATATTTCGATAAAATATCAATTGTATGCTTAATGCGGGAGACTTGTGAATGTGTAGTGTTGACGTGCGGGCCGGGCGACACCGTGTGGTGCCTCTGTGTGTGTGTGTGTGTGTGTGTACGTGCTTGCTTGCAGGCAGGTGAGCCTGCGAAATGATTCGGGGTCAGAGAGAGAAGCGGTAGGATGTGTGTTCTGACGAACGACTGAAAAATTCCAAAAAGTAAAATTCCAATTGTTTTTAATGGGAGCACCGCGTTTTTTAAACGCCATGAGCGTAACGAGGCGCTGAGCGTGTATTTAACGCTCAAGCGCTGAGCGCCCCGCATTTTTTACTGGTCGCCGAGAGTTGAAAACTGTTCAACTTTGGGTAAAACGCTGCGCTCATCACTGTCACTTTTTACACAGCCGTCCAATCACAGTGGAGGCGGGCCGGGAAAAATATCACACCGACCAACTGTCATAACATTCTTTCTGTACAACGACATCAACCAGCAGAGCTAACTGAACAAAATGGATCAAAAAAAATAAATTTGTAGTATGAAACAAATTATCTGCGAAATCAGTTACAAGTAAACTGTGCTGCGGATATTCTGTATCATAGCAACGAATCGTCTCAACTGAAAAAATGCAGCTCTGCCAAAACGCTCTCAAGCGCCCACAGCTAGGCATTTTCAGCAGAGCTTCTAGCGTTTTCAGCTGGCTAAAAACGCTTTGGTGGACACACAGCCTAAGAGCTGAATAAATCACAGTACAAGAAGTGCGCATTAAAGTCTTATCCATAAACTCTCTCTCTCCCTTGTATTATCAACATACAAAGCGAATTACACAGAAACACTTGTTACAACTAACAGTAAACTAATATATACAGACCTTGTGACTTTTCGGGGGGGTTAATAAACTGGTAAACTTTATATCCGTAAAACAACTCTGATGAACTGTCATTACATATTCTCTTCCTTTTGTTACTACCGTGACCAGTATCAATCTGGAGACTATAAGCTTGATCAGGAACCGTTGGTACTGATTGATCCATCCCCGAGAAACAACTTTTTAGCTAAGCCTGTTTTTTGTATTGTCCTTTTGCATTGACCCTCGTTCACAAAGCAGTCTGGAGTGAAATGATTCACCTAGACAAACAAATTTCGGTTTATTTTGTGGCGCATTACCTTCAAAAATAAAACAACCGTTAATCAACTGTGTCCTTAGTGGCTCAAATGATGATAGGAGAGAATGAATACTCTTATGTTCACTCTTACATCCAACCACAGAACACCGGGATTGCTTACGAGACATTTTTGAAGCTACAGCTGCTTGGAGCACGAAGAAAATGGTGGATAGAGTCGCTGACGGGCGGACACTATATATACCTATTAGGTAATACCTAACTCCCTCCTACCTAAACTCATTAATTCAGACTTACGTGCCATCCAGAAACTTGTGCTCTAGAAGTGAACGCCGTCGTGTGGTGCTATCTCAAAGAGGCACAAAATATCTTTCTCTGACCTTTTTCTGGTCTGTTCCCTGCTGTTGGAATGACCTGCCCAACTCATCCAGAGCTGCTGAGTCCGTGGCCATTTTACATTTACATTTATTCATTTAGCTGACGCTTTTATCCAAAGTGACTTACAATTGCTATATATGTCAGAGGTTGCACGCCTCTGGAGCAACTAGGGGTTAAGTGTCTTGCTCAGGGACACATTGGTGTCTCACAGTGGATACGAACCCGGGTCTCTCACACCAAAGGCATGTGTCTTATCCACTGCGCCATCACCACCATCTTTTTCGGCAACACTTTATTAATAATAATAAATAATAAATAAAATAAATAAATAATAATAAAAAAAGCACACGTGCTGTGTTAGATTAAACTTGGAAGGGTCATAGCTAGAGGTCGACCGATAGTGGATTTTACCGATACCAATATTTAGGTGCCGACCATAAATAATTTAAACATTAAAATATTACAAGTTTCGTTAGCTATAACCTAGAAACATACGTAAATTTCATAGGTAACACTTTGCAAGTCGCATTTGTTAACAAGTATGTATTAACTAGCTTTCATGAACTATATGCATTATACAACATGCGTTTTTACTGCACGTATTAATATGAGCAATACAACTGAACCTTTATCATTAATGTTAGTTCATAGTACATTAACTAAGGTAATAACAGATAAAATAAGAATTAAAACTACATTTCAAATGCATTAGTAAATGTTGAAATTAAACTAACAATGAATAATACTTCTACAACTTTTATTAACCTTAGTTAATGCTAAAAATGTAATCTTACTGTAAAGTGTTACCATTTCATATAATTCCAAAGAGTCATTCTTAAAGATGGCCATTAAAATTTAATAAAGACCTATATTACGTATAGGTAATATAGCCTATGTATGGTCTCTCACTTTATTTGCTTCTATTTTAGAACACTTGATGACACTTATCTAATCAAAATAACAACAATGTATTGTAGTGATAAAAAAAGAACTTAAATCGAACGCGTTTCTGATTTGTTTATGTTTCTGTCGGCTAACTTACATGAACATATCAATGTTGAGAAAGCAATCACGTCACTAGTTTTAAATATGCAACTTCGTCGCCTAATGAATGCATAAAAGTGACCAGCTGGATATAAAATAATGCAAATAGATGGTAACAATTGCAACATAAAACATTTGGATCAGGTCTGCGTGTGTTTTTGTCACATTGTTTAATTAAACCACTTGACTGAGGAACTAATGTTAGAGTCCTCTCAGCCTCGACACCGACGGCAAACATACTTCTGTTCTTTCTCTGCTGATGCAGCATCTTGTCAACAAATGAATTACTTTATAATGATATGGCAATATACTTTATTGTTATGTATTCATACTGTTTCGCTGTCGGTGTTTTAAATGCGCGTCTGAAGTGTCAGCACTCTCTGTGCTGCGCGCAGCCTCATGTGCTAACGTAAACAACCAGAGATGGGGGACTCGAGTCACATGACTTGACTCGAGTCAGACTCGAGTCGCAAATTTAAGGACTTGAGACTTGCTTGACTAAATTAAGAAAATGACTCGACTTGACTTTGACTTGAGATCCAATGACTTGAGACTTGACTTGACTTGAACTGTATGACTCGAGAATGACTTGATATACATTTATCATCGCAACATCAATTGATGAACAAAATGAAAGCAACGGAACCATTGACGCCAGTCATCAGATTCTGCGCGATTGCGTGACACTGCACAAGCCCGGAAAAAACATACATCGCGGTGAGCGCGCTAAATACAAAAACTTCTCCCAGCATCGTTTCTTTTTGGATATAAACACTAGAAATTGACTATATTCATACAAGAAGATTTGCTGTACGCATAAAAACTGGCAAGGGATATCGGACACGACCATCATAACCTCGAACAGTCGAACTTCATTCACCACGTCTAAAAGTAAGCTATGGCTTGTTTAACCTGTTTGTTATAATTAATTTGACTATCTTTAAATCCAGAGAGAATGTTGGTCAAAACAGCATGCCTCTTTATACGCAATTATGTTTTCAAATGTAGCTTAATGTTGTCAATATTCAAATGATAATTAATGATGTCATATGTTTTGTATAACATTTGCCACATTTCTTTTTAAATCATGCTTTAAAGCCATAAATGTCGTTCTTTCCAATGACAAAAAACAACAAATAAAACTGTTAATGTGTTGTCGTGTTTTATGTTTCTCTTAAACCAGGGTTAGATGTTATCAGGGGTTACATCTATTAGATGTTATCAAAATGCCAGCAGAATTAATATTGCACCCAAAATTGAAAATGTGGTAAAAAAAATGCCCTAGTATGAGTTATTTTCATAATTATAACATATGATATTAAAAAAAATATTTCCAGAATATTGACGCGATTGCAAATGTGATAATGATTTTATAAAACAGTTCAGTAGGCTAAGAGTGAATATTGTCATGTGACATTTAGACATAGCCTAATATTCCAAATATTTTCTGTTTTTGCTCGATTTCTCAAATGACAATAGTTCCAAACGAGCCACAGAAAGAGTTATGCGTATTTGTGATTCAGTGACCTAGTTGCTAAGTTCCAGAACGAATCTGCAGTTTTGAACATAAGTTAAATGAATGCTTCTATGACTAGTACATTAATACGGTAATTTGGCGGCACCTATTGGCGGTTTTAACTTCATAATTAAAAATATATAACTTGTATTAAAGGGTAAGTTCACCCAAAAATGAAAATTAAGTCATTAATTACTCACCCTCATGCTGTACCAACCCCGTAAGACCTTCGTTCCTCTTCGGAACACAAATGAAGATATTTTTGATTAAATCTGAGAGGTGGATCACTGCTACATAGGCTGCCAGAGGGAATGAAACTTGACGGCCCAGAAAGTCATTAAAGAAAATGTTTAAATATTCCATGTGCCTACAGTGGCTCAACTATAAGTTTATCAAGCGACGAGAATACTTTTTTCCCGAAAAAAAAAACATAATAACGACTTTATTCGACTATTCCTTTTCTTCCTTGTGGGCCTGAGACGAGAGTTCAAGAGATTTCCACGACGCATGCGCGAGAACTGAGAAGAGAACGTTCTTCTTCTAATACTTCTTGTTCAGTTCTCGCGCATGCGTCGTGGAAATCTCTTGAACTCTCGTCTCAGGCCCACAAGGAATGAAAAGGAATAGTCGAATAAAGTCGTTATTATGTTTTTTTTTTCGGGAAAAAAGTAGTCTCGTCGCTTGATAAACTTATAGTTGAGCCACTGTAGGCACATGGAATATTTAAACATGTTCTTTAATGACTTTCTGGGCCGTCAAGTTTCATTCCCTCTGGCAGCCTATGTAGCAGTGATCCACCTCTCAGATTTAATCAAAAATATCTTAATTTGTGTTCCGAAGATGAACGAAGGTCTTACGGGGTTGGTACAGCATGGGGGTGAGTAATTAATGACTTAATTTTCATTTTTGGGTGAACTAACCCTTTAAGGGGATGCCAGTTTGAAGATTGCCTTTGGTCGCATAGGAACTATACTTGAATTGTTTAATAACTTTTAATGGTCTTCTGCAATGTTTGAGGCATTTTTATTTTTTCATGCTTTAATTTTGGCCTAATTTCAGTTACATTTAGATTTTTATTCTATATGTGGAAATGCATATATTAAAAAAAATTTTGCAAATAAAACCATAGTCCACAACTTCTGTAGTTTTAACTTATTTTAATATATAAATTCAGTGAAATCGTCAAAAGTTTGTATGACTTGCCAGTGACTTGTGACCCAAGCTACGACTTGACTTGCTTGACATAAGGCAGTGACTTGACTTTATAAAAAATTTACTTGGACTTGCTGGAGACTCGAAGGTTAAGACTTGAGACTTGCTTGTGACTTGCACATGTGTGACTTACTCCCACCTCTGTAAACAACTCAGCCAGTGATAGTTTGTTATTTGTCCTCTAGAGGCCGCTCTCACTCTGTATAATGTCAGGAGTCTCTTCTCAGTGCTCTCATACTGTGTAATGACTCCGCACACTTCTCAGCCGCTACAGCAATGGACGCAACCCGGAAAAACTATCGGTGTGGATTTTTACCGATAACGATAGTTACACCAATCAACAATCGGTGCCGATGAATCGGCAAAACCGATGAATCGGTCGATCTCTAGTCATAGCACTTGCATATTGTTGTCCTATTGTTAGTTTAACTGCTTCTATTCTTCTTATTTGCAAGTCACTTTGGATAAAAGCGTCTGCTAAATGAATAAATGTAAATGTAAAATAGTTCTGTCAGTCAGCGGCCGTGGGCGGGATGTCACACTGCTCAGAGAATCAAAACAGCATGTCTAATGAAACTGCTAATGGTTAATAATATGATAATAAGTATATATAAAATAATAAGTAATAAGAGTGGGTGTATTTTTATTATTGTAGCGTGATGCCAACACACATTTATGTTCAAGTGGATTTTGCATAATAGGGGACCTTTAATAATGAACGATGACTGCTATTGTTGTTTTCATTGATGTGCATCCTGTTCATATCGGTAAACATCTCAAAATCAGTTTTAGGGTTTTGTGACCCTTTAAATGACACAGTGACTAATGAAAAGGCATACACACCTTTGCAGAGTCCCCTTGTTTCCTTCTGGCTTTACCCTCTGATCCTTCTCCATTTGCTCTTCTTCCTCTTCTAGGCCCAGATTCCTTTGGGTCCTTCCCCAGTCTTCCAGAAAACTGCTAATGAAGCAAAGGAAAACAGCTTAAAATAATAACCACAAAGACAGTATAGTACAGTATGGAGTGTACCATGTATTGATAATTCCTTATTTATCATCTAGACATACGTTGCTAAGGCTTAGGTCATGCAAAAGTATATTCTGGTGGCTGCCAAGCGACATGTCCAGCATATCAGTGCTTTTTCCTCCCGGTGTCCCAGTTCCCGTTGCATACATTGGGAGGCGGTAGTCCAACTCGCTGAGCTTCTCCTGTTTGATACCCATACTGTGGAGAAAGCCACCACCATGGTCCGGAGAGTCACGCTCCTTCTTAAGGATCATCTCCTGGGGAAGATCCGCCATGGATGTTTGTGAAGTCAGGCGTGTGAAGCTGGTCACTGGAGGTAAATGGCTGAACATGATCATGCTGGGGGGGAAGTTGGGGTCCATGCCTCCGTTCCGTAAAAACTCATTGCCTAGCTTGTCCTGGATAATACTCATGCTTGGGTCTTCCAAAGGGCAAAGTTCATTGATGAAATATACTATGAAGACAAGAAAATATGAGATTGATTAGGACATTAACATAGTAGCTTAATGCATTAACTACCGAGTAGTAAATTAGTTATTTATAGAAAAAAAAATCTCTAGTGAATAGTCAAAGTAAGTTTAGTAGTGTATAATATGCTATGCATTTTCTTAATTATTCCTGGTCCATAAATACAATTGATTTCAGTTACTACACTGGCTGGTGATTCAGGGAATTGTGCACATTGTGTGCATTACATACCGTCATGAGATTAGGCTAGGCCAATTGTAATGCAGGTTTTTATGACAAAGCAAAATTAGATATTGTCTCTGCTGCATTGGTTTGCTATACCACCAGAGACATCATATCTTTAAAATCGAGGTTATAATTTCTTTGCAGGTCATTGACAATTTAAGACCTCTTAAAGGTCAGAAAGACTCCAGAGCTTCTGACTGAAGCAGTTGAGATGAAAGCTTAAAAAACAAGCAAATAGCTACAATTTTATTGGATCACTTAAAAAAAACGTTATCTTAGCAAGCGTTTTATATTGTATTTAATTTCTTTGTTGCTAAATTGACAGGGATATTTACAATATGCATGGTCTAAATGTGAAAATGGGGTAGGCTACATTTCCATAATCAGTCTAGTCAAGGCTGTCAAAAACATTCAGTAAGGAATTGATGGAGATTACTCTTAGTGTTGGGATCATTTAAAAAATAATAGCTTTAGTTTTGATTATTAGGTTAAAAAGCACAAGTTCAAGGAAACAAATATAAACAACCCAGTGAAGATCCAAATCAGTCCTTTTGATAATCTGTTAGCTAACCTTAGCATCATTAGATTAGAGATACTTGCTTAAAAAGGACGACTATGAAAGTCTGTTTTCGGAAACACATAGGAAACTGTTTCAGTAAATACTTAAAGCACACTTAATATGAGATGCATCATCTTTTCAGAAAATAAAACACGGTCCAAGCTCCGAGTCTGCGGGTTGCCGCAGCATTGTTCTCTATTGTGATCAGCTAACGTTAATGGACAGCTAACGTTAGTTAATCTTATTGATATGGCCCAGTCTCTTAATACATGTGATATTATACATTAAAGCAAGTTTAGGTGCAACGATGTTTTAATTTCACATCGTTTATAAGTTTACTATCTACTTTCCAAAGCTAAACTGAGTCAAAATGTAATCTTTTATCAAATCCGGCTAATCTAGTCGTTCATCACAATTACCAAACACATCTCGGTCTAAATGACTCCATTAGCAGCTAACGGCTAACTAACGCGAACGAGTGAACCGTGAGAACTTCACATCACAAGATTTTAAACAAACTCGTGTGTGTACATATACTTCTCCACAGGAATACATACGGAAGACAAAGCTTAAAAAACACAACCAAAGTGAAGCGTTTTATTGAATTAAGTGATGAACGGGGCTAGCCAGCAATAGCATGCAGATGAAAGAGCTAAGTTAACGTTACTGCTAACAGCCCATCTCCACACCGCACGCTTTACTACGCTACCATTACAACAAACGAAATCTGATACACCGAGAATCGGGATCTTCCAGGGTAGCCTACCGTTTCTTTGATAATAACTGCAGCGTTGTAATTATGCCGCCTCTCTCGTTCTTGTCCTGTACATGAATGTGATATATAATGACCATTCATCCATTCGTCACCATCACTAATTATAGCCACACACAGTAACACAATCCGCCGAAGATATTCGGCGATAAATGCAATGCAAAGAGCACGCAGAGACTGGTATACATGTAACGTTACGCCTGCAAAGGTAGATCGAATGTTTATGCTAAAAGCGTTTATCGCCACAATATCTTGCAGCAGAAACAATGATGCTCGGCGCTGAAATGCATCTCTCGCTTGAGCGGCTGTGATTTCAGTCGTGCGCGACCCCTCATCTTTACAACCTCGGGCACAAATAAATGGTACAAACGCAATCCCACTTACTTGTTCATGACCACGGCCGACTCGCAGCGTTCAAATTAATCCCGGCGCTCGATTCTTTGAGTTATTTTACAGCCAAAATATTGTTCTCTCACAGCCGTTGGCCTCTTCCATGTTGTGCCGACGCTGGGAATTATGGGTTGAGCGGACGGGTCGTGAGAGGAGACAGACGGATACAGGCAGGACTAGTCAAGTAGGGGGCCACTACGCAAATGAAGATTGTGCCTGAGCATCTGCGACTTTGTCCTGCGTGTGAATTAGTTCTTTACATAATAGCTGGCACATAGCTGGCACAATCCTTAGCCTGCCTATTCCTCAAATCAGGCTATGTAAATGTCTATAATACATACAATACTATCTATCTATGTATCTATCTATCTATCTATCTATCTATCTATCTATCTATCTATCTATCTATCTATCTATCTATCTATCTATCTATCTATCTATAGGCTATATATGATTCAGACTCAATCAACTAATTTTAGTCATTCATTTTGTTGTTGCTTGAACTGGCTTATATGCTAAATCAATGTCATTGTGCCATTTGTTTAGTTAAACATGTGCAAGAGCATCTATTGTTCAGATTTGAATAAGAATATGAGGGACAAAATGTAATTTAATCATGCTGCAGTCTTGTATGAACTAATTGGATTTAGCCTACTGAAAACACAAGAAGTAAATGAAAATAAATAAATAGCTATTCAGAATTATAGATATTTGTTTTGTTAAATATTTTTAATCAATATGTCAAACTTCATTGATGCCCATCATTAAGTGTTTTGATAAACTCTCGATCACTCCACACTGTAGATCCTAATAAGTTGAGACTACTGAAATGATTTGAGTAAAATTGAGTAATGGGAAAATTGAAGTCAATTGATTAGGTTGACCTAATGTGGTCCTCATTGAATTAACTTAAATGTTTAAGTAAATATAGCTTAAAGGCAAATGGACTAAACTCAAACTTACCAGTTTATATTTTGTTGTTTACTTATTATTAAATAAATTATAAATCATTAAACCAAATTTTGTTTTTCACATCAACAGCTTTATAGGGTTACATACATTACATATCTTAACTTCTATAATGTATACTGACTGAACATCGTATATTAACATTTAATCAGTAAAAAATACAATTACAAAACTTGCAGTAAATTAAATAAAATGATAAAAAAATTATTTAGAAATCGGTCATTTAAAAGTGAAATTGACCAGATCAGAACAATTGATCACAATAATTAAAAGCACACTGTAATGAACAACAGACATTTTTGTCATCTACTTTAACTTATCTTTAACTTAACTTATCTTTCACCCTTTGTAAAAGTTGTATGCGAGTCCCTCAGTTGTCCACGGTGTGAATAGATAGATCTCAACATCATACAGTCACATTTGGAATGGGTTCACTTCAAATATTCAAAATATGCTGAAAGACCAAAACATTTACAGGACCTGGATTTTTCTTAAGAACAGTGGGCACCGTAACTGCTCAGGACAAACAAGTGACACATGAACATCCATCACAAAACAAACAAACAAACAAAAAACAGTTGTCGATAATCCAGGTAACGACACAGAATTAAGAATGAAAATTATTATTAAATATCAGGGTCACTTTTAAATGCTTTTTTAAAATTCAGCTATAATTTTGACCAAATGTAAACACATGTTAAGTGAAATAGCTTAATCAGGGCAGTACTTAAAAAACAACAACTCTCTTGTAAGGAACCTAGCTATATGAAATATAAATAATCAATAATAACTTGTTATGATTAATTATTAATATTTGGGTCAGTTAATTGGATTAACTTGACATGGCTAAATCAATATTACAATCAATTAATCAGTTCGTCCAACGAACTCTTTTGATTATTAATTTATTCTAAGAAAAGGGTATCTTCCCTGGCCACAGAAGAATAATTATTTCTTTGCATGTACAGCGTTTTGAGCATGTAGCAAGAATAAACCGTAAAGGGACTTCGTATTGCAAGCGAATCAGAACCAAATACATAACGTGCATACGTTTTATTAACTAAATCATAAACATAAATATACTAAACACACATATATACAGAAATACAGAAATAGGTTAGTGATAGGACTAAATTGGAAACTGGGAAAAGGGACTATGAGAAGAACCATCAGAATTTCATTTTCACATTTCATTGATTTGAATACTTGCATTTGTAGTGGGAACAATTCTTGAAGTTGTTGAAAATTTAAGTCGTTGGTGGTTCCGGCAGTGTCAAGTGGAAGTTGGTTGAGAGTTCTCTTTCTCCAGGAACGCATTGCTGGTTTGTTCAAGGCCTGAGGCCTTGTTGAGGCCACGCCGAGCACCCAGGAGAAGTGAGGAAGTCGGAAGAGTGGGTGATTGGAGTCGTTGTTGGTTGGAGTCTTTGTTCCAAAACTCCTGAGATTGTCCTTGGTTCTTTGTGAGAGAGTCTTCTCTCTCCTGCCTAAGCCCATATCTGGTTGGATTGAGGCCTGCTGGGCCCTGGGGCCCCCATGGAGGGGGACGGGTTTCCCCAGTATCACCAGAACAGTGTTGCGGCTGGATGAAAGAACTAAGAGAGGGAGGTCACATGTGGACGGTCTCTAATAAAGGCTGGAAAATGTCCACCCCCAAGGGTTGAACTCGACCAACAAGAACGATGACATGTCTGAGAGGGAAAATGGCTCTTATGCCTGGCTCACACTCAGAGCCGGCTTCAGACTGCGCTCAGCAGGGGGGCATTTATATTCGATGGGTGGGCACTAGGTATGGGAACTTTTTTTCGGATATCAGATATCCTATATTTATTATTGCTACTGCCTTTTCTGTTAGCTATTACCATGAAGTGATGCAACCCATACAATAAACACATAAACCATTACACATTGTTGCAAGACGTGCAACTCTTAAGAAATTTGATTAAATAAGGGTTAAATAGGCCTATAAAAAAATTGCAAGACCGACTCTGACCACAGCTTTATTATAAACAAAGCTAACGAACATGCACACAGTCTCTCACTGACAGGATAGTAGTTTAACTGCTATCTCACTGGCGGAAGAGAGAAAAAAAGCTACACATCTTTATTCTGCTTTGCAACATAAGCGTTTACAGTAGCCTACTATTAAAAAAGCATCATGTAGTTACCTTTATCAAAACAGTTGATCAGTTTTCATCTGTTTGCTTTGTTTTGAATGCAGCCAGGAATCTCGCGCCAACTGAAAGTCATTTCATTCATGTATTAACGTGCAAGTGATTGAGGGGGGCGGCAGGGGGGTTTCCTCACAGCTCCACACTGTGGTTTTATGTTGGCTTTATTATATTTTCAGCTAAATGAGCAGTTTGTAGACATATATTTTTATTATTTCTCACTGAAATGTGAATTAAATTAAACTGATATTATTTTGTAAATTATATCATAATTCAATTTGGGGGGGCATAAAAGACATTTGGGGGGGCATTGCCCCCTAATGCCCCCCCATACCGCCGGCACTGCTCACACTACAGGAGTTTTAGGCCGATTTATGCCCGATTTCCCCCTCCCGAGAATCGGAGAAAATATCTTGTCGAGGACCTCGATCGGTTCCGATGTTCGGCGCAGATTATCTGGTAATGTGAGGTGTTCACAGATCGAATCTTTCACCTCCCGATGTGCTCTCACACAAATCGGGCTCGCCCCGATCATATCAAACATGTTTGATATTTATCGGAATGAGCAAGATTGTGATTACGTCAGTACTGTCACAATAGCCAATAAGAAACAAGTAGGGCTGTCGTGGTGATGGAATTCCATTGCGGTAATTTTGAGTGACTCATCAGCGTGATATGCCCATAGACTGTAAAAAAAAGGATATGCGGTATTATCTTTATTTACTATTTTTATTTATTTATTTATTTATTTACTGCTAAATAAAAAAGTGTTACACTTTTGTCAGCAGGCACGAAGAATAGTACATGTTCAGTAATGAAACCGAAACAAAAGAAAGTGGAGTAAACAGAAGATACAGTGTCAAAATAAGGGTCCACATAATATAACAGAACATAAACCTGACACTAAGCTTGTTAGATCCTTGTTATATAACAGTTAGTTCCGATCTTTGAATCTCACCTAACGAGAGGCTTTCTGCTGATATTTCACGAGTATCGCCATGGCTCGTCTCTGCGTGTTATAGACAGGCTGTCACTCAGTACAGTTACACAGTTAGGCCACTAGGTGGCGGCAAGAGACTAACTTTGAGTGAGTCATACATTTCCGTTGAATTAACAAAGAAATTTGTATTCATTCTAATATATGTAATAAAACAAGCTGTTAATTATTTTAATATTTAATTTTAACTTTGAGCTCCACTTTATCAGGCTCAGTTGCCCATTCCGGCGCATGGGCAAGGCAACGCTGAAGCTGACACGTCACCTCATAGAGATGACGCCATTCATTGGAAATATCTTTAAATGTTAAAAGGATGATTTTTAAAAAAAGATTTCGATTTCCTTGGTCACGGCAACCTTTTCACGAATATGACTTGATCTGAAGGACAGATATTTAGTTTACATCCACTTTTCCGCTTCCGATCTGTTGCGTGAGATCACGTGATCATGGTGGAATCATATCTGGCACGATAATCTTATTGACACTTTGTAGTGTGTGATGCGCCACGATTTTCAAATCTTCGAGTGTGAGTATGTTTAAGATTTGAGGTAAGAAAATCTGCAAAGATTCTCCTTAAGTGTGTGGTGCAACCAGATTTCAAAATCGGTTAGGATTTTAAAACTCCTGTAGTGTGAGCCAGGCATTAGTTGATTTACGAGTCTTTGTCCGAAGCGTGGTTATACCTTCATTAATGCTCAGATAGCTAAAACACATCCACACTGCATTCTAGAAGGTGATGTAGATCAAAGTGTGAGTCATTAAATGAGGATTAATTAGGTAGGAGGCATGATACAGGTGAGGTTTACATTGATCGTTAGTTGGTGGTATATCAGGGTACATACCATACATAATAGTCACACAGTCCCATAATAGTCACAAAATCACAGTTTTATGCATGTTCATTTATAGATCATTTAGTCTATGATTAATGCAGCAAAGTCTGTTTTAAAGAGGGTTTCTGTGTTCCCATTGTATCTCTCTCTTGTGCATGTGGCCACATTCCTTGGAGGTCGTAAAATCTCCATATCATGCCCTGTAACATGACACTGTTTCTGCCCTTGTGTTCGTTCATTTGGGATGTTAGTTTTGGGGTTTCATGAAACGTTGTATATAATGAATAATTAGTGTGTGTCTGAGTGGTCCATAGCCTACAGATCCCCCCTTTCGATCGTTGTTGTCCCCCCTCAATGACAACCACGAGCGAAGTTGGAAGTGCAGAGAGAGATCAGACACACACTTGTCATGGAAGGCTGAAAGGCCATGGTGGCCTCTGGTGGCTCGTGTCTTCTGGAGCGGTGGTCGTTCCACTGCTGGTGATGTGTAAAGTAGCCAAGTCCAGGTCTCTGCAGCAGGTGTTGAGGCAGCAGGTGTTGAGGCAGCAGGTGTTGAGGCATTCTGAAGTTCATTAGTTTTGGGGCAGGTGTTTCCTTGTGGTTGCAGGAAGTGGTTAGGGCTCTATGTAGCATAGAGAGGTTTTCAAGCTGACCTGGTGCTGGTGGCAGGAGGTCAGAAGGTGGTTGTTAGCCTCTCAGTCACGAGAAGTCTGAAGAATTGAAGTGTTGTTCTGTCCTTATGGTGGTGCCGACGCAAGCTTGCCTAAGCTGGGGTGGGCAAGGAGTCGGAAGCTTATACTTTACAGGACTCCTCGGGTGAGTCCTGTGCAGGGAGCTATTTTGCGTGTGTCAGCAGCTCCTGTAACTCTGAGGCAGGTGTGTCCAGCTGTCCTTGTGGAGCCTCAGATTGACACCTGTGTGAAGGGTGTGGAAGAGGATGTTGTTGTTGACAGCCGTTGGTCCTCCTGTGGTATTTGCAGGTTGAGGGTGCTGTCCTCCATAGCTTCTCGAAGGGGCTTGGCTGGTACCTGGGTTGTTGCCATGGTGACAGTTCTGTGCTGGTCCTGGGCATGCTCAGTCCAGCTGCATTGAATCTGGTTCGAACCTCGGTTTTGGGCACAGGTCCGCTCCTTGTGGGACGCTGTGATCTGTTATGTGAGGTTGTTTACCTTCTGTTTCATACCCATAAGGTGGGGTAACTCCTGTCTGGTAAAGGTCAGGTTAACTTGTGGTGAGAGACTAATGCATGACCCTAAAGAGTTCAGAGCTAAGGTTTAAAGGGTTAGCTAGGTATGTAGCGTAAAGCTAGGTGTTTTGTGTGTAGCTAGCTTGAGAAGTGTGTCTTGCATCCTTATTATCTTAGTTGTGGATGTTAGGAGGCTAAGACTTGTGTGGTTCCAAGAGTATTTCCTGGAAAGGGAATAGCCGAGATGAAATAAATGACTTAAGATGGTTCTTATGACTAAATAATTTATCTGGACTTAACTGGTGGTTCCAACGGCTTGACGAAGTGAAGGATAGGAGGAAAAAGGACAGCTTTCCTATTCAGATTATGCTTATTATCAATCCTTAGAACTATAGTTATGCCCTAGTAATCGTTGAGATTGCTTGTGCTGCGGGGAAACTTGTTGAAAATAAACAAAATCACAAATAAAGGTGTCTCTGGTTCCTTTCTAGGCCCTATGGGAAATGGAACCACATTAGAAACAAAAGGGGAAATTTAAGTAACAAATATAGATGAAAGAATAGACAAGTGAATAGCTGACTGCTATTATTATCAAAATAAAATAAAATAAAATAAAAAGGACTTAAATAAGTGATCAAAACAGCAGGAATGATCTGGAATTGGGAGTAATCAATAGCACTAGTGACTAACCTTTAGATTTGCTTGGACCAACACCCCATAGTGGTTCACAGCTGCTGCGTGTTTCAGACCACACTGTGTGTGTCCTTCCAAAGGTTTAGTCAACATGCCGATGAAAATTCTCATTACTATAACAATTCTTCTCTAGCAACACAGTTACATGTAAGTAATTTTAGGTTTAATTAGCAGGGTAACTGCAAATTTAGCCGACAGCGCTCAGCAAGGACTATGCCTAAACTAGTGAAGGTGAAATTCAGCTGAGAAGAACTGAAAGTAAGGAAAGAGAAAGTAAAAAAAAAAAAATTGAAACCTTAAATGGTGTTAAAGGAAAAGTATTTTAGAATACTTTGCACTGTATACACAAAAGCTGTAATTAAAGGGTCACTCCACCCATTTGCATTAAGAGGTCCATTGTTAGACAACCAGTCATACTATTGAATGGTCGTGCAACATTCTTTCATTTTCCCCTGAGACGAGAGAAATCTACTATTTACCTTTTTCACTTCCTCCTACAATGACGCAAAAATCGTCATTTGACGTCATTGTAGGAGGAAGTGTAAAAAGGGGGGATTTCTGTATAGACTACAAACACAAATTCCCACCCTTTCAAACCCGCCCATAGGGGGTTGTGCCTAATGCGCTAACAGAGCTATCACAGATCAGTGGGTGGGACTTCACTTGCAGATACTGAAAGCAATATCAGCCATCTTGTTTATAAGCTAAGCTAACAAGCGCTGTGGATATAGGAAGTTAAGACAATGACGGAAGAAACTAAACATGATATGGAATAGAGGATTTTGAAATTCCGCTGCTCGAATTCGCTGTTCGTGGCTATCTTTACGAGCCGCAATATAGTGAAGAGCAGCTGAGGCTGATGGAGGATCAGGAGGCGGCTGCCTGTCGCGGACGAGGAGCCCGGACTGGGTCGAGCTGAGGCGGGCTGCTGGTGCGTGTGCTCTCGCTGTGCGCTACGGACACAGATAGAGTCCGTCTGCTGCAGAGAATTTCAACGATCGCAATTTCTCCTGGACGAAATCTCTGAATCAGACGACCACACGGACGTTTGTGTTGTGATGTGAACCATCCTAGTTTCGCCTGACTGAACATCCAGGTATCATGCAATAATTCACCATATAGAAAGAAATACAAACGAGTAATTCACTAATGAGTTTGCCAATGTAACGGGGTTCGTTGTTGTGGGAAGAAGGAGGCTGGAACCGGCAAACATTTGAACGTTTTAATAGTAAAATAAACAAATACAAAACAAAAGTATAAGCCAGCTGGCCACACACAACAGAAACAAAACATAAAATCAGGCCTGTTCCTTTAGTGCTTCCGCTCCTCCGTGAGAGATATGAGACCGCTGCACAGGTGTCATTCATTATCACTCGCGTCGTCCTCTCACGTCCCTCGCCCTCGTCCTGCTCGCCACAGCGAACTAACTAGACGTTTTTTGTGAAATGAATTTCAAACTCATTTGGCAGCTAGCCTTCTTGTAGACGGAAGAGTTATTTCTCTGATGTTTGCGCTGTTCTGGATTAGTGGGAGTGGCTTGCGGAGCTGTGGCTTGCGGAGCTGCATTGTGGGAGTTGTTGTCTTACATACAAATGCGCCCCAAAGTTATTTTCTGTCTTTTCTCGGTCAAGAGGGCACCAAATTCAAAATTTCTTTTACATTTTGACTACATATATAACCCACTTTCAATAAAGATTAATGTTGAAATGGGTGGAGTGACCCTTTAAAGGCTTCAAGTAAATTATGCTAACCGCTAACTGTAGAAGTTATTATGTAGCTTAGCCTAAGCTGGATGGATGCTAGGTTAGCTTAGCTTAGCCTAAGCTGGATGGACACTAGGTTAAGTTAGCTTAGCCACCTAGGCTGGTTTGTTTACAAAATGATGTCACGAGTTAGCACTTCCTGTGACAAGTCGTTGTCATGGGAACCAGTGCATGTTAAAACAATTCAACAGTCCATAAAGAATGTCTGTACATTTTAAATGAGTTACGCGTGTTTAAACGGGTTAAAAGGGGGCGCCTCTACTTTAAGCCTTTCAAGAACTTGATGTTACATTCAGTAAAATGCAAATTTGGTTTGGCATTTGCAAATTTCACGGAACTCTTCTCTTTACGCAACTTATTCTATTTGTTTAAAGATTAAGGAAATAGATTTGCTGTAAGTCAAAGCTTGTCTAAGCCTATATAGTTACGTCCATCTCATGCATAAATACTGACCTTTCAGCGAGTGCACAGTTTGGATCGCTAGGTAGCTCTCCAAAATTTAGGTGAATTACATCAATCTAACAATAATTTGTAAGGTCTTTACTTTGTAGAAAGGGGAGCATCACCCAAGTCTACGTGTATATAACACTGTACTGAGATTCCTTCATCAGAAACAGATTAAGCACTTTTAGGACAACCGTAATTACGAGGGGGCTCTAGGTCATGCTAGTTTTCCCAGCTCAGGTGGTTTGCTTTCTATCTGGCATTAGGGTGACGAATGCCCTATTTGGAGTTTGTATTTCCTGTAACAAGTCATTGTCATGGAAACTAATGTGCAGCAGTGTATATTTCAACCAGCGGGTGTAGGGATGGGAATCGAGAACCGGTTCTTCTTCAGAACCGGTGCCCAGTGAACCGATTCCGTGGAACCGTTAGCATGCTTGCTTAACAATTCCTCTTATCGGTTCCGAATGTGTCATGACGTCACACACGCGCTACGTTGTTTTGGTTATATTTCACGCGAAAAGACGACAATACGGTCACTTGCAACACTTGTAAAATTTCAATTTCGTCAAAGGGAACTACCTCCATTATGCAGAAACATTTGGCCACACAGCATGCAATTCATTTGACGCGAGTGTGAGTAATTAAAAATGCTCCAACTACTTTAAAAGCCTACATCTGGGCACATTTCGGCTTTTATGAACAACCTGGTAAGCACGACCTGGAGAAGAGACAGTGAATGTGCGCTCATGTCACGCACAAATAGAATATGCAGGAGGTAATATCACTAACTTGAAATACGACGTTAGCTGTGTTCACTCGAGCTGTTATAACGCCTGCAGAGTCTGACTGCTTTAGAGTAAGCATGAGCTCCAATATCACCCGGATCTGCAGCCAAAAACAAATCATCCACCTGCCCTAATGTTATCTGATTTAGGTATCCGCACCCGATGGTCAAATTACAAGTATTCTGTGTTGTTAAGCGTGATTATAAATGGATGATCGTCTTCAACAACGGACTCGTTGACGGATGCGCGCGTCTCAGGGTAACATTATACACTGATAAATGAGCGCTGCTTTTAAATGAACATTTCTTTAAAACAAAATTGATTTGACAGAATTTCTTTTTCTTAATGGCATAAACAGACTTTAGTCCCATGAATCGAGATATCGAATTGAACTGAATCGATGACATGATAATCGTAACCGAACCGAACCATGAGACCAGTGTAGGTTCAAACCACTAATACTCTGTGCTGTGTCTTCTGGTCAGATATTAAAGCGAGTTAATACAAACAAACACATTTGTTCTTATTCCCTCACCCAATGAGAATCGATAAGAGAATCGATAAGGAATCGAATCGATAAGCAATATCGATAATGGAATCGGAATCGTTAAATTCTTTTTTTTATGATTATTTATTTATTTAAAGGTTGAACATGGTCCACAAGTGCGGCCACATATAACTATGTACAAGACCAGGGTTTGCTTAAAAAAACACAAAAAAAAACAAAAAAGAAGAAACATATATACATGTATATGAATAAGTTAGGGGGTGGCTGAACAACAGCTCCAGGATTACCACTGCTCCTCCTTGATAACGCTGAGAAGTAATCAGTACGGATGACCTATTGAGTTATTGTGTGAGATAGCTTTGTAACAAATTCAGTCCAGGCCTTAAGCGTTTTTGGTTTGGCTTTGTTAATTCTCGCTGTAGTAAGTTCTAATAGTGCAATGTATTTAATTTCTATGAGCCAAAATTTACCTGCTGGAATTGTGGGCTCATGCCACATCTTGAAGATAATTTTTTTGGCTGCAGTTAGAGCAGTGTGAAGAATCCTACGCTGGCTAACAGACAAATCAAGATCTGCATCATCATTCAACAAACAGAGACTGGGGTGCTTAAGGATTACCTTGTCACATAGTTCTGTTACAACTTGAAATACCTCATCCCAAAAGTTACCAATATGTTGGCATTTATAAAACATGTGCATATAAGTACCCACAGTATTTGAATTACAGAGTGAGCAGAAGGGGGTAGGCAAGCGCTTCATTTTGTGCAAGATATTGGGAGTAGCGTAAGCCCTATGAAGCAGTTTATAGTGTATTAACTAATGGGCAAGATTTTTTGACATTGTTGGAATAGTGTCCCATATCCAGTCCCAATTTAATTTGCAAGGAGCTAATTCCTTTTCCCATGTCATGGTGATGGGGAGCTTCCCGCAGCTGTGCTTGAGCAGTCTGTTGTAAATGAATGACACTGCTCCTCGTGTCTGTGAAAAGTTCACACAGTCCATCAGAGGGTGAGAGTCCAAGTTACAGTTCCATGGTACTCCATAAGCGCGCATTGCGCTTCTCAGCCTTAAATACAGAAAGTAGGAATGTCCAGGAAGATTATAACACTCTTTCAGATCTTGAAAAGACCTTAACCCCTGATTATTGAATAATATCACCAAGAGTATGTACACCTTGATCCGACCATGGCTTAAAAACAAAAGGTCTGTTGTCGGATTGCAAATTATGATTATACCAAATCGGCGATTCAGATGAGAACTTAGATGAACTTCCCATGAATTTGCACACCTCCTGCCAAATTTTAAGAGAATTGTACACAATTGTATTCCCAAACTTTGGGTCTTTCTTTGATATACCAGTGAATAAAATATCCTGGAGTCGATGTGGAAGCACCGCTGATGCTTCCACGTCTCGCCAGGCGATCCACGACTCAACCTGTAACCAAATCTTGAGCGAGCGCAGCTGACATGCCCAAAAGTACAATTGTAAGTTCGGAAGTGGCAAGCCTCCATTGTCAGATCTTCTCTGCAATGTTGAAAGTTTAATTCTTGGTCGTTTCTTATTCCAAATGAATTTTGTAATCAAGGAATTCATCTCTTTAAAAAAGTATATATGGGGAGATAAAGGAATCATGGAGAACAGAAATAAAAGTCGAGGGAGGATATTCATTTTAATGATTGCAATTCTGCCTTGCAGTGAGACTAAAATAACGTCCCATCGACAGGGGCATTAATACAGATTTTCCCCAATTAATTTTGTAACCACTTATGACGCTAAAGTCATTAAATATTTTAAGACACTGAGGTAGAGAAGAGGAAACATTAGACATGTAGAGAAGAATATCATCCGCGAAAAGAGAGATAGAATGCTTGGAGTCGCCAACAATAATCGGGGAAATAATATGGTCCTACCGAATTGCCTGCGCTAAGGGCTCTAATGAAATTGCAAATAACAAGGGCGATAAAGGGCAACCCTGTCTAGTGCCTCTATTCAACGGGATTGCATCCGAACAGCACAACCCCGTGGAAACCCGTGCGGAAGAGTTAACATAGAGAGTCTGAATCATATGAATAAAACGAGGGCCAAATCCAAAACGGGTTAAGGCAGACCATAAATATGTCCACTCGACCTTTCAAAGGCTTTCTCCGCGTCTAGCGAGAGGATAGCACGTTGTTCATTAACCGGGTCGGGCGAGTCGATGATGTTCAAAAGGCGTCGCAAGTTATCTGTGGCAAAACGATCCTTAAGAAATTCTGTCTGGTCGTGAGCTATTAGGAAGCTGGCGACTGATCCCAACCGATGGGCTAGAACCTTAGCATATAACTTGACATCCGTACCAATTAGTGAAATCGGCCTGTAGTTAGAACAGCATAAGGGTTCTTTCCCTTTTTTCAGAAGAAGAGAAATAAGAGCGGTGTTCTGATCTCTATGGAAACAACCCGTATCAATAGAAAATTAATGGAGTCAAGGAGGAGTGGTCCAATCAAATCCCATATCGCCAGATACAGCTCCGGGGGTAAACCATCCAGACCGGGGGCCTTACCCTTATTCATAACTTCTAAAGCCTCCTTCAATTCTTTTAATTCTATTGGAGAATCAAGAAAAGCACATTGCTGCTCGCTTAATTGGGGTAGATCTAAATTTAACAGAAAATCAATGACAGGTTGTTCATTCACTCCCACCTCAGATTTGTATAGATGCTCATAAAATTCCTTGAATATCCTATTTACATCTCCCGGAGCCGTGTGAAGAACATCTGCATTGTCCTTAATGGCAGTTATTGAGGCCAAGGCCTCATTGCGTTTCAACCTTAACGCCATTAATTTGCCTGGCCGTTTTCCATTGAAATAGTAATTTTGTTTGGTACGGTGAATCAAAAATTCTACCCTTTTTAGTAAGATCGCCTTGTAGTCAGTTTTAAGATTCCCCAGGATTCTGCTTTTCTGTTCCGTAAAAGTTTTTTTAAGATCCTTCTCTACACATTTAATCTGAGCCTCCAAACGGGTTAATTGTTTTACTCTGGATTTATTTACATAGGAGGCAAAAGAAATACAGTTTCCTCTCAAAAAACACTTGGTTGTTTCCCATAGGATCTGTGGATTAGTAGCTGAGCTCGAATTTTCTTTGAGAAACAGAGATAGTTTAGAACGTAACTGTTTTACAAAATCTTCATTTTGCAAAAGAGTTGTATTCATACGCCACCTTTTGGATCCTAGGGGAATTATCGGAGGAGATAGATTACAAATCACAGCGGAGTGATCTGAAATCAGTATGGGTAAAATATCAATATGGTTTACACCTTGAGTAAGAGATTTAGAAATCAGAATGTAATCTAGCCTCGAAAATGATTTGTGACGTGCAGAATAGAAAGTATAATCTCTACAGCTCTAATTCTTCACTCTCCAGATATCACATAAGTCGTTATCAGCAATGAGCTCGTTTAAACGACTTCGAAGCCTGATCGCCATGAACAGAGACAAGGGATCTAGCGATTAAGGGGTTACAAACTGCATTAGCATCTATTCCTACGACCAGGTTGTAGTCAACAAAATTAAGTAGGGATTTGGTAAGAGATGGAAAAAATCTATATCATAATTATTAGGGGAGTATACTGAGAAGAGAACCATTTTCAAATAATTCCATGAACCTGACACATATGTCAACCGCCCGTTTTCATCCCCTCCCGTTTTCTCTATTAGAAACGGGAATTTTCTGTTCTGAAGGATAATAACTCCTCTTGATGCACTATTATACGATGAAAAAGCTATCACTTTAAAATGTCTATTCTGAAAGCGGGTAACATCAGGAGCCTTGAGATGGGATTCTTGTACAACAAAAACGGCAAACCCTGGTAGTTCTAACATTGTAATGGTTAAATACAATAAAAAAACAAAAAACAAATTACTATCGGCAGCTTGCAGAGAGGAAGAACACCCTCTCTTATCTGCCTGGAAAGCAAATTTAGTCAAGGCCATGCACTCGGACTATGAGTGGCAACAGTTAACGTTACTCAAGCATCAGCATCTCTCACCTGAGTGTCCATCACAGCGAAAATTAAACCTATATCCCTACTCAAAGTGCCATAATAGAAAACAAGGAAGGCCGAATTTACTCATCAGGCATCCCTGTAGGCGCGGTGGTGTCCATTTCCGTAGTGGCGCTCAGAGACGCGATAAAACCCTCCAGGTCTCCGGGGGTTTTGAAGAACAATTGCTCCTGGCCGTTACGCACTTTGAACGATGCAGGGTAAAGCAGGAATGATTCGATGCCTAATTGCTGGAGGTGTTTCCTCCCTTCGGCCATAGCTTTCCTTTTTTTGGACGTTCCCTGGCTAAAATCAGGAAAGAACCTTAAAATACTCCCTTCATAACTCAGAGGTGGTGCGCTTCTGGCTCCCTGTAGGATCGCCTGTCGGTCATTGTAACGAAGGAGTTTGAAAATCAAAGTGCGCGCTCTATTCCTGGAGGGATCCTCGTTCGCGTAGAGGCGGTGCGCCCGTTCAATCTCGATCGTCTTCCCTTGTAGAGCTGGAATCCACTTGGGAATATGGGTCTGCAAGAACTGAATTGCATTCCCTCCTTCAGCTCCTTCCCGCAGGACCACCAACCTTAGGTTATTTTGTCTGGATTTATCTTCATAAAGAAATAGTTTCTCCTGGAGCTCCTCTAGGCAAGACTTGTTAGCAATCGAGTCCCTTTTAACATCCCGCACCGTAGCCTGGATTTTGTCACATCTATTGCCGAACGATTTGACATCCTTTTCCAGCGAGTCCAATCGTGCTGTAATCGTCGATATTTCCTCGCGAACGATCGTCGACATGCTTAGTTTTATGGCGCTCAGTTGCTTATCAAGCATTTCGGCAATGGCGTCGTGAAGATGCTCGTCGTCTTTATACCTTTTCTTCGCCGGGGAGTGATTTAAATCTCGTTTAGATGCCATCTAGAGTGCCACTTAAACAAGGAATTTACATAAAATTCGGCCAAAAACTTAGTAGGGATGGATAAATCTGAAAAAAAAGTCAACTGAGGTAGAGCGTCGATATTAAGCAGCCATCACCGTCCGCTGCGCATGCGCATCTCCGGAATCGTTAAATTCTTATCAATTCCCATCCCTAAGCGGGTGGCACAATGTCTGTATGTTTCAAAAGCAGTGCATAGTCTGTTGGCAAGTGAGGCTTACACCTGCATTCAAGATTTTCTTTAAATCAGTAAAATTCTAATTTTACTAATGCAAACTCTTGCTTCCTTTTGAGCACACATTTTCATCTACTTTAAAAGTTTTATGTCCTATGCTAACTAGGAACTTTGTAGCAGAGTCGTGCATTGTGGTCATGCCGTGTGTCTTCTGGGTTTTGAAGTTCAGAGTCAAAAGGTTCTTGAAGCTGGTGTCTTCCTACGTCACAGGTTCGTTGCACGCTCCGAGGTAGCTTGCTTGATGTCTGTGGTAGTAGCACAGGGACTTTCAGGGTTACCCTGGTTGGTGTCTGGGACCGCGCCCAGTCTGCATTCAGACTCTGAGTCTGAGAATCCTGTTATGATGGCTTGTTCCAGCTGCTGGAAGTTAGACTGGATGTTTTCTGGCTGCCGAGCCAGAAAGCGTCGCAACTCTGGGCTGGATGTGATCCAGATCAGATAAAGTCTATCTTGATGATTCACACTCATCAAAGACTGCAGGTGAAAGTCAATGTCTCGCAGGTAAGCATGGACGTCGTGGTCTCCTGCAAGCTCTGGTGTAAATGCAGGGATATATCTGGCCATTCGGTTGAGGTCTTTGAGTGTCACTACACGCGTCGTTTCAAGATTCGTCTGAATCAATCCTTTTCCTTCCACGGCTCCAGAAGCTTTAAGGAGATTGTCTGATGACATGTTAAGCAGAGGGCCCCCCTCCCCCTCCCCCTCCCCCCTCCCCCTCCCCCCTCCCCCTCCCCCTCCCCCCATTTGTGCAGGGCTGGGGAAGTCTACGCTGCTGATGTGAAGTTCAGCAGGGTACATCTTTCTTGTGGGGTCCATTTGCAGTTGGTTGGACGGTTGCAGTTCTCTTTGGACCATATGGAGTTCTTCCATAATGTTACAGCATCGCTTAGTCAGTGTTCGGACTTCAGCTGCACATGGATGGCTTTAGCGTCTCTCTCTTTGAGTTCAACCAGTTCCTCTCTCGTCTGTTGGCAGGTGCTCAGCAGCTGTCAGAGCCGCTTGAAAACTGGTGATCTCTTTCAGTTGCTGAACGCTGTCAGGGTCTTTGCATCTGTCCTGTGCCTTCTCCCGTTGAGCAGGGTTCGTTCTCTGTGGAGTCCTGTGGCTGGCAGCGTTAGTTCATTAACCTCCTGTTTGAGGCCTGCAGGAGCATGGCCAAGGAGAAGGTGATGCAGCTCTTTGTGGCTCAGGCTGGGTGTCAGACGTCTGCTTTCGGTGTTGCCTAACTGTTCCTTATACACTCTTTTTTTACTCCCTCTTACAACTGTATGTGTGTGATAGAGTACATGCTAACATCAGTGAGACATCATCCTGTGGAAACTGCCACTATTGGTTCAAAGGGTCTCATTGCCGCAGTCCTTCAGATGAATGGTTGGGGTTGCGAACGGAGGATCCTGTGTTTAAAATAATAAAAAATAAAAAATTAAGACACATTTTCTCTAAATACATTGTACAGTTCTCATTTTTTAAGCACAGGTTAGAGTGATGCAACATGACATAAAATAATAAAAATTTAACAATACAAAGCAATTTTGTTAGTTGGTGTAGCAATGTTCAGGGAAGGAGGAGGCGGGAACCCGCAAACTTTTAACAAACTTTATTAAAATAAAACAAACAAAAACCAAAAGAAACCGCCAGCAGCCCCTTTGCGGACGACTGCTGGCTACCCAAAATAAACATAAAAGGATCTGCCAGCAGCCCCTCGCGGACGACTGCTGGCTACCCAAAATAAAACTAAACACAAACAAAACACAGGCCTGTTCCTCTCTCGATCATCCATGTTGTTGCTCCTCCTTTATGCTTCCGCTCCTCCGTGAGAGATGCGAGACCGGGGTGCCTCACCGGTGTTACTCCTTAACACCCGCACCACCGGCCTCGCGCCGTTCTCTCACGTCCCTTGGCCTCGTCCTGTTCGCCACAGTTGGACAGCAACAAGAATGGAAATAATCAAAGGAAGTCAAAGTAACTTTGTAAAAAAGTAAATTTCAGTAACTAAATAAAATACAAGATAACTTGGGAAACTGCATGGTATTCAAACAAAAACTCTTTCTGTGTGTGTTACCTGATTGATGACTCTGTTATTTGAAGAGCAGCAGTATTCATGAAGAATGGCAGCATTTACCACCTGGCCTTAAAACAATCATATACACAGTAAATTACATCATAATAAAACTAAATACATGGTAGATTTTTACACTTACTACAACATTGAAACAAACACACAGAGTCAAATTTACACTGCACTTTAACAAATATGATATATTTTTAAGTACGTTGCTAAAAAACACCCTTTCTGCCTCACATTAATCAAAAGTAAGCTGCAGTTCTTCCTCCAGTGCTGTTTTTGAAGCCTCTGAGGACAGTTGAGAAGAAAGTGTCTGATGATTTGTCAAAGGAAAATACATTAACAACTCAAGCACACTAGCTAGGCTAAAGTTAATTAATAACGTGAATATTTAACTAATGAATAACTTCTTAGAAATGTATGTAGCAGTTGCTAAGTAACGTCCCAGTTAGCAGTTACCAAACTAGCTAATATAGCTAGACTAATTTTACAACATAAACGCACTCAAGTTAAAGGTTGTATCAGCGATTTCAGGCCCAAACAAAAATTATCACATTCATCTAATCTTTCCTAACGATCCACTAGCTGCCCGCCCCATAAGCAGGCTGTCAAAAAAACGCGTCTCTGTAGGCAGCCTGAAGAAGTCCTCAAGAAGAGGAGGATTAGGGCGAGGGAATACCCTCATTTTTCGTCAAAGAAACGAATAATAATCAGGAAGGCTTTTGAACGGTGGAGAGAATTCAAAGATTTGAAAATTTTTAAATCGGGCGCTGATGTTGCACTGTTTCTTCTGGACAGGTGAGTAGCTTCTAGTGCTGACTTTTTTGTATGTGAAATGTGTGTGAAAATATAATTCTTTAAACACAGATTCCTACAGATTGTAGGGATTTAGTGTGTGAGATTGGCATGCTAGTGAACGAGTTGATTCTGACGAATTGGAATTCGTTGAGGGAGGGGCGAGCTAACTTGGTTTGTTTGGGATCTCGATTCAAACACAAACAGAAGTGACTTCACCCACAATCGCTGATACAACCTTTAAATCAAGAACACTCTTATGTTTTGGTAAATACTCTATTTAAAAACGTTTTATGAATTTGCACTTACCTTCATCTAATATAAATGTCTGAAAACACAGGACGCTGTCATCGCACACAGTAACGTACTTACTAGCATACTAGCATAACCTCGGTTCCATGAGAGTAGCGAACGAGTATTAAGTAGCTAAAATGCAGTGGGGAAACTCCTTTCCTTGAGAAATATTGAAGCCTATATTTTAAAATGCAGTGCAGCTGCACAGCGAACACAGCGGAACGTCCAGCTCGCCCATTGGCTGTGCTGCGGCAACTGCACATCCTATGGCGAAGCGCCTCTGACGTACAAACCAATCAGGTGACTTCGTGCCAGAGCACGTCAGAGCCCGCCAGAACGGGAATGGCTTATGGCTATAAGAAGCCCCTATTTTCGCCTATAGAACAGGTTAAATCGACTGCAGCGACAAACACTGACAGATTGCAATAGTGCGGCAGGCTATGCAATACTCGTTCCCTACTCTCAGGGAACCGAGGTTACGCTAGTAACCGAGTAAGTTCCCTTTTGAGAATGGTCACTTTGTATTGCGTAGCTAATACGCAGTGGGGACGCAATGTAACACGCCGCACTATTAGCAACTGGCTCTAATCCAACTGGAGCCTAGGGAAGCATCCCGAGGCTCACAGAAACAAGCCATAATAAACCCTCACAAGAACAGGGACCGGACCCAAGTCGGGTCTCATGATAAGAGGGGCTGGAGCGGCTGAACCAGGCTCGTTCTTGTAACACAGTCCTAGGACAACTTGTGCTTATGAGAGGACTTGAGCCTGCAGGCAAGGTACCTCCATGCTATAGAACTTAACAAATGTGGTCCGCGAGGACCAGCCGGCCGCCGCACATATGTCTTGAATTGGCACACCACTGGACCAGGCCCACGAAGAGACCATGCCTCTTGTAGAGTGGGCTCTAGCGCCAGAGAGTATGCCAGAGAGATGGTGTCCACTATCTATCTGGACAGTCTCTGCTTTGTGATCGGTAATCCTTTGGTGTTACCGCCGAAGCATACAAAGAGCTGTTCTGACTGCCTAAACGGTGCAGAACGCTCCAGGTAGATTTTTAGAGCTTTGATAGGACAGAGCAAATTAGTCTCCCCATCGTTCTCCGAGGGTGGAAGTGCTGACAATGTAATAACCTGCGCTCTGAACAGAGTTGAGAGCACCTTGGGTACGTAACCATGCCTTAAGTTAAGTGTGACCCTGGAGTCACCAACCACAAATTCCAAGCAGGAAGGGCTTACAGATAGCATCTGCTAATCTCCCACTCACTTGACTGATGCCAGGGCCCCCAGCAGAGCAGTTTTCAGCGAAAGTGGTTTAAGATCAGCCGACTCCAGTGGCTCAAACGGGGGACCCTCCAGGGCCCCAAGGACTGTGGAGAGGTCCCAAGCCGGTATAGAAGAGGGCCTGGGGGGATTCATCCTCCTGGCTCCTTTGATGAAATGAACGATGAGGTCGTTTCTCCCCAGTGACTGGCCAGCCACAGGAGCATGGTCAGCTGCTATGGCTGCCACATACACTTTGAGCATGGATGGGGAGCGACCCGCATCCAGAAGCTCTTGTAGGAAGGAGAGTACCACTGACACCTCTGATGACTGGGGCTCGAGGCTCGACGAGGGGCACTTCAGAGCATAGAGGCACCTGGTAGACGGTGCTCTAGCCTCAGTTATGGTATTCAAGACCTTTTCTGTGAGGTCCCAGTATACCGTTGAGGGGCCACACATGGAGGGCCCATAAGTCAGGGCGAGGGTGCCAAATCGTCCTGTTTGCCTGTGTGAGGAGATCCCTCCCTGGCACCAGCCAGGGAACAATATTCATCATCTGTGCCAGCTCCGGAAACCATGCCTGGGTTTTCCATAGGGGGGCTACTAAGAGGACTGGGCATCCGCTTTCCTTGATCCGCCTGATGACCCGAGGGATCATAGAGACTGGTGGCAACGCATTTAGAGGGCATCTGGGCCAGAAATGGGCCAGTGCGTCAC
This sequence comes from Siphateles boraxobius, assembly GCF_051911475.1. Lineage (NCBI taxonomy): Eukaryota > Metazoa > Chordata > Actinopteri > Cypriniformes > Leuciscidae > Siphateles > Siphateles boraxobius. The sequence goes on from NW_027509097.1 coordinate 19,465,557, forward strand.
TGTTCTTTGAAAAGAACCTTGTGCAATGAGTGTTGGTTTTCGAGGTGAAGAGGTCGACCTCTGCCTTGCCGAATACACTCCATATCAGACAAATCGTCTGTGGGTTGAGAGACCACTTGCCTGGGGGAGTGTTGTCTCGAGATAGCATATCCGCACCCAAATTTTGGACGCCTGGGACATGAGCAGCTCTTAGAGAGCGCAGGTTGGCTTGTGCCCAAAGGCGGAGTATTCTGGTCATGACATACAGGTTGTTCGATCTGAGGCCGCACTGGCGATTTATGTAGGACACTAATGACATATTGTCCATGCGGACCAAGACATGGTGTCCTCTGAGGTCCGGCAGAAACGCGTTCAGGGTTAACCAAACTGCTCTCATTTCCAAGCAGTTGATATGTAAGCCCTTCTCCAGGCTCAACCAGAAGCCGGAGACAGGCTTGCACTCGCACAGCGCCCACCAACCTTGGTTGGAGGCGTCTGTGAAAATTAACTTCCTCCTGGAGGCCACCCCCATTGTCACGCCCGACTGGTACCAGTTTTGGGCTTTCCAGGGGACCAGAGCTCTTATGCAGCGCTGGTTCACCGTAACGTGCAGGCGTCCTGACCGCCACGCATGGGCTGGCACACAGCGCTTTAGCCAGGGCTGAAGGGGGCGCATATGCAGAAATCCTAGCTGGAGTACTGACGATGCCACGGCCATTAACCCGAGAAGCCTCTGAAACTTCCTGAGGGGTGCGCGCACCTACCCTGAAGGAGGCTATAAGCTGTTGGATATAGAGAACGCGCTCTGGTGTGAGCCGAGCTCTCATCAGTGTTGAGTCGATAACTGTGTCCAGAAAGGTTACGTTATGGCTGGGTAACAGTTCGCTCTTGGGAAAATTGATCCTGAGTCCCAGGCATTCCAAATGGCTGAGGAGCATGTATCTGTGTGTCAATAATTCGGTCTTCGACTGAGCCATAATGACCCAGTCGTCGAGATAGTTCAGCACGTGTCCCCCCTGTTGCCTCAGGGGAGAAAGCGCTGCGTCCATGCACTTTGTAAATGTACGAGGTGCCAGGGACAGACCGAACGGTAGGGCCGTGTATTGATAAACATCCCCCTCGAAGGCGAATCTCAAGAATGGCCTGTGACTGGGCGTTATCTGAATATGAAAGTAAGGTCTTTCAGATCCACCGTAAAAAAACAATCCCCCGGGCAAACCTGATAGCCATAAGCCATGCCCATTCTTGCTCTCTTCTGGCAAACATGTTATTTAAAATAGTTTAATGAATTCACGCTTAACATATAGGTTACGTTTTCTCAGCCTCAGCTGCGGGGGAAGAACAGGCTCAAATTTCGAGAGACAGTAGTCGATTAAAAAAAGATTCGATTTACTGGCGTCAGGAATTGAAAGCTCCAAATGCGAGGCCGGAAATGTCCATACGTGATGGACGGGCCAGCTCTGGTGATACACCATAAGTTTCACTGAAATGTCCAATGTCAGATTTAACCCCTAACTTACTGTTTTTATGCAGTGTCAGTGCCTGCATGACTGCCTGCATCAGCAAATTCTGTCACGGTTCATGAATCCACTGTATCTCTCTGGTCCACGTGCTGTTGTGTGTGTGTGTATGTCTGTGGGCGTGGTCTCTGATCACCTCTGATTACAGCACCAGCTGTCACCACTTGTTTGTCCCTTTATATGTGCAGTAACTGGTGTCTCATGTTGTCAGATCGTTGTGGTTCCCCCGGTGTGTGTTCCTGTTCTGTGCAGTCTCATTGGATTGTGGATTTGCTTCGTGTTCTTCGTCGTTTGATCTCTGTTCTGGATTCCCGCACTTCCGCACTGCTTCACTGCGCAGGTCACTGAGGATTACAACTGGATCACTGAGCAGTATCACTGGGTTGTATACCAAAGTCCCTGTGCCACTTACCATCTGAGTTTGTGTTCGTCTGACTTGCTACTGTATTCATCTGTCTTAATAAAGCGTTTAACTTGCATTTGCATCCAGCTTTCATTATTGTCACAAATTCACGATGAACAAAAAAATTACTTTTAGAATTTCAGGCACGACCAATCATATTAAACAGAGACGTAGCGAATCATTTAAATAACTTGAAATTTTGAGGTCATAACACTTAAAATCTCAATTCGAAAGATTTTTGCTGCCAAATGAACACATTAAACACAGCTGTTTAATTTTTGATGCCAAAACTAGCTTTTTTAAGTAATGTTAAGTTATGATAACTTGATTTCTTTATTAAAGACAACATCAGGGTTTTTATTGGTTACTTTCTCTTTTAAAATTATTGATTGGTTAATTGGAAATCAACATATATATATAATATATTCAAATATTCTCAATAAGTTCGCTCTTGGGAAAATTGATCCTGAGTCCCAGGCATTCCAAATGGCTGAGGAGCATGTATCTGTGTGTCAATAATTCGGTCTTCGACTGAGCCATAATGACCCAGTCGTCGAGATAGTTCAGCACGTGTCCCCCCTGTTGCCTCAGGGGAGAAAGCGCTGCGTCCATGCACTTTGTAAATGTACGAGGTGCCAGGGACAGACCGAACGGTAGGGCCGTGTATTGATAAACATCCCCCTCGAAGGCGAATCTCAAGAATGGCCTGTGACTGGGCGTTATCTGAATATGAAAGTAAGGTCTTTCAGATCCACCGTAAAAAAACAATCCCCCGGGCAAACCTGCGCAAATATTTGTTTGGTAGTTATCATTCTGAATGGCCGTCTCATGAGGGCTTTGTTCAGATGTCTCAGGTCTAAAATGGGGCGGGTGCCGCCGTCCTTTTTTGTTACAAGGAAGTAGCGACTGTAAAACCCTGATCGGCTCAGCATGGGGGGGACTAATTATAATCGCCCCTTTTGCTAGCAGATTTTGCACTTCGGTGCGAAGCACGTGAGCCACGTCACTTTTTACCAAAGTCTCGATGACCGCCTGTTTTGTACACATATTCTCTTTGGGGCTGGCTTGACAGCTTTGGCCTGGCTGGACATATAGAGTGACAACTGGGGGAGGGCCGCCTAGAGAAGGGGGGACCGGTTAAAACAGTGTTTGTTTGTAGGGGTTGCTGTGCAACGGGCCTATTGACTACAATAGGAAAATCTCTAGCCGCCTGAGCTAAACAGGGAGCTGGGAGATTTAGATGAGCTCTTTTTGGCTTGAGGCAGAGCTGGAGCGCTTGGGCAAGAAGTGTCTCAAGAAGACTTCTGTGCTTCGGTAAATCGTTCAGGAAACCCTTTCACAGCCAGCCCGAAGAGACCGGTGCTGGAGATAGGTGAATCAAGGAAAGCCGTCCTGTCCGCCTCTTTAATGTCTGTGAGGTTCAGCCAGAGATGGCGCTCGAGCACAACAATGTTAGCCATGCCTCTGACGATCGCTTGAGCGGTAGCCTTAGTAGCGCGCAGTGCTAGGTCTGTGGTGCTGCGCAGGTCGCGAAATGCATCAGGGTTCGAACCAGACTTGTCCAAGGTTTGGAGAAGTTTGGCCTGAAAGACCTTTAACACCACCATGGTGTGCAGAGCTGATTCAGCCTGACTGGAAGCTGAGAAAGTGCGTCCAGCAAGAGCTGAAGTGTTTCGGCAGGGCTTCGAGGGGTGTCTAGATCTCCAACCAGCTTTCCGACTGCTTTCTCGAGAGGAGGCAGCTTCTCATAACCTTTTTCCGCTGCGCTGTCAACAGAGGAGAGCGTAGCGGAAGTAGAAGAGCTCGTGCGTGCCCAGTAGGGGGTGGGTCATGACTTTGTGAGTTCATCGTGAACCACAGAGAAGGTTTGTTGAGAACCTCTCAGAGAAGGGCGCTGGCTTGTGACGAGGGGCCTGCTGGCGCCCTGGCAGAAACCATCCATCCAGCCGACTCCTAGGAGGCTCTTCGGGCGAAGCCCACTCGAGCCCGAGGTCTGAAACGGCCGCGGTGAGGATGCGCAGCATCTTGGCGTCTGAATTAGTCCTGGTAGCAGCAGCACTAGAACCTGACTGTGAGAGGACGGGGACAGCCAAGCCTGACCACTCTTCTTCAGACGCAGCAATGGAGAGGCTGACGTCGTGCTCTTCGTCCGATCCGCCGAAGGAGACAAGACCCGCCGCTTGAAGGGAGGGGCGCTGGTCTGCCTGAGTGAACAGGACCGGCGAAGGAGACTGTGAGGCACGTGTGCCCGTCCGCCTCGTGCAGAAGGAATTCGTACAAGGTGCATTAAGAGCGAGGCATTTGTAACAACTTTCACAAATTTGCTCTTTTAGAACTGAGTGTCGCAGCAGCGATAACACATTAGCAATGAAAGAATATAGCGTGTTCACCGGATGGCCACAGGAGAGCTGGGACAGAGGAGAAGGCATTCTCCGCTGTATGCAAGGCTCGCTCTAGCTGTATGGGTTGTTTCCAAGGCGAAGGCTTCAGAGGAGGCAGAGACGTGAAGGTAGCTGAAGGAGATAAAATCTGTTCTATAAGAGAAAATAGGGGCTTCTTATAGCCATAAGCCATGCCCATTCTTGCTCTCTTCTGGCAAACATGTTATTTAAAATAGTTTAATGAATTCACGCTTAACATATAGGTTACGTTTTCTCAGCCTCAGCTGCGGGGGAAGAACAGGCTCAAATTTCGAGAGACAGTAGTCGATTAAAAAAAGATTCGATTTACTGGCGTCAGGAATTGAAAGCTCCAAATGCGAGGCCGGAAATGTCCATACGTGATGGACGGGCCAGCTCTGGTGATACACCATAAGTTTCACTGAAATGTCCAATGTCAGATTTAACCCCTAACTTACTGTTTTCATGCAGTGTCAGTGCCTGCATGACTGCCTGCATCAGCAAATTCTGTCACGGTTCATGAATCCACTGTATCTCTCTGGTCCACGTGCTGTTGTGTGTGTGTGTATGTCTGTGGGCGTGGTCTCTGATCACCTCTGATTACAGCACCAGCTGTCACCACTTGTTTGTCCCTTTATATGTGCAGTAACTGGTGTCTCATGTTGTCAGATCGTTGTGGTTCCCCCGGTGTGTGTTCCTGTTCTGTGCAGTCTCATTGGATTGTGGATTTGCTTCGTGTTCTTCGTCGTTTGATCTCTGTTCTGGATTCCCGCACTTCCGCACTGCTTCACTGCGCAGGTCACTGAGGATTACAACTGGATCACTGAGCAGTATCACTGGGTTGTATACCAAAGTCCCTGTGCCACTTACCATCTGAGTTTGTGTTCGTCTGACTTGCTACTGTATTCATCTGTCTTAATAAAGCGTTTAACTTGCATTTGCATCCAGCTTTCATTATTGTCACAAATTCACGATGAACAAAAAAATTACTTTTAGAATTTCAGGCACGACCAATCATATTAAACAGAGACGTAGCGAATCATTTAAATAACTTGAAATTTTGAGGTCATAACACTTAAAATCTCAATTCGAAAGATTTTTGCTGCCAAATGAACACATTAAACACAGCTGTTTAATTTTTGATGCCAAAACTAGCTTTTTTAAGTAATGTTAAGTTATGATAACTTGATTTCTTTATTAAAGACAACATCAGGGTTTTTATTGGTTACTTTCTCTTTTAAAATTATTGATTGGTTAATTGGAAATCAACATATATATATAATATATTCAAATATTCTCAATAACAAATCATTTTACTGTTGTAAAAAACATTTTGGAGAGATAATACATGTAAAAATCCTTAATCAAAACATAAATTGTACAAAACCCCAAACATAAATGACCATTATAATTTTAGATTTATTAAAAATAAATTTATTTTAATTTAATAAGTTACTATATATATATATTTTTTTTTTTGGAGGTAGGCTAGCTAATGGTACATTTGCTGTAAATTAAGATTTATATATTTATATATATATATTATATATATATATATATAAATCTTAATTTATGCAAATGCACCATTAGCTAGCCTACCTCCAAAAATTAAAAAAGCCTATCTGTTTTTCCCCTTTAAATTATTTTATTCTTTTGGATAGACTAAAATTGAAAGTTTTGAGAAAAATAATTAATTCAGATAAGAACATGAAAGTGTTTGTATATTGTGTTTTGCAGTAATAAGCATAATAAGACATATTTTCAGAAATACAAACATTTTAACTTCTATATAGCTTTTCACAATTTTTCATGAATATTTTAATGTCTATTTTGACTTCGCTTACCTCGGGTATTTGATCATTGTTAATTTTGGGTTTAAATTTGATTTTTCACCTATATTAGATGACCTTGAGCGGATGTTATGATCAAAATGTTCTCAGCAGATGGCACTATAATGCTAGTATTCCACTGCAGACAAACGCGCGCTAGAGTCTCGCTCTCGAGAGATATACGACCCTTTTCTCCTCACTATACTACTGCTGCTCAGTGATTTGAACACACACACTGACACACACACACACACACAAACGAACGAGCGCATTTGCCCAACCTCTGCCTCCCTCTCTCAGCTTATAGGCAGAAGAAGCGCGCGTCAGTTCAGATTTAGTGCCGCGGTTTATCTACACTATACATATTATCCACACTGAGAGAAGTTGCGGGAAAGACACGGGAGCACTTGCTCTGTTTTTGAGCTACTTTTTGCGCGGCCATACATCTTTTTAATTTGAGGATATTAGTTAAATAATCTGAACTGAAAGCCTGCAAGTTAAGTTGTCGATCTATGGAGCGATGAACGTGTGGAAACGTAAGACACCCTTCTAGCGTGTTTATTCTAACTATTGTGGATCGAGCATCATGTCGGCGATCAGACGAAAATTCGGCGAAGATTATCAAGTGGTGAACACCAAACGGGCCATGTCATTTTCTGCCCCGGCCAAAAGAAAGCGCCAGCGGTTCGTGGAGAAAAACGGGCGCTGCAACGTCCAGCACGGTAATCTTGGCGGGGAGACCAGCAGGTACATCTCCGACCTCTTCACCACACTCGTGGACCTCAAGTGGCGCTGGAACCTGCTAATTTTCCTCTTAACCTACACGGTCGCGTGGCTCATCATGGCATCTATGTGGTGGATCATAGCTTACATCCGTGGGGACCTCGGTCACGGCCACGACGACGCCTACACGCCGTGCGTCGCCAACGTTTACAACTTTCCCTCCGCTTTTCTGTTCTTCATCGAGACTGAGGCGACTATAGGTTACGGGTACAGATATATTACAGAGAAGTGCCCGGAGGGCATCATACTTTTCCTGTTCCAGTCGCTGCTGGGCTCGATCGTGGACGCGTTTCTCATCGGCTGTATGTTCATTAAGATGTCTCAGCCTAAGAAACGCGCAGAGACGCTCATGTTCAGCCAGGACGCGGTTATCTCACAACGGGACGGGAAGCTCTGCCTCATGTTTAGGGTCGGGAATCTCAGGAATAGCCACATGGTGTCGGCGCAGATCAGGTGCAAGCTCATCAAGGTAGCGCTTTCTGTGTCAAATACCTACCTGAAGTATCAATAGAGCCCATGTGGATGGTGTGATGTGTGTGTTTGTGCACAGGTTTTAAGAGTTGAGTAAAGTTGGCGATAAATTCACAGATTCGAAATTCCCGGGTCAATAACTCGTGAGCTAAAAGTTGTTACTACACAAATAACCCCTCTTTTTAATCGTAGTAACGTAGACAAGCAGCTACAACCTCATTTTCCTCGAAACGAGCTTTCCTTCGCAATGGATAAAATACATTGATCTCTATGCGCAGGCGGCTGAGAGACTGATTCGAAGGGACCGTCTGCAAAGTGCAAACCCCGAAAAGCGTTACTACGAAAACAGTCAATAACTTCACTATCACACACTATAGTGTTACCAAATTAAGTTTACACACCACTGTTGTCCTGATGGTTATACTACAACACTTATTTTAGTATAAAAGTCTTTTTGCATACTTTTTATGATTTTTATCTATGGAAAATATTCAATAACTTCACTGTAATTCACTGTATTGTTGCCAAATCCAGTTCACACATCAGTGCTGTCCTGATGGTTAAACTACAACACTTGTTTTGGGAAAAACTATTTTAATTTTATATACAATTGTAAATTTATAATTTTAATGATTTTTATTATGAAACATATTCAATAACTTCACTGTAATTCACTGTATTGTTGCCAAATTCAGTTCACACATCACTGCTGTCCTGATGGTTATACTACAACACTTATTTTGGGAAAAAATATTTTAATTTTATATACAATTGTAAATTTATAATTTTTATGTTTTTTTAATGAAAAATATTCAATAACTTCACTGTAATTCACTGTATTGTTGCCAAATTCAGTTCACACATCACTGCTGTCCTGATAGTTATACTACAACACTTATTTTGGGGAAAATATATTTTTGATTGTATATACAATTGTAAATGTATCACTTTGATGATTTTTTTTTTTAAATATTCAATAACTTCACTGTAATTCACTGTATTGTTGCCAAATTCAGTTTACACATCACTGCTGTCCTGTTGGTTATAAAAAAACACTTATTTTGGGGGAAAAATATTTTTAATTGTATATACAATTGTAAATGTATCATTTTGATGATTTTTAAAAAAATGTTCAATAACTTCACTGTAATTCACTGTATTGTTGCCAAATTCAGTTCACACATCACTGCTGCCCTGTTGGTTATACTACAACACTTGTTTTGGGAAAAATATATTTTTAATTGTATATACAATAGTAAATGTATAATTTTTATGATTCTTATGAAAAATATTCAATAACTTCACTGTAATTCAATGTATTGTTGCCAAATTCAGTTCACACATCACTGCTGTCCTGTCGGTTATACTACAACACTTATTTTGGGGAAAATATATTTTTAATTGTATATACAATTGTAAATGTATAATTCTTATGATTTTTATTATAAAAAATATTCAATAACTTCACTGTTATTCACTGTATTGTTGCCAAATTCAGTTCACACATCACTGCTGTCCTGATGGTTATACTACAACACTTATTTTGGGGAAAAATATTTTAATTTTATATACAATTGTAAATTTATAATTTTTATGTTTTTTTTAATGAAAAATATTCAATAACTTCACTGTAATTCACTGTATTGTTGCCAAATTCAGTTCACACATCACTGCTGTCCTGATGGTTATACTACAACACTTATTTTGGGAAAAAATATTTTAATTTTATATACAATTGTAAATTTATAATTTTTATGTTTTTTTAATGAAAAATATTCAATAACTTCACAGTAATTCACTGTATTGTTGCCAAATTCAGTTCACACATCACTGCTGTCCTGATAGTTATACTACAACACTTATTTTGGGGAAAATATATTTTTGATTGTATATACAATTGTAAATGCATCACTTTGATGATTTTTTTTTTAAATATTCAATAACTTCACTGTTATTCACTGTATTGTTGCCAAATTCAGTTTACACATCACTGCTGTCCTGTTGGTTATAAAAAAAACACTTATTTTGGGGGAAAAATATTTTTAATTGTATATACAATTGTAAATGTATCATTTTGATGTTTTTTAAAAAAAATTTCAATAACTTCACTGTAATTCACTGTATTGTTGCCAAATTCAGTTCACACATCACTGCTGCCCTGTTGGTTATACTACAACACTTGTTTTGGGAAAAATATATTTTTAATTGTATATACAATAGTAAATGTATAATTTTTATGATTCTTATGAAAAATATTCAATAACTTCACTGTAATTCAATGTATTGTTGCCAAATTCAGTTCACACATCACTGCTGTCCTGTCGGTTATACTACAACACTTATTTTGGGGAAAATATATTTTTAATTGTATATACAATTGTAAATGTATAATTCTTATGATTTTTATTATAAAAAATATTCAATAACTTCACTGTAATTCACTGTATTGTTGCCAAATTCAGTTCACACATCACTGCTGTCCTGATGGTTATACTACAACACTTATTTTGGGGAAAAATATTTTAATTTTATATACAATTGTAAATTTATAATTTTGATGTTTTTTTTTAATGAAAAATATTCCATAATTTCACTGTAATTGACTGTATTGTTGCCAAATTCAGTTCACACATCACTGCTGTCCTGATGGTTAAACTACAACACTTGTTTTGGGAAAGAAATATTTTTAATTGTATATACAATAGTAAATGTATCATTTTTATGATTGTTATGAAAAATATTCAATAACTTCACTGTAATTCAATGTATTGTTGCCAAATTCAGTTCACACATCACTGCTGTCCTGTTGGTTATACTACAACACTTTTTTTGGGAAAAATATTTTTAATTGTATACAAAATAGTAAATGTATCATTTTTATGATTGTTATGAAAAATATTCAATAACTTCACTGTAATTCAATGTATTGTTGCCAAATTCAGTTGACACATCACTGCTGTCCTGACGGTTATACTACAACACTTATTTTGGGGAAAATATATTTTTAATTGTATATACAATTGTAAATGTATAATTCTTATGATTTTTATTATAAAAAATATTCAATAACTTCACTGTAATTCACTGTATTGTTGCCAAATTCAGTTCACACATCACTGATGTCCTGATGGTTATACTACAACACTTATTTTAGGAAAAATATATTTTTAATTGTATATACAATTGTAAATGTATAATTCTTATGATTTTTATTATAAAAAATATTCAATAACTTCACTCTAATTCACTGTATTGTTGCCAAATTCAGTTCACACATCACTGCTGTCCTGATGGTTATACTACAACACTTATTTTGGGAAAAAATATTTAAATTTTATATACAATTGTAAATTTATAATTTTGATGTTTTTTTTAATGAAAAATATTCAATAACTCTACTGTAAATCACTGTATTGTTGCCAAATTCAGTTCACACATCACTGCTGTCCTGTTGGTTATACAACAACACTTATTTTGGGGAAAATATATTTTTTATTGTATATACAATTGTAAATGTATCACTTTGGTGATTTTTTTTTTAAAATATTCAATAACTTCACTGTAATTCACTGTATTGTTGTCAAATTCAGTTCACACATCACTGCTGTCCTGATGGTTATACTACAACACTTATTTTGGGGAAAAATATTTTAATTTTATATACAATTGTAAATTTATAATTTTGATGTTTTTTTAATGAAAAATATTCAATAACTTCACTGTAATTCACTGTATTGTTGCCAAATTCAGTTCACACATCACTGCTGTCCTGATGGTTATACTACAACACTTATTTTGGGGAAAATATATTTTTGATTGTATATACAATTGTAAATGTATCACTTTGATGATTTTTTTTTTAAATATTCAATAACTTCACTGTAATTCACTGTATTGTTGCCAAATTCAGTTTACACATCACTGCTGTCCTGTTGGTTATAAAAAAACACTTATTTTGGGGGGAAAATATTTTTAATTGTATATACAATTGTAAATGTATCATTTTGATGATTTTTAAAAAAATATTCAATAACTTCACTGTAATTCACTGTATTGTTGCCAAATTCAGTTCACACATCACTGCTGCCCTGTTGGTTATACTACAACACTTATTTTGGGAAAAATATATTTTTAATTGTATATACAATAGTAAATGTATAATTTTTATGATTCTTATGAAAAATATTCAATAACTTCATTGTAATTCAATGTATTGTTGCCAAATTCAGTTCACACATCACTGCTGTCCTGATGGTTAAACTACAACACTTATTTTGGGATAAATATTTAAATTTTATATTCAATTGTAAATTTATAATTTTAATGATTTTTATTATGAAAAATATTCAATAACTTCACTGTAATTCACTGTATTGTTGCCAAATTCAGTTCACACATCACTGCTGTCCTGTTGGTTATACTACAACACTTGTTTTGGGGAAAAAATATTTTTAATTGTATATACAATAGTAAATGTATAATTTTTATGATTGTTATGAAAAATATTCAATAACTTCACTGTAAATCACTGTATTGTTGCCAAATTCAGTTCACACATCACTGCAGCCCTGTTGGTTATAATACAACACTTATTTTGGGATAAATATTTTAATTTTATATTCAATTGTAAATTTATAATTTTAATGATTTTATTATGAAAAATATTCTATAACTTCACTGTAATTCACTGTATTGTTGCCAAATTCAGTTCACACATCACTCCTGTCCTGTCGGTTATACTACAACACTTATTCTGGGAAAAATATATTTTTAATTGTATATAAAATTGTAAATGTATAATTCTTAAGATTTTTATTATGAAAAATATTCAATAACGTCACTGTAATTCACTGTATTGTTGTCAAATTCAGTTCACACATCACTGCTGTCCTGTCGGTTATAGTACAACACTTATTTTGGGGAAAATATATTTTTAATTGTATATACAATTGTAAATGTATCATTTTGATGATTTTTATTATGACAAATATTCAATAACTTCACTGTAATTCGCTGTATTGTTGCCAAATTCAGTTCACACATCACTACTGTCCTGTCGGTTATACTACAAAACTTATTTTGGGACAAAATATATTTTTAATTGTATATACAATTGTAAATGTATAATTTTAATGATTTTTATAATGAAAAATATTCAATAACTTCACTGTAATTCACTCTATTGTTGCCAAATTCAGTTTACACATCCTTGCTGCCCTGTTGGTTATACTAAAACACTTATTTTGGAAAAAATAATAATTTTAATTGTATATACAATAGTAAATGTATAATTTTTATGATTCTTATGAAAAATATTCAATAACTTCACTGTAATTCACTATATTGTTGCCAAATTCAGTTTACACATCCTTGCTGCCCTGTCGGTTATACTACAACACTTATTTTGTAAAAAAAAAAAAAAAAAGAATTGTATATACAATTATAAATGTGTAATTCTTATGAAAAATATTCAATAACTTCACTGTAATTCACTGTATTGTTGCCAAATTCAGTTTACACATCACTGCTGTCCTGTTGGTTAAACTACAACACTTCATTTGGGAAAAAAATATTTTTAATTGTATATACAGTTGTAAATTTATCATTTTGATGATTTTTATTACAAAAAATATTTAATAACTTCACTGTATTGTTGCCAAATTCAGTTCACACATCACTGCTGTCCTGATGGTTATACTACAACACTTATTTTGGAAAAATGCGTTTCCTTATGATTTAGATTTTTAAAAATGTATACAAAAAATAAGCTTTTTTATCATGCATTTCTAAAAAAAAAAATTGTTTCTTGCAAACGCAATGATTTGATCTTTGTCTCCGACAAAGATCAAGTTACTGTCCATCAGTGATGTATTTGAATAAGGCATTATTGCAGTGCATAACAGTTTTTGAATATTTTTCATAATTATAAATCATAAAAAATATGCAAAAATATTTTTCCAAAATAAGTGTTGTAGTATAACCGACAGGACAGCAGTGATGTGTGAACTGAATTTGGCAACAATACAGTGAATTACAGTGAAGTTATTGAATATTTTTCATTAAAAAATCATTAAAATTAAAATTTTCAATTTTATACAATTAAAAATATTTTTTTCCCAAAATAAGTGTTGTAGCATAACCATCAGGACAGCAGTGATGTGTGAACTGAATTTGGCAGCAATACAGTGAATTACAGTGAAGTTATTGAATATTTTTCATAAGAATCATAAAAATTATACATTTACTATTGTATATACAATTAAATTTTTTCCTCCCAAAATAAGTGTTGTAGTATAACCAACAGGGCAGCAAGGATGTGTAAACTGAATTTGGCAACAATACAGTGAATTACAGTGAAGTTATTGAATATTTTTCATAAGAATCATAAAAATGATACATTTACTATTGTATATACAATTAAAAATATTTTTTCCCCAAAATAAGTGTTGTAGTATAACCAACTATACTAGTTGGCAGTGATGTGTGAACGGAATTTGGCAACAATACATTGAATTACAGTGAAGGTATTGAATATATTTCAAAACAATCATAAAAATGATACATTTACTATTGTATATACCACTAAAAAATTTTTTTCCCCAAAATAAGTGTTGTAGTATAACCAACAGGACAGCAGTGATGTGTGAACTGAATTTGGCAACAATACAGTCATTTACAGTGAAGTTATTGAATATTTTTCATAAGAATCATAAAAATTATACATGTACTATTGTATATACAATTTAAAAAAAAAAATCCAAAATAAGTGTTCTAGTATAACCGACAGGACAGCAGTGATGTGTGAACTGAATTTGACAACAATTCAGTGAATTACAGTGAAGTTATTGAATATTTTTTATAATAAAAATCATAAGAATTATACATTTACAATTTTATACAATTAAAAATATTTTTCCCCAAAGTAAGTATTGTAGTTTAACCATCAGGACAGCAGTGATGTGTGAACTGAATTTGGCAACAATACAGTGAATTACAGTGAACTTATGGAATATTTTTCATTAAAAAAACATAAAAATTATAAATTTACAATTGTATATAAAATTTAAATATCTTCCCCCAAAATAAGTGTTGTAGTATAACCGACAGGACAGCAGTGATGTGTGAACTGAATTTGGCAACAATACAGTGAATTACAGTGAAATTACGGAATATTTTTCATTAAAAAAAACATCAAAATTATAAATTTACAATTGTATATAAAATTAAAATATTTTTCCACAAAATAAGTGTTGTAGTATAACCGACATGACAGCAGTGATGTGTGAACTGAATTTGGCAACAATACAGTGAATTACAGTGAAGTTATTGAATATTTTTCATAAGAATCATAAAAATTATACATTTACTATTGTATAAACAATTAAAAAAAATTTTTTTCTAAAATAAGTGTTGTAGTATAACCAACAGGGCAGCAAGGATGTGTAAACGGAATTTGGCAACAATACAGTGAATTACAGTGAAGTTATTGAATATTTTTCAAAAACAAATCATCAAAATGAGACATTTACAATTGTATATACAATTAAAAATATTTTTCCCCAAAATAAGTGTTGTAGTATAACCGACAGGACAGCAGTGATGTGTGAACTGAATTTGGCAACAATACAGTGAATTACAGTGAAGTTATTGAATATTTTTCATAACAATCATAAAAATTATACATTTACTATTGTATATACAATTAAAATTATTGTTTTTTTCCAAAATAAGTGTTGTAGTATAACCAACAGGGCAGCAAGGATGTGTGAACTGAATTTGGCAACAATACAGTGATTTACAGTGAAGTTATTGAATATTTTTCATAAGAATCATAAAAATTATACATTTACTATTGTATATACAATTTAAAATTGTTTTTTTCCAAAATAAGTGTTCTAGTATAACCGACAGGACAGCAGTGATGTGTGAACTGAATTTGACAACAATTCAGTGAATTACAGTGAAGTTATTGAATATTTTTTATAATAAAAATCATAAAAATTATACATTTACTATTGTATATACAATTAATTTTTTTTCCCCCCAAAATAAGTGTTGTAGTATAACCAACAGGGCAGCAAGGATGTGTAAACTGAATTTGGCAACAATACAGTGAATTACAGTGAAGTTATTGAATATTTTTCATAAGAATCATAAAAATGATACATTTACTATTGTATATACAATTAAAAATATTTTTTCCCCAAAATAAGTGTTGTAGTATAACCAACTATACTAGTTGGCAGTGATGTGTGAACGGAATTTGGCAACAATACATTGAATTACAGTGAAGGTTTTGAATATATTTCAAAACAATCATAAAAATGACACATTTACTATTGTATATACCACTAAAAAATTTTTTCCCCAAAATAAGTGTTGTAGTATAACCAACAGGACAGCAGTGATGTGTGAACTGAATTTGGCAACAATACAGTCATTTACAGTGACGTTATTGAATATTTTTCATAAGAATCATAAAAATTATACATTTACTATTGTATATACAATTTAAAAAAAAAAATCCAAAATAAGTGTTCTAGTATAACCGACAGGACAGCAGTGATGTGTGAACTGAATTTGACAACAATTCAGTGAATTACAGTGAAGTTATTGAATATTTTTTATAATAAAAATCATAAGAATTATACATTAACAATTTTACACAATTAAAAATATTTTTCCCCAAAGTAAGTATTGTAGTTTAACCATCAGGACAGCAGTGATGTGTGAACTGAATTTGGCAACAATACAGTGAATTACAGTGAAATTATGGAATATTTTTCATTAAAAAAACATAAAAATTATAAATTTACAATTGTATATAAAATTTAAATATCTTCCCCCAAAATAAGTGTTGTAGTATAACCGACAGGACAGCAGTGATGTGTGAACTGAATTTGGCAACAATACAGTGAATTACAGTGAAATTATGGAATATTTTTCATTAAAAAAAACATCAAAATTATAAATTTACAATTGTATATAAAATTAAAATATTTTTCCACAAAATAAGTGTTGTAGTATAACCGACATGACAGCAGTGATGTGTGAACTGAATTTGGCAACAATACAGTGAATTACAGTGAAGTTATTGAATATTTTTCATAAGAATCATAAAAATTATACATTTACTATTGTATAAACAATTAAACATTTTTTTTTCCAAAATAAGTGTTGTAGTATAACCAACAGGGCAGCAAGGATGTGTAAACTGAATTTGGCAACAATACAGTGAATTACAGTGAAGTTATTGAATATTTTTCAAAAACAAATCATCGAAATGATACATTTACAATTGTATATACAATTAAAAATATTTTTCCCCAAAATAAGTGTTGTAGTATAACCGACAGGACAGCAGTGATGTGTGAACTGAATTTGGCAACAATACAGTGAATTACAGTGAAGTTATTGAATATTTTTCATAACAATCATAAAAATTATACATTTACTATTGTATATACAATTAAAATTATTGTTTTTTTCCAAAATAAGTGTTGTAGTATAACCAACAGGGCAGCAAGGATGTGTGAACTGAATTTGGCAACAATACAGTGATTTACAGTGAAGTTATTGAATATTTTTCATAAGAATCATAAAAATTATACATTTACTATTGTATATACAATTTAAAATTGTTTTTTTCCAAAATAAGTGTTCTAGTATAACCGACAGGACAGCAGTGATGTGTGAACTGAATTTGACAACAATTGAGTGAATTACAGTGAAGTTATTGAATATTTTTTATAATAAAAATCATAAGAATTATACATTTACAATTTTATACAATTAAAAATATTTTTCCCCAAAGTAAGTATTGTAGTTTAACCATCAGGACAGCAGTGATGTGTGAACTGAATTTGGCAACAATACAGTGAATTACAGTGAAATTATGGAATATTTTTAATTAAAAAAACCCATCAAAATTATAAATTTACAATTGTATATAAAATTTAAATATCTTTCCCCAAAATAAGTGTTGTAGTATAACCGACAGGACAGCAGTGATGTGTGAACTGAATTTGGCAACAATACAGTGAATTACAGTGAAATTATGGAATATTTTTCATTAAAAAAACATCAAAATTATAAATTTACAATTGTATATAAAATTAAAATATTTTTCCACAAAATAAGTGTTGTAGTTTAACTGACAGGACAGCAGTGATGTGTGAACTGAATTTGGCAACAATACAGTGAATTACAGTGAAGTTATTGAATATTTTTCATAAGAATCATAAAAATTATACATTTACTATTGTATAAACAATTAAAATTATTATTTTTTTCCAAAATAAGTGTTGTAGTATAACCAACAGGGCAGCAAGGATGTGTAAACTGAATTTGGCAACAATACAGTGAATTACAGTGAAGTTATTGAATATTTTTCAAAAACAAATCATCAAAATGATACATTTACTATTGTATATACAATTAAAATTATTGTTTTTTTCCAAAATAAGTGTTGTAGTATAACCAACAGGGCAGCAAGGATGTGTGAACTGAATTTGGCAACAATACAGTGATTTACAGTGAAGTTATTGAATATTTTTCATAAGAATCATAAAAATTATACATTTACTATTGTATATACAATTTAAAATTGTTTTTTTCCAAAATAAGTGTTCTAGTATAACCGACAGGACAGCAATGATGTGTGAACTGAATTTGGCAACAATACAGTGAATTACAGTGAAGTTATTGAATATTTTTTATAATAAAAATCATAAGAATTATACATTTACAATTTTATACAATTAAAAATATTTTTCCCCAAAGTAAGTATTGTAGTTTAACCATCAGGACAGCAGTGATGTGTGAACTGAATTTGGCAACAATACAGTGAATTACAGTGAAATTATGGAATATTTTTCATTAAAAAAACATCAAAATTATAAATTTACAATTGTACATAAAATTTAAATATTTTCACCCAAAATAAGTGTTGTAGTATAACCGACAGGACAGCAGTGATGTGTGAACTGAATTTGACAATAATACAGTGAATTACAGTGAAGTTATTGAATATTTTTCATAATAAAAATCATTAAAATTATAAATTTACAATTGAATATAAAATTAAATTTTTTTCCCCAAAATAAGTGTTGTAGTATAACCGACAGGACAGCAGTGATGTGTGAACTGAATTTGGCAACAATACAGTGAATTACAAGGGAGTTATTGAATATTTTTCATAAGAATCATAAAAATTATACATTTACTATTGTATATACAATTAAAAATAGTTTTTTCCCCAAAACAAGTGTTGTAGTATAACCAACAGGACAGCAGTGATGTGTGAACTGAATTTGGCAACAATACAGTGAATTACAGTGAAGTTATTGAATATTTTTCACACAAAAAATCATCAAAATTATACATTTACTATTGTATATACAATTAAAAATATTTTTTGTCCCAAAACAAGTGTTGTAATATAACCAACAGGACAGCAGTGATGTGTGAACGGAATTTGGCAACAATACAGTGAATTACAGTGAAGTTATTGAATATTTTTCCAAAAAAATCATCAAAATGATACATTTACAATTGTATATACAATTAAAAATATTTTTTCCCCAAAATAAGTGTAGTAGTATAACCAACAGGACAGCAGTGATGTGTGAACTGAATTTATCAACAATACATTGAATTACAGTGAAGTTATTGAATATTTTCCATAACAATCATAAAAATGATACACGTACTATTGTATATACAATTAAAAATAGTTTTTTTCCCAAAACAAGTGTTGTAGTAGTATAACCAACAGGACAGCAGTGATGTGTGAACGGAATTTGGCAACAATACAGTGAATTACAGTGAAGTTATTGAATATTTTTCACAAAAAAAATCATCAAAATGATTCATTTACTATTGTATATACAATTAAAAATAGTTTTTTTCCCAAAACAAGTGTTTTAGTATAACCAACAGGACAGCAGTGATGTGTGAACGGAATTCGGCAACAATACAGTGAATTACAGTGAAGTTATTGAATATTTTCCAAAAAAAATCATCAAAATGATACATTTACAATTGTATATACAATTAAAAATATTTTTTCCCCAAATTAAGTGTTGTAGTATAACCAACAGGACAGCAGTGATGTGTGAACTGAATTTGTCAACAATACATTGAAATACAGTGAAGTTATTGAATATTTTTCATAACAATCATAAAAATGATACACTTACTATTGTATATACAATTAAAAATAGTTTTTTCCCCCAAAACAAGTGTTGTAGTATAACCAACAGGACAGCAGTGATGTGTGAACGGAATTTGGCAACAATACAGTGAATTACAGTGAAGTCATTGAATATTTTTCACAAAAAAAATCATCAAAATGATACATTTACTATTGTATATACAATTAAAAATAGTTTTTTCCCCAAAACAAGTGTTGTAGTATAACCAACAGGACAGCAGTGATGTGTGAACGGAATTTGGCAACAATACAGTGAATTACAGTGAAGTTATTGAATATTTTTCCAAAAAAAATCATCAAAATGATACATTTACAATTGTATATACAATTAAAAATATTTTTTCCCCAAAATGAGTGTTGTTGTAGTATAACCAACAGGACAGCAGTGATGTGTGAACGGAATTTGGCAACAATACAGTGAATTACAGTGAAGTTATTGAATATTTTTCCAAAAAAAATCATCAAAATGATACATTTACAATTGTATATACAATTAAAATTATTTTTTCCCCAAAATAAGTGTTGTAGTATAACCAACAGGACAGCAGTGATGTGTGAACGGAATTTGGCAACAATACAGTGAATTACAGTGAAGTTATTGAATATTTTTCCAAAAAAAATCATCAAAATGATACATTTACAATTGTAAATACAATTAAAAATATTTTTTCCCCAAAATAAGTGTTGTAGTATAACCAACAGGACAGCAGTGATGTGTGAACTGAATTTGGCAACAATACAGTGAATTACAGTGAAGTTATTGAATATTTTTCAAAAAAATCATCAAAATGATACATTTACTATTGTATATACAATTAAAAATTGTTTTTTTCCCAAAACAAGTGTTGTAGTATAACCAACAGGACAGCAGTGATGTGTGAACTGAATTTGGCAACAATACATTGAATTACAGTGAAGTTATTGAATATTTTTCATAAGAATCATACAAATTATACATTTACTATTGTATATACAATTAAAAATATATTTTTCCCAAAACAAGTGTTGTAGTATAACCGACAGGACAGCAGTGATGTGTGAACGGAATTTGGCAACAATACAGTGAATTACAGTGAAGTTATTGAATATTTTTCAAAAATAATTCATCAAAATGATACATTTACTATTGTATATACAATTAAAAATTGTTTTTTTCCCAAAACAAGTGTTGTAGTATAACCAACAGGACAGCAGTGATGTGTGAACTGAATTTGGCAACAATACATTGAATTACAGTGAAGTTATTGAATATTTTTCATAAGAATCATAAAAATTATACATTTACTATTGTATATACAATTAAAAATAAATTTTTCCCAAAACAAGTGTTGTAGTATAACCGACAGGACAGCAGTGATGGGTGAACGGAATTTGGCAACAATACAGTAAAAGACAGTGAAGTTATTGAATATTTTTCCAAAAAAAAAATAATCAAAATGATACATTTACAATTGTATATACAATAAAAAAAAATTTTTTCAAAATAAGTGTTGTAGTATAACCTACAGAACAGCAGTGATGTGTGAACTGAATTTGACAACAATACAGTGAATTTCAGTGAAGTTATTGAATATTTTTATAATAAAAATCATAAGAATTATACATTTACAATTTTATACAATTAAAAATATTTTTCCCCAAAATAAGTGTTGTAGTATAACCGACAGGACAGCAGTGATGTGTGAACTGAATTTGGCAACAATACAGTGAATTACAGGGGAGTTATTGAATATTTTTCATAAGAATCATAAATTTTATACATTTACTATTGTATTTACAATTAAAAATAGTTTTTTTTCCCAAAACAAGTGTTGGAGTATAACCAACAGGACAGCAGTGATGTGTGAACGGAATTTGGCAACAGCAAAGTGAATTACAGTGAAGTTATTGAATATTTTTCACAAAAAAAATCATCAAAATGATACATTTACTATTGTATATACAATTAAAAATTGTTTTTTTCCCAAAACAAGTGTTGTAGTATAACCAACAGGACAGCAGTGATGTGTGAACGGAATTTGGCAACAATACAGTGAATTACAGTGAAGTTATTTAATATTTTTCATAATCATAAAAATTATACACTTACTATTGTATATACAATTAAAAATAGTTTTTTTCCCAAAACAAGTGTTGTAGTAGTATAACCAACAGGACAGCAGTGATTTGTGAACGGAATTTGGCAACAATACAGTGAATTACAGTGAAGTTATTGAATATTTTTCACACAAAAAAATCATCAAAATGATACATTTACTATTGTATATACAATTAAAAATAGTTTTTTTCCCAAAACAAGTGTTGTAGTATAACCAACAGGACAGCAGTGATGTGTGAACGGAATTTGGCAACAATACAGTGAATTACAGTGAAGTTATTGAAAATTTTCCACAAAAAATCATCAAAATGATACATTTACAATTGTATATACAATTAAAAATATTTTTTCCCCAAAATAAGTGTTGTAGTATAACCAACAGGACAGCAGTGATGTGTGAACTGAATTTGTCAACAATACATTGAATTACAGTGAAGTTATTGAAAATGTTTCATAACAATCATAAAAATGATACACTTACTATTGTATATACAATTAAAAATAGTTTTTTTCCCCAAAACAAGTGTTGTAGTATAACCAACAGGACAGCAGTGATGTGTGAACGGAATTTGGCAACAATACAGTGAATTACAGTGAAGTCATTGAATATTTTTCACAAAAAGAAATCATCAAAATGATACATTTACTATTGTATATACAATTAAAAATAGTTTTTTCCCCAAAACAAGTGTTGTAGTATAACCAACAGGACAGCAGTGATGTGTGAACGGAATTTGGCAACAATACAGTGAATTACAGTGAAGTTATTGAATATTTTTCACAAAAAAAAATCATCAAAATGATACATTTACTATTGTATATACAATTAAAAATAGTTTTTTCCCAAAACAAGTGTTGTAGTATAACCAACAGGACAGCAGTGATGTGTGAACTGAATTTGGCAACAATACAGTGAATTACAGTGAAGTTATTGAATATTTAAAAAAAAAAAATCATCAAAATGATACATTTATTATTGTATATACAATTAAAAATTGTTTTTTTCCAAAAACAAGTGTTGTAGTATAACCAACAGGACAGCAGTGATGTGTGAACTGAATTTGGCAACAATACATTGAATTACAGTGGGGTTATTGAATATTTTTCATAAAAATCATACAAATTATACATTTACTATTGTATATTGTTAGAAGAAACGGAGGATCCAAGTGCAAAGGCAAGTTCTTGCAATAGTCTTTAATGAAGAAATAACATAGGCAGTCTGTCGAGCAATGTCACAGAACTGGAATGAACTCAAATAGAATAGTATAAAGATGGTCAGCAAAACACAGAAGATTCCTGTCTTAGTAGTAGAGAGCAGAGCTGGATCTTCACGTGGCAGTAACACAGTCCTTGTAGTGGCCTCAAAGACGGAGAGAGAAGACCTCCAGCAGCAGGATGACAGGCAGAGAAAGCACACAAGACGAGCACAACTCCTCTAGACTAGACAAGACAATGAAAGGTAATTCTTCATCGAGACAACATATCACACAGGCAAGACTCACGTACACACGAAATAATCCGACAAAGAACAAGGGGGACAAACGCTAGAAGTAGAGAGAAGGTAATGAGAACAAAGTGAGAACAGGTGTAACAGAGAAGCAGCGCGAGCGCTAATTACAATAATGAACAGGTGGGAAAAGACAGGCAGGGCCAAAGCGAGAGAGAAGGAGAGAGAGAGAGAGAGAGAGAGAGAGAACAAACCCAGCTCATGACATAGCGCCTCCAGGCACTCCCGAGGAAGGAGACTGACGAGAACGGTAGAAATCGTCGATGAGCGAGCGGTCCAGGACGTCCCGGGCCGGGATCCACCGCCTCTCCTCAGGACCGTACCCCTCCCAATCTACCAAAAACTGGTGGCCCCGCCCCCGAGGACGAACATCAAGCAGCCTTCGTACCCTGTAAATGGAAGACCCCTCTTCAAGGGGAGGAGATACATGAAATACGGGATGTACCCGACGCAACTTGCGAGACAATCTGAGCTTAACAGCTACCGGGCTGAGAACTTTAACAATACAAAAAGGCCCAATGAAACGGGGCATGAGTTTGCGGGAGCTAACCTTAACTGGCAAGTTCTGAGTGGAAAGCCACACTTTCTGACCACAAACGTATCTGGGAGCCCTAACCCGGTGTCGATTAGCGGCCCGTCGTGTACGCGCTCTGGTACGACACAAAGCAGATCTCACCCTCCTCCAGGTGCGTCTACACCTCTGAATGAACGCTTGCACTGAAGGCACAGAGGACTCGGTCTCCTAGGAAGTGAATAACGGGGGCTGGTAACCGAGGCAAGCGTGGAATGGGGATAATCCCGTGGCGGACGACGGTAGCGAATTGTGAGCGTACTCAGCCCAGGAAAGTTGGTCTCACCAGGAAGCAGGACACTGAGAAGTCAGACTACGCAACATGCGACCAAGAATCTGGTTGGTACGCTCAGCTTGCCCATTGGTCTGGGGATGGAACCCTGACGACAGACTGGGGGATGCCCCAATCAGTCGACAGAACTCCCCCCAGAACTGGGAGGCAAACTGAGGCCCCCTATCCAAAACGACGTCTGACGGAAGCCCATGGATCTTAAAAACGTGATCGACCATCGCTTGTGCAGTTTCTCTAGCGGACGGTAACTTGGGAAGCGGAATAAAATGAGCCGCCTTAGAAAATCGATCTACCACTGTCAAAATTACCGTGTTCCCCGCTGACGGCGGAAGACCCGTTACAAAGTCTAGAGCGATGTCCGACCACGGACGAGAAGGAATAGGAAGTGGTCTAAGGAAACCCGCGGGCGGAGAGTTACTCGACTTAGTCTGGGCGCAGACAGGACATGAAGCAACAAAACGACGAATGTCGCGCTCTCTAGTAGGCCACCAAAATCTTTGGCGAATGATGGCCAGCGTGCCCCTTACCCCGGGATGGACGGCTAATTTGGAGGAATGACCCCACCGTAGAACGGCAGAGCGAGCGGCTTCGGGAACAAACAAAGCTCCCTCAGGAGCTCGAGGTGATCTCGTGATGTGCGAAAGAGCTCTCTTCACAGTCTGCTCGACTCCCCAGACGGCAGCCCCGACCACACAATGGTGTGGTAGGATACCCTCCTTGGAGGAAGCCCCCTCAGACGAGCCGAACTGACGTGAGAGAGCATCAGGCTTACCATTCTTTGAGCCAGGTCGGTAGGAGATGGAGAACTTGAACCGACCAAAGAATAGCGCCCAGCGAGCTTGTCGAGCGTTCAACCTCTTAGCGGAACGAATGTACTCTAAATTACGATGATCGGTCCAAACAATGAAGGGAACACTGGCCCCCTCCAACCAGTGGCGCCACTCCCCCAGAGCTAAACGGATCGCCAAAAGTTCCCTGTTACCGACATCATAATTGCGCTCCGCGGGAGTGAGGCGATGCGAAAAAAAGGCACATGGATGAACCTTGTCATCCCGCGAGGAGCGTTGGGAAAGTATAGCCCCCACCCCTACGTCAGAAGCATCGACCTCGACGATGAACTGTCTTGTGGGATCTGGAGTAATTAAAATGGGAGCGGAGGTGAACAACCTTTTGAGGTGATCGAATGCGTTCTGGGCCACCTCGGACCAGGTAAAATGAGACCTGGTCGAGGTGAGTGCTGTCAGCGGGGCGGCAACCTGGCTAAAATTTCGGATAAACCGACGGTAGAAATTAGCAAACCCCAAAAAACGTTGGAGTGCAATGCGAGAGTCCGGAACGGGCCATTCTATGACCGCACGAACCTTGTCGGGGTCCATGCTGATGCCCTCTGCCGATACAACAGAACAGAGGAAAGTTACCGATCGAGAGTGGAACATGCACTTCTCTGCTTTAACAAAAAGGCGATTCTCAAGCAAACGTTGCAGTACGCGACGCACATGTTGACGGTGCACCTGGAGAGAGGGTGAAAAAATTTAAATATCGTCCAGATAAACAAACACAAATACGTTAATCATGTCCCGCAGGACATCATTAACCAAGGCTTGAAACACGGCGGGAGCGTTGACCAGACCGAACGGTAAAACACAGTATTCAAAGTGCCCAACCGGCGTATTGAACGCAGTCTTCCACTCGTCTCCCTCCTTTATACGCACAAGATGGTACGCGTTGCGCAGATCCAACGTCGTGAAGATCTTTGCGCCCTGCAAGATCTCGAAGGCTGACGACATAAGGGGCAACGGATACCGATTCTTGACCGTTATGTCGTTCAGCCCCCGATAATCTATGCAGGGACGCAAAGAGCCATCCTTCTTCTTAACGAAGAGCCCCGCCCCGGCGGGAGAGGAGGACGGGACAATGATCCCAGCGTTGAGAGACTCAGTGAGATACTTCTCAAGGGCCTCACGTTCGGGCGCAGAGAGGGAATATAGCCTTCCGCGAGGTGGCATAGTGCCCGGAAGGAGATCGATACTGCAATCGTACGGTCGATGAGGAGGCAGAGATGTGGCCCGGGAACGGCTGAACACCGCTCGCAGATCGAGGTATTCCTCCGGAACTCCAGACAAATCACCAGGCTCATCCTGAAACACAGAGACAGAAGAGACAGCAGGAACAGCAGACACCAAACAATTAACATGACAAGCAAGACTCCAAGAAAGAACAGTGCCCTTGTCCCAGTTAATCTGCGGGTTATGTTGGGTAAGCCACGGATGGCCTAAAACAATCGGGGTAAAAGGGGACTGAAAAATATAAAACGAAATTGTCTCTTGATGATTCCCTGAGACTGTAAGACTCACCGGGATGGTGACACGGAGAACAGTAGAAAGCACCCTGCCGTCCAGGGCAAAGACAGTAGTAGTGTCCTTTAAGTCCACTAGAGGGATGTAATTCTCGCGAGCCCATTTCTCGTCGATGAAATTCCCCTCCGCTCCAGAGTCGATGAGCGCCGAGCAAGAGACGGAAGAACCGGCCCAACGAAGAACAGCAGGAAAGGTGGTACGAGTCTTGGGCGGTGAGGAGAGGACAGTTGCGCTCGCCAGTACTCCCCGGTCTACTGGCGAGCTCTGGCTTTTAACTGACACGAAGAGGCAAAGTGGCCAGCCGAACTACAATACAGACAGAGGCGATTCTGAATACGTCGCTGCCGCTCAGTAGGATAGAGGCGAATGCCACCCAGCTGCATGGGTTCGGGCTCAGGTCTGAGAGCAGATGAATCAAAGGCTGGAGGCGGGGCCTCTCGCTGCCTGGAAAAGGAACCTCGGACGCGCCGCCGCTGCTCAAAGCACTTGTCCAGGCGAATAGCTAGCTCCACTAACGGATCAAGCTGAGCCTCTGATTCACGAGCATAAATCTCCTCCCTTAGTTCGATGTTAAGTCCCTCCAGGAAGCGAGCAACTAACGCAGGTTCGTTCCACTCACAGGTGGTGGCCAGAGTCCGGAACTCGATGGCGAAATCTGCAACAGATCTCTCCCCCTGGTGCAGCACAGCAAGAAGGCGCCAGGCTTCGCGTCCGTACACAGAACGATCGAAGATCTTGATCATCTCCTCCTTGAACAAATCGTAGCAACCACAGCAGGAAGCCTGTGCCTCCCAAGCGGCCGTTCCCCAATCGCGTGCACGCCCAGTCAGCAAAGAGACCACATAGGCGATCCGAGCGCGATCCTCCGCATAAGTCTGAGGCTGGATAGAAAAAAACACCTCGCATTGTGTTAAAAATGCTCTACATTCAGTGGGCTCACCCACGTAGCAAGGAGGATTATTTATTCTCGGTTCAGGGGAATGAAGACGATTCTGTGATGACGACGACTCATGACGAAGATGGAGAAGTTGGGTAGATAAATCAGACACTTGAGCCGCTAAACTCTCCACAACGTGTCTGGAGCCAGACAACTCCTCCTCATGGCCCCCTGCAACTCGACCGCCGAACGGAAAGGGTCTTCCTTCGCTGGATCCATTCTTGTCGGATTATTCTGTTAGAAGAAACGGAGGATCCAAGTGCAAAGGCAAGTTCTTGCAATAGTCTTTAATGAAGAAATAACATAGGCAGTCTGTCGAGCAATGTCACAGAACTGGAATGAACTCAAATAGAATAGTATAAAGATGGTCAGCAAAACACAGAAGATTCCTGTCTTAGTAGTAGAGAGCAGAGCTGGATCTTCACGTGGCAGTAACACAGTCCTTGTAGTGGCCTCAAAGACGCAGAGAGAAGACCTCCAGCAGCAGGATGACAGGCAGAGAAAGCACACAAGACGAGCACAACTCCTCTAGACTAGACAAGACAATGAAAGGTAATTCTTCATCGAGACAACATATCACACAGGCAAGACTCACGTACACACGAAATAATCCGACAAAGAACAAGGGGGACAAACGCTAGAAGTAGAGAGAAGGTAATGAGAACAAAGTGAGAACAGGTGTAACAGAGAAGCAGCGCGAGCGCTAATTACAATAATGAACAGGTGGGAAAAGACAGGCAGGGCCAAAGCGAGAGAGAAGGAGAGAGAGAGAGAGAGAGAGAGAGAGAACAAACCCAGCTCATGACATATATACAATTAAAAATATATTTTTCCCAAAAAAAGTGTTGTAGTATAACCGACAGGACAGCAGTGATGGGTGAACGGAATTTGGCAACAATACAGTGAAGTTATTGAATATTTTTCCAAAAAAAATCATCAAAATGATACATTTACAATTGTATATACAATTAAATATTTTTTTTTCAAAATAAGTGTTGTAGTATAACCGACAGGACAGCAGTGATGTGTGAACTGAATTTGACAACACTACAGTGAATTTCAGTGAAGTTATTGAATATTTTTTATAATAAAAATCATAAGAATTATACATTTACAATTTTATACAATTAAAAATATTTTTCCCCAAAATAAGTGTTGTAGTTTAACCATCAGGACAGCAGTGATGTGTGAACTGAATTTGGCAACAATACAGTGAATTACAGTGAAATTATGGAATATTTTTCATTAAAAAAAACATCAACATTATAAATTTACAATTGTATATAAAATTAAAATATTTTTCCACAAAATAAGTGTTGTAGCATAACCATCAGGACAGCAGTGATGTGTGAACTGAATTTGGCAACAATACAGTGAATTACAGTGAAGTTATTGAATATTTTTCATAATAAAAATCATTAAAATTATAAATGTACAATTGTATACAATTAAAAATATTTTTTCCCCAAAAGAAGTGTTGTAGTATAACCATCAGGACAGCAGTGATGTGTGAACTGAATTTGGCAACAATACAGGGAATTACAGTGAAGTTATTGAATATTTTTCATAATAAAAATCATTAAAATTATAAATGTACAATTGTATACAATTAAAAATATTTTTTCCCCAAAAGAAGTGTTGTAGTATAACCATCAGGACAGCAGTGATGTGTGAACTGAATTTGGCAACAATACAGTGAATTACAGTGAAATTATTGAATATTTTTCATTAAAAAAACCCATCAAAATTATAAATTTACAATTGTATATAAAATTTTTAAAAAAATTCCCAAAATAAGTGTTGTAGTTTAACCATCAGGACAGCAGTGATGTGTGAACTGGATTTGGCAACAATACAGTGAATTATAGTGAAGTTATTGAATATTTTTCATAATAAAAATCATTAAAATTATAAATGTACAATTGTATACAATTAAAAATATTTTTTCCCCAAAAGAAGTGTTGTAGTATAACCATCAGGACAGCAGTGATGTGTGAACTGAATTTGGCAACAATACAGTGAATTACAGTGAAATTATTGAATATTTTTTCATTAAAAAAAACCATCAAAATTATACATTTACAATTGTATATAAAATTAAAATATTTTTTCCCAAAATAAGTGTTGTAGTTTAACCATCAGGACTGCAGTGATGTGTGAACTGAATTTGGCAACAATACAGTGAATTACAGTGAAGTTATTGAATATTTTCCATAGATAAAAATCATAAAAAGTATGCAAAAAGACTTTTATACTAAAATAAGTGTTGTAGTATAACCATCAGGACAACAGTGGTGTGTAAACTTAATTTGGTTACACTATAGTTTGTGATAGTGAAGTTATTGACTGTTTTCGTAGTAACGCTTTTCGGGGTTTGCATTTTGCAGACGGTCCCTTCGGATCTGTCTCTCAGCCGCCTGCGCATAGAGATCAATGTATTTTATCCATTGCGAAGGAAAGCTCGTTTCGAGGAAAATGAGGTTGTAGCTGCTTGTCTACGTTACTACGATTAAAAAGAGGGGTTATTTGTGTAGTAACAACGTTTAGCTCACGAGTTATTGACCCGGGAATTTCGAATCTGTGAATTTATCGCCAACTTTACTCAACTGGTTTAGAGCACAAAGCCGCATAACGCAACAATGCTGTAGAGAAAATATTCGGCAAAAACTTTAGTTACTGGCGTTCTTGTGAATGTATTGTTAATTGGTCCTCTCTGGGAAGAGCAATAGGCTATTGGATGTTTTGAAGCTTCTCGTAACATATGGGGACTGGAGGGAAGCTCACATCGATTTTAAGGAAAGCTCGTTGGTCATTGCTTGTTTGCACCCCTAATGTAAGGCAATCCGATCTCAACAGTCTCTGATTTGCATAGAAATCGTCTCAGGTTACGTATGTAACCCTGGTTCCCTGATAGGGAACGAGACGCTGCGTTTGAGACGCGGTGGGAACGCTCTGCGTGATTACGTCGTGAAGCACGTGTAAAATCAGTCCAATGGAAGCCCGCTACGACATAGGTGACGTCATAGACCAGGAAACTATAAAGCAACCCTGAAATCAGACCGCGAAAGCTTCTGAAAAACCTGAAGCAAGTCGATCAGGGCATGCAGGAAGTATGGCAGGCAAACGCAGCGTCTCGTTCCCTATCAGGGAACCAGGGTTACATACGTAACCTGAGACGTTCCCTTTCAAGGGAACTCGAGCTGCGTTTGAGACGCGGTGGGAACCCTATACCCACTACGCCATAATGACAAATGCCCGTTCTGTGTGAGGTCCTGCGCACACTAAGAAGCAAGCAACCTCGCCCCAGGAGTGGAGAGGTCAAGGTCATAAAACCTGACAAATGTATGCGGAGAGGACCATCCTGCCGCATTACATACGTCAAGAAGGGAAACTCCCGAAATTAAGGCCATAGAGGCCGCCATACTCCGAGTAGAATGGGCCCGCACAGCCATAGGTGAAGGCTGTCCGGCCGCTTCATAAGCCAATGAAATAGCCTCGACTATCCATTTACTCATAACCTGCTTAGATGCAGGGCATCCTCTCTTGAGTGACCCAAAACAAACAAATAGTTGCTCAGATTTACGCCACAGGGCAGCTCTGTGAACGTAGGCGTCTAAAGCCCGGACTGGACATAACAGGTTAAGCTGTTCCTGGTCAGGGGTATTAAAGGGTGGAGGATAAAAGGCCTGCAGCACTATTGGGCATCCAACATTCAGTGGGACCTTAGGAATATAACCTGGCCTGGGGTAGAGAAATGCCTTCACCATACCAGGTGCAAATTCCAGACATGAAGGAGCAACCGACAAAGCATGTTAATCACCAATTCTCTTGATAGATGAGATAGCAAGGAGAAATAAAGTCTTTAGAGTGAGGAACTTTTCAGAAACCTCCTCGATGGGCTCAAAGGGAGCTAAAGCCAGACCCTCGAGTACAATGGCCAAGTCCCAAGCCGGTGCTCTAGAGTGCAGTGCAGGTCTCAACCTCAATGTACCACGGAGAAAGCGAGTAATTAGAGGGTTTCTCCCAATAGAAGTACCCCCCAGAGGGGTGTGGTAGGCAGATATAGCCGCCACGTAAACCTTTAGGGTGGAAGGAGATAACCTGGCCGAGAAACGGTCTTGCAGAAAATCAAGAACTGAACCAACAGGGCAGTTAACAGGATCTAACTGACGTTCAACACACCACGTGGTGAAAAGTTTCCATTTTAGCGCATACAGCCTTCTCGTGGAAGGAGCTCTGGATTGAAGAATGGTTTCTACAACATCGGTCGAAAGACCGGTCTCCCTGAGCCTGGCCCCCTCAGAGGCCAGGCCCACAGTTTCCACAACTCCGGCCGAGGGTGAAATATCGTGCCCCCGGCCTGAGACAGGAGGTCCACCCTGATTGGGATCTCCAAGGGGGAGCCGTCCAGAAGAGACACCAAGTCCGAGAACCAAACTCAGGTCGGCCAATAAGGGGCTACTAGTAGCAGACGAGCCCCTTCTCGGCGAAAACTCTCCAGAACCCCCGGAAGCAAAGATATCGGGGGAAAGGCGTACAGGTGCAGCCTCGGCCACACCTGCACCATAGCATCCAGACCGAGAGGAGCTGGGTGCGTTAGAGAGAACCACATGGGACAATGGGTTGAATCTGATGATGCGAAAAGGTCTACCTGAGCACGACCGAACTTTTCCCACAGGAACTCCACCACTTCTGGGTGAAGTCTCCACTCCCCGGGCCTCAGCCCCTGTCTCGACAGAATATCTGCTCCCACATTCTGACGCCCCGGAATATATACCGCCTTGAGCGACAGTAACTTCCCCTGGGCCCATAGGAGGATCTGATGGGCCAATTTGCAAACGTGACGTGACCTCAGACCCCCCTGATGGTTGATATAGGAGACCACCGAAGTGTTGTCTGTGCGGACCAACACGTGATGGCCTCTCAGGTCTGGCAGGAAATATTTGAGTGCTCGAAATACCGCCATCAACTCTAAACGATTTATGTGCCAGGAACATTGATGGTCCTGCCACAGACCTTGCGCCGAGCGGCCACTCATGACCGCCCCCCATCCCGTGAGGGAAGCATCCGTCGAAAGCGTGACGCGTCGACAAGGAGCCCCCAACACTGGGCCCTGGGCGAGGAACCAAGGTTTCTTCCACAAGGCCAAGGCACGAAGGCATAGCCGCGTGACCTTGATCTTGCGGAACGGATTTCCCCTCGGAGAAAACCCCTTGGTCCTGAGCCACCACTGCAGGGGTCTCATGTACAGAAGGCCAAAAGTAATAACGTTGGACGCAGCTGCCATGAGACCCAACAGTCTCTGAAACTGTTTCACAGTGAGTGACTGGCCTAGTTTCACATTCTTTGCGGCTGTGAGAATCGCAGAAATACGAGCAGGAGACAGGCGTGCCTGCATTGTGGTCGAATCCCAAATTACACCTAGAAAAGTGGTCCTCTGAGCAGGGAGGAGCACACTCTTTTTGGTGTTTAGCCGCAACCCCAAACTCTTTATGTGGGACAGAACAGCATCTCGATGCTGAACCGCCACCTGCTCGGACTGAGCTAAAATCAACCAATCGTCGATGTAATTTAATACGCGGATGCCCTGGAGTCTCAACGGAGCCAGAGCTGCATCCACGCATTTTGTAAAAGTGCGGGGAGATAAACCTAGGCCAAATGGAAGAACCCGATATTGGTATGCTTCGCCCCCGAAAGCGAACCTCAGGAACCTCCTGTGATGAGGATGGATAGATACATGGAAGTACGCGTCCTTCAAGTCTATTGTGACAAACCAGTCCTCGGACTGAACTTGTGATACAATCTGTTTGAGTGTAAGCATTCTGAACTTGAGTTTCTGAACCCTGCTGTTTAACTGGCGCAGGTCTAGAATAGGACGCAGCCCTCCATCCTTCTTTGGAACAATGAAGTAACGGCTGTAAAACCCTGACTCTCTGCTGGGAGAAGAAACCCTTTCTATAGCTCCCTTTCGAAGAAGTGTCAGTACTTCTTGCTCCATTACCAGAGCCTGCTGTGAGTCCACCACCGTGGGGAGGACTCCTTGAAATCTGGGCGGACGAGAACCGAACTGAATTCTGTAACCCTTTTCTATTATGTGCAGGACCCATAGAGAAATATTTGGCAGAAGTTTACACGCTGCCAGAAATTCCGATAAGGGAACCAGTCTCTCGAGACTGGCCTCTGGATTTGATTGAACAATCGTTTCGGCGCCCTGAAGCGGCGAACCGGCAGGGAACAACCGAACTGACCGTTCTACAACCCTCCTCAGAGGATTGCACGGGGACGCTGACACCTCGGTGCCCTGAAGCGGCGAACCGGCAGGGAACAACCGAAGTGGCAGCGCTGCGGCTCTCCTCGGAGAGTCGCCCCCCGGAGGGTGCCAAGGAGGGACGGTTCCTCGGAACCGTTCCTCCCTGGAGGGGACCACCCTCAGAAGCCTGATAGCCTTGGCGTCAGGACTTCTTCTTAGCCCAAGCTCTCCTAGAGATAACAGTCCTCAGATCTTGTCTACCCCTAACAGGTCTGGGCTGCGAGCGCCACTCAGGAACCGTAGATTGAGGAGGTGCCCGAGCGGCGACGCTCTGTTTTTGTTGAACTCTGTGAGCGGAGCTCGTAGATGGATGAGGCTGCTCAGACTTTATACTACGAGCAGCCTCGGGGACAATAGACCGGCGAGGAAGAAACCACTGAAACGCAGCCGCTTGTTTCTTATTTTCTTGAAACCTATTGACGACACAATTTATAGCATCGCCGAACAGACTTGTAGGTGACAGCGGTGCGTCCAGAAGAACAGATCTATCTTTATCTTTTATTTCTGATAAATTTAACCATAAATGGCGTTCCGTGGCCACCAAGGCTGCCATAGAGCGGCCAACAGACTTGGCCGTCTCCTTGGTGGCTCGGAGAGATAAATCTGTCGTGCGACGCAATTCTCGAATTGCGTCAGAACTAACTTCCTCACTATCGTCTATGTCCTTCAGCAGGTCAGCCTGGTACGCTTGGAGAATCGACATAGTGTACAAACATGCTGCGGCCTGACCTGCTGCCGAATACGCTTTACCCACCAACAAAGATGTATTTTTTAATGGTTTGGTGGGTAACGTCGGGGCTTTCAGAGAAGAAGACGACTCAGGGGAGAGATAGCTCGCTAGTGTGTTTTCAGCACGAGGCATAGTCAAATAACCATATTGATCAATCCCTTGAACTTTACTATAATTCTTAGTTTGTGGGTTATGCACTCTGAAAGACGCCGGTTTAATCCACGATCTCGAAACCTCAGCGTGGAGATCGGGAAAAAACGGGAGTTCCCGACGAGGAGGTCGTGATCTAGATGGTAAATAACGTTCATCTAAAAGACTCTTTCTAGATTCAACATCGAAATCATCGGCTGGCCACTCAATATTTAATTTAGTAACAGCACGAGATAAAACCTCCATAAGCTCCTCATCAGCAGGGGTATGAGCTGGCGAACACTCAATATCCCCCATACTACCGACATCCAGATCCTCAGAACTGGATAGCCGTAATATTGGTGCCTCAGCCTGGGAAGGAGAAGCCGCAGAGCGGGCTCCTTCCTGGGCAAAGACACCGAATCCAGTAGGTAAGGGCTGAGAAAGGGCGGGGCCCGTCTCAAACCCCGCTACTAGATCCATCTGCGAACCCCAAGATGAAATTCGACGCTGTGCCTCGGCAGCAGCGGGACCCGCACCTCGGGGAGCGCGAACCGAACCGTCCTCCTCAAAGAACGCTCGGCGAGAGCGGAGAGTTTTCATAGACAAACTCAAGCAATGCTCACAGTCAGCCCCCTCGAGGACTGACTGGGCATGCTCCACTCCCAAACAAGCAATACACATAGGATGTGTGTCCCCACCCGTGATATAACGAGGGCAGGGCACAACACAAGGTTTATAACTTTGCTTGCTCGCCATAGTGATATATATATATATATATAAGGGGCTTGACAGACAACAATAAATAGACAAGGACAGATATACAGAGAGTGCTTGCTGAAGGTGCAGAAGCTATCGCGGTCTGATTTCAGGGTTGCTTTATAGTTTCCTGGTCTATGACGTCACCTATGTCGTAGCGGGCTTCCATTGGACTGATTTTACACGTGCTTCACGACGTAATCACGCAGAGCGTTCCCACCGCGTCTCAAACGCAGCTCGAGTTCCCTTGAAAGGGAACGTGTTTGCTCTCTGAGCAAAAAGCTGTCGCGTGCATAAATTAAACGGACACATTCCCTTTCTGATTATATGGATTCCCATGGGAAGACTTGCGGTAAGAGTGCTTCTTGGAGACAAAGCACATTTCCTTCTGGTCTATATGTAAACTGTCAGTAAGCTATCAGATCCTGGGTTTTAACGAGCAGATTGCTATACACTAGGCCTACCTTTGAAATGCAGCGCAAAATGTCACGGTAACACTTAAGGTCCAAGGTCACATAGCGTGAACACTGAAAGGGCAGATATTTAACTTTTCTCAAACAGTCATTGAAATTTGCAATTAAAGTTCTCCCTCAAGTCAAAGAGGTTCATTTGAGGTGCATGCAACACACAAAAACATCTCTTGCACTCATCTGTCTAAATTGGCAACTGCATGCTTTGATGTGTTTGTTTCTACGGATATTTGAAGGAATATCCTGTGAACTTCTGTACGCAAAGACGATGGTGAAATCAAACTGCGCCAGAGTTACATGGTTAGAATGGCGGGGCTTTATAGCATCTCACTCAGGCAGAGGGATTTGACTGGAGTGATTAAATATCACCAGGGTCTTCATGCTGGGGACGAGCTGTGAGGAAGGAAATATTAGTCTCATATAGCTCTTTTTCCCTGAACTTCAGTTCCCTTTCGTAGTCACTCCGAGTTACGTCGGATGACGACGAATGGGGGTTTCGCCTAGAAAGCCAATCATCTTCGTGTATTATAAAACGAGCCAATGGCGATGAAATGCCATGGGTCTGCGGAATTTGCATAGCGTAACTCCGCCCCACCTCGTGGGTATAAAAGGAGGACGCTCGGCAACATGCAGATATGTTTTCGCTTCGGAGCCAAGAGCTTCTCTTCACTCCACAAGCCAATCCTGACTTCATCTTCTGTGACGAGCGAACTCTCCGGTGTTGGTGTGACGGCGGTACCCAGCGAGTTCACATTGCCTGCGATCTGAGCAGTGATCTGCCAGTCTGTGTGTTTCTCCCTGGTCGCCTCAGCATCGCTGAGTTTTTTCTCTAAAAGAGCTGCACGTGGCACGTCTTTTTAAAGATGTCTCGCCCGTGTTCTTCTGGGTGCGGTCGTTTCCTGTCTTCCTTTGATGGGCACAATCGCTGCTTTGCGTGTTTGGGCTTAGAGCACGCTAAAGCAGCGCTTGTGGATGACTTATGTTCCTTCTGTGGGAACATGGCCATCGCAACACTGAGGTCTAGACTCAATGATCTCATTCGGGAGAGAGTCCCCTCATCCACACCCCGATCTACATCCTCCACGAGAGGCTGTACTTCGGCTGGTGGACAGGGTGATCTGAGGGTTACGGTGTGGGACAATCCGACGATGCGTCCTCGGACCACGCCCCCCTCTACAGTGTTGCAACCCGCGAGTGCCGCGGTGATTCTACCGGGTTCATCCTTCGATGCCCCGCGTGTTTCATTCGGCGCTCCAGAGGAAGACTCGATGTCGATCGCGGCATCACAAGGCGGGCAAGAGTCATCGGGAAGTGACGATGCGGCTGCGTTGCCTCCTTCTGGAGCTCCAGCGTTGCCCGTATCAGATCCCGAGATGACGGCCATGCTCTCCCGGGCCGCCGCGAGCATCGGGCTTGAGTGGAACCCTCCGCCCTGCCCTGAGCGCTCGCGGTTGGATGATTGGTTTTTGGGTGCGGCTGCTGCCTCACGGCCACAGCCAACCCCAATGCCATTCTTCCCGGAGGTGCATGAGGAGTTGACGAAATCATGGAAGGCTCCCTTGACCTCCCGTGTACGTTCGTCAGCTTTCTCCGCTTTTCCTCCCCTCGATGGGGCAGCCGCCCATGGGTACACTGGGATTCCCCCGGTTGAACGCTCTGTTGCCATGCAACTATGTCCTCAGAGTGCTTCATCTCGTGGTAATCCTAAGCACCCGTCCAAGGCCTGTAGATTCTCGTCCACCTTAGTGGCGAGGTCTCACAGAGCTGCAGGACAGGCGGCTGCCGCTCTGCATGCGATGAGCACCTTGCAGGTCTACCAGGCCCAGCTGCTCAGAGATATGCACGAGGCGGGGACTGACCCAGGGCTCTTCAATGAGCTGCGTGCCGCCACTGACCTCGCTCTCCGAGCGACGAAAGTGGCCTCACGCTCCCTGGGTCAGGTGATGGCCACCTCTGTGGTCCAGGAGCGTCACCTATGGCTGAACCTGGCTGATATGCGGGACGCCGAGCGTACCCGTCTGCTCGACGCCCCCATATCCCAGGCCGGCCTCTTCGGCGGAGCGGTTGAGGACTTTGCCCAGCAGTTCTCAACCGCACAGAAGCAGTCTGAGGCGATTAAACATATTCTGCCCCGACGGCCTGCTGCTGCCTCCACCCAGCCGTCGGTACAGACACCTCAGACTGCTCGCCGCCGAGGGCGCCCTCCTGTGGCTCCCTCCCCTCCCGCACGGCCCCAGCAGCAGCCTTCACCCGGGCCGCGTCGTGGAGGAGGCCGCAGGAAGGCGCCACAGCCCTCTCCAGCCCCGCGCCCCGCTAAACGCCAGGCTAAGCGGCGCTCCTGAGACGGGCTGCTCAGTGATGGTGTCGGTTTTTTCCCAGGAGGTGGTTGCAGGCCCCCTCCTTCCCCCGGCGGAGGGCCGGGGGAGAATCTTTTGTTCTCCCGCTGCCCACCCACGGGTGGGCAGTACCCTATTATGGTCAAAGAAAGAATCAATACACCCATCACTGAGCACACAGAGCCGGTTGACAGTGCGCGACGCCCCCGGGCCTCGCCGCTCTCATCCCCCTCTGTCACAGAGTTCTCGGACCGCAGTGTGTGCCGCCTCCGGGCCTCGCCACTCCCGTCCCCCTCTGTCCCGGAGGGTGCGGGCGACAGTGTGTGCCGTCTCCGGACCTCACCACTCTCGTCCCCCTCTATCGCCAGACCCCTGGCAGAGCAGACCCCCGTGGAACGCTGGTCCTTCCCTGGTCTCCTCTGTCAGGACGCGGAGCATGACCGCGCCCCCGCTCCGGGCCGCTTTGCCACCCTCGCCTGGGCTGGTCACTCCGCTTCGCTGCCCCTCCGGGGGGACGCCTGTGGTTCGTATGACCCCGCTGGTTCAGTATCTGACAGCTTGGTTGGAGCTTCCCAGCCTTTCTCGCTGGGTCGCCAGAACTATCAGGCTCGGCTATGCGATTCAGTTCGCACGGTCTCCTCCCCGCTTCAGGGGAGTTCGCTTCACTATGGTCGGTGGCAATGCCCCTATCATGAGAGCGGAGGTTGCTACCCTGCTGGCGAAGGGTGCAATCGAGACTGTCCCTCCAGCCGAGATGAGGTCAGGGTTTTACAGCCCGTACTTCATTGTCCCCA
This sequence comes from Siphateles boraxobius, assembly GCF_051911475.1. Taxonomy (NCBI): domain Eukaryota; kingdom Metazoa; phylum Chordata; class Actinopteri; order Cypriniformes; family Leuciscidae; genus Siphateles; species Siphateles boraxobius. Next base: position 19,504,448 of record NW_027509097.1, read on the forward strand.
AGAAATCCGGTGGGTTACGGCCGATCCTGGATCTGCGCGTCTTGAACCGCTCCCTTCACAGGCTGCCGTTCAAGATGCTCACGGCCAAACGCATTTTCGAATGTGTGCGGCCACGGGATTGGTTTGCAGCCATAGACCTGAAGGACGCCTACTTTCATGTCTCCATCTTACCTCGACACAGACCGTTCCTACGGTTTGCTTTCGAGGGGCAGGCATACCAGTACGCGGTTCTCCCCTTCGGGCTAGCCCTGTCTCCTCGCGTCTTCACGAAGATCGTCGAGGCTGCCCTTGTTCCCCTTCGGGAACACGGGGTTCGCATCCTGAACTATCTCGACGACTGGCTGATCCTAGCTCACTCTCGAGACCAGGTTTGCGAACACAGGGATCTTGTGCTTCGGCACCTAGCCCGTCTGGGCCTTCGGGTCAACTGGGAGAAGAGCAAACTCTGCCCCGTGCAGAGGATCTCTTTTCTCGGTATGGAGATCGACTCGGTCGCCATGTCCGCGCAGCTTACGAGCGAGCGCGCACACTCGCTGCTGACTTGCCTTCGACAGTTCGATGGCAAGAGTGCGGTCCCACTGAAATTGTTTCAGAGGCTCCTGGGGCATATGGCATCCGCAGCCGCAGCAACGCCGCTCGGATTGCTTCATATGAGACCGCTTCAGCTGTGGCTTCGCGATCGAGTCCCGAGGTGGGCATGGCATCACGGCACGTTCCGAGTCCCAGTGACTCCGACCTGCCGTCAGTCCTTCACTCCGTGGAGGAACCTCAGCTTTCTACGGGCCGGAGTTCCCCTAGAACGAGTTTCCAGGCATGTTGTTGTCTCCACAGATGCCTCTTCCACGGGTTGGGGCGCCATGTGCAACGGACATGCTGCCGCGGGCTCCTGGACAGGACCCCAGTGCCTTTTGCACGTCAATTGCCTCGAGTTGCTGGCAGTACGCCTTGCCCTGCACCGTTTCCTCACGTTGCTCAGGGGTCAACACGTACTAGTCCGTTCAGACAATACCGCGACTGTAGCGTACATCAACCGTCAGGGTGGTCTACGCTCCCGCCGTATGTCGCAACTCGCACGCCACCTCCTCTTATGGAGTCAGAAGCACCTGAGGTCCCTTCGTGCTATCTACATTCCGGGAGATCGGAACTTTGCAGCCGACGAGCTGTCACGGTTTCGGCCCATCTCCGGCGAATGGAGACTCCATCCCCAGTCGGTTCAGCTGATTTGGGACCAGTTCGGGGACGCACAGATAGATCTGTTTGCCTCTCACGACTCGACCCATTGCGCCCTGTTCTATTCCCTGACCGAGGGCTCTCTCGGCACGGCGCACAGCTGGCCGCGGGGCCTACGCAAGTATGCGTTTCCCCCAGTGAGCCTTCTCGCACAGACCTTGTGCAAGATCAAGGAGGACGAGGAGCAGCTCATTCTGGTTGCGCCGTATTGGCCCACCCGGACCTGGTTCTCCGAACTGGTGCTCCTCGCGACAGCACCTCCTTGGCCAATTCCTCTGAGGAAGGATCTCCTTTCTCAGAGACGGGGCACCCTTTGGCACCCTCGACCCGATCTCTGGAGGCTCCACGTGTGGCTCCTGGACGGGACGAGGCAGGTTTGAGTACCCTGCCACCAGCGGTGGCGGCTACCATCACTTCCGCTAGAGCATCGTCCACGAGGCATGTCTATGCGTTGAAGTGGAACCTCTTCGTCAACTGGTGCTCTTCTCGTCGAGAAGACCCCAGGAGGTGCTCGATCTCTGTCGTGCTTTCCTTCCTGCAAGAGGGGTTGGAGCGAAGGCTGTCTCCCTCCACCCTGAAGGTGTATGTGGCCGCTATCGCCGCATATCACGAAGCAGTTCAAGGTAAGTCTCTGGGGAAGCACGACCTGATCGTCAGGTTCCTGAGAGGAGCGAGGAGACTAAATCCTCCTCGTCCTCCTCTCGTTCCCTCTTGGGACCTCTCAGTGGTCTTAAATGCCCTGCAGAGGGCTCCCTTTGAGCCTCTGCAATCAGTGGAGCTTAAGTTCCTGTCTATGAAGACAGCGCTCCTGGTTGCATTGGCCTCCATCAAGAGGGTAGGGGACCTGCACGCATTCTCCGTTGACGAAGCGTGCCTGGAATTCGGGCCCGGTCACTCTCACGTGATCCTGAGACCCCGGCCTGGATATGTGCCCAAGGTTCCCACCACTCCCTTCCGGGACCAGGTGGTGAACCTGCAAGCGCTGCCCCGGGAGGAGGCAGACCCAGCCTTGGCACTGCTCTGTCCAGTACGCGCTCTCCGCGCTTACGTAGACAGAACGCAGTGTTTCAGGACCTCAGACCAGCTCTTTGTCTGTTATGGTGGGAGACTGAAGGGAAAGGCTCTCTCAAAGCAGAGGTTGTCTCACTGGATAGTGGACGCCATTGCTTTGGCTTACCAACAGCAAGGCCGACCGTGCCCCCTTGGTGTGACAGCCCACTCCACCCGGAGTGTGGCTTCCTCTTGGGCTCTAGCGCATGGCGCCTCGCTGGCAGACATTTGTAGAGCTGCAGGCTGGGCGACACCCAACACATTCGCCAGATTCTATAATCTCCGAGTGGAGCCTGTGTCCTCTCGTGTACTCGCTTCAGTCAGCTAGTACTGGACCCGCTCAGGTGTCTTCGCTTGCTCGCCTTTCCACTCCACGGACTGGATACGTGCGATTATTCCTCAGGTGAGCCTTCCTCTCTGAAGCCCTGAGTTCCTCCAGCACTGTTGATGCTGGCGCCAGTGTCTATTGCCTGGGCGTCGGCTAGGTGCCTCCGTGTGCATGGTTCCTCCCTGAGTAACCCCCACATGTGTATTTCCACTGTAAGCCTCCTTGAGCATGTGTCTTTCCCTTGGCAAGCCATCTTGCCCTCCTGGAGTTGAAAGTTGCCACCCCTCGGGCTGGTCACTCCAGTGTTCCTCCATATGTAGCCCTCCGGCCATATGTGTATCTTAAGTCCTCCCTTCGGGTAGGCATGCTGCGGCATATCTCCTCTGAGATATGCTTCCCAGTGTACCTTGGTATTCCTGTGTTAAGTAGGACTCCTTCGTCTGTGCCAGTATCACGACAGGGGGATCAGACTTTTCGCAGGGCACTGGAAGACAGCTGTGAAGGTGGCGTGATTTCACGGGGACCCCCATTCGTCGTCATCCGACGTAACTCGGAGTGACTACGAAAGGGAACGTCTCGGTTACATGTGTAACCCTCGTTCCCTGAGTAGGGAACGGAGACGTTACGTCTCCCTGCCACTTCCGCTGTACCGCTGGGTAGACGCCTGAGTTCAGTCTCGGCTCCTCAGCGAAGACATATCTGCATGTTGCCGAGCGTCCTCCTTTTATACCCACGAGGTGGGGCGGAGTTACGCTATGCAAATTCCGCAGACCCATGGCATTTCATCGCCATTGGCTCGTTTTATAATACACGAAGATGATTGGCTTTCTAGGCGAAACCCCCATTCGTCGTCATCCGACGTAACGTCTCCGTTCCCTACTCAGGGAACGAGGGTTACACATGTAACCGAGACGTTTCTCCTGTACTCCAGGGAGCTGTCTTGCCTCCCTTGGCAGCCTCGCTTTGAAAAAAGGCATGTTAAAAGTATCTTGTTGTAGCCTTACCGTAGCCTAATTTTGTTTTCTGTTTGAACTCTTTCTGTTTCTGCAAAATTTGACAGTAGACTTCAGTAGCTTTAGTCTTGGCTATGAGTTTGTGTGGTATTCTTCTAAAGTTAAACCTTTTCATCTTTTTTGGACAGAATATCTGTCACAATAATGAGATTTTTTTTTGTTTGAATGTTTAAAATAGAATGTGCAAGCAAAAAAAAAAAACATAAGATCTTAAAAATGACAATGATGACATTCTGATGTGTGTTTTTAGTTTGCACACATATGTGGGATGTGCAATCCACACTATTAAGCAACAGTCAGGGACTGTCAGCAGATATTTATAATTGATCTCCGCTACCTTTATCACACCAGCAGATGAAACACCGTGTTCCTCCTTGGTTTTGTACTGTTAAACAGTTCCCTTAAAATAAGAATGTGTGTGTGTGTGTGTGTGTGTGTGTGTGTGTGTGTGTGTGTGTGTGTGTGTGGGTGTGTGTGGGTGTGTGTGTGTGTGTGTGTGGCCTGGTTAAACCCTACATTATGGGGATAAAATGTAATGTCAAATGTCATCAAAATGAACACATTTTTTGTCCCCATGAGGAAAACAGCATGTAAATGAAAAAAAGTGATTTTTCTGTAATGGGTAGGCTTAGTGTAAGGGGATAAAATATACAGTTTGTACAGTATAAAAATCATTATGTCTATGGAAAGCCCCCATAAAACATGGAAAAGTGTGTGTGTGTGTGTGTGTGTGTGTGTGTGTGTGTGTGTGTGTGTGTGTGTGTGTGTGTGTGTGTGTGTGTGTGTGTGTGTGTGTGTGTGTGTGTGTGTGTGTGTGTGCGTGTGTGAGAGTGGCACTGCATCTATAATTGTGAAAGCTCTCACTCTTTTCCTGGGATTGGAGCTCTCAGTCTGTTCACTATCTGTGTCCTTCGGCACAGGCAGCCAACCCCGTTGACTTCACTGCCAATCTCTAATGTTAATATGGAAAAAGAAGGCTATGTGTAAAGGTAGAAGGTACATTAACAAACCGTGGTTGTTGACTGAAGATGCCATTTAAAAGGTTTTGTTATGCATGTATCTGTCCATATTAGAAATAAAGACCAGTGGTCCATTTAGTGTAATTTTGCACAGCTTTGTCTGCGAGTGGGTAGTTGACATGTCACCCTACAGGACACAGCAGTCAGTGTTATATTATACTTAAACTAAAAATCTTTTCAACAGCACTGCAATATTATGGATTCAATTTTAAGATCTCATATTAACTGTATCTACATGGAATATTTGTAGTCTTAAGATATTGATACAACATTTAATTTAAATAATTGTATTTAAGCTTAAAGACATTTGCCGGCCAGATGGTCTCCTAGCCAGGTGAATATTGCCCACAACCCCTCTGCCTGGCAAGGCTAAGAGACCAGCTAATATCAGCAAACCATCCTAGGCTGATTTAACAGTTGTTTTTAACACAGGAATTAGTAATTCAGGTACCTGGATTGCAGATATTATACAGTCCCAGTAAAGTTCACCAGATCACTGTAGTTGACTACATCCTGCACAACCTAGCAAAGAGAATCAACCTGCAATGTTTGGGCAATTGCATCATGCAAACTGTGTTCAGCATTGATTTTTGGAGAATTTGTTTCCTGATTTGTATAAGTCCTTCAATGAATCCAGGGCTACAAAAACACAGGAAGCATGTGCAAATAAACATCACTATTAACGGGCACAATAAATTTTTAGCTCACCCCTGAGCACCACAGGCTGGGACCTTTATCTGAAAAACCCTGAGTGAATGCCAATGAATGTGAAAAAGGTGAATGCCAAGATTAAATGTAATATTACAAATGCTAATAGAGTATATGAAAGAGAAATTGTGAATGTGTCAATGTCCTAACCGCTTATCTCACCCTGTGTTTGCTTTAGTCTCGTCAAACCCCTGAGGGAGAGTTTCTACCATTGGATCAGCGGGAATTGGATGTAGGATTTGGAACGGGTGCTGACCAACTCTTTCTTGTCTCACCCCTAACAATATGTCATGAGATCAATTCCAGTAGCCCATTTTTCGACTTGTCTCAGCGTTCCCTAATGAACGAGCAGTTTGAGATTGTTGTCATCCTAGAAGGCATTGTGGAAACTACAGGTTAGTATCATACATGATCAGTATCATACATTCTCCGAAAAAAAGTGTTCTGAGAAAGAAATACAATCTTCCTTTCAGCTTGACCCTTTTAAAATGCCATGTTTACTCTGAGTAACAAGCCTATTTTTCTTCAGTTTGCAAGTAGATGTTGCATATAAGATAGGAATAAAATTATACAATACAATACAATAGAAAGGCTTTTTCTTGGTCACACTACATCCTGGTGGCACGGCATGGTACACCTTTTTTTTGCACAAATTTAATTTTAAATTTAATTTAAAATTTAATTTAAGCTTTTGTTGTTTCCCCCTGTGGCTCAGTGGCGAAACCCAAAGCCTTCGCACGGTAGACCCGTGTTCGATCCCTGCTCTTGCAGCAGATAAAATTTAGTCTCGCCGTGGCCAGACTTACACCCAAACTTTTCGCTCGTTCAGTTCCAAGAAAATGCGACTGTTCCAGTGTATTTTGCAGTAAACAAGCCGGTACCATGGCACGCTTGCCTGCACACAAATGCCGTTTCCACGGCGACCCAGAAAAATCATATAGGCAGTGTATTTTCTGGTATTCCGGCCACAGCCGATGGTGTTATGAGTGTAATAAAAATGCCCACAGCCAACTGTTCATTTCTACACACAAACACAGCCCGCCACAGTGCAGGGCACGCACAAATGAGATCGACTCATGTCAATTGTGCATTAAATGTAGTGAATGTGCCCACAACCAAGTGCACACAAACACTACACACTGCATGTGCCACGTTTTCTGTAAAAGAAACCAACACACATACAGTCAGCTAAACCCCACGGTGTTTAAGTCTCGCCGTGGCCAGACTCCACCAAAACTTCTCGCTCGTTCAGTTCCAAACAATGTGACTGTTCCAGTGTATTTTGCATACAAACTTCCCGGGGTATCAGAATCCGTAGTATAACACTACAGCACATATATAAGAAACACGCTGTATGTCTCCAGCTCTTAATGTTCAGTCAAACGACCACTCTTCCCGTTTCATAAATAACTCAGTCCATTCAGTCAAAACTCTTTGCACTTCGTGCATAAACTCTGCTGGTATTAGGCACAAACCTTCTGTAATAACCCGCTAGCCCCAGGAACTGTCTAACCTCCTTTTTGGTCTTAGGTCTCGGACAGGGCGCAACCGCTGCCGTCTTATCAATTTGGGGACGCACCTGTCCGTGACCCAAGTGGAAGCCCAGATACCTTACTTCCACACGCCCAATCGCACACTTCTTCGGGTTGGCCGTGAGCCCAGCCCTTCTCAGCTTCTTCAGGACAGCACGCAAATGCTGCATATGACGCTGCCAATCGTTACTATAGATGATAATATCATCCAAGTAGGCATCGGCATATGCAGCATGCGGCCGGAGAATTTTGTCCATCAGACACTGAAAAGTCGCAGGAGCCCCGAACAAGCAGAAAGGAAGGGTGACAAATTGGTGTAATCCGAACGGTGTTGTGAAAGCTGACTTTTCTTTGGACATAGGAGACAAGGGGATCTGCCAATAACCCTTTGTTAAGTCCAGTGTCGAATAAAAATGAGCAGTACCCAGCCGAAAAAGCAATTCGTCAACCCTCGGCATTGGATAAGCATCAAACTTAGACACCGCGTTCACCTTTCTATAGTCCACACAGAAACGGACCGAGCCGTCGGTTATAGGAACTAAAACTATCGGGCTCGCCCAGTCACTGCTGGACTCTTCTATTACCCCCATATCCAGCATAGCCTCTTATTCGTTCTGAACTACCTTTTTTTGTGTTCAGGTAAACGATACGGGCGGTAGCGCACCACCACACCCGGTTCCGTCTCAATGTGGTGCTGAATGAAGTCTGTTCGACCAGGCAGGGGAGAGAACACATCAGCAAATTCAGCTTGTACATTTTTAATGTCAGTGAGCTGGGAGGGTGAGAGGTGATCTCCACCAAGAGACAGTGCGAGAGATTGTGGTTTTGTGTTCGCTTCTGGCCCGAGATCCTCCTCTCCGCTCACTACCGTCGCCAGCATCACTGACTCTGCCTCAACCCATTTTTTGAGGAGGTTGAGGTGATAAATCTGATGTGCTCCGCCCCTATCTGTTCGAACTACTTCATAATTGAGATCGCTAACCCGCTGTGTGACCTCAAAAGGTCCTTGCCACTTTGCGAGTAATTTAGAGCTGGAAGTAGGGAGTAATACAAGCATTTTATCTCCCGGTGCAAATTGACGAAGTCTAGTCCTCCTGTTGTACAGCTGGCTCTGTCTGTCCTGGGCCTGTAATAAATTCTCCACTGATAGCCGCCCCAAAGTGTGGAGTTTTATTCTCAGATCCAAGACATACTGAATTTCGTTCTTACTAGCGGACGGTCCGTCCTCCCAAGTCTCTCTAAGAACGTCTAACACCCCGTGGGGCTGACGCCCATAGAGAAGCTCGAAGGGGGAAAACCCCGTGGAGGCTTGGGGGACCTCGTGTACAGCGAACAAGAGGGGTTCTAGCCACTTATCCCAATTTTTGGCGTCTTCGTGAACGAACTTCCGAATCATGGACTTCAAAGTGCGATTAAACCGTTCCACTAACCCGTCTGTATGTGGGTGGTAGACGCTAGTGCGAATCGATTTAACGCCCAATAATTCATAAAGTTCGCGAATAGTTTGTGACATAAACGCCGTGCCCTGATCGGTGAGAATCTCTTTAGGGATTCCCACCTGGGAGATTAACGAGAAGGGCGCGCTTGCAACACTTTTGGCAGAAATGTTACGGAGCGGGACTGCTTCAGGGTACCACGTTGCGTAATCCACCAGGACTATCACAAAGCGGTGCCCATGTGCTGACCGTTCTAATGGCCCGATGAGGTCCATACCAATTCGTTCGAAGGGGACCTGCATTAATGGAAGGGGGCACAATGGTGCTTTTGGATTGGCCGGTGGGTTCACCAACTGACATTCACGACAAGACGCGCACCACCTGCGCATGTTCTCTTGAATGCCCAGCCAAAAGAATAGGGCCATGAGCCGGTTTAGTGTCGCTGTTTGACCTAAATGCCCGGCCATTAGATTACAGTGAGCCTCCTGAAAAAGCATTTCCCGGCGGCTTTTAGGAACTAACAACTGTGTTGTATCTTCTTTTGACTGGGTGTCTTGGGTCAGCCGATACAATTTATCTTTCAAAATAGCAAAGTAGGGATAAGAGAGCGGTTGGTCTGGGTGGAGTACCTGGCCGTCGATAGACCGGACCTGATCAAATGCACGTTTTAACGTCTCGTCCTGGGACTGCTCCAGGGGAATCGCTCGGTGAGGATAGTTCTCTCCAGAGCACTCCGTTCCCCTGCAGCAGAAGCCAGAGGTCCGGCTCAGCATCTCCCACCTGAACAACCGCTGTCTTTCCCTTGTTTTTCTTTTTCCAAGAGGCATCCGCACATAAAGACCCCAATAATTTCCCAAAAGCAGGCCAATTCGTCCCCAGAATTAGCGGATGCCGGAGGTGCGGGTTAACTGCTACCTCTACGCTATGCTTTTGTCCCCTAAATTGAATTACCACAGGCATTATAGGATAACTCACCACCACACCGTGCACACACCGCACCTTAACCATGCGGCTGTTATCCAATGCCCCAGGTTGAATCAGGCTTTGATGAATGGAGGTTCGGTTGCAGCCTGAATCCACCAAAGCCTGATAAGTACTCCCCTTGATACTCACTGGTATCTGGTACAGGCCAGCTTGATCGGGGGCAGCCTGTGGCGCGTCGGGGATCCGGATCAGTGTCCCCACCTCCATCACCTGACACCTGTCTATAAAGCGTCCTGGGTCCCCGCAGCGCCAACAGGCCGGCCCAGGCCTCTCCGCCGCCCCAGTGGCGGGAAGCGGGTCAAGGGATTGGCGTGGAGAGCGCAAGGTTGCAGGAACCGGGGCGGAGTGGGCGACCGATGCCGGCCCCCTGGGTGGGGCACTGGATGCCGGGACAGGCTCCGCCGGAGACCCCGTTCTCCACCTTGGCGCCGGCCGGGGCATCAGCCCCCCACGAGACCTGGGAAGGGGGACAGGTTTGGGGAGAGAAGGGGACGAGAGAGAGAGAGAGAGAGAGAGAGAGAGACAGATGGGAGGGGTTCGCCGACCCCTGGGCACGCCACCATGTGATCCTCCGCCAGGTGGATGGCCTGGTCCAGCGACTTTGGGCGGTGGCACTGGACCCACTGCGCGGTCTTCTTGGGCAGATTGGCGATGAACTGTTCCAATACCACCTTGCTGATAACATCCTCTATGTCGCCTCCGTCGGCCATCAGCCATCTGCAGCAGGAGTCCCGGAGCTGCTGCGCCATGACGAAGGGCTGGCCGGACTCGTCCAGGCTCAGGGACCTGAACCGCTGGCGATGTTGTTCCGGGGTCCGGCCGACCCGCTGAAGAATGGCGCGCCTCAGGTCTTCATAGACCAGGAGATTCTGGACTGGCAGTTGGTGGGCGGCTAACTGCGACTCTCCTGACAGTAGAGGGATGAGCTGCATGGGCCAGTCCGCTCAGGGCCATCCCTGGGCCTCGGCCGACCTCTCAAAAAGGAATGCCTCCGGATCATCCTGGGGCCCCATTTTATTGAGAGGCAGGGGCGGGGCCGAGGCCGTAGCTGGATCGGGGACGGCCCGAATCTCCCGGTCGAGCCAGCTCGCGGAACAGCTCGCGGTCTTCTTGCTGGCCTTGAAGAAGCAGCTGGAACCACTGATCTTGCTCCTCCTTTACGGCCAGCAGGGCGTGGTGTTGTTCCCTGTGAAGACCCGCGAGCGTCTTCTTCTTCCCGGGTTTTGGCACCAGTGTAGTCAAGCTTAGTGTGTGTGGGTGAAGGAAGAAGAAGACAGGGTCGGCGGAATTGGGATTTGCACTTTATTCAAAAAAAAAAAAGAAAAAAAAAGGTGCACTCGTGCGCCTTCACCGTTGTATAACACTACAGCACATATATAAGAAACACTCTGCCCGCTGTACCAGCTCACGCTGTATGTCTCCAGCTCTCAAGGTTCATTCAAACGACCACTCTTCCCGTTTCATAATTAACTCAGTCCATTCAGTCAAAACTCTTTCCACTTCGTGCATAAACTCTGCTGGTATCTGCTGCGGGTCGCGTGCGAATCCCAAGCCCTTCTCTCTCGCCGCTCTCTCATTCCTGGCAGCTTATATGCGGTCTCCACGCAAATCACTGCAATCAGACACAGGTGTTCATCATCTGCACTTGACCTACTTACTCACCGCACAGCTCGCTGACTCGTCTCCCGCTACAGACTTCGCGAGACCACGCCCCCCTCGCCACAGTAAGATATTACACAGTACGAGAGATACTCTCGTAAGAGAACGTACTCGGTTACTAACGTAACCTCGGTTCTCTCTAGAGAGGGAACGAGTACTGTGTATCTTGCCGTGCATACAACAGCGCTGGTTCGCTTCAGTGATGAAAACCAGTTTGTATCAGCCTGTCGAGCGTATTTATAGGCCAAGGCCACGCCTATTCTGGCGGGACGTGACGAAATGGGCGCGAAGCGCCCCCATTGGGTGTCACATCACGCAGGGCCTCTCTCGATAGGCTGCTGTTGTTGCCGCAGGGCAGTCAATAGGCGCGCGAGCCGTCTTGCCTATGTCTGCATGCTGCCGCACAGCGTTTTACATTAATTCAAAATTAAGGATAATTTTTGGCTTCAATATCTCGTGGAAAAGAGGTTTTCCCCATAGCTTAAGATATTGCGCAGTACTCGTTCCCTCTCTAGAGAGAACCGAGGTTACGCTAGTAACCGAGTACGTTTTTCAAATTCAGGTTTTCTCCGATTTTGACCTAAAAAACAACACAGACATGAGCACAGCACATGCACACATAAAAACCCCATGTCAGAATAGCAGTAAAAGAGTTTACATGCAGATTAAAATTGGGGTAAAGGGTAAAAGTCTAAATTGTACATTTAAAATACCATAATGTCAAGCCATTCATTTTTAGCATTCTGTCATTAGCAAAGTCTTTCATTTCTTTCCATTGCCTCCAGGCATCATACCTCTATTTACTTCTTTTTTCTTTCTTTATTTGAATGAGGTCCATTTTATGCAAAAACAAACAAACCTGAATCAAGCCTTTCGGGGTTCATGACCAATGGCTTGTTGTATATTCATCTATTCAGTTTCTGTCTCTCAATTGTAATAAGAATCTTTGGCTTCCCTTTCAGGCATGACGTGCCAGGCACGAACATCTTACACAGAGGATGAGGTGCTGTGGGGTCACCGCTTCCTACCCGTCATGTCGCTGGAGGAGGGATTCTTCAGGGTGGACTACTCTCAGTTCCATAACACATTTGAGGTTACCACTCCTCCATATAGTGTGAAGGAGCAGGAGGAGAAATCCTCCTTGCCCTCCCCCGGTCCTGTTCTCTCCCCTACGTTGCTCGATAGTCGCAGAGAGCGTCGTAGTCGCAGAGAGCGCATCTTCTCCTTTGACGGGGCTCCTCTCACTAAAGAACCTGGGTCCAAATTACCAAGCAAGCTCCAATGTTTGACTTCCAAGAATGGAAAAGAGGTGCTCAAAACTGGAAGTGCACTGCCGACAGAAAAGGCCTGCAGCACGGGTGACCTGCCCCTCAGGGTGCAGCAGCTTGGATCCCTGGTGGGTCAGGGGGAGGCAGAAAATCACCTCCAGCTCAAACCTCTTAAGATGGGTTCAGAGGCCCACACCCGGTCGATAGTTGACCTGGAGCATCACAGACTTTTTCCAATCACTGCTCCGGTCCCAGGCCCGAGCCTCAACCTGTTGCCTGCCTCCAGTGGCCGACCAGAGGACAACCTCCCCCTAAATTACACAGAATGAATGCAGACCACTGAATGGGTCTTTATTTTTCACACAGAGATGAACAGTGAGTCTTAAGGTAGGGACACACCAAACCGACGCCAAAGAACTAGCACTGATGCGTCCCCAAACGAAACAACCAATCAGAGTTCTCTCTCTCTCACTGACAGCCTGACGCCGATTCTACATGTTGAATCGACCCCCAAAAAAAAACAGGTGACGTCTTAACTACAGCCAACGGTGCAGAACACACAGAAAAAACGAAGTCGGCCGAAGCTTAAAAACGGCCTGACGTTGCCCAATGACCAACCTTCGGCTTTGAGGTAGAGATAGAGATCATTCTCGAAATCATTAATTATTGAATAATATTTATTTAAAAAAGGTCTACAGTATACTGTGATTCCTCTTCTCCATGCTTATGGAAAAGCTGCATCCATTTGGTCAACAATCAAACTCATTGCTTTGCCCTCAATAATATGAGTATTGTAGATATTCTGAATTCAATTTGAATAAAAAAAAAGCTTCAGCTACTTTTAAATAAAGCACCTTTATAGTATGAACGCAAACTATCACATGTATTTATTTATAATTTATTTATCAAGAATTTATTTAGAGCAATGTTTATTGATACAGTATGTACAGACTTTAAATGTTTAAGGCTTTTTGTCATTTCTGTCAGCAATATATCTATATATCTTGCATATATATATATATATATATATACACTCACCCAAAGGATTATTAGGAACACCTGTTCAATTTCTCATTAATGCAATTATCTAATCAACCAATCACATGGCAGTTGCTTCAATGCATTTAGGGGTGTGGTCCTGGTTAAGACAATCTCCTGAACTCCAAACTGAATGTCAGAATGGGAAAGATAGGTTATTTAAGCAATTTTGAGCATGGCATGATTGTTGGTGCCAGACGGGCCGGTATGAGTATTTCACAGTTACTGGGATTTTCAAGCACAACCATTTCAAGGGTTTACAAAGAATGGTGTGAAAAGGGAAAAACATCCAGTATGCGGCAGTCCTGTGGGTGAAAATGCCTTGTTGATGCTAGAGGTCAGAGGAGAATGGGCCGACTGACTCAAGCTGATAGAAGAGCAACTTTGACTGAAATAACCACTCGTTACAACCCAGGTATGCAGCAAAGCATTTGTGAAGCCACAACACGCACAACCTTGAGGCGGATGGGCTACAACAGCAGAAGACCCCACCGGGTACCACTCATCTCCACTACAAATAGGAAAAAGAGGCTACAATTTGCAAGAGCTCACCAAAATTGGACAGTTGAAGACTGGAAAAATGTTGCCTGGTCTGATGAGTCTCGATTTCTGTTGAGACATTCAGATGGTAGAGTCAGAATTTGGCGTAAACAGAATGAGAACATGGATCCATCATGCCTTGTTACCACTGTGCAGGCTGGTGGTCGTGGTGCAATGGTGTGGGGGATGTTTTCTTAGCACACTTTAGGCCCCTTAGTGCCAATTGGGCATCGTTTAAATGCCACGGCCTACCTGAGCATTGTTTCTCACCATGTCCATCCCTTATTGGCCACCATGTACCCATCCTCTGATGGCTACTTCCAGCAGGATAATGCACCATGTCACAAAGCTCAAATCATTTCAAAATGGTTTCTTGAACATGACAATGAGTTCACTGTACTAAAATAGCCCCCACAGTCACCAGATGTCAACCCAATAGAGCAGTGGCGTCATGCCCATTCAAAGTGAGGGGGCACGTGCCCCCTCAGATTTTTCCTCCATGATAATTTTTTTGTCATAACTTTATTCCTATTATGCTCCATAATTACCAGAGCCAATAACGACTCAAATGTATTCTTCTGGATGTGTAATAAATCGGTCAGCATCAGCCCGCCCCTTTTTCCTAATATGGTGTCTGTGTATATCAAATCTAGAGCGCTACGTGCATAGAATCTTTGCTGTGTATGTTCAAGCAACTCACACTCGCTAGTCTTGCACGTTGAGCTGGCAATGTTTTACAGATGGTCTTGAAGTGGTAAGTGGGCAAAGCAACAAATCGGCATTGAATTAGTTATCGGATGATATTAAAAGGTAGTGGGATTATTTGTGATTGACCTGGAAATTTTAACTTGATCAAAAAGTTATGGATTTGATATTAGCTGCGAATTCAGAGCATTTACTTAAGTTGTGTCAGTGTAACGCTATCGATAGCTAGCCTAGTCTAACTGTAAACTAGTTGGCTAACGTTACTGCCTGCCATACAAAGCCAATAAGCCATAGTAGGTTAAATGTACAAGTTACTAGCTTATCTGTTAGCTCATAAATTACTCTTTACAAGTTCCTTATATAATAATGAGCAGTGTAACTACAGTATTTCAATGATTTTACTAAAGTAATGTTACATATTACATTTGATTTGATTACTTTTTTACATTTCTGTCAAATATTAACCCATTTTCAAATAAACGGGCTAGTGTTGACCTTATTCAGCACTGAAATGTGTCAAACTTCTTTCAAAGTCCTTCATCACATATTAATATTAAAATAACTTAATTTTAGAGCACCACAAGGTCAGACCTCAGCACCTTTATGTACCTTTAATGTGAGATCGTTCTTAGGTCACATCAAATACCAATTTAAAATCATAACATAAAAACTGCAATGGTACTGTTTTTAAAATCATGTGTAGTAGGCCTAAGTGTACAGTAAGTGTGTGTGTGAACATGCTTTAATGAAGTAGACTTCAAAAGCTTTTGAATTTGAGCGCACAGTTCTTTCATCAACCTGTCTTTTACATAAACTTACAAAAAAGATACTTTAACTTAGTCCTTAGATAGAGGAGGGTTGCTGCTAGCTCCGTTAAGGTATTTCTGTCCCTCCCAAACTGCATTGAAATGGTATGTTTAGCAGCCAGAATTTAAACATTTTCAGGGGGAGAAACGCCCTGACCCCTCCTAACATGATCCATATCACCCGTCAGAAAACAATTGCAACGTCTCAGATCGTGCCCCGCCAGAATTTTGGCTTGCATGACGCCCCTGCAATAGAGCATCTTTGGGATGTGGTGGAACGGGAGCTTCGTCCCCTGGATGTGCATCCCACAAATCTCCATCAACTGCAAGATGCTATCCTATCAATATGGGCCAACATTTCTAAAGAATGCTTTCAGCACCTTGTTGAATCAATGCCATGTAGAATTAAGGCAGTTCTGAAGGCGAAAGGGGGTCAAACACAGTATTAGTATGGTGTTCCTAATAATCCTTTAGGTAAGTGTATATATATATATATATATATACACACTTTTAAAAGCATATTTATTGCCACCAATGTTGAAAGAAAATCTTGGTATGTGAATTATTTACATCCATCAATACTGAGGTTAAGAAAGAAAGAACTGAAATAACATATTTGTTCTTTTTTAAAAGAACATTTTTAAATATTTCTCAAATTGTTTCATTGAGAGATGGTGCAAATATAGTATGACAATTATTGTGACTTTTAATAAATTATTAATGATTCATTTCTACAACAGAGTACAATAAGCATTATTTCTGTATTTCTGACCGGGATCTACAAGTTTGTTAGTTATAGTGTCCAGACAGGCAAACCAAGGCATGAAACATTTAGCATGTTATTGAACCTTTCATTCATGCTATTTGCATTAGGTCCCATCTGTGTTTAGGGCCAGAGACCTGTGCATCATCTACATCTAACAATAATTATCATCTCCTAGGAAACCTTGTGATCTTTACCTCAGGCAGTGGGAGGAAGTCAAAGTAATTCAATTTGCCTCCAAGAAAGAATAACTGTGTACACGGACCATGCCATAAACCTCCCATTTCTCTTTATTAAATGAACAGAGGTCCTCTCAGTGTCCTCATAAATCAGTATATATACTGTATCTGCCGGGAATGGAGATTGAAATCAATCTAATTTAAATTATGAAATTTCCATATTTTCAAAGAAAATGCCTTCTTAATTCAACAAGTTTATTTCATAAACTCAATAACCGAGAGGTCTGGAGTAAATTCTCCAATCACCTGTCCAGGGTCGTGCAGCAGATGACCAGACAAAGTGCTTTTCCATCATGAAGGACTGTATCTGACCATCGCTCTGATGGAAATGTTATTTTCCTCTATTTGACTGGGTGCCAAGAGACTCTGCAGTCAGGATTGAGACGAAAATATTGAACGCTGGGCACCATCACGTCACTCTGGACAAATGTTACATCTGAATAATCTCTTCTCTAGAGATAAAGCCGCAGAGAAGCATAGAAATGTGATCAGAAAGGAACAGGGAAAACGGGAATCATGATCACAGAAGTCTGATATCCTGAGTCAGAGGAATAGCTTCAACTCAGCAGCTGGTATTGATGGAAAGAGTAAATTTCTTTACAGTATATGAATGCCTTTCAGAGTAAAATAGTGCATATGAATCAAGGGACTTTTATGCTCTAGTTTCTTGATGTCATCATGCACACCCCCCATGTGGCTCCAAACCTCGTTCTTTTTTATCTGTGGAATATAAAAGAAGATATTTTGGGCTCTCATTTTTGTTTGGTTCCCAACGTTCTTCAAAATATTTAAATTTCCTTAGAAGAAAGTCAGTCATACATACATACATTTTTGGTTCAACTATCCCTTTATGCATGCAGGAATGTAATATTCTGAATATACTACATCTGATGATCTGCTATTTTTTATGACCAGTATGTTCTTTGACCTATGATGTACTAAGAACAACCACAAACAAAATTGACTTCACTTGGTTGAGAAAAAAAGTACAATTTAACTCTCATGACTTTCTTAGTATCTGTAACACACTTTCAGATAGCCAACTGAATCACCATAAATGCTGAGTATTCAGACATCCTTCTCATTTGATGTATTGATTTTTGCATCCTGCGTATCTGGGAAATATGAATATTCAAACAGCTCTGCTCTTAACTCATACTTGGATGTTATGAGGATATTTCATTGAGGATATTTCTCAATGAACCTGGTCCTGAACAGCCCAGTTCTCATTTCTAATGCAGAAACAGTGCTTTTCATTGCAGCATTATGTCCACAGTCATGCTCACCATGCGCTCTATAACACAATTCCAGATGCTCATTAATACATAATGAGCTTAGTAAATTCTCTGTAAAACCAAACCACACACACAAAAGAACAGTGCATTACCAGCTCAGCATGTGAATAAGCATTGATGAGAATATGCCGTACAGAGAGTGAAAGAAACTGTGAGTGGAGTATACTAGTATCGTCTACGGTTACGTATGTAACCCTCGTTCCCTGAGTAGGGAACGGAGACGTTACGTCGGATGACGACGAATGGGGTTTCGCTTAGAAAGCCTATCAACTTCGAGTATTACAAAACGAGCCAATGGCAAAGAAATGCCATGGGTCTGCGGAATTTGCATGGCGTAACTCCGCCCCACCTCGTGGGTATAAAAGGAGGAAGCCGGCAGCAAGCAGATATGTTTCTTCGCTGAGGAGCCAAGACTGAGCTCAGGCGATCCCCGCGGTACAGCGGAAAGTGGCAGGCAGACGTAACGTCTCCGTTCCCTACTCAGGGAACGAGGGTTACATACGTAACCGTAGACGTTCCCTTTCGTTGTCACTCTGAGTTACGTCGGATGACGACGAATGGGGTTACCAGTCTAATCACGCCACCTTCTCAGCTGTCTTCCAGTGCCCTGCGTAAATCGAGATCCCTGTCAGCCTGGACAAAGGACTCCATATAACACAGGAATACCAAGGTACACTGGGAAGCATATCCCAAGCTTAGGGGAAGTATGCAATTAATGCCAGCCCGGAGGGGGGGGACTTAGAGAATACACATATGACCCGAAGGAAGCATATGGAAAACACTGGGGTGTCCAGCCGCAGGTGGAATATTTCAACCCCAGGGGTGGCAAGGTGGCTTGCCAAGGGAAAGACACACGCTCAGAGAGGCTTACAGTGGAAATACACATGTGGGGGTCGCTCAGAGGAGGGACCATGCACACGGGAGGCACCTAGCCGACGCACAGGCAATAGACACTGGCGCCGACGTCAGGAGTGCTGGAGGAGCTCAGGGCTTTCGGAGAAGCTCACCTGAGGAAAATATCGCACGTATCCAGTCCGTGGAGTGGAATGGCGAGCAAGCGAAGACACCTGAGCGGGTCCGGTACTAGCTGGTTGAAGCGAGGAAACACGAGAGGACACAGGCTCCACTCGGAGATTATAGAATCTGGCGAATGTGTTAGGTGTCGCCCAGCCTGCAGCTCTGCAGATGTCTGTTAGCGAGGCACCATGCGCTAGATCCCAAGAGGACGCCACACTCCGGGTGGAGTGGGCAGTCACACCAAGGGGGCACGGTCGACCTTGCTGCTGGTAAGCCAAAGCAATGGTGTCCACTATCCAGTGAGACAACCTTTGCTTGGAGAGAGCCTTTCCCTTCAGCTTCCCACCATAACAGACAAAGAGCTGGTCTGAGGTCCTGAAACACTGCGCTCTGTCTACATAGGCGCGGAGAGCGCGTACTGGACAGAGCAGTGCCAAGGCTGGGTCTGCCTCCTCCGAGGGCAGCGCTTGCAGGTTCACCACCTGGTCCCGAAAGGGAGTGGTAGGAACCTTGGACACATATCCAGGCCGAGGTCTCAGGATCACGTGAGAGGAAGCCGGCCCAAATTCCAGGCACGCTTCGTCAACGGAGAATGCGTGCAGGTCCCCAACCCTCTTGATGGAGGCCAGTGCAACCAGGAGCGCTGTCTTCATAGACAGGAACTTAAGCTCGACTGATTGCAGGGGCTCAAAGGGAGCACTCTTCAGGGCAGTTAGAACCACTGAGAGGTCCCAAGAGGGAACGAGAGGAGGACGAGGAGGATTTAGTCTCCTCGCTCCTCTCAGGAACCTGATGATCAGGTCGTGCTTCCCCACCGACTTACCTTCGATGAGGTCATGATGTGCGGCAATGGCGGCAACATAGACCTTCAGGGTGGAGGGAGACAGCCTTCGCTCCAGCCCCTGTTGAAGGAAGGAAAGCAAAACACTGATCGAGCATCTCCGGGGGTCTTCTCGGTGAGAAGAGCACCAGTTGACGAAGAGGTTCCACTTCAACGCATAGACGTGTCTCGTGGACGACGCTCTAGCGGAAGTGATGGTAGCCACCACCGCTGGTGGTAGGGTACTCAAACCTGCCTCGTCCCATCCAGGAGCCATACGTGGAGGTTCCAAAGATCGGGACGAGGGTGCCATAGGGTGCCCCGTCCCTGAGAAAGAAGGTTCTTCCTCAGAGGGATCGGCCAGGGAGGTGCTGTCGCGAGGAGTACTAGTTCGGGGAACCAGGTCCGGTTGGGCCAGTAAGGGGCAACCAGAATGACCTGCTCCTCGTCCTCCCTGACCTTGCGCAAAGTGTGCGCAAGAAGGCTCACTGGGGGAAACGCATACTTGCGGCCCTGCGGCCAGCTGTGCGCCAGAGCATCCGTGCCGAGCGTGCCCTCGGTCAGGGAATAGAACTGGGCGCAATGGGTCGAGTCGTGAGAGGCAAACAGATCTATCTGCGCGTCCCCGAACTGGTCCCAAATCAGCTGAACCGACTGGGGATGGAGTCGCCATTCTCCAGGGAGGGGCTGAAGCCGTGAGAGCTCGTCGGCTGCACAGTTCAGCGCTCCGGGAATGAAGATGGCTCGAAGCGACCTCAGATGCTTCTGACTCCATAGGAGGAGGTGGCGAGCGAGTTGTGACATACGGCGGGAGCGTAGACCACCTTGATGGTTGATGTACGCTACAGTGGCGGTATTGTCTGAGCGGACTAGTACGTGTTGACCCCTGAGCAACGCCCGGAAGCGGTGCAGGGCAAGGCGTACTGCCAACAACTCGAGGCAATTGACATGCCACAGCCGCTGGGGTCCTGTCCAGGAGCCCACAGCCGCTGGGGTCCTGTCCAGGAGCCCGCAGCCGCATGTCCATTGCACATGGCGCCCCAGCCCGTGGTGGAGGCATCTGTTGAGACAACAACATGCCAGGAAGCTCGTGCCAGGGGGACACCGGCCCTGAGAAAATCGAGGTTCGTCCACGGGGTGAAGAACTGACGGCAGGTCGGAGTAACTGGTACTCGGAACGTGCCGTGTTGCCATGCCCACCTTGGGACTCGGTCGCGAAGCCAAAGCTGAAGCGGTCTCATATGAAGCAATCCGAGCGGCGTGACCGCGGCTGCAGATGCCATATGCCCCAGGAGCCTCTGAAAAAGTTTCAGTGGAACCGCACTCTTGCCCTCGAATTGTCTTAGGCAAGTGAAAAAGTTTCAGTGGAACCGCACTCTTGCCCTCGAATTGTCTTAGGCAAGTCAGCAGTGACTGCGCGCGCTCGCTCGTAAGCTGCGCGGACATGGCGACCGAGTCGATGTCCATACCGAGAAAAGAGATCCTCTGCACTGGGCAAAGTTTGCTCTTCTCCCAGTTGACCCGAAGGCCCAGACGGGCTAGGTGCCGAAGCACTAGGTCCCTGTGTTCGCAAACCTGATCTCGAGAGTGAGCTAGGATCAGCCAGTCGTCGATATAACTCAGGATGCGAACCCCTTGCTCTCGAAGGGGAACAAGGGCCGCCTCGACGACCTTCGTGAAGATGCGAGGAGACAGGGCTAGCCCGAAAGGGAGAACCGCGTACTGGTATGCCTGCCCCTCGAAAGCAAACCGGAGGAACGGTCTGTGTCGAGGAAGAATGGAGACATGAAAGTAGGCGTCCTTCAGGTCGATCGCTGCAAACCAATCCTGGGGCCGTATGCATTCGAAAACGCGTTTGGCGGTGAGCATCTTGAACGGCATCCGGTGAAGGGAGCGGTTCAGCACGCGCAAGTCCAGGATTTGCCGTAACCCACCGGTTTTCTTGGGGACAATGAAGTAGGGGCTGTAGAAGCCGGACCTCATCTCGGCTGGAGGGACAGTCTCGATTGCACCCTTCGCCAGCAGGGTGGCAATCTCTGCTCTCATGATAGGGGCATTGTCACCGACCAAAGTGGAGCGGACTCCCCTGAAGCGGGGAGGAGACCGTGCGAACTGAATCGCATAGCCGAGCCTGACGGTACGCGCGATCCAGTGGGACAGACGGGGAAGCTCTAGCCAGGCTCCCAGGAACTGAACCAACGGGATCATGCGAGCCACAGGCGTCCCCCCGGAGGGGCAGTGAAGCGGAGTAACTGGCCCAGATGTGGACGGCATAGCGGCCCGGAGAGGGGGCACAGTTAGCAACCGCGCCCTGGCAGAGGGGGCCAGGGGAGGACCAGGCTGGTCGTCCCGCGGGGGCCTGCTCTGCCAGGGGTCTGGCGACAGAGGGGGACAGGGGCGAAGCGGTCCGTGGACGGCACGCCGTGTCAACCGCCTCTGGGACAGAGGGGGGGCGAGGAGAGCACGGCTTGTGGGCGGCGCTCTGTGTCGCCCGAGAACTCTGTGAGCTCAGGGAAGAGGGGATTGTTTCTGACTTTAACCACATTAGGGTGCTGCCCACCCGTGGGTGAGCAGCGGGGAGTGGAGAACAAAAGATTCTCCCCCGGCCCTCCACCGGGGGAAGGAGTGGTCCTGCTACCACCTCCTGTGAAACAATCATCATCCCTGAGCAGCCCGTCTCAGGAGCGCCGCTTGGCCCGGCGTTTAGCGGGGGGCGGGGCAGGAGAGGGCTGTGGCGCCTTCTTACGGCTTCCTCCGCGACCGGCCCTGGGTGGAGGCTGCTGCGTGGTCCGGGCGGGAGGGGCGGGAGCCGCAGGAGGGCGCCCTCGGCGGGAAACAGGTCGAGGCGTCTGCCCGGCCGGCAAGGTGGAGGCAGCAGCGGGCCGGCGGGGCAGAATGTGTCTGATGGCCTCGGTCTGTTTCTGGGCAGTTGAAAACTGTTGGGCAAAGTCTTCAACTGCACCGCCGAAGAGGCCGGCCTGGGACAAGGGGGCGTTAAGCAGACGGGTCCGCTCAGCGTCCCGCATGTCAGCCAGGTTCAGCCACAGATGTCGCTCCTGGACCACAGCTGTGGACATCACCAAACCCAGGGAGCGCGCGGTAACCTTCGTCGCCCGGAGAGCAAGGTCGGTTGCGGCGCGCAGCTCATCAAAGAGCCCTGGGTTTGTCCTACCCTCGTGCATGTCTCTGAGCATCTGGGCCTGGTAGACCTGCAGAGTGGCCATAGCATGCAGTGAAGCAGCCGCCTGTCCCGCCGCTCTGTAAGACTTCGCCACCAGGGTCGACGAAAATCTACAGGCTTTGGATGTGTGCTTAGGCTCGCCCCGAGAAGAAGCACTCTGAGGACATAGTTGCATGGCAACAGAGCGTTCAACCGGGGGAAGCCCAGTGTACCCACGGGCAGCTGCCTCATCGAGGGGAGGAAAGGCGGATGAGACCAGCGAGCGGTCCCGAGAAGACAGGGGGGTCTTCCAGGACTTCGAGATCTCATCATGCACATCCGGGAAGAAAGGTATTGGGGTTTGCCGAGGTCGAGGGTCGGCGGCCTTACCCAAAAACCAATCGTCCAGCCGCGAGCGCTCAGGACAGGGTGGAGGCCTCCACTCAAGTCCGATGCTCGCGGCTGCCCGGGAAAGCATGGCCGTCATCTCCGGATCAGACTCGAGCACAGCCGTATGCACACCGGAAGGTGGCAGCTGTGACGAGCCCTCACTTCCAGAAGAGTCAAACCCGCCTAGTGATGCTGCAACAGACATGGCATCTTCCTCTGTAGCTTCAACTGAAGCACGCGGGCCACCAGAGGGTAGACCCGCGGGAATCAGCAGTTCACTAGCGGGCACCGTCATTGAAGAGGGGGGCTGGGGTCGCGGACACATAGTCGGCGCCTTGTTCCAGACCGTAACCCTCAGATCACCCTGGCCACCAGCCGCAGGACGGGGGGTGGATGAGGGGACTCTCACTCTTGCGAGTTCACGGAGTCTCGACCGTAATGACGCGATGGTCATGTTCCCACAGAGAGAACATGAGTCATCCACGAGCGCTGCTCTAGCATGATCAATGCCCAAACATACTATGCAACGCTCGTGCCCATCAGAGTCCGATACCAATCTGCCGCAACCAGAAGTACTCGGGCGAGACATCTTTAAAAAGACGTGCCACGTGTAGGCTCTTTTAGTGAGAGAAAACTCAAGTGTTGAAGCACCCGGGGAGAAACGCACCGACTGGCAGACCACTGCAACA
The DNA here is from genome assembly GCF_051911475.1 of Siphateles boraxobius. Taxonomy (NCBI): domain Eukaryota; kingdom Metazoa; phylum Chordata; class Actinopteri; order Cypriniformes; family Leuciscidae; genus Siphateles; species Siphateles boraxobius. The sequence continues at coordinate 19,528,137 of NW_027509097.1, forward strand.
GATCAGCAGGAAGCACGCTCTCGCCGTAGATCGCCGTCACACCAACACTCGAGGTACTCGTTTGTAAAGCTGACAATTCAGAGATGGCTTGTGGAGAGAAGAATACACTTGGCTCCGAAGCGAAAACATATCTGCTTGCTGCCGGCTTCCTCCTTTTATACCCACGAGGTGGGGCGGAGTTAAGCCATGCAAATTCCGCAGACCCATGGCATTTCTTTGCCATTGGCTCGTTTTGTAATACTCGAAGTTGATAGGCTTTCTAAGCGAAACCCCATTCGTCGTCATCCGACGTAACTCGGAGTGACAACGAAAGGGAACCATGTTTACCTGCACACTCTTTACACCCCTCAAAGCCTAACAGAGGCTCAGTGGAAGCTGTCATAAATCACTTTTTTCTTATTTCAATGGCAACTGCTTGAAGTACAATCCTTTTGTTTTTATCTTTCACTAGGCCTATTTGTCAGTAATTTGTGTAAACTGTGTTTGAAATTAATTCTCTGATGGCCCTTCAAGGTGGTTCAAAAACATTCTGTGAAGCATCTGCAAGTCTATTTTACATCGAGCTCCCTTCGGAAAAGGCAAAAAAATAACCCTGAGCTGTCGCTGGCATATTTACGCTGCAGGCTTGGCCTTTGGAGTTCTGGAGAAAGTGCACGGTCAGCTATGGCCCTGAATCTAAATCAATGAAAACTGCTATGCTTTGGGTTACAACTTGAACTTTTGAGAATTTGCAACTCTATGAAGAAATCCAGCAAGACTGAAAACACTCCATAGCTTTCCATATGGTCAGGAGACAGCCCTTTGTTAATATGCTGATTTAATAAAAGACTTTAATTAAGTTTTGTGCATTTACATGAGGAAGAAGTTAGTCATAAGATTCTGCTGAACTTTAATGACAGGCCCCCCACACTGTGGAAAAAAAACCTAATTAAAGAGAAAACAATCATTAAAACATGTTTCTTCTCACATGTGCTTCATAAACTAATTTTGAGATTGACAAAGGGAAGCCCATTGTTGTTTCATGAAAACTCATCTGTCTGACAAATTTTAGCTAATTAAAGGGCAGCTAGTAGTTCACTCCAGTAAAGGTTTATCAGGTGTCATGTGAAAGTCAATTTCAGCATTTACACAACCTTCAATGACTATTGAACATTTCCACCATAATTGCACAGTAAAACAAGTAGACCTACATTAATTTAATGCACACTAATAACCAATAATGTGGTATTTTGTCACAATATAATGTCTATTAATTATAGGCTTTTCAGGAATATTCAAACTGATGAAACGAAACAATGAAAAAATGATGAAACAATGAAAAAAATATGAGACAGCAAAAATATAGGGTAGGATGGGGGAAGATGTCCCCCTTAAGAACAATATGTATTTAGTTTTAAATTGTAACATATTTAGATAGAAGTTTAGCATGTGCAGGAGGATGATGCATCAGACAATGTGTTATCATAGGAAATAAATAGAAACATTTGCTAATTTAGTTGTTGTAGAACAAAATGTAAAATATTAAAAGAGGGGTAAGTTAGACCCTACTTAGGGTAAGAAGCCGCTCCTGGCTTTTACAGAATGACTTTTGATATAATTCTTATTCAATTCAAATTTACATTAATAAAAGTTTAGTTATTATAGGAAATAAATTGAGGCGTTTGCTAATTAAATGTCAAATATTAAAAGAGGGGTAAGATGACCCCTACAAACCAGAATACCAGTAAAAGAGATAAATTTTAAAGGTAAAATTATTCTATGACTTATTTACAAGCATATGAATATTTTCTTATTTAATAGCCTTTCAAATTGTTATTGAAGATATGTCATAATAGTAACATTATGAATGCAAATTATGATGAGAATGATTCTCACTCAACTAGGTATTGTAGTAGAAATTTTAATAGTCATTGATCCCAAACAGGTATCATAAGAGAAAGAACCTATTCAATATGTAAACATATATGTGTACGTGCTTGTGTGACACGTTTCAGGAACATATGGGACAGGACGTCTGACCTTAGGGACAGTCAGTTTTGGCCAGTTTATTTCAGTACCAGTTTGTGTCTTTAAAGGAACACTTCGACTTTTTGGGACTTTAGCTTATTCAATGTATCCCCCAGAGTTAGATGAGTCCATACATACCTTTTTCATCTCCGTGCGTGCTGTAAGTCTGTTTGACGCACCCACTGCTAGCCTAGCTTAGCACAAAGACTGGATGTAAATGGATACAGCTAGCATACTAATCCCAATAAGTGACAAAATAACGCCAACATTTTCCTATTTACATGTTGTGATTTGTATAGTCACAGTGTGTACAAATAACAAGGTAATATGAGACACAGCCACTTTTTAAACGTTTAAATACTGGGAACTATTTTCTCAGAAGGCGAAGCACTTACTTGGGCGGAGTGATAACCGCAGCACCTGAGACGCGTCGTGCTGAGGAGTAGAGAGTTCGCTCAGAGTTTGAGTAATAGAGTCAGCAATTAGCCAATAAATGCAAAGTTTACAATCATGGGTGTTCGCTGTATTGTGAAGAGCTGTGACAATAAACAGGGGAGACCAGGTAATACCATGATGTTTCATAGAATTCCAATCAAAAACGCTGATCTGATGAATCAATGGCTACTTGCTCTGGATATCGATCCAAACACACCTGTAGACATCATCAAGGACTATTTCGTTTGCTCAGAACATTTCACTGAGGACGACTATTTTGAAAAAATGCAGTTTGCCACACGGACCATGAAACGTGTGCTGAAGGATACGGCCATCCCATCGATAGTAATACATTCAGGACAAAGTGGATCACCTGCGGCCGCGGTAAGTGTTCTGTTATGTTTTTAGATGACTAGCCTACTGTTACAGTGCCATTAGCTAGATGTAATGTAACCTTAGTGACACTATTACATGAATAGGGTGCTCACTACTATTACAGTTGTTACCGGGCTCCATGTATCCCCTAAAATGTTAGTATTGTGTTGTCACGTCACAAACGCGCTCTTTTGCCCCAGTAACAAATAAGCAGCGCTAAAGGTAACTTTCAGGACTGTAGCCTTCTACTTGCTAATGAATTGGAGGGGTGGGGATGGGCAGTGTTCATTTTTGAGAAACAGTGACCTTGTTTGTGAAATAGTAGGCTACTGTCTGTAGGTTCATTGTGCAAAAACAATTTGCCTTGTGCTATTACTTTCCCCTTATTCTAGCCTGTTGTAATACAATTGTCTAACATTATTGTATTATATGCTGTTGAATATGTTTGGTTCAGCTGTAATAAATTGCAATTCAAATATATCCATTCCTGTAATAATAATTCTTTATAAATGTTCTGTGATATTGATTAATCAGGATGAGCCAAGTGACCTGCAGCTGGATCTGCTGGAATTTGAGGATGCTTCCAGCCTGTTTGCAGGTGTACCACATTCCACCCCCCGAAAAACCTGTACTGCACCTACTGCAGAGTTCAAAGCCCCACTACCTTTGCAGCTCACAAGTCCTGCTCAGACAGCTACAGGGACAAAGCCATTGATTGCCTTGGCACCCAGCTGGACACGTCAATTGGTAGGATAATTAATATCACTCAATGGTTTTATTTGTTCTATATGATAAATGCAAAAAAAATAAAAAAAATAAAAAAAATTAGATGTCCTTTTATAGGACACTGCTTCATCATCCATTATGATGGCTACCTGCAGGCCAAAAAAAGGCTAATCTTTGATGTAAGTAGCTGTTACGATATAGGTCAGCCAATAGAGGGCACCAGTGAGCTATCTTGGGATGGGGGCGAGACAAAAGGGGGTCATTGCTAAAGTTACGGAACCGACCCCGTGGATAAGCAACATGGTGGTTATAGAAAAGAATGACAAGCTGCGCATATGCATCGATCCTACCCCATTGAACAAAGCTTTGCTCAGATCACACTTCCAGATTCCCACAATTGAAGAAATCCTTCCAGAAATAACCAATGCAAAAATTTTCACAGTTCTCGATGCTAAGGATGGCTATTGGCAAATCAAGCTGGATGAAGCCAGCAGCTACCTCACCACATTTTGGACGCCTGAAGGAAGATACAGGTGGCTTCGGATGCCATTCAGAATAAAACCGGCAGCTGAAGAGTACCAAAGGAGACAGCATGAAGCATTGCAGGGTCTTAGAGGAGTCAGTGTGATTGCAGATGACATTCTTGTCTATGGGTGTGGCAACACTACAAAAGAGGCAATGGCAGATCATGACAAGAACATCTCAGCCCTACTACAGAGAGCTAGGGAAGTCAATTTGAAGCTGAACAGAAAGAAACTTCGGCTGAAGCTCCCTAGTGTAACGTACATGGGTCACCTCCTCACAAATGAAGGCTTACGCCCGGACCCGCAGAAAATAACTGCAATCCAGAACATGCAAACACCGACCGATGTAAAATCCCTCCAAAGGCTTTTGAGGTTTGTAAACTACTTGTCAAAGTTCCTGCCACGTCTGTCAGACATATGTGAACCTCTCAGAAGGCTGACAGACAAGGACGTTGACTGGGCGTGGCTACAAAAGCATGACGCTGCTTTGGAGAAGATCAAAGATTTAGTCACTCACTACCATGTACTGAAATACTATGACATCAAAGAGGAGGTCACACTGCAATGTGATGCCAGCGAGAAAGGCTTAGGGGCAGCCCTCCTACAGAAAGGACAACCTGTTGCATTTGCGTCCAGCACACTGACCCCAACAGAGCAACAATATGCTCAGATTGAAAAAGAATGCCTTGCCATTGTCTTTGCGTGTGATAAATTTGACCAGTATCTACATGGAAGAGAGCACATCACTGTACATAGTGATCACAGACCACTTGAAGCAATCTTCAAAAAACCCTTGCTGACAGCACCCAAGCGGTTACAGAGGATGCTATTGAGGCTACAGAGATATCAGATACACCTGCAGTACAAACCAGGCAAGGATTTGCACGTCGCCGACTTCCTCTCTAGAGCGCCTCAGACGAGCATGACACACTCACAAATGCAGACACCAGCCTCAGTATACACAATGGGTCTTACATCACAGGACTTTGAACAAGTTAGCCATTCCAGCGGTATCAATATCTCCACGAAGACATTGGAAACCATCAAAACACACTCTGCCAAAGACACGCTATTCCAAAAACTACATGCCTGCATTAAAACCGGTTGGCCCAACCACAAATGTGCTGTCAATGGCTTACTGCGACCATTCTGGACTTTCAAAGAGGAATTAGCCAGTGACAGTGGCCTGATATTCAAAGGACAGAGGATTCTTATTCCTGAAGCTCTGCGGCCTGCCTTTTTAGAAAAAATCCACACTGGACACTCTGGAATTGAGGCTAGCCTGAGAAAGGCTCGTGAGGCAGTCTTCTGGCCTGGCATCACAGATGAAGTCAAAAACTTTGTCAGCAGTTGTGCCACATGCAACACTATCCATGTGAAACAGCAAAAAGAAACATTGATTCCACACAAAATACCTCACCTTCCATGGTCCAAAATAGGAATGGATCTATTTACTGCAAACGACTCCATGTTGCTAATTATGGTGGATTACTATTCTGACTACTGGGAGATAGACAGCATGCCAGATTACACATCATCCACAGTCATTGAGTGCTGCAAAAGACAGTTCAGCAGACATGGCATTCCCCTTGAGGTTTTCACAGACAACGGACCGCCTTTCAGTGGCATGGATTTTCAAAAATTTGCAGAGGAATGGGACTTTAACCATGTCACATCATCACCATATCACAGCCAAAGCAATGGTAAAGCAGAGTCAGCTGTAAAAATAGCAAAAACACTGATAAAAAAGTCCACCTTGGAAGGGGGAGACCTCTGGAAAGCAGTGCTGGCATGGAGAAACACCCCAACAGAAGGCCTTGATAGCTCTCCAACTCAAAGGCTCATGTCACGGAGAACACGCACCACACTGCCTACTGGAGAGGCCCTTCTGCAGCCTAAAGTGGTGCAAGAAGTTGTTACAAGAAAAACAGCCAAGGGAGCAGCAATGAAGCAACGCTATGACACTACAGCACGCAACATGCCAAGCATAATTCAAGGGCAGACAGTACGGGTCCTTCTTCACCCCAATAACCCAGCCAGTACATGGGCGCTTGGCATCTGCATCGATCAGCTCAGTGACCGTTCCTACGTACTGCTAGTGAAAGGCAAGAAATACCGTCGCAACAGAAAAGACATTCGTCCCGTGCCTGAACAGCTCAAAATCACCTTACCAACAGACCAACTCACCATAAATGATGAATACTGGGGGACAGGAGAGTCTTCAGAGAGCACCGCACAGCAAATAACAAACAAAGAAGATACCGTACCACCCACAGTCCCAATTCTAAGACAAACAAGAACCAGATCCAACATAAAAATGCCTGCTAGATACTCTAAAAACTATGTTATGTAAAAAAAAAAAAAAAAAAAAAGTCATGCTTACTGAAATATTCATTAAGCTATTCACAGAATAACAGTTAGTTTTGTTAAACCTGTTAATCTGTATAAGGGGTTTTCTGATTAAGTTGGGTTATGTGTTCTGTTGTTCAATTTCAAGAACTTTCCTTTGTTATGTGAAGGGAGATGTTACGATATAGGTCAGCCAATAGAGGGCACCAGTGAGCTATCTTGGGATGGGGGCGAGACAAGGCGAAGGAGTGTATAAAAAACATCAGAAATGCACAAGGATAGCTATGTGAAGTGAGCTGAATAAAAGCTAGTGTTTGACCCATCACAAGTCTCATTTATGAACATGAAACAGTAGCAAGCCAGGTTATCTATCCATGATAATGTTATCAAAACATTTATATACATTTTGATCATTCAGCTGACACTTATCTTGATCACCATGAAATGCAAAATAGAACAGTCAGATATTTGAATATTGAAAATGTATTTTCAAATTATGACAAACATGTTACGCAAAAACATGTATGTATGTAGAGGTGACATGAGAAAACAAACTTTTTCATGTAGGTTTGTCATCAACAGGAACCACAACAAATTGATTATTCAGAAATGGATATCAGTTCAGCAACATCAGCCTTGGACGTCAGCATGGCCTCAGAACCTGCCGCTGATCTTGCTGACTCCAGTTTTGTCCCTGACACAAGCCCCTCCACCTCTACCACAGGAAGCACAGAAAGCATTCCTGGGCAATATAAAGGATGGAAAGAGAGGAAGTGGCTGGTTAGTTAGTCCAAACTCATGGAACTCTTCCAAAAATGCACTGTTTGTGGTGCTGCAATGTGTGATGTGAACCAAAATGTGAAAACATCTGGCAGCAGGATCAGAGTCCTATGGAAATGTAATAGTGGACACACTGGAGAATGGGAATCATGCCCAAGTGTCCGTGGAATGGCGGAGAACAACCTGCTAGCAGCAGCAGCAACAGCAACACTCTTCAGTGGTGCTACTTATACAGACATTGCTGATTGGGCAGGGCTTTTGAACCTTCAACTTCCCCATCAAACCACCTACTACAGCATACAGTCCAGCTACCTGATTCCAGTTATTGCAGAACAATACAAGAAGCTGGAGGACACTATAAGAGCAAGACTCATCTGCCAGACTCTGGATGGTGAGGGAGTTCAGATCTGCGGAGATGGGAGAAGTGATAGCCCAGGTCATTCATGCAAATACACAGCATATTCCATCATGGATGACTCCACCAATCAGATTTTAACATTTGAGCTGATTCAGGTAAAAATTATCTATAATAAATATAATAATAAATCCAAACCTTCAGTCATGTTCTGAAAAGTCTTATCAGAAATGTAATGTCCCAATCTCTACAGTAGGCAGTAAACACGTATTTGTTCCTTCTAGATGACCCAGGCCATAAGTTCTGTTGCCATGGAGCCAATGGGTTTCAAGAAAGGACTGGAAAAGCTCCTAGAAGAAGGGATCGATGTAAAGGTTGTCACAACCGACAGACATCCCTCTATCAGGAAAATAATGAGGGAGGATTTTCCAAATATAGAACACCAGTTTGATCCATGGCATACTGGAAAAGGTTAGTCTATTGTTGTCAGTATAAGATATTGTGCAAAACTCCTGATACTTCTGCTGTGCTGTCTGGTTTCTCTGTGTATCACAATTACCAGAATAAGCATTTTCTGAAGTTCACTGTTGTTATAATGTTCTTCCATATTTTAATTCAGGAAAAAAAAAATTGGTTTTGGCATCCAATCGCAAGAACTGCATGGACCTTGCTCCTTGGATAAAGAGTGTGTACACAATCATACATTACACACACACACACACACACACACACACACACACACACACACACACACACACACACACACACACACACACACACACACACACACACACACACACACACACACATTGTGTCTAATTTATTAATTCTAATTTCTAAATTATTCTAAAAGTCTAATTTATTTCTCATGTGCATATTGTAAGCGGGTATAATGCACAGTGGAATGTCACTGCTGGCTTGCACACATCACCTTAGGACATCAATTTTATTTATTAGGGTCCGTTTATGTTAAAATGAGTTTTTCATCCTGTATGTTATGACAATGCTAATAAGATATCTGCCTGTGCTCTATTGTTCCTGTCAGGAATTGCTGAGACGATGGAAGTCAATTCTCCATCATATCTGTGGGGTCCATCGCTGGGAAGAAGATGACATGGAACATAAATGCTACCACACTGAGCTGCCAGCCGACGAGCAAAGGAGGAAGAAGTGGTTGGCCGAAGACTCCCCTGCCTACAAGGCCCTTAACGAAGTGGTCATGAATGCACGCCTACTGAAAGACCTGGAACAAATGGCACTGTTCAAACACACAGGTATGTTTATCAAACACTTCACAGCTAGTGAATTGGCTCCTTACATTTTATTTTCTGTGGGAACTATTTCTGTGAAACTGTTTTACAATGTTTTAGGTGGTAATATTACACCACAGTAGTGATGAACATTACATAAAGCCAATCTTCAACAGATCATGCACACATCTTGTAATCTATGTTCCATGTATTGTTTATACAGTATTTTCTAATTTGTACTGTCTTTATTTCTGTTCACCAGGACAACTTGAGGTATTCCATAATGCCCTTCTCAAATACTGTCCCAAAAGACTGCACTTTGAATATGCATCAATGCAAGCGCGAAACAAAACGTGAACAATCAAAAACAGCTTCTGGTAAGTACAAACAACATTATATTGAACATTATATCCTCCTGATACTTCAGAGTTTTCAGTCATACACATGTCAGTAATGATCAGTATGTAATTTATTGCCTAAATATATAAATTACCATGTTTATCTTTTGCAACATAACACTTTTGCTGGTATAACTGGCATGAAATAATATGGACTGCAGATCAGAATAATAACAGACCAAACTCCTCAGTCATACTGGTTTTCATTTCAGCCATCCAAAGACACAATGTGATTTTCCAAAAACAATTGGAACAATGGATTGCCAGACCTGTCTACCAGGTAACAACACAGACTTTCAGGAACGACTTGATGGATGGAGTCATTCAGAGAAGGCTGGATCCATCAGTGAAATACCAAGACCCCTTATCCAATTTCAAAGTTCCCTGTTTGGCTGCGCTAACATTGCCAGAGTTACAAAACTCTTGAAGGAGTATGTGATTGCCGGACACGCATCAAGGTTCACATGTCCAGACTCATAATGGTATGATGTGGTTATAAATAAATACATTTTCACCCACCCCACCCACCTAGCATTCCATAGGCCTGCTTATCACTCTGTCTCCACTGCCACCCAAAGTGCCTTTTTTGATATTATTATTGTATATTGTTTTTGTTATTGTTATACAGCTAGTGTAAAATAAATAATATTTCTCAGTTTGTGATTTCTCTTGTTCTCTTATTTGTCCTGTGCTAATCTGCCTTGTGTAGGCCTACAAGTTGTACAGTAAAAGATGTTCAATCTCACACTGACTACACACCATATGTTGTCAAAAATGAAAAGACATAAGTGTAGATGTTGCAATAATGCATTTGAAGTATAAAATATTACAATAAATAAAAAGCAAATCAAGGTTTCACATATTTTCCGGATGAAATAAAGCTCTGCTGTCTTTTAAGAGGTCAAATGATGGAACCTGTGTGGGCAGAGAAGCTGTAAGGCAGTGTAGTTTCACAGACCAGTGTCAAATTATCAGACAGGCTGAGTAGAATATGCAAAGTGAATACAGAATAATGTAGTCCGGGACAATACTACTTCTACTCTGATATTCGTGGTTTGCTCTTTTATGTTATGTTGTTACATATCTTTAATCACAGATATAGTCTATGCAACATATACAGTAATACCAACACAACAAAAAATTCAACTTTTAATCTTGTAATAGATTTGAATATAACTAGTTGAATTTTGTCGACAGTTGTGTATGATAAAGACGTAGTATAGGCTAATTACTTTATATGATTGTGGCAACCCAAAACATCTCTGGTAAGAGACGGCTAAGATATTTTCTTATGGCCTAAAATATTTTCCTTTTGGTATAAGAGTGAGTAAAGTAGCAAACAGCAATAAGGCTGTCTGTGTGAAATAGAGGGAACTGTAAGTGAGAGACTTGACGGAAGACGGAAGTGAAAAAACAAAAAGGTTGGTGTGTGAGAAATGTGTGTGGGGATTGTAAGCAAACAATCATGTACTGGTTAGATAATGAAGGAACTGGCATGTAGAGAAAGGAAGGAGAGGATACAGAAGGAACTGGCATGTAGGGAAAGATTGAGAAGAAATATAGTAGAAAACTATATGTGATGAAAATAAAATGTCTGACAGAATTTATGAAAGTCAAATTAACTGTTTAAATGGTATGAAAAATGAGTTTCAGATAAAATAATAAGGCATTGAGTATGATTAACAGGGATATGAAGATAAGGAATGTTCCCTTTCGTTGTCACTCCGAGTTACGTCAGATGACGACGAATGGGGTTTCGCTTAGAAAGCCTATCAACTTCGAGTATTACAAAACGAGCCAATGGCAAAGAAATGCCATGGGTCTGCGGAATTTGCATGGCGTAACTCCGCCCCACCTCGTGGGTATAAAAGGAGGAAGCCGGCAGCAAGCAGATATGTTTTCGCTTCGGAGCCAAGTGTATTCTTCTCTCCACAAGCCATCTCTGAATTGTCAGCTTTACAAACGAGTACCTCGAGTGTTGGTGTGACGGCGATCTACGGCGAGAGCGTGCTTCCTGCTGATCTGTTGCAGTGGTCTGCCAGTCGGTGCGTTTCTCCCCGGGTGCTTCAACACTTGAGTTTTCTCTCACTAAAAGAGCTTACACGTGGCACGTCTTTTTAAAGATGTCTCGCCCGTGTACTTCTGGTTGCGGCAGATTGGTATCGGACTCTGATGGGCACGAGCGTTGCATAGTATGTTTGGGCATTGATCATGCTAGAGCAGCGCTCGTGGATGACTCATGTTCTCTCTGTGGGAACATGACCATCGCGTCATTACGGTCGAGACTCCGTGAACTCGCAAGAGTGAGAGTCCCCTCATCCACCCCCCGTCCTGCGGCTGGTGGCCAGGGTGATCTGAGGGTTACGGTCTGGAACAAGGCGCCGACTATGTGTCCGCGACCCCAGCCCCCCTCTTCAATGACGGTGCCCGCTAGTGAACTGCTGATTCCCGCGGGTCTACCCTCTGGTGGCCCGCGTGCTTCAGTTGAAGCTACAGAGGAAGATGCCATGTCTGTTGCAGCATCACTTGGCGGGTTTGACTCTTCTGGAAGTGAGGGCTCGTCACAGCTGCCACCTTCCGGTGTGCATACGGCTGTGCTCGAGTCTGATCCGGAGATGACGGCCATACTTTCCCGGGCAGCCGCGAGCATCGGACTTGAGTGGAGGCGTCCACCCTGTCCTGAGCGCTCGCGGCTGGACGATTGGTTTTTGGGTAAGGCCGCCGACCCTCGTCCTCGGCAAACCCCAATACCTTTCTTCCCGGATGTGCATGATGAGATCTCGAAGTCCTGGAAGACCCCCCTGTCTTCTCGGGACCGCTCGCTGGTCTCATCCGCCTTTCCTCCCCTCGATGAGGCAGCTGCCCGTGGGTACACTGGGCTTCCCCCGGTTGAACGCTCTGTTGCCATGCAACTATGTCCTCAGAGTGCTTCTTCTCGGGGCGAGCCTAAGCACCCATCCAAAGCCTGTAGATTTTCGTCGACCCTGGTGGCGAAGTCTTACAGAGCGGCGGGACAGGCGGCTGCTTCACTGCATGCTATGGCCACTCTGCAGGTCTACCAGGCCCAGATGCTCAGAGACATGCACGAGGGTAGGACAAACCCAGGGCTCTTTGATGAGCTGCGCGCCGCGACCGACCTTGCTCTTTGGGCGACGAAGGTTACCGCGCGCTCCCTGGGTTTGGTGATGTCCACAGCTGTGGTCCAGGAGCGACATCTGTGGCTGAACCTGGCTGACATGCGGGACGCTGAGCGGACCCGTCTGCTTAACGCCCCCTTGTCCCAGGCCGGCCTCTTCGGCGGTGCAGTTGAAGACTTTGCCCAACAGTTTTCAACTGCCCAGAAACAGACCGAGGCCATCAAACACATTCTGCCCCGCCGGCCCGCTGCTGCCTCCACCTTGCCGGCCGGGCAGACGCCTCGACCTGTTTCCCGCCGAGGGCGCCCTCCTGCGGCTCCCGCCCCTCCCGCCCGGACCACGCAGCAGCCTCCACCCAGGGCCGGTCGCGGAGGAAGCCGTAAGAAGGTGCCACAGCCCTCTCCTGCCCCGCCCCCCGCTAAACGCCGGGCCAAGCGGCGCTCCTGATACGGGCTGCTCAGGGATGATGATTGTTTCTCAGGAGGTGGTAGCAGGACCACTCCTTCCCCCGGTGGAGGGCCGGGGGAGAATCTTTTGTTCTCCACTCCCCGCTGCTCACCCACGGGTGGGCAGCACCCTAATGTGGTTAAACACAGAAACAATCCCCTCTTCCCTGAGCTCACAGAGTTCTCGGGCGACACAGAGCGCCGCCCACAAGCCGTGCTCTCCTCGCCCCTCTCTGTCCCAGAGGCGGTTGACACGGCGTGCCGTCCACGGACCGCTTCGCCCCTGTCCCCCTCTGTCGCCAGACCCCTGGCAGAGCAGGCCCCCGCGGGACGACCAGCCTGGTCCTCCCCTGGCCCCCTCTGCCAGGGTGCGGTTGCTAACTGTGCCCCCTCTCCGGGCCGCTATGCCGTCCACTTCTGGGCCAGTTACTCCGCCTCGCTGCCCCTCCGGGGGGACGCCTGTGGCTCGCATGATCCCGTTGGTTCAGTTCCTGGGAGCCTGGCTAGAGCTTCCCCGTCTGTCCCACTGGATCGCGCGTACCGTCAGGCTCGGCTATGCGATTCAGTTCGCACGGTCTCCTCCCCGCTTCAGGGGAGTCCGCTCCACTTTGGTCGGTGGCAATGCCCCTATCATGAGAGCAGAGATTGCCACCCTGCTGGCGAAGGGTGCAATCGAGACTGTCCCTCCAGCCGAGATGAGGTCCGGCTTCTACAGCCCCTACTTCATTGTCCCCAAGAAAACCGGTGGGTTACGGCCAATCCTGGACTTGCGCGTGCTGAACCGCTCCCTTCACCGGATGCCGTTCAAGATGCTCACCGCCAAACGCGTTTTCGAATGCATACGGCCCCAGGATTGGTTTGCAGCGATCGACCTGAAGGACGCCTACTTTCATGTCTCCATTCTTCCTCGACACAGACCGTTCCTCCGGTTTGCTTTCGAGGGGCAGGCATACCAGTACGCGGTTCTCCCTTTCGGGCTAGCCCTGTCTCCTCGCATCTTCACGAAGGTCGTCGAGGCGGCCCTTGTTCCCCTTCGAGAGCAAGGGGTTCGCATCCTGAGTTATACCGACGACTGGCTGATCCTAGCTCACTCTCGAGATCAGGTTTGTGAACACAGGGACCTAGTGCTCCGGCACCTAGCCCGTCTGGGCCTTCGGGTCAACTGGGAGAAGAGCAAACTTTGCCCCGTGCAGAGGATCTCTTTTCTCGGTATGGACATCGACTCGGTCGCCATGTCCGCGCAGCTTATGAGCGAGCGCGCGCAGTCACTGCTGACTTGCCTAAGACAATTCGAGGGCAAGAGTGCGGTTCCACTGAAACTTTTTCAGAGGCTCCTGGGGCATATGGCATCTGCAGCCGCGGTCACGCCGCTCGGATTGCTTCATATGAGACCGCTTCAGCTTTGGCTTCGCGACCGAGTCCCGAGGTGGGCATGGCAACACGGCACGTTCCGAGTACCAGTTACTCCGACCTGCCGTCAGTTCTTCACCCCGTGGACGAACCTCGATTTTCTCAGGGCCGGTGTCCCCCTGGCTCGAGCTTCCCGGCATGTTGTTGTCTCAACAGATGCCTCCACCACGGGCTGGGGCGCCATGTGCAATGGACATGCTGCTGCGGGCTCCTGGACAGGACCCCAGCGGCTATGGCATGTCAATTGCCTCGAGTTGTTGGCAGTACGCCTTGCCCTGCACCGCTTCCGAGCGTTGCTCAGGGGTCAACACGTACTAGTCCGCTCAGACAATACCGCCACTGTAGCGTACATCTACCATCAGGGTGGTCTACGCTCCCGCCGTATGTCACAACTCGCTCGCCACCTCCTCCTGTGGAGTCAGAAGCATCTGAGGTCGCTTCGAGCTATCTTCATTCCCGGAGCGCTGAACTGTGCAGCCGACGAGCTCTCACGGCTTCAGCCCCTCCCTGGAGAATGGCGACTCCATCCCCAGTCGGTTCAGCTGATTTGGGACCAGTTCGGGGACGCTCAGATAGATCTGTTTGCCTCTCACGACTCGACCCACTGCGCCCAGTTCTATTCCCTGACCGAGGGCACGCTCGGCACGGATGCTCTGGCGCACAGCTGGCCGCAGGGCCGCAAATATGCGTTTCCCCCAGTGAGCCTTCTTGCGCACACTTTGCGCAAGGTCAGGGAGGACGAGGAGCAGGTCATTCTGGTTGCCCCTTACTGGCCCAACCGGACCTGGTTCCCCGAACTAGTACTCCTCGCGACAGCACCTCCCTGGCCGATCCCTCTGAGGAAGAACCTTCTTTCTCAGGGACGGGGCACCCTATGGCACCCTCGTCCCGATCTTTGGAACCTCCACGTGTGGCTCCTGGATGGGACGAGGCAGGTTTGAGTACCCTACCACCAGCGGTGGTGGCTACCATCACTTCCGCTAGAGCGTCGTCCACGAGACACGTCTATGCGTTGAAGTGGAACCTCTTCGTCAACTGGTGCTCTACTCACCGAGAAGACCCCCGGAGATGCTCGATCAGTGTTTTGCTTTCCTTCCTTCAACAGGGGCTGGAGCGAAGGCTGTCTCCCTCCACCCTGAAGGTCTATGTTGCCGCCATTGCCGCACATCATGACCTCATCGAAGGTAAGTCGGTGGGGAAGCACGACCTGATCATCAGGTTCCTGAGAGGAGCGAGGAGACTGAATCCTCCTCGTCCTCCTCTCGTTCCCTCTTGGGACCTCTCAGTGGTTCTAACTGCCCTGAAGAGTGCTCCCTTTGAGCCCCTGCAATCAGTCGAGCTTAAGTTCCTGTCTATGAAGACAGCGCTCCTGGTTGCACTGGCCTCCATCAAGAGGGTTGGGGACCTGCACGCATTCTCCGTTGACGAAGCGTGCCTGGAATTTGGGCCGGCTTACTCTCACGTGATCCTGAGACCCCGGCCTGGATATGTGCCCAAGGTTCCTACCACTCCCTTCCGGGACCAGGTGGTGAACCTGCAAGCGCTGCCCTCGGAGGAGGCAGACCCAGCCTTGGCACTGCTCTGTCCAGTACGCGCTCTCCGCGCCTATGTAGACAGAACGCAGTGTTTCAGGACCTCAGACCAGCTCTTTGTCTGTTATGGTGGGAAGCTGAAGGGAAAGGCTCTCTCCAAGCAAAGGTTGTCTCACTGGATAGTGGACACCATTGCTTTGGCTTACCAGCAGCAAGGTCGACCGTGCCCCCTTGGGGTGACTGCCCACTCCACCCGGAGTGTGGCGTCCTCTTGGGCTCTAGCGCATGGCGCCTCGCTAACAGACATCTGCAGAGCTGCAGGCTGGGCGACACCTAACACATTCGCCAGATTCTATAATCTCCGAGTGGAGCCTGTGTCCTCTCGTGTACTCGCTTCAACCAGCTAGTACCGGACCCGCTCAGGTGTCTTCGCTTGCTCGCCATTCCACTCCACGGACTGGATACGTGCGATATTTTCCTCAGGTGAGCTTCTCCGAAAGCCCTGAGCTCCTCCAGCACTCCTGACGTCGGCGCCAGTGTCTATTGCCTGTGCGTCGGCTAGGTGCCTCCCGTGTGCATGGTCCCTCCTCTGAGCGACCCCCACATGTGTATTTCCACTGTAAGCCTCTCTGAGCGTGTGTCTTTCCCTTGGCAAGCCACCTTGCCACCCCTGGGGTTGAAATATTCCACCTGCGGCTGGACACCCCAGTGTTTTCCATATGCTTCCTTCGGGTCATATGTGTATTCTCTAAGTTCCCCCCCTTCCGGGCTGGCATTAATTGCATACTTCCCCTAAGCTTGGGATATGCTTCCCAGTGTACCTTGGTATTCCTGTGTTATATGGAGTCCTTTGTCCAGGCTGACAGGGATCTCGATTTACGCAGGGCACTGGAAGACAGCTGAGAAGGTGGCGTGATTAGACTGGTAACCCCATTCGTCGTCATCCGACGTAACTCGGAGTGACAACGAAAGGGAACGTCTACGGTTACGTATGTAACCCTCGTTCCCTGAGTAGGGAACGGAGACGTTACGTCTGCCTGCCACTTTCCGCTGTACCGCGGGGATCGCCTGAGCTCAGTCTTGGCTCCTCAGCGAAGAAACATATCTGCTTGCTGCCGGCTTCCTCCTTTTATACCCACGAGGTGGGGCGGAGTTACGCCATGCAAATTCCGCAGACCCATGGCATTTCTTTGCCATTGGCTCGTTTTGTAATACTCGAAGTTGATAGGCTTTCTAAGCGAAACCCCATTCGTCGTCATCCGACGTAACGTCTCCGTTCCCTACTCAGGGAACGAGGGTTACATACGTAACCGTAGACGTTTCATTAAGCAAAATGGGGAACAATTCTATATTTTAATGGTAAAATAATGATTGAAATTATGTTTAGTTTTAGTTTGACAACCATTGTGTTTTGAACCTAAAGGGTCCAGCTATGCTGGGGGTACAGCAACAGGGCTTGCTTCAGCCCGGCTTCCGGATGTTAGATATGTACTTGTTCTGTAATCAGTGTTGTTGATGATAATACCAAATTAGTAAAATGTAAAGACAGCTATATCCAAAGATTCTGGAAATCAATAATGTATAATGTCGAATATTTTGTTGATATTAAGTTATTAAAGCAAAAGATATTGTCTGTTTTATAAACTAAATTCTGGGTCGGGATAATTTCCCTGGACAAGCGACTAAAGTTAAACAGAAAGTTTAAAGAGAAAGAAAGAGAAAAAACCCTTAGATAATGTTGAGTGTTTTTCAGTGCAGCTTATGAAAATTAATGTTCTGCCAATAGTAATGATAAAGATTATGATTCGGCTATTGGGATTGAATCTGCCAGTGGTGGATTGTCAAAGGAATACAGAGAACTGCTTATCAGTGGCTCTGTTTGCATTCCTGAATGGGACACACTGCTTCAGGGATGTGCAGAAAGTTGGAGCTGACAGAGAGTGTTTTTAAGTGTGGTCAGCAGGACCATTTAGCCCTTAACAGTAAATGCCCACCGAGAAGGTGTTTGAAAATGATAAAGTGACAAATTTCTGGTATTAATGTGGGTTTGAAAGTAGATCAGTGTTTAATATGACGATATTAAAGTTTTCGTCTGAGAAAGAATAAGAGATCAAAACAAGGTCAAAAGATTGAAGTCTTAAAGTGAATCCTTTTGAAGAAAAGATTTATAATACTAATTTTTATAAGTGCATTGATGAATACAGTTTGTTGTAAATCTAATGACTCCAACAAATTTGAGTTGCAAATTGTAAAAGTAACTAAAAGGATGATACAATGATAACTGCAAAAGATGTATGTGTATCAAAAGGTATCATAAGCAGAGCGTGATAGCCTCGTAAAAGTAAGTGTGAATCCCAATTGGAGATTGATAAACTCCAAGGAAAACACTGAAGTCAGATATTAAGCTATGGTAATTGAGAACTTGACAACTAAAATTGAGATGAAATGTGAAACGTTAAGGAGAACTTGAATAATTATTTGTATTTAAGATCAAATAAGCAGAAGCAGTAGTACTGGATTAACAGTTGCTAAATATAAAATGTGTAAAAAGGCATCTGATTAAACAAACAGTGTGTTTTGTTAGTGTTTTGACCATGAAAGAACTAGAAGCTGATGTTTTGCTTTTAAAAGATAAGCTTGTGATTTGCCTTAAACAGTTTGCTTATCTTAATCTGGTGTGTGCTGTGGCTAAAACTGCCAGTGCGACAGGGACTCAATCTGAGTGGAAATTTGTAACGTTTAAATTCCCTGATGTATGGGCAAAAGACACCTATAAAATTATGTTTATTTGAAAACGTATGTAAGTTTTGACAAATGTATTAAGCTGGGCTTGAGTTAAAAGATAGTAGATACAGTTTAATGTTAGAAGTTTATGAGAGGGCAGTGTACTAGTCCTGAATGTCTCAGAGTCTCTCTCTCATTCAATGTCAGCTAAAAGCTGTTATTTGAGCCTGTGTCATAAGTGACAATAAGCTATTAGCTAGTGACAATAGTAAAGCACAGTAGTTCAGTTGAAAACCGTAGACACAGAGATGTTAAAAGAATCATTGACATTCAGAGGGCAATTTGTATTTGTAAATGTTTTAAAAGTAAACCTGAATGACTTTAAAGAAGTCTTTAAAATAATGCAGACCTTAAACGATAGAAGTGACGTTTTTAATTAATGTATTTTAGGACCAGTAACTTCTTTGTCTCATTTTAGTCTCCACCATTCAGGGCCGATGGCTCCGGCTACAGATGTAGATGTACACCGAATAGGCGGTTATGATGACTAAATTCACTGAGTATTATCTAAGCAGTGTTTGGTTGCTGCTTTAAGATGTTAAATGTATTTTAGTGATAAAATGCTGCTGTTATTAACCTGTCTCCCTGTGTTAACACTATAAGGCAGTCCAAATGGCTCTGGTGACTCTTGAATGTGCCTTTCCTAAGCTCCAGAAAACAACTGATATGTTGGAGAAAACTAATTTGGTAATGGGAAGAGTGGTTACCAGTGTGCACGAAGGTGATTTCTCAATGACGGGTAAGATCTTCTTTGGCCAGACAGAAGACAACCTAAGGCAGTGGGTCACCACAGATACTGGGCATCTGTTTATGTGAGATGGGTATGAGAGTCGAGACGATTCTGTGAGGCCAGCAGATTCATTACACCATGAAGGGGAGATGCGCTGTGAGAGGTTACGGTAGTCTGACCCCGAAATGTGAGTTCCTCTATACCACTCACCAGAAACCACATTGATTGTATGGCTTGTTTTTCATTGTGACAAGTGTCTGTAACTGTGCCAGGGGACAACACCCTGATGAGAAGAAAATTAAAGATAAAGAGCTTTCAAAAGCCAGCTGAGACCATGAGGTCATTGTCATTATTTGTTGTGGAGACAGTAACAAAACTTAATTATATGAGGGACATGATGTTGGTTGCCTTATGGGCAAGGAAAATGTATAGAAGAGTTAATTTTGAGCTAATATGTCTATAACATAGTTTTAACTCCTGAAGGTCGTTAGGCATGGTGGTGGCTAAAGATGAAGACAGTTTTTTGTAGATTTGAGAAGAGTCTGAAAATTCCACAGGTCACACTAAAAGGGACAACTGGCCAGACAAGTGGTCACTAACAAAACCTTAAGGTCTCCATTCACAGGTCAAAGCAGGAGATGGTTCACTCCAGTGGGGGTGCATCGTGATCTAAGGAGCAAATCTGGTTATGATCAGAAAATGGTTGGAGAGTGGGACACCTGGGTCCTAGCCTCTCACCTTAGACTACACCGACAGGCCTCAACAATCAAATATGAGGACAAAGTGAGGGGTCAAAGGCTCGTGCTAGTAACAGGCTCCCTCACCGACGAGGGAAAGACCATTGCAACGACTCACAAAGAGTCACCCTGGTGAAGACGGGATGTCCATGGAGAGATGACCAACACACCTGGAGGAAGATGCACCAAGTAATGGTTTGAGTTTAGCAAAAGAATCTGTTGTTGTGATGATTTTGATGATTTTATTTGATTGAATCAAAAAAGAGCTTAGATCAAATGATTTGATCGGTTAAGGATGCATCAGAAAATATTTCAGATAAATTATAGGGATTATTGTTGAAGAAACTTGATGTTTAGACTTTCCATTAAGGGTAAGAAAGGCCGATCAATGGAAAATCTGTATGGTAATAAGCTAAAAGATGGTCCGTAATGGAAATATTTGAGTTAATTTTGAAAAACTACATTGGTTAAAAGGATGGATAAAAAATATAAACCTTTTTTTGGATAGATTTGATTAAATATAGTGTTAAATAGAGCTTAGTAAGTAAAACCATTGGCTGAATCGAATTAAAAGTTAGGAAATTATGGTTAGGAAAATGGAGGGGATATATGGAAATGGGCGTGGATTGATGGTAAATGGATAAGATTGGTTAATCTTTGGGGGGTACTGGTTGCAAAACTGGTTGCAAAACTACCAATTTCAGCGATAGGATTATCAATATTGTTATGTTTACCATGCATTATAATGTGTGTTTCCAGCTCAGTACAGAGACTGGTTAAAGCTGGGAGTCTGTTCAATTGGATGAACAAAATATGATGATACAAGTAGTGGGAGCTACTGTGACGTGTTAAAGTGTATGTTTCCTTTTCTTTTTCTTTCTTTCTATGAATGTTTTTGATATGAAGAGAAGGTTAAAAGCTGTGGTTATCCGCTATGTGATGACGTACAAGGAGAGGGGTCGAAATGAGGGATTTTATTCTACTTTTATTTCTTTGTATTTCTTAGCCTGTTGAAATGCCATGTGGGTTTCAAGATATGTAATGATAACCAGGGTGTTAAATTGATGTGTTTCCTACTTAAACTATACACTATTTCTTGTTTATACTGAGGTGACTGAGGGTCCGACCTAGGTCGGGAGTGCAATGACAGCGATTATTCATTCAGCCCGCTTTACTTGCTTGCTAATAATTAAGGGACTATCCCTACAAAAACAGCCTAAGCTTTTTACTTTTCCAAATGTTATTTCACAAATGTTTAAGAGAGTGATCAGCTCTGCGAAAAGCAGAGATGAAGAGTATAAGTGTGATGATATGACTTAAAATTTGTTCTATTATTTTTATTATAATGATTGGGTAATCTGAATGATAAAAAGGGGTGAATTGTAGTAGAAATTGTAATAGTCATTGATCCCAAACAGGTATCATAAGAGAAAGAACCTATTCAATGTGTAAACATATATGTGTGTACGTGCTTGTGTGTGACGTTTCAGGAACATATGGGACAGGACGTCTGACCTTAGGGACAGGCAGTTTTGGCCAGTTTACAGAAAGGTACAGCGGGTGAGGAGGAACCTTGAAAAGAGTATAAAGGCTGTCTCATATATTCCTGTTGTGTGTCACTCTCTTGCACAGCGTAACTTCTATGTACTAGACAGAACCTATTCTTGCAGTGGTTTTGCCACAACAGTATCTTAACCCAAGGGTCTATTTGATCTTTTTACTTCAAAATAAAAACTATAACTTTTACTCCACAAAGCAAAAAACAATGTGTCCACAAATCCCTAATTAACAGATAGATACAAAAAACTTTGATATTCAACATAATACAATGCCATAGATCTCTATTTTCCAGAGAGACAAAATTAGATCAATCATCCTCAAAACTGATTTGACTAAGTGTCTGAAACAATGATATTCAGATTCAAACAAAACCAAACCCATCTTACCCCAGCCTACCCTAACACAAAAATGTCAAACCATTTAGCCAACAAATTGTCACGAGTGGCTGTAGTAAAATAGCGTACAAAGACGAATGGCTCAAAAGGTAATATTCTTTAATAGATTCTATTCACAGATGACCACAGGAGATGCTCAGGGGGAAACACAACCACTTTACATAGAAGACACAGAGCACAGAACTGCGTAAATTGTGGGCTTAAATACACAAGGAGATTGTTAAAGTAACACACAACACCTGGGTGACTCAATTAACGACTATGGCAACTGAGTGACTTGGCAAGGAGGAACTGTCAAACAGAAAACAATGGGTGCTTCTCAATTCTTATTTGTGCATCCTCGTTTCTTTTCCTCGCTTCCTTTCCTCACGTCTCAGCTCCACCCCCTGTGGGATACGAGGGAAGGCTGCAAGCAAAAGAAAAGGAGGACGGAGGAATCAAATAAAAGCTTTTTTTATACATTGGAATACTTGATCACTCGAGCGTCACTTCACCGCGCCATCAGCAGCGCTCTAAGTATCTGCCCTTATGTTGTTAAAGTTATTTATTTATTTACTGGTTATTTAAGAAATTAATAATAAATAACAATAAAGCAAGATACCCTGTTGAAATATGTGAGATGTGTGGTTTATATAAACTGCAAAGGTAAAGTATAAATTAAAATTATTGTGACCGATGTGAAGGAGGAGGAGAATTTATACGTCCATCACGTTTAGTCGATAAAACACTTTCGCAAAGGATACACCTGTGTATCCTTGCTCATGACTCCTCTGGAAGCCTCCTCACTCCTCGATCCTCGCCTCCTCGCGGTGCAATTAGATAATTGAGATGTCCTTCAAGATGGCTGAGCTCGATCGGTTTCCGGGTCATAGGATGGAGGACGGAGGACGGAGGAGCGAGGAGATGAAGAGGGATTTTGAGAAACACCCGACTGAACCAAAACTCAAAAGTTAACTAGACAGCTGCATAACCCTGACACAAATATTGTAAACTGAATAAATATATGATTTACTTTTCCGTTAAAATCTTCATCATATATCTGAATCTTGTGTGAGTGTATGTGTTTATTTACCTAAACGTTTTATTTATTAATAAAATAATTGTATGTGGAGGATGAAGTTCACAAAAATATTTAAGAGGATTTTGAACTACATGTTGACAAATATACAAAACTGCTAGAGAAATGACACATTTGTGTATTTGGACTTGGACTTGAATTGAATTACTGATATACAGTTTGGCCTGTGTGACATAGGTTTCCTATTTTATTGAAACACTGAGTCAGTCACAGAATGTCTGATTGCTTGCTACAATGAAACAGGAACTAAGAATTTTGGGTTTGGGCTGAGTTTGTGTGCATTACAGGTTTGGTGAAGGATCCTCGTGATGATGCACTACAGTGAAGGGTTTCTGTGCCAAAGTCATTAAAACATACTTTATCAGCCCTGTTATTCTTCTTCTCTTCTGTAGCAGCTTAATTAGCTTCCCTTTGATGCATTGAGGTAATTTCCACTGAAACAGGAAGCTAAGGCAGGACATATAGAAGCACCATCGACATATTGACAGCACCATGGAAGTGAATTCCACCATGGCAGCTGATGATACGTTGGATTCAATAGTGGAAGTGTGAATAAATTCTAGCCATTTCATCCTTAACCAACGTACAGTTGGAAAACGGAATAAAACATTCGTGTTTGAGCAACCGAACACACATCTCCAATCCATATCGCTCTGTGACGTGTCAATGGTCGCTTTGGCCAGGTGGTATTTATAGCATAGGGGGCAGGACGCTTAGATTCTTGAGAGCATTTTATTGGACAGAAGATGTGATGAGAAGCTGAAGTCTGCGGTGATGTCATAAAAATCTGTGATCCATTTTAGCGGAAGTGAGAAACTAAGTTTTGAATGCTTATATCTCCTAAATGTGAACTTTATCATTGTTTTGGAACATATCAGCTTATTCATAACCTTAAGGCTAACATATTCATACTAAAAGCTAAAAAACATCTCAGGTTACGACTGTAACCCTAGTTCCCTTTCAGTCGATAACGTCGGACGTAGTCGACGTCGACTGAATTGGGATCTCGCTAGAGAGCCTGTCTTCTTCGAGTACTATTGAACGAGCCAATGTAATTGGCGTGCGTGATTCGCATCACACACTCCGCCCCCGCGGCGCGGGTATAAATACGGAAGTGGATGCACGCACTAGTTGCCTTTCGCTTCGGAGCCGATCGTTTGATGTCTCTGAGAGTGCTGTTGTCTACAACGAGCGAGTGTGTCGGTGTTCTTCAGGAAGACTCTCCCAGTGCTGGTGTTCTACAGCGCGAGTGCAGCGGTGATCGCGAGCTTTGAGCTCTCAACTGCTGTTTTAACAGCAACAAATTTCTAAATGTTTGTGTGTGTTGATGGCTGGTTAGAGGGCGGAAAAGTGAGTGCTTCACTGTTTCAGTTCTCTGTTCAGTGTTGCCGCGGTCATTCCCCTGTGTGCTCCGGCACTGGTGACGGTCCTATTTTCTGAAAGAGCATAACGGGTGCGTTTGCGTCGTTTTCAAGATGTCATTCCGCCCGTGCGTTTCTGGGTGCGGTCGTTCCCTGTCTCTCTCTGATGGTCACAACTGTTGTGTCACGTGTTTGGGCTTACAGGATGCTGAGACAGCTTTTGTGGACAGCTCGTGTTTTCACTGTGGGAACATGACTGTCGCAGTGTTGAGGGCGAGACTCGCCTTCGTTCGCGGAGAGCGAGTCCCCATTACCATGCCCCACCCTCGGGTGCTGTGTGGGATGGGTGACCGGAGGATAGTGTTGGATGTCCCGCCCGGTAACCATTCCCTGTGGGCTCCTCACTCCTCCCTTCCACTGCAACCACTGGAACCTCCTGTGTTGTCTGCTGGTCCATCTGTAATGGGTGGGCCAGTGGTTTCACTCGGGGCTCCCCTGGAGGACAGGACGCCGATTGCAGCATCGGAGGGTGAGCTGACTTCTAGAGATGATGACTCGGCTGCATTGTCTCCCTCCGGGAGTTCAATGTTGCCCGAGCCCGATCCAGAATTATCAGCTATGCTGAAACGGGCCGTCGAGGCTGCCGAGCTCGAGTGGAACCTCCACCGTGTCCCGTTCAGTCTCGGTTGGAATCTGTAGTTTGGTATCTTGGGGCGGGCCGCGCTGGTTCTCAGCTCGCCGCCCCAGTGCCTTTCTTTCCCGAAATGCATGGAGAGCTTATCAGGTGGTGAACAGCATCTTTCTCTGCCTGAAACTGGCTGAATAGCTTTTCCCCCTCATTACCCTTGATGGAGGAACGGTGAAGGGTTGCGAGGTGTCCCTCCATTGGAGTAGTCTGTCGACACAGGTGCACCTGTGTCCGGCGGCCGCTGCCTTTTGGGGGGATCCTCGTCTCCCCCCTAAGGCCTGTGAGGTTTTGTCCGTTCCGACGGGCAGAGCTTACAAAGCCTGTGGGCAAGCCGCTTCCTCTTGCGTGCCATGGCGTTGCTGCAGGCTAGGGCACCCATGGCATGCACGAGGGTAATCCAGACCGTGCGCTCATAGGTGAGCACCGCACTGCATCCGACCTCACCCTCCGGGGTACGGGTGTCGTAGCGTGCGTGATCGGTCTGGCGATGTCCACCTTGGTGGTCCAGTAGCGCCTTCGTTGGCTCAGCCTGGTTGGTATGGCGGATGCGGACAAGGTTCGGTTCCTGGTCTCCCCAATTTCCCAGGTTGGGCTGGTCGGCGACGCAGTGGAGAACTGCATCCAACAGTTCTCTGCCGCTCAAGCGCAGACGGAGGTCATCCGGCACATCCTGCCCCGGTGGCCAGCTGCTGCCTCCACCCGCCGCCGGTGGCAGCTCCTCCGCCTGCTCGTCGCCGTGGGCGTTCCCCGGCCGCCGCTCCTGCTGGCCCTCCGCAGCAGCCTCCACCCAGGCCTCAGCATGGAGCCGGCCGCAGTAGGGACGCCCAGCCCGCTCCATGCGCTGCCAAGCCAGGTGGGAAGCGACAGCGAAAGCATTCCGGAGCAGGCCGCCCAGGAATGGATGAGATGCTCTTGGAGTGGCACGATCACTCCCTCCCCCCGGGTGAGGGCCGGGTGGAGCCTTTGTTTGTGTGTGTGTCTGTTCCGCCGCTGGCTCCCTAAAAAAAAAAAAAGAAAAAGCGGAGCAAGCGGTACCCACACTTCAAAGAGAGAGCAATTTCATCTGTTCCTGGATCTCAAGAGGGCCAGTCTGGCGGGTGTGACCCTGTATAGCCTTACACCCCTCAGCTCCCCCTTGGTCGCCAGCAGGCAGCTTGGTGCGTTCAAGGACCCGGTCATCCGCCTTCTCACGCGCCCCCTGCCGCTTGTGGGGACAGGTAAGTGTTGCACAGCGCACTAACACCACTCTCTCTACTTTGCTGCCCCACCTCAGGCTCGGCTACCCCGCTCAAGTCAGTGATAGTCATCACATTAGGTGTTGAGCAGACGTGCTCCTGAAAATTCAGTGATATTCATCACACCGAGCGTTGAGCAGTGCTCCTTACTTGTGCTTGCTTATCTTATCCTGCTGGCGAAGGATTTGATATAGCCGCTCCTCCAGCCGGTACGAAGGCCAGTTGTAAACTCGTTCTTCGTGCTACTAGGTGGTGGGTCGTGACCATCTTGGCCCAAGATTGGTCTGCAGCTCCGACCTGAAAGACATGTGCTTAAAAACAGATCTCTACCTTCCGCACCGCAGGCCATCCTGTGGGTTGCGTGTAAGGGTGGAGTATCAGTACAGTGTCCTTCCCTTCGAGTGCTCCAGAGCCCGTTGGGTCTTCAGGTCAACTGGAAGAGAGTAATCTCGCCCACGGGCTTAGTATCTCTTTTTCAGTTTTGGAGATGGACTTGGTCTAACATGTTTCTCCAATGAGAATGTGTTCAGCTGGTGTTTGAAGTGAGAAAGGGTCCCACTGGAAGAACTTTCAGAGGCTCCTGGGGTATATGGTAGTTGCAGCCATTGGCTTCCTCCATATGTGACAGCTGGTGACAGTGGCAGAGAAGCTCACCCTGTGTGACTATAGTTCATCCCGGTCTGCTGCCAAACCCTCTTCAACAGAGGGGCCATGTACAAAGGGCGTGTTTTAACGGGGGCCTGGGCGACCCCCGACTACACGGGCATTCGTGCCTCGAGTTGTTAGACATTGCGACCGTTGCGCAAGCTTCCCCTGCATGTCACAACTCACCCGTCACCTCCTCCTTGGAGTCAGACGCTTCTGAGGGCGCCTTGTTCCACTCCTCCCGCTTACTCAATCGTGCCTTCATCGAGCCTCACGACAGTTATAGCCAGGGCAAGTGGAGACTCCATCCCCTGGGTCCGGCTGGGTCATGACCATTCCAGGGCCGCTCAGTTGCCCCCCCCCCCCCCCCGGTTTCATTTTTCCGCCAGTGTTTGTGTAAACCGAGCGGACTACCCTCGGACAAACACTGGGTCTCAGCTGCCCCAGGGGCCCGCAGAAATGCGTTTAACCCCAGTGAGCCTTCTAAAAGTGACTGCGACTCATGGTCGCCTTGCGCCTGCTCAAGTCAGTGAAATCATCACTCTTCATGTTGAGCAGAATTGCTCCTGAAACTCAGTGAAGTTCATCGCACTCAGGTGTTGAGCAGCAATGCTCCTGTAGCTCAGTGAGTTCATCACATGTAGCTCAGTGAATTCGTCACACGCAGTGCTGAGCAGAAATGCTCCTGGTGCTCAGTGAGTTCATCACATGTAGCTCAGTGAATTCGTCACACGCAGTGTTGAGCAGAAATGCTCCTGAAGCTCAGTGAGTTTATCACACTCAGGTGTTGAGCAGGAATGCTCCTGAAGCTCAGTGAACTTGTCACACTCAAGTGCTGAGCAGAAATGCTCCTGTCGCTCAGTGAAGTTCTTCGCACTCAAGTGTTGAGCAGAAATGCTCCTGAAGCTCGGTGAGTTTATCACACTCAGGTGTTGAGCAGGAATGCTCCTGAAGCTCAGTGAACTTGTCACACCCAAGTGCTGAGCAGAAAATGCTCCTGAAGCCCAGTGATCTTCACATGTTGTGTTGAGCAATGCTCCTGTCTTTTGCGCCCGTCGCTTGCACCTACGTGCCAAGTCAGGAGAGGAACAGGTCTTCATAGTTGCCCCTTATTGGCCCAACTAGACCTGGTTCCCATCAACAGCCTTCCTGACTTCCCCTGAAAACTCTTTCGGGGACGGGGCACGATGGCACACGCGTTCTGCCCCCGGAGATTCCGGGCGGTCTTATATCTGAACGCGGTGGTTCAGGTGGCTATCACAAGAACATGTGATAGATACCATCACTTCTGCGAGCACCCCCTAGAATTGGGTAGCGTGCTTACGCCTTTAGAAGTGGAACCTAGTCGTTGTGTGCGTCTTCTCTCCAGAGGAGATCCTGAAAGCTTTCGATCACTTCAGTGCTCTCTTTCCTGCAAAATGGGTTGCAGTAGGCTGTTTTCCTTCACCCTCAAAATGTTGTTGCCTCGGTGTTTAAACGACGCTCATCGTGTTGCAGAAGTATGCAGAAGCACGTTCTGATCGTCAGGTTCCTGAGGAGCAAGGTCTTGTAAATCCTTGTGTCCCTCTTTATCCTCTTGGGCCTTGTCCCTGGTGCGACTGCACTGCAGAGACCGCCCCTGAGCCACTGCAGGCAGTGAGTTAAAAAATCTGTTATATCAGTTCTCCTGCTCGCGTGGTCTCTACTAGAGGGTAGGGACTTGCTCGCTTTCGGTCAACGTATTGTGCCTGGAGTCTGGGCCGGCTAACTCTCACAAGCTGAGACCCCGGCTCGGATTGTGCCCAAGGTTCCTACCTCTCCCGTAATAGGAGCAGGTGGTGAGCCTGCAAGCGTTCCCCATGAGGAGGCAGATCCAGCCCTGGCTTCTCTGTCCGTTCGCTTGGTCGTGTACAGATTGCAAGTCATAGACCTCAGACCAGCTCTACAAATATCTGTTGGAATTCAGCAGAGAGGGAAGGCTGTTTCCATGCAAAGTTGCACTTAGTGCTTGCCTTCATTTCGGTAAAGATCCGAGATGCAACATGTCCACTTAGGTGTTGAGCTCCTCTATGATGAGTGTAAAGTGCTCCGCCTGGGCGTTGACGATATGCTTTGCTAAAACAGATTCTAGAGTTGGGGGCTGGACGACACCTAGTTGAACCGCTGCTTCCCGTGGGCTCCCTTCTCATGAAGCCAGTTTCACCGTGAACCCGGTTCAAGTGTCGGCTTGCTGCGCCATTCCCCTCCTATGGACTGGATACGTGCGCCTTTCTACTCCAGTTGAGTTCCCTTAAAATTTAACCCTGTTGAGTTCCTCCACACCCCTCCGACGTCGGACGTGCGGAACGTCTGGTGTTAGGCCTACCACTCGTAAGCAGTGTGGAACCTGTGTTAGGCTGGGTCCATATGTTGCGGTCCCTTCGGCGACCCCATATGTGTATTCTTCCACGATACGGCTCCCTGCGGTGAGCCCGTGTCTTCCCTCGGCAGAGTCTCTCTGCCGTCACTGTCCGGTGTGTCTCCCCCCGTCTTAGGCTGGAGCCACCCCAGTGTCATTCCATATGTTAGACTGCCCGGTTTCCGCCCAGTTCAGATGTGTATTTTCCACGTTACCTCCCTCTGGGTTGGACGTGGCTTCCGCAGCGTCCCTTCCTTCCAATGTACGGGGAACGCTTTCCCAGTGGTCCTGTAGGAACAGCAGTGACATCCCTGGCCTAAGCCCTGTCCTTCCCCGCCTTAAATTTGCGGGGGCATCAGGAGGCTTTGGTTTAGGCACTGGAAGGTGGCAGCGTTAGTGGCGTGTTCAAAGGGTGATCCCAATTCAGTCGACGTCGACTACGTCCGACGTTATCGACTGAAAGGGAACGTCCTGGTTGCGTATGCAACCCACCGTTCCCTGAAGGAGGGAACGGAGGACGTAGTCCCCTTGCCACTACCGCTGGACCACCGCTGACCCCGGGTTACTCTCGGCTCCTCAGCGAAAAAGCAACTAGTGCGTGCATCCACTTCCGTATTTATACCCACGCCGCGGGGGCGGAGTGTGTGATGCGAATCACGCACGCCAATTACATTGGCTCGTTCAATAGTACTCGAAGAAGACAGGCTCTCTAGCGAGATCCCAATTCAGTCGACGTCGACTACGTCCTCCGTTCCCTCCTTCAGGGAACGGTGGGTTGCATACGCAACCAGGACGTTCCCTGAGAAGGGAATGAGACGGTGCGTCGATGACGCTTCTGCCAATGGCGACAGTGAAAGTCACGGGCAGGTGACGTCACGACCAGGAAACGATAAAAGCATATCCGGTCTGACAGGCTTTAGCTTTGATTTAGCCAAAGCGAGTCGATCACAGGGATGTAGGAAGTATGGCAAAGTGACGCAGTGTCTCGTTCCCTTCTCCCTTTCGAGGGAACTCGCGCGGAGTCGATGACACTTTAGAAACGAGAATGCCCGAATGCCATACGAACAAGAATCTGTTGTGTGAATACTGCAGTTACTACATAGAACTTGAGACCCAGGGGCACCCATGTCCAAGTTGTAAAACCTGACAAACGTGAGCGGCGAGGACCAGCCGGCCACATCGCAAACCTCTTGAAGGGAAACCCCAGAGATTAAGGCATTGGAGGCCACCATACTCCTCGTAGAATGGGCTTTAATGGCCAAAGGTGAAGGCTGGCCCGAAACTCATAGGCAAGAGAGATAGCCTCAACTATCCACTTGCTAACAGTCTGTTTGGATGCAGGAAGCCCTTTTCTTAGGTGACCCAAAAGAGACTAACAGTTGATCAGACTTCCTCCACAGGGGCTCTACAGCTCTGTGGACGTAAGTGTTGAGTGCTCTAACTGGACAGATGAGATTCAGATTTTCCTGGTCAGTTTTTCTAGCAACAGATAAACCTTCTAAAACCAGTGCGACCGGTACAAACTGCAGGCTTCAGCCTCAGGGTGCCACGAAGGAAACGAGTTATCAGAGGATCTCTCCCTAAGGATAATCCACCCAAGGGGACATGGTAAGCTGTTATAGCTGCAACATACACCTTCAATGTGAAAGGAGATAACCCTGACGAAGAGCTACAGGGCAATTAACTGGATCCCATCGTCGTAAACTACACCAAGAAGGAAACACTCTCCACTAAGGAAGATACCTCCCTGAAATGACTTTTTGCAGGTTGGGATGTCTGCATAATAGCACACATAATGATTTCCATTACACGAGAGTAGATGTTAAAACTTCATGCTGTTTTGTACTCGACTTTCGCCAAGATAAGCACCAACTAAGACGTAGCTTTACAGTAACCTATGCTTCTCCATCCATTTACGCCTCTTTCCATATGGTGATGTGAATCTCCTTCTGTCTGGTGTTAATGGCTGCAGTGTATTTGGCGCGTCAGCACACACAACGGCTGCAACCACAGTGCAGTCTCCCCAGTGGATCAGCATGACAACCGTCTGGATTGAGCTGAGTAGGGGACATCTCTAGGGTCTTCAAGTGGGCACCTTCCATCCTCAGTGTTTCGTTGACTTGCCCACGACACCTCAAGAGGGCTCGACAGTGGCTCTGGTGTCCCAGAGTCACCCCCCTCCGTCCCCCAATCAACTCAGCCCAGCTTACTGACCTTCACATCCCTCCTGCTGCTGAGGTTGCTCCTTCCTCGTAGTTCACATGTGACCTACTCACAATCTCTCCGCAACTCGACCATACGCGCCAACCCGTTTGACTAAGGCTGTCGAGCCCCACTGCCGTCGTTAAAGCAGGTCAGTGGCAACGGTTCCGTATGGCATACTACCGCAAAACACAATATCTGTCCAAACACCAATCCTCATTCACGCAAAATACACAGGACGTAATAACTGTAACTACTATGCAAACTATACAACTAAACCAACAGACTCTTTGAGTTTTTCAAGAATTTTTCGAAACCGTAGCGTGGCGGCCTGTACACTGCCAGCCAGAATCTTTCCGTCTCAACCACAGCCATTTGCTGCTGCTCTCTGCTGCTTCAGATAAGTTCTTTACTGTGCGACGCAACTCTTGGCCACTGAATCCGACGTCTCTAAGGAACTGGGTTGTAGAGTGTGCCACAAATCCTCGACAACCCACTTCCACTGGATAAACTCGTACTCTACATCCTCGCTGTTCTGCTTCAGTGGCCAGCTGAGCATACCGCAGTTTCTTCCTCTCATATGCCTCATCTACAGCATCCTCCCATGGCACTGTTAACTCTATCAGTTGAACAATGCGTGCTGATCCAGACCACAAAACAATATCTGCTCGGACGTTAGTGGTGGCAATCTCAGGTGGAAAAATAAGCCGCTGATCAAGACCAGCCAGCATTTTCCAGTGCCTAGCAGCTTCCATTTGTCCTGGGCGAGAATTGGTTTTAACATCTTTTCTTGGTGGTTGCTCGCCTGGGCGGAGGGATATCGTATTCTGTGTGTAATGTTTTGCTAGAACAGGTTGCAACTTATTGGTCATGTTACGCTTGTCTTCCAATGCTAAAGCCAAACATCGCAGTACTTGGTCATGGTGCCAAGTAAACCGACCTTGGCTAAGAGCCACCTTACATACTGTCAAAATGTGCCTTAATGTGGCAGGTGATGAACACAAAGGCCAAGAGAGATCCTCTCCTACCCAGATATTTAGGGTCTCTGGTGATGGGAGAACATCATATGTTGACCTGATAAGGAAACTGATCCTACTCTCTTCCATTGACCAAAGGTCTTGCATGCTCATCTTGCGTTGTTCCACACTCTCCCATCTCATCCACTCTCCCTGCTTGGCCTGGGAAATGGCCTTATACACCTCATCCTCTCCTCCTGCTTTCGCACCTCGTTGACTACCAGCTTCCTCCTTTGAGCTGGGGCTACCTTGTGCCATTTAGGAGGAGCTAAACTGAGCCCAAAACCCCCTCTTCCATGCTGTACCTGTCCCACGTTATCACCATACTGTACATCACTCAATCATATGTCTATTTCATGTTGTGATGTGCTCACTGCAATACTTATATTATATTTTATTTTCCTGTTAGATGTAAATAGATATTTAAAATAAGCATCTTTAAGATGTATATGGTTTATGTAAGTCCACTTTGAAGACGTACGTGTGTTTACTGGAGCTCCCCTGTTAGCTATACATAATAAAACATGTTTTACAGCAAAATCACAACTATACTATAGTCACTGTGACACCAGTCTTGGACTTTGTTTTGCCTCCTGTGTTTGTGCACCATGTGTTTTCTTGTTAATCAGTTTCACCTGTTACCTGTTATCATCCTCATCAGTCATCATCAATCACCGTGTGGACCTGTTGTCACTTAACCTCCTCAGTTGTCTGTGTATATAGTCTCCCTAGATTCAGTTCTTCCTGGTCGGTTCTACGTCTTTACTGCTTGCTATGTTTGGTATGTGTCTTATTCATAAATATTATATAAGTTTTGATCGTTATCCGTCTTCATCTTCCTGGACTTCCTGAACATGCCTCACGCAGCCAAAGTGTGACAACTATACTGTCTAACATCTTTGCATCTTCAACATTTTACTCTACAGTAGTTCAACACATGTGATTTTAACACAAGGAACCGTGTTTACTTGCATTTGAAAACACCCGATGTTGATGTTCGATTATGACGTATCCTCTCCCTTGGCCTCCTGGGATATAACAGTATCCATCGGATGAGCACTCGAGAATCTGGGCAGAAGCAGTAGGCTATCCGGGAACGTCTCGCCTACTCTTTTATGAATACTGATGTTTTGAACATACTACTCCTTTCACGTACTGTTTTCTCCTACTATATAGTAGGTAAGTAGGCATATCCGAACGCACTATTAGAATACGCACAAATTAGTACGTCACCCAGGTAATTCTCGCCTATTCTTTTATGAATACTAAGGATTCATAAATACTTTTTCGCTTCCCTACTGCTTTTCCCCTACTATATAGTAGGGCAGTATGCGGTTTTGAACGCAGCGAATCTCTGAAATCACCCATTGATCGATTGTCTCTTCACTGATGGCAAACAATGTTGCATCCCACGCATACCCCCTTCTGAATTGGAGTGTGAATTTCGCTTTAATATCTCTGCGCCTTATCGTCCAGGCTCCAGCAACACCAAAGCAGACTTCTCCCTTTTTCACGCTCCAGAAAAAAAGGATCACCTCCACTGATCTTACCCTTCTTTGTGTTTGATTGTTCCAGCCAAAGGACCAAAGATGAGATGATTGCCCAAGCCACTCTTCACCAGGTTCTGGTCATCCTGAAGTCTCCCAAACTCTCTTGCTTCTATGAAATCGTTACTGACGGCTGCAAGATCATCCTGAAGTGGTTCGGTTCATCAGGTCCTGTCCTGTCTGTGCCATGGCCAAAAGTCCTCACCATTTCCCTTCCTTTGTTTATTTAAACAGGGGATTATCCAGGTTAATGCTATGTAGAAAATTAGCTCAATGGAAATATGAATAATTAATTAACACTCGCTATAATTATAAATATTTGGATCAGTTAATAGAATTATCTTGATGTAGCAGAATTAATACCACAATCAATTGTTGCCAGAATTTGCATGATTATGGACTATTTGAGTTCAGTATATGAGCATGAACCCCAAACAACTTTATATGTGACACGAACAAGACTTTATTAACTAACTAAACCCTAATCTAATCTAACATACACACATACATGCATTCAGTTTAGCAATGGAGAGAGAGCTGAGGCAGAATATAGGAAAGCAATAAGTTATAGCATTGTTTGAAATTCAGCAAATCGACAGCCTTGAGAAAAACAACCAGTCTTTAGTTCTAACACACCCTTCTTAAAAGGGGTAGGGATACTTAATGTATCAAATAATGGGACTAAAGCCCTATTCGCACAGGATTAGAATTACCTAGGGGACCTCTAGTCATTTGTAATAATTGCGGAGGTTGTCTGTGATGTTAATCCCGTGTGAATCGGCCATGTTTGTATATTTGTAAAGTAAAAATTACCCCGCAAATGACCTACCATATTTTGCCGAACACCGAGGTGCTGTGATAATATTAGTCCTGTGCGAATTGGCATCTCTGTGATTTGGCCAGGTCGTATATAATTTTTCCAAGGTTTATGTTTCCTGTGCGCCTTTTTATCCATCTTTTGCGAAGAATGGGGGCTGTGTTGGAGTGTTTTGATAGTAATTTGATATGCTGGGTCATATCGCTATACCTACACCTATACAATTAGCTATACAATTGCTGCCTTGCTGTAGCTTCGTACATCTTTCTGTTTTGAATAATTATTTACTACCATTACCTGTTGTTTAAACTGCTAAATACAACTTACCCAACATCACATATTAACCTGACATCACTAGCTTCAATCTAAATCGTTGCTAGCACAACAAGCTACTAATTCGCTAGCCTGTTAGCGTGCCATCCGTGGCTCTTTATTGATTTATTTAGCTCGCGCGCTCGTGCCTTATACAAATCCATCAAAGCTGTGGTAAGTAGAATCAGTCAACAAACACGGTGAGTCATGACATTTTCCCCTCTTATTGTGACTTGCACTTCATGTAACATGTTTAGCATAGCCTTCTCCGTCAGCACAGGATCTACATGTGATAAATGCAGGGAGATAGTCCGGCTGACGGAGAAGATTTCAGAACTAGATACACGCATCAAAACTTTAATTGAGGTTAATTGTAAGAGTGCAAGGGCTTTAGATACTACTTTGGATGCGACTAGCTTAGAGAACACTGTACATTGTTCGGTTCCGGCTGAAGTAGAGCCCGTGCAGCAGGGCAATTGGGTGACGGTGAGGCGCTGTAGTCGCGGGACAAAACACCACTCTTCCGTTCCAATTAAAACATCAAACAGATTCTCCCCACTCAGTGAAACACTCATTGAGAATCCTGTTGAATGTGCCCTAGTTATTGGCGATTCTATTACACGGAACGTGAAAATAGACACCAGCCACCATAGTCACATGTTTGTGAGCCAGAGCGCCTGACATCAGGGAGCCAGAGCGCCTGACATCAAAGCAAATTTAAAAGTACTGGCTAATGCTAATCGTAAATTCTCTAAGATTATTATTCACGTCGGCACTAATGATGTTCGACTTCACCAGTTGGAGATCACTAAAATTAATGTTAAAGAGGTGTGTGAACTCGCAAGTACGATGTCAGGCACTGTAATTTGCTCTGGCCCCCTTCCTGATCGAAGGAGTGATGAGATTGTCATCACTCAATGGCTGGTTGTCTAAGTGGTGTCCGCAAAATAATATAGAATTCATAGACAATTGGAAAAGTTTTTGGGGCAGACCTGACCTGTTGAAAAGAGATGGTATTCATCCCTCCTGGGATGGTGCTGCTCTTCTCTCTAGTAATATGGCACATAGTCTTAGAGCTCAAACATGACAATCTGGGGCTAGGGTCAGGAAGCAGACAAACTGGCTAAACCGACCGTCTGCCAGCTGTCTCACGTCACCAAGGTCAGATAAATCCCATCACTTAGATATCATCATATAGAGACTGTGTCTCTTCCCCGAATTAGGAAATACAAAAAACTTCCAAACCCATCTAAGGGTAACAATTTAATTGATGTTCAACGAATAAAAAACAGAAATAATACAAATGAACAAATGATAAAGCTTGGGTTGCTGAATATTCGATCCCTTACTTCAAAAGCACTTATTGTTAATGATATAATTACAGACTATAACCTAGATGTGCTGTGTTTGACAGAAACCTGGCTAAAACCAAACGATTACATTACTTTAAATGAGTGCACCCCGCAAGATTACTGTTATAAACATGAACCTTGTCTGAAAGGCAAAGGGGAAGGTGTTGCTGTAGTTTATAGTAATATTTTCAAAATTACTAAGACGTCTAGTTTCAAATATAATTCTTTTGAAGTGTTGGTGCTTAATGTAACAATATTTAGTGCAAATGATAAATCACGTTTAAGATTTGTGCTGGCTACTGTATACAGGCCACCAGGGCACCATACAGACTTTATCAAAGAATGGACTTTTTCTATCAGAGTTAGTACTGGCTGCAGATAAAGTCCTAATTGTTGGTGATTTTAATATACATGTAGATAATGAAAAAGATGCATTGGGATTGCCATTTAAAGACATTCTTAACTCTATTGGAGTTAGACAACACATGTCAGGACTAACTCATTGTCGTAATCATACTCTAGATTTAATATTATCACATGGAATCAATGTTGATGCTGTTGAAATTCTGCAGCAGAGTTATGACATCTCAGATCATTATCTAGTCTCGTGTAAACTTAATATAGCCAAGGCTGCAAAGCCGACTCCGTGTTACAAATATGTTAGACCTATCTCTTCTGCCATTAAAAATTGCTTTATTAATAATCTTACTAATCAGTTTCATCATCCCAGATAGCTTAGGAGAACTTGATATTGCGACAGAAACTTTTAACTATCTCTTTTCCAGCACTTTAGACACAGTTTGTCACGGTTTATGGATTCATTGACTCGCTCTCGCTATGTGTGTGTGTGTTTTATGAGTGGGCGTGGCTCATCAGTGCGGCTTGTTAGGGTGGCTGATGAGTGGATCAGCGCCAGCTGTTTTGAATGAGAATGTCCTCTATATTGTTTTTCATCTCGTCCTGTCTTTGTCAGAAGGTTGTTGAGGCTTACAAGGGATTATTCTCACCGTGTCTCTCTGCGTTCCATTCCTGCTTCCACGCAGTGGTTATCCTGAGGCTTCCCGGAGGATTTGCTACCTGTTCCTGTGTCTTCGTCTGCCCATTGCATCCCTGCGTTACCAAGCCTGAGTGATTCTGCCAGCTTCCTGTCTGACCCTCAAAGCTATCTACTATTGTGTTTAATAAACCTTCTGTTCACTCGCAACTGAATCCTTTGACTATTTTCCTTCCGAGTCATAACACAGTTGCTCCGTTGTGCTTAAAGAAGATCAAACAAAAGTGTCCTATGCCGTGGAACAACGACCACACTCAGGCCCTTAAGAGAGTAGCCAGAAAAATGGAGCGAAACTGTAAGAAAACAAAACTAGAGGTATTTCGCATTTCATGGAAGGAGAGCTATTGCATACAGAGAAGCCTTAAAAACTGCTAGATCTGCTTATTTTTCAACCCTATTAGAAGAAAATAAACAAAACCCTTGGTATTTATTCGAAACAGTTGCTAAACTGATGAAAAATAAAGTTTCAAGCTCAGACGTTTCCAAGCAGTACAACAGTACTGACTTTATGACCTTCTTCACTTATAAGATTGATAATATCAGGGAAAAAATTATAACTATGCAACCGTCTACTACAGTATCGCATCAGGCAGTGCATTTTAGTCTCACTGATGAAAAATTCGATTCATTCATTGCTATAGAAGAGGAAGAATTTTCTAAACTCATTAAATCATCTAAATCGACAACATGTATGTGAGACACTATACCGACTAAACTATCTAAAGAGATGCTTCCAGAGGTCATAGATTGTCTTCTCAATATCATTAATTCATCTTTTTCGCTAGGATACGTACCGAAAACTTTTAAGCTGGCTATGATTAAACCACTTGTTAAAAAACGCAACTTGATCCTACAGAATTAGTAAATTACAGGCCGATCTCAAATCTACCTTTAAGATACTAGAAAAGGCAGTATCCTCACAACTATGTTCATTTTTAGAAAGAAATGGTATCTCTGAGGATTTTCAGTCAGGATTTAGACTGTACCATAGTACTGAGACAGCTCTTATTAGAGTCACAAATGATTTGCTCTTATCATCAGATCATGGTTTTATCTCGCTATTGGTGTTACTCGATCTTAGTGCTGCATTTGATACTATTGACCACAACATTCTTTTAAATAGACTCGAAAATGATGTTGGCATTAGTGGAATTGCATTAGCATGGTTAAATCATACTTATCTGACCGTTATAAGTTTGTAGCAGTAAATAAAGAGATGTCTTATCGATCAAAAGTTCAGTATGGCATACCACAAGGCTCAGTACTAGGACCGTTGATGTTCACTCTGTACATGCTACCCTTAGGAGATATTATTAGGAAGCATGGCATTAGTTTTGCTGATGAAACTCAGCTCTATATTTCTTCAAGCCCTGACGAAAACTTACCAATTCACCAAATTAACGGAATGCATAGCTGATAGAAAAAATTGGATGAATAGTAATTTCCTATTACTTAACTCTAAAAAAACAGAGATTCTTATTATTGGACAAAAAACTTCCTCACGTAATAACCTACAATACTGTCTAAAACTTGATGGCTGCTCTGTCAAGTCCTCGTCTTCGGTTGGGAACCTGAGTGTGCTCTTTGATAGCAATCTTTCATTTGAAAGTCACGTGAATAGTATCTGTAAAACCGCATTTTTCCATCTAAAAAATACATCTAAATTACGTCATATGCTCTCAATGACAAATGCAGAACAATTAGTTCATGCGTTCATGACATCAAGGCTAGAATATTGTAATGCTCTTATGGGTGGTTGCCCTTGCACGCTTAATAAACAAATTACAGCTGGTCCAAAACGCAGCCGCTAGAGTTCTTACCAGAACCAGGAAGTATGACCATATTAGCCCGGTTCTGTCAACACTGCATTGGCTCCCTATTAAAGCTCCAGTAGGTAACTTTTGTAAACAAATATTTGTTAAAACTGTCATTATGTCCTGACAGTAGAATATGAGACAGATAATCTGTGAAAAAATCAAGCTCCTCTGGCTCCTCCCTGTGCTCCTATTGCCATTTGCAGAAATTTGTTCATTTTGAACTAGTCTTTTTTTTAATTAATTTTTTGTTAATTCAAAGAACGAAATGACTCGAAAAAAGATTTGTTCATTTTGATGAACGAGTTCGAACAGGATTTTCGGAAAATCCTGGAAAGTTTTTTATTTATTTTTGAAATGACCGATCGTTTCACTAGATAAGACCCTTATTCATCGTTTAAAGCCCTTTGAAGCTGCACTGAAACTGTCATTTGGTCCTTGAAACGTTTGTGTCCTATTGAAGTCCATTATATGGAGAAAAGGCCTGGAATGTTTTCATCAAAAACCTTATTTTCTTTTCGACTGAAGAAAGAAAGAAACACATGGACATCTTGGATGACATGGGGGTGAGTAAATTATCAGCAAAAGTTTTTTTAAAAGTGAACTAATCCTTTAACGTTATCTTACTAGCTATTTATAACTTATAGAAAGAATGCAACGTTATAAAGTTACATGTATTGCAAAATACATAATGATTTGAGGACCAAGTTTGTAGTCAAAGAATGGGCAGGCCATAGTCAATGTACAGCATATTGTTGATGTTTCGTCCCTATTAGTGAATGTTCCATAACTGTTTATAATCCGCAGTCATCGGGGGTCCTGCTTACTAGCCTGCGCGTTCACGGCAGGCTCCGCTGTGGGGGAGGAGCTGTGGAGGGAGGGCTGTAGCGCAGCAGAGAGCAAGGGGGTTGGACCTGTAAGTTGTGCTTGTTCAAATTTTCAGGCTAAGTCAACATTTTCTCAAAACTCCCAACTGCAGCTTTAAACATCGTATAAATTTTTAAATATTGCTGATTACTTACAAAGCACTAAATGGTTTATCTCCCCAGTACTTGAGCGAGCTCTTAACGCATTATACTCCTCCAAGTCTATTGCGATCTCAAAATTCTGGCCAGTTGACTAAACCTAGAATATCAAAATCGACTGCTGGCGGTAGATCCTTTTCCTATTTAGCACCAAAACTTTGGAACAATCTTCCTAACATTGTCCGGGAAGCAGACACAGTCTGTCAGTTCAAATCTAGACTAAAAACACATCTCTTTGGCTTAGAATACACATAACACATGATAGACTTCTATAATTCAATGTTAGGCTGCATAGTTTAGATCAGCCGTATTTATGGGAACACTTCCCATAAATCCTGATGTACTTTGTACATCATAAGAAGGATGACGTCTACGCTAATATTTTTCTCTCTGTTTATCCCGAGGTTTACCGCAGTCTGCCAGATCCAGGCCGTATCTGATGGAAGGAACTGCGCCTGGACACGACGACAACGCA
Organism: Siphateles boraxobius; assembly: GCF_051911475.1. Classification (NCBI taxonomy): domain Eukaryota; kingdom Metazoa; phylum Chordata; class Actinopteri; order Cypriniformes; family Leuciscidae; genus Siphateles; species Siphateles boraxobius. The sequence goes on from NW_027509097.1 coordinate 19,569,065, forward strand.
GTCCTGAAGTGTCACTAGTCTCTCCCTTGTGAAGGCCTCCTTCCCTTTACCTCTGTACTGATAAAACGTCAGGGATAATTCGATTCACGTGGCTACGCGGAAGCGCTAAAAAATTCTCAGAGCCACCAGGCACTGTTTTATGCAAATGAGCGGCCGGATCGCATTAAAGAATTTTTTGTTAGAAAAGTGACATGTTAGCGGCCCCTAAGTTAATAACTAATGATCGTTGCGATGGAAGTGAATCAATCAAAACTAACTTTATCTGAACAATAACTTTATTCTAGAGCTGCTGTAAAGCCAAAACAATCTCTTTTACTTTAATTTCCTATTATCACTGTAAAGCTGCTTTGAAACAGTCCATATTGTTAAAAGCGCTATATAAATGAAGGTGCCTTGACAATTGGCACAAGATAAAGCTGAAAATCATCAGAAGAGCAAAAAAAGAAATTTATGATTAGATGGAGATGGATGACATGTATAGCAGCATGCAGCAAAGAACATTATTCTGTTTATGATCATACAGCTAGACCTATAACGACAAGACATTTCCAAGCATTAGCCCATTGACATCATATCCGGGAGATAAGTCTGTAAATTCGAGTAAAATCTCAAGTAACTAAAAAATCGAGTAATTTCTAAATCACACAAGGTCTCCAGATAATACTAATCCCGTGCGAATAGGGCTTTTGTTTGATACTTGTATGTCTCGCCCATTTGAATAAAACCGTCCTGATGCAATTTGTTGAGGCTCCAGTTGATCGTTGCTGATGCTGTCTTGATGAGACAGAACCAGTTTGAGTCAGAGGAATGGAAAGACAAGGCCGCAATTTGGACAAGGTCCTTTTTTATAAAAGATGTACCTTTTGGAAAAAGGCTTTTTGAAGATCAAATCTTGTCTTTTAAAGAAAATACTTTATTTGAAAATAATTTTCGTGTTGCATATTTTTCATATTTCAATTTCATTTTTTTGTATTTAAAGTAATTGTTTTTGTATTTAAAGTATTTTTTTCGTATTTAAAGTAAATACTGGTAAAATGTACCAACAACAATCACATTCAGAAATAAACACTCTAAGGCAAAGATACCATCATATTCAGTACCTGAAATACTAATTTCCAGTAGATTTGTTGATTATGATCATTTAGATTCCTCACGTTTTTATGTACATTGACAGATGTTGGCTAATCAAACATCTGTGTGAGCAGTCTCTCATTTCTTTTTTCAGCTACATACTGACTCAATTACCTGTCACTTTCTTCGAAGCGGACGCTTTTACCGCGATAAGCTTTTCTTTGACTGTTAGCATTTTTAAGACGGTCTTTTTGGGCTCGCCATCTTCTAACGTTACACTCTGACTCACTGTATTTCTTGGCTGCTTCATGACAATTGTTTGATGACTCTGCTGGGTTTATCAGTCCTCGGCAAACACTCGTTTTACTCATATTTGGCGCTCCAGATTCTTGCAGGTGTATTTATTTAACCAGGAAAATTAAGTGTAACGGGGACATGAATTTACATTTGACATGTATACATATAAAAATGTGAGGACTTTGCCTCCCCATTGTAAAACACCACCGCAAACCACCATTATAACCCCAATTCTCATCCTAATGGACTGCTACAGATTTGCCAGTTCTTGCTGTGAGATGTGACCTCACTCTTTGCAGGGCACTTGCAATTTCTCTAACTGATGGGGGAACAGATGGTTACACTGCAAGGACGATCAGCTACCTTTACTGTCTTCCTGTAGCATTGTCTTGGGTGTCTTACCTTATGGACATTGCAGTTTATTGCTCTGGCCACATCTGCAGTCCTCATGCCTTCATGCAGCCAGACAATCGCATGTCTCATGCAGGTGAGCAGGGACTCTGGGCATCTTTCTTCTGGTGTTTTTCAGAGTCAGTAGAAAAGTCTCTTTGGTGTGGCAAGTTATTGTAACTGTGACCTTTGTAACGACTGAGACAAATCAGACACAAGTATTTGTTATATTTAACAAATAATCTTTTAACCACCTCCCCAACTACAAAACAAGGTATCAGTGAAACCCCACAAAGTAATAGAACCAGGCCTCTGGTTGCCGTGGCTTTATGTCTTAAAAGAATGCAGAGCTTCAAAGTAATTTGAATTGGGCCATAAGAAAGACCCATTGGCCTTAAAACAGACTTTCCTGCATTCATTTATAGATGAACTGATCAATAAATGAACATGCATCCCAGGACATTGTTGTGGTATTTTCACTCTTCCCCAGGACACACTCCATTCGGTGTACAACTAACACTTTAAAAACTTTCTTCTTCTTCTTTTTTCATTACTCAACAATTTACCACTACAGCCTCTAGTGGTGCGGTTCCACATTACATGTGTTATGGTAAGCATGAACACCACGTATTGTATACTTCTCAACACATCTCCCCTGTTACTCAAGCAGAATTGCTTCTCTTATAAGATCATTACCTTATTCAAGTCTTATTTACTTAAACAACAATTTATCTCAAATTAGCATATTCAAACGAACTCTTATGCATTCAAACAACAGTCTATTTCAAAAAGGCATTTCAAAGGAGCATAATGGAATCTTCTAGCACACTTTTATCCTTTTAACAAAACACAATCACATTCATCAAACATTTCAGGATTCAGTGTACATTGATTTTTTTTGATTTTTTAGATAGGGCAGCAATCCGCCTACACCCTTTATATACTGTATCTTCTTCACCTGACTTATTTCTTTCTCTTCAGACACATTATTACTCCATCACATAGTCTTGAGTCCACACAGGTGAGCATCTCTGTCTTAAGCCCCTATTCAGACTCATTTCATCGTGTGCAGAGTTTTCCTCTCTTTCTGGGCACAGTGAGAGAAATGCTGAATTCCATCTTTTCCCATCACTTAAGATAAAAATATTAGGCCCAGTTTGTTGATGTACTGACAATGGATGAGTGAACCGGGCTTCTCCTTTTTTCACATGAAATGGCTTCCGCACTCTCACCTTATCTCCAACCATACTTTTAAGAAATCTAGGGATCAGTGTATTGTTTACTTTTGTTCTGTTTTGGTGTCACACAAGGTCTGACCTGAGCAAATTGGTCAGGGCTATTCTCAGGCAGAAGAACATTTAGCTTTGTTCTCATAGGTCTGCCCCTTAAAAGCAGAAAAGGGGTCTCACCTTTTGTAGCATGGGGTGTTGCTCGATAGCTCTTCAGCATGGTCAGAACTGCAGATTTCCAGAGCTTACGAGCCATGTCAGCTGCCTGAAGACATTCTTTAAGCACCCTGTTGATGAACCATTCAATGGTCCCATTAGCCTGAAGGTGATAAACACTGGTCTTTATGTGCTTTATTCCCTGTGTTTTCAGCAAATTCAGACGAAGTGAACTGCGGTCCATTATCTGTCGTGATGGTGCAGGGGTTTCCTTCTCAAGCGAAGATAGTGGTCAGAAATTTCAGCACAGTCTCTGTCGTTATTGATGAAGCAAAACCAACTTCTGGTCCTTTACTGAAATAGTCAATGAGAGTTATTGTAAACCTACAGTCAGTAGATCCCTTCTTGAAAGGTCCTATTATATCAATAGCAACATGTTGAAATGGGCTTTTAGGGAACTCCACTGGCTGCATTGGAGCTGTGAATGTTTTGGCTGATTTATCACTGGCCTGGCAGGTCACACACACAGATAGGATTGTGTGAACAAGATCATCCATCCGTGGCCACCAATACAACTCTTTCAGACGCTATTTGGTTCGCACCATCCACTGATGTCCCTCGTGTGCCAGGTGGATTGCAATAGGAACAATCAAATGATTCCCTCTGAAAATCAATGGTGATTCAACAGCCGGTTCATGAATCAATGGTGGTTCATGACGGTACAACAGACCGTCATGTACAGCAGTGGTTCTCAAAGTGGGGTCCGCAACCCTTTGCCAGGGGGTCCGCGAAATAATTTTAGAACCCTATGAACGGAATCGCGAGGTCCAGTCAGACCATCGGGGAAATTCTTGGCAGAGCGCTCCTGCTCTCTCTCTTTCTCTCCCCCACAAACGCGCGCGCATATCCAGAGAGAACAGTGAATCCGCGAATATACAGTAGCCTAGCCTAGTTGTAAAACCAAAGTCAAGAGGCTAGGTTTAAATCTTTTTTTTATCCGTCAGTTTATTTAAACTGTTTTAAATTAATATTGTTTAAGACGTTTAGTAGCTTGCCTATGTCGTTTGTAATGGATGCCCGTTTCCGCCACTGAATACAAAAAAGAAAAGAAAAGGTAATTGTGACTTTAAAGTCAGAATTGTGAGATTAAAAAGTCTTTCATTCTCTCTGATAGGCGGCATAGGCCTACATGAGTAAAAATGTATGAGCCTTTTGCCTTTACACAAGAGCGTCATCTCCAGAGCTGCTATGAGTCACTTTGAGGACGTTTCAGCATTTAATTTGATACAAAAATAGGGGCGGTTCCAGGGTCAGTGGATATTCGGGGCTTTAGCCCAAACTAAAATTGGGTATTTTTATTTAAATTAATGAATTGATTATAAAAGTGATTTAAGGGAATAAAGAAAAAGAAAGTTTTATTGTATTAGTGAAATAATTACAGTTGTAAAATATTAAATCTTTATCTACTTACATTTTAACAGGCGTTCGTTCATGTTAACATCCTTCTGTGAACGGTAAGCCCCGCATTCTTTAATCATTTTGACATTGATGAGCTAGACCGCTGAACTTTTTGTCTTGAATGCGTAACAAACACAGACTGAGTGGTATCAAACGGAATCTCCTGACTTGCTCGACCCAAATATATGTAAGAAGTTACTGAAAAATTATTCCACTATGTTTTTCCCATCTTTGTAAGTGAAAGACCTAATCGCTCATCCTCATAAAACACGCAAATGAGGTCATCAGACTGAGACAAAGGGAAGATCTGGCGCCAACATCTGTGAGGTGCCATTGGTCTGTGCTTCCAAAGAAGGGGCTTTAAGTTTCACTTTAAAAGATGCGACATGGCTCTTCTTCACTCTCTTCTTCGTGCTACTCTTCCTGTGTATGTCCTGCGACCTAGTCGTCTTATTTTATCTTTGGTTTTATTTTACGTTTAACTCAGTCTTTTATTTGATGCTCAGTTCTTGTCAGCGGACCGAACGCAGCATTTTACGTTTTGATAGAAGTCCTATATCCTCTGGGTGAAAGGACTCCTCCACAGCATAGCTTTAAGACTTTCAAATTTCCCGCGGGCAAAACACCCTCTCGAAACACCGAAAGGACGCTTCTAGCAGACCAACTACGAGGACATCCACACCCACACACGCCTGCTTGTCCAGCGACATAAAGGTCCCGTGCAAGTATAATTCAATCCAGATTCAAGCGCGTTAAAGTGTGTATTTTCCTTGTTGGCTCTTAAGGTTCAACTGTGGTAACAATCTTTGTTTTCCTGTCTTCTACTTTTCTTTCTTACTGTTTTTGCTTTTATTATTCGATATATTCATTGTTAAATGTAATTGTATTTTCTAGTTAATTTTTATTAAACTCATTATACTCTTGATTGTCTCTGTTTGTTGGCCACAGAACAAAGCCTCTTTAATGTATGATCTAAAGCTACGAGCTGAAACTGTTAAAGTTAACTAATTTGATTAGTAAACTGATACTAAGGATAAACCTTTTTGAGAATTGATAACGAATATCAAACAAGCAGCTCGGTGGACGAACTAACTAGTTGGGATAACAGTTACAGTTAACTCTATTAAGGTATTCTGAAAATTAATATAGCCCGCCTGCATGTGAATTAAATACTTAATTAATTACAATTCGTTGTGTTAATTAACAATATATATCTGAAGCAGACGCGTGAGCTATATAATCCCTATGTGGGTGATTTTTATGTATGATGATCTAGTTCAGACCCGTATTCAATCACTGTTGATCCTAAATTAATTATTGTTGAATACTTATTCCCCAAACTTGAGCTAAATTCCTTACATATTGGTGGAGAATGCAGGCACGTTTTAAGCTTTGTTTTGTGAACAACTAGTGCAACTAATTTTGTGTATTGTGTTGTTAATTTTGTATTCAAGCGCGCCGCTGCAGCGCGACCTCCCTAACGAACTACTAAGGCACAAGCCGATTGCCAGTTCAGCATTCACGGCGGCTAAATATATGTTAACATTTATTTTGCATCCGTGAATTACTAAAGTAAACTGCAGTTCCATAATATTGGAATTTGTTCCTTTAAAGACAGAGGCTCTTTACCAATTTTGATACCAAAACCGCCTGTTAGAACTGAACATTCTCTCAGCGCGAGAGTAAACCTGACCAGAGTGAAGTTCCTCTCGTCAATAGTAAAAAGGCCTGATATTATAATCATTAGATAAACAATAACTCTTGATTGAACATTGACCTAGCTAATCAATCGAAACCTAAAACATTTCAATCAGAGTGCTATTGTGATTAAATGTTTACGAGACCCGGACAACAGAAGTAGAATTCCTGTGTCCATATTTATGCGTAGTGCAAACCTGCCCATAAAACCTGCCTTTGTGCAGTAGGGACACCTATAGCACCGAAAATCCGCCGAGATTTGAAATTGTATCTTTGTGATTTGCGCAGAAAGCCCAAGAGTGAAAACTCTCCCAGATCTGAAATCACACCGAATGCAATTACGCTGACAAACACTGGTGGGCAACCTTTAAGTACTTGGCAGCGTGAACAACCCACACCATATGACGTCATTTTGCGTGAGCACCAGTACGCCATTGTGTGGACAATAATCGATAAGTCAGCCGTTTCTCAATTCATTCGCCCTGCAACTTAATTTCCTTGTGATTGAAATCGTGCGGTCTAATTCCCAATACTTAGTTGCATTTACAGCTCGCTTGTACTAGCATTATGGGATATTAGATTCCTTGTTTTCTTTACACTCGATTCTACATGGTAACATTACACTTATTTGAAGTTTGGTGCAAACAAGATTTGAATTAAAACTTCAACTTAAAGTTTCAGTTCATCCACTGATATCCACTTTAAGAAGGGAGCTGCGCCCCCTCGTGGTACCCACCCTGCTAAGTGTGCTTACCACCCTTCTTGCTTTCATTTCTGTTTTGAATTTGGTCTATATCCCTCTGTCCTTGTGGTTCTCATTGTTATTTTAAATCTTTAATTTCTCTCTTATCACTGACATTTTACATTAATCTGTTATTGTCAAGATATAATTCTTATCTGTAACTACTTTTTACACGCTTATTTAAGATTGACTCAAACAACTTTGAATTTAAGTTTAAATTAAGGTGTCTATTTTAACCAGGTTAAACAGGGAGGAAGTGCACCCCTTGTGGTGAAAACCCACTACTACGGTTTGTCTCCTCCTGTCTTTCATCCTGCTTGGCTTATTTCTACTTTGCTCTTTTGATTATTTCATAATTATTAATGATACCTTATTGTTATCATTGGTAGTTAACGGATATTATTCTGATTTTCCTTAATTCTTCTTGCATGCTTATTTAAATTTGATTTAAACTCCTTTGAATTTAATTTGAATTAAGTTTGTCTGTTCAGTCAGGTGCACCACCACTGAGGAAGTACGCACCCTGGTAGCAGCAACACACCACTACAACCTGCCTCTTGTGTTCCATCTGGTTTTCTTTATTTTCTATTTTTCTCTTTTGGGGTTAGGTTATTTTGGTAAAATACCATCATTATCATAATTTCCCTTTGTTTATTATTATTTAGTAAAACCTTTGACTCTTATTGCTACATAAAAAAAATCAATACATTTGGTTTGAACAAAAAATCCTTAATCCACTTTAAGTTTCACTTGTTCAACCTTTGTGTATTTATACTGTATGTGGCATTCACTAGAGCACTGTGGTGAGTTGCAGCATTCTCTGATTGGTATACCGCAGGTGAGGTTACCCGACTGGCGGAACTGACGATGGCCGTGTGTGAGTTTCGGACACTCCCGAATCCAGTACCATTGCTGCGGCACGCAACTGCGACTTCAGCAGTTTGGCACTCCAAAAGGTAACGTCAACCACGTCAGTCAACACACAAGGCAATTTTGGAATAATTACCTAAACCAAGGCCTAAAGAGGGGACACTCTTTTTGAGGGTTCTGGGGAAAATCCACTTTGCCATGCCGTCTGGCTGTTGACACTTCAGGGGTGCCGGTTGTGTTTAAAGTCAGGTTGTTTGAGAGGGCGCAGCAAGGTACAGTGAGACAACGGAGTTGCCCGAGAAAACTGCGGTCAAGTGCTGGGAACCGTCGGAGGGGTGACTGAGCCACGAGGTACCACCAGAGTGGCCTCAATTCACCGCGGGTAAACTAAATTTAATAAAACCCATTTTGCTTACTATAAACCACAGAATACTAGATATCTCCCGGATAGTTTGAGTATTTGGCCCATCTCTTCTCCAAGCCACACCATCGTCCTAGGGTTTTCTACCCCGATAGCCCTCACTCACCTGTTGGCCCTATCTTAAACCCTAGCAGCAGGCTCAGGCCTCCTTATCCCCTGCAACACTTTGTGTGTTATCATCTGTTCCATGTCATTATAGACCTATTCATTTTTCTTCTTGTTATTTTACTTCAACTTTCTATCTCACTATTTTTCCCGTTCTGCTGTGATTTGTTCCTTTCAGTTCATCTAGACACAGAACCTTTGAGAGACACCAAGGAGAAAGTTAAATCATAGATCAACAATCTTGATTTAGCCCCTGCGCTGACCTGAACAAATTGTCCCCACCTAACTGTCTGCATCAGTTAGCTAAAATTCTCATAGACGGCATAAGCCTTATTAGCATAATTCGTTAACCATAGAACGAACTTCCCCTGGTCTCTTTGTGTCTGTGTTCTGTATTCCTTTCGCCTACAGTGAGCAGTATGTCCCGTGCCTCCAGTCCCGCAGCCCCCTGGGACAACCTCGACGCATGGCTGACAGCCATGACGGCTACCTCCCTGCCCAAGGACGCCGGCGATTCAGAGCCCCGGAGCCAAGAGCAGCTGGATGGCGACTTGGACAAACTGATGTCACACGATCTCACCCAGAGCTACAACTACAAAGACTGGGCCAAAATCGTGGGAAACCTCGCTCACACCCTTGTCGCCCAGGCACGGCTCAGCGAAAGAAACGTCATCGACCTGGAACAGGAGGCAGCAACGCTAAGGCTCCAAGCGGAGGAGGCCCGGAGTGACCAAGCCAAGACCCAGAGTCAGCTAGATCAGCTCCTACTCGAGACCGAGGATCAGCGCAAGGAAAAAGAGGAAACGGACCCAGAGCTACAAAAGGAAGTGGAAAGACTTCAAAAGGCCCTGTCTGACCTTCGTCGGGACACAGACCAAAGAGAGAAGTTTGAGAGAAAAACAAAAGAGGAACTCGATGGACAAATCCGACAAGGTGAAGCTCTTCTTGCAAGAGCAGAGATTGAACTGAAAGAAAGAGACGCTAAGGCCAAGGCCTGTGAGCAACATTTGAAAGCGGCCCGAGTTGAAATCCATGAGCTTCGCCAGCACAGAGAGGATCTAAAAGATGAACTTGTCATTGTTCACAGAGAGTTAAAACACTCTTATAGACTGCAGACTGACCGGGAAGAGGAAACGCACACCACTGAGTTTCCCATTACCTACCGGCCCACACCTTTCAGGCAAGAACTCAGAGCTGGAAAGGGGGGCGAGAGCCCACTGTTCAATACATCACCAGCCAGCCCACGAGGACCCTCGTCAGCAGCAAGGGAGGGGGGGCCTCTCCAGCCAGCCACTGACCACGGCATGGCCCCAAAAGAACTTGACAAGCTGGCCCGAAACATCGCTACGTTCACTCCGAACCCTGCAGGAGGCCACGACGTGCATGCCTACCTACAAGATATAGACTTTCACTTGCGCACTGTTCCCAATGTGACCACATGGGACAGATTGTACCTGGTCGAATTACGTCTAGTCGCGACGTCCGCAGCTTCCTAGATCGTCAACCAGAGACTGTCAAATCCGATTACCAGCAGCTGCGGCAGGCTTTCATTAGGGAATTTTCTGATCCAGAAACTCATCAGGGACTCATTACTGCCATGGACCTCAAACAGGCCCGACAAGAAACTCCACAGGCCTACTACAGCCGCATCGACGAGCCTACTTCGGTGCACGGAACGAACCCGGGATGGAAGAAGATTTCAATTTCCGAACTCTATTCCTCCGTAACCTCATGCTCCTGGCCTGCCCTCAGAGCATGAGCACCCAACAGCTGCGAGACTTGGCCAATAAACCTTTTACCAAGCAAAAGATTGCTTCTGAAAAGACTGTAAAAAATCCATCCATTTCCCCTGTCACTGATCAGCGCTCCGAGCTGGCACTAGAGGGCGCCCAGCAGCACCACAACAACAGACATTTTAACAACGAGTCAAGACCGTTCCAGGCCAACAGAGGGCAGCACAACCGTGATGGTGCTCGTCCTAAGCACCAGAGCGGGCGCTCTGAAAGATTGGCCTATCTCAAAGAAGAACAGTGACGCCACGTCAGAATCCGCAGAGATTCTGAAAATTCTGAAAGAGCTCATCCATAAGAAACCTCACAAGGAAGACAAAGAGGACAGGCCAGACTCCTCATGACTAAGAGTAAGGCCTGAAACTAACACCCTTCCTGACCGCCCTCCTACCGAACCAAGCACCCAAAGCCCCGCTCTTCAGACACAGACTACAGAACCAGCTGTCACATCACCAAAGGATAGCGTCATCCACTCAGTGCAGTTAACAACCGCACACCCTGAAGCGGACAACACAATTCGTCACACCAGTGACCAAACCCCTCAGAAACCAGAAAGTGCTGTGTTGGTTGTGTGTCTCTGCAACGAGCCACAAGAGACCAACACTAACTGCTTATCGATCACCACACAAGCCCCGACATCAAAACTCCTGGGTAATCTGATCGAAAAGAGTGTGGCACACAAACTATACCTGGCCATTACTTTGGAAAATGAGGTGAGACTCGAAGCCCTGGTGGACACCGGCGCAGACCTAACTTTGATATCAGCTGAACTCTTTAAAAGACTCAGATTTGAAGCTAAGAGACAAAATCGAACTCTAAAATCTCAGAATTGTGTGCTGAATGTGCAGTCATACAGACAAAAATGACATCCGGCTTGAACAGGTAGCTCCCATTCATTTAACGATTGGTCCTATGAGTCTGGTACACATCTCACCGATGGACACATATCCCCTCCTCATCGGCAAAGATCTGCTAGACCGTTTCGAGCCCCTGCTGGACTTTAGACAGCTGAAGATTTGGGCTCAAGTGCGGGAACCTCTCCCCTTTCAGCCACCCAGGTCACCCGAGCCAGACTGCCAGGTCACAGAGGTCACGGGAACTCTCGCAGCCTGCGGCAAAGACACAGCCTCAGCACCAGAGCGAGATTCAAGTTCGCTACTCTCCACATTCCAGCTCACCAAAGACTCTGAGCCCTTCTGCCCCAAGGTCAAAGGCGACCTGCAGTCGAATGAAGTAACCACTACTGACATTATACTTGCACTATGGGCAGACAACTCAGCCATCAGTGTCTCACTATTCAATGCCCTCACTGAACACACATCAGACCTTCTGTCTGCCAGCAAGCGCACCCGTTTCCCTTTGAACTCATGCCCATTAAACATGGTGACTGCCAAAGGCATCTGCGCTTTGAACTTGCAATGGAACCACCGGTGCCTGACCCATTACTTCCTGGTCCTTACGGACCCGCCCCATGATGTCTACATCGATGCAGACATTCTGATTCGCCTCCAGGCTCATGTAGACATATTAATGAGGTATTGTGGGCCCCACTGACTTTACAGCCAGCCATTGTTCCAACCAACACTGAGAACCTCCTGTCAGGCCAGACCATTCCAGAGGTCTGCACCTTAGTCAACGAACAGGAAACTAGCGTACCAGCTTACACCAAAGGGGTCGCTGTTCGGCTCAACATGCGATGTGGCCAAACCCAACAATATTATAGCTTCACACAACAATCCCACACAGCCTCCCATCGGCTGTCAAAGAAATTCCTGCTCCACTGGACAGGACCTCATGAGATCGTTGACAAACTCTCCCCAGTGGCGTACCGAATCCAACTAAGCCGGGGACCGAAAGATCCAGTTTTCAAATGGGTCCACCGCAATCAAATTAAAAGACATGTGGCTGCGGGCAGAGAAAGGCGGGGAGGGGCCAACGCAAACTAACCTGATTACCGTCCTAGGAGCGAAAAAACTGTCCTGTCCAACCAAGGACAACACTCGATGACCTACTGCCTCTCTCTCTTTCCCTTTCTCTCCCCTTCTACCCTTTTTGCTTTTACCAGGATGCTGCTGTGGTTCGCCATCTTGTGCCTTCAGTCAACTAGAGGGCAACCACAATCGGAGATCATCTCACCAGGTCCGGCATCAGGCCTGTCCTGAGGGAACAACCGGGACTCCTGATCACCAACTGCCGGATCCACACCCAGAAAGTGTTTGTTCGACTAGACCCCCGCAAGGTTTACAGAGCACATTACCCCAGCGCAGTAGCCCAATACAGCTGGGCCGGTGCCCGATGGAAAGAGGACTCCCTCACGCACGCTGAGGCCGATGTCAGGCACATGCTCAACCAACTGGAGAAAATGACTGTCACACAAACGGAGCTAAGTGGACACAACCGCCGCTCCAAACGGTTCCTTGGAGCTTTGCTCGGAGCCGACGCTGCCGTCGGAACTCTGTTTAACATTGGTATGTCTAGTGTCAACTCAGTGAACCTAGCCACCGTGAGACGGCATGTGGCCGAAATTCGGACTGAGATGCCACAGATAAAAGAGCAACTCAACACACAAATTGCCTCCCTTCAGACCATCGGCAAGACTTTGAGGGGAACTGTGGTGGTTCTCAACACTCACAGCGTCCTGCTGAACCAGACCGTGAACTCCATGAAACAGCTGTTTACGGTCTTCCAGAATGACTTTGCTCAAACTCAGCTGGTCACAGCCCTGATGACGGACATGCTGTGGGAGGTGAGCTCTTCCATTGACAGCCTAGCCATGGGTAGGATTCCACCGTACCTGATACCCTTAAGCCTTGTTCAAATGGTGCTGGCTTCCGCCGTCACCACGCCAACTGACCCTCTACAAATACACCTCGCATGCTCTCTGGACAGCGCCATCCCACTCTACGTCGACCCTGAGCAAAGGGAAGTGGGTTTTCTTCTGAAACTACCCATCATAGAGTCAAGCCGAATCTACAGACTCAAGGACATTGTCAATGTCGGGTTTTGGAAAGATAACACCCACGTCAAGATCCGCACTCCCGATGTAGTGGCCTATCACGACAGTGACCCACAGCTGTACCTGGCCCCGAACCTGCACATGTGCACGTTGACTAAAGACATTCATTATCTCTGCCCTAGCAAACCCTTCCTCAGAGACAACACTGATGGAATCTGCGGGTTGCAACCCATGACCAGCGACACCCGGTGTCCTGCCGAAGCCAAGTCTCGCACTCAAGTCACCGAGACACGAGCAAAAATTGTAGGTGACAGGTGGCTCGTTAACACTCCGGTGCGCACGGCTACCCTCACCTACGACCAGCACGAAACTGACACCTGTGTCACCCTGCTCGACCAGAGCATGTGGATACCAAAAGGTGCCATCCTCCACCTAGATGATTTAGCTTTGTACCATCTTCCAAGCAACGAGTACGAATCAGAACTGGAAATCCCCTCCTTTTTCAAGAACCGTAACTTCACCCTGGATCCAGAACTGAAATTGGGGATTGAAGAAGGGGGATCCCAGCTAATTGACATTGCCCCCATCGATACCACCCTCCAAGCGCTGTCTCGACTGCCCATCCTGACTACCTCACCTGTTGTCCAAGCCTGGACCGCAGCTGACACTGTGTATCTCTATGGTAGTCAGCCACATCCTGTCACTAGGCTTGGCCTTCATCCTGTACTCAACGAGATGCAAACATCAACAGCCATGCTCACGAAAGCCGTGTCTGGAGGTTTCCGACGGAACCCCCGGAAAGAGGGGATCACGCCAGAGACCGCTTTGAATCTCATCGAGCTGAGCCCTCAGCCTCAATAACCACCTGCTACAAGACCCTCATGATTCACCTGCCATCTGCCATTGTGATGATTGTCGTCCGACGATGTCTCCACAGAGACGTCATCTGACGAAAAGGGGGACTGTAGGGTATGAGCGCAGAATCATGAAGTCATTATTTCTTAACACAATAAACACGTTCACGAAGGGTTTCTAAAGCCCAACCTATGACTCCTCCAAGTCTCAATCTTCCCTTAGCGCCAGCCAGTCTGAAGGGTAGCTTAGTCCTCGACACCTTTACAGCATAATGAGTCCCCAGAGAGATCCACGCGCGATCCTGATTTGTTTACGAGCCAACATCCAAGAAGACCGTTATCTCCAAACACCCCCCCCCCCCCCCCAGCGAGGGAGGAATGCCAGATGTGCAAATGGACAACACACATACACACAGACACACACACACACACACAGACACACAGACACACAGACACACACACACACACACACACATATATGCATCTCTAACATTACAACCCAGAAATGAGTGATTATGAAATGTAAACACGATGTATTCCTGTATGTTTGAAGTTTATACTGTATCGAGTCTATCTAGGACTGTTAGTTATGTAGTTGAAGCTAGCTGACATCTCCTGACTTGCTCAAGCCAGATATATGTAAGAAGTTACTGAAAAATTATTCCACTATGTTTTTCCCTTCTTTGTAAGTGAAAGACCTAATCGCTCATCCTCATAAAACACTCGAATGAGGTCATCAGACTGAGACAAAGGGAAGATCTGGCGCCAACATCTATGAGGTGCTATTGGTCTGTGCTCCCAAAGACGGGGCGTTAAGTTTCACTTTAAAAGATGCGACATGGCTCTTCTTCACTCTCTTCTTCGTGCTACTCTTCCTGTGTATGTCCTGCGACCTAGTCGTCTTATTTTATCTTTGGTTTTATTTTACGTTTAACTCAGTCTTTTATTTGATGCTCAGTTCTTGTCGGCGGACCGAACGCAGCATTTTACGTTTTGATAGTAGTCCTATATCCTCTGGGTGAAAGGACTCCTCCACAGCATACCTTTAAGACTTTCGAATTTCCCGCGGGCAAAACACGCTCTCGAAACACCGAAAGGACGCTTCCAGCTCACCAACTACGAGGACATCCACACCCACACACGCCTGCTTGTCCAGCGACATAAAGGTCCCGTGCAAGTATAATTCAGTCCAGATTCAAGCGCGTTAAAGTGTGTATTTTCCTTGTTGGCTCTTAAGGTTCAACTGTGGTAACAATCTTTGTTTTCCTGTCTTCTACTTTTCTTTCTTACTGTTTTTGCTTTTCGATATATCTTTCGATATTTTTCGATTATTCGATATATTCATTGTTAAATGTAGTTTTATTTTCTAGTTCATTTTTATTAAACTCATTATACTCTCGATTGTCTCTGTTTGTTGGCCACGGAACAAAGCCTCTTTAATGTATGATCTAAAGCTACGAGCTGAAACTGTTAAAGTTAACTAATTTGATTAGTAAACTGATACTAAGGATAAACCTTTTTGAGAATTGATAACGAATATCAAACAAGCAGCTCGGTGGACGAACTAACTAGTTGGGATAACAGTTACAGTTAACTCTATTGAGGTATTCTGAAAATTAATATAGCCCGCCTGCATGTTGAAACAATTCGTTGTGTTAATTAACAATATATATCTGAAGCAGACGCGTGAGCTATATAATCCCTATTTGGGTGATTTTTATGTATGATGATCTAGTTCAGACCCGTATTCAATCACTGTTGATCCTAAATGAATAATTGTTGAATACTTATTCCCCAAACCTGAGCTAAATTCCTTACAACTGACTTTATAGCAGTAGCAGTGGAATTACAGAGGAAAGACGCATTTTTAACTGCAGCTTCCACTTGACATGCGATTGTAGTCGCTTTCTCTAGAGTGAGATCATCCTCCAACAGTAATTTGTCCTTTACTGCAGTCAATTAAACTCAGCAAGACCTGCTCTCTGCATGTCTCCGGCCATGCATCTCCGGTTGCCTGGATTACTATCATGTAATTATGAAAGATTTTCTGCCAAGTTTCAAATGGAATCGATGGTTCCCCACCTGCAGAAAGAAAAGGGGATGGGCTCGGCGCTGAAGCGCTCATCCTCGTCGCCAATTTGTGATATTTTCACTCTTTCACAGAACAAACTCCATGCGGTGTACAACTAACACTCCAACTTAATTATTCTTCTTTTTTCATTACTCAACAATTTACCACTAGCCCCTATTGGTGCAGTTCCACATTACATGTGTTATAGTAAGCAATTACTATGAATTGAACATCACATATTGTATACTTCTCAACACAACAATTGTGTTTATGATTATTACTCTCTTGTGTAGTGTCTCTTGTATGGTATCTTGTTTTATGTATGTTTTGTGATAGAACTACTAGTTAATGTAACCCCACCTGTATCATGTCTCCTATCGAATTAATACTCATTTAACGACTTACACTTTTGTGTACATCACCTCCTTATAGAATGCAGTGTTTGGTATATTAATCAGAGTATAAAAGGACACAAATTGCCAGGCCCATTCCTAACCAAACTTGAGACAGAGAGCCATAAAAAGAAGAAGAATTTTCCCGCTTGGAAATTGCCCCTTTCTCATTGGTCAAGCCAAAACCCCAGAGGTGTGACCTCTGTGGAACTTAAAGGTTAACTTCACAGTGACCTCCCTTTCTTCCTGCTTCTGCTGGATGCTGAGCATGTGTGGACCGGAAACCCAGTCTGACCACGCAGTTGGGGGCTGGCAGGCCTAAACCATCAAGCCATGTGCAACTTACCCGACCATGACAGAGTCTACCTAACCATGCAAGTTCATCATATCTTCTTCATTCAACTCAGAAGAAATCGATTGCAACTTCAACGCCATCGACTCAGGGATACATCAAATCAGAAACTGCTTTAACTGCAATGGCAATACAAGAATTGTACAATTAAGTGACTAAACAGAGGTTTAGTAATAAGCTGTGGACCCTTTTAAAGCTGTGAACACTTTTACAAGGCTTTGAAAATAACAAACTGATGGTTCTTTTCATAATTAAATTAATATTTTCCATAGCTTAATTCCCTGTTTCTCTTTCCGGTTTCATTCTGTCACCTACCATTTTACCCATGTATGTGTGATTGTGTGTATCTGTTTGTTTAGATTAGTTGTGTTCGTGATTTAGTTAATAAAACTTGTGCACAATACATATTTAGTTCTGATTCTCTGCTTGCATCAAAGTCAATTTAACGATTTCTGGTCTTGTTACACGCTCTAAGAAAATTCTAAGAAAGAATTATTTTTCTGTGGTCATTTAAAATACCCTTTTCTTAGAATTAATGAATAATCAAAAGTGTTTCCCTGACGAACTGATTAATAGATTGTAATATTATATACATCAAGTTAATCAGATGAACTGATCCAAATATTCATAATTAATCATAACAAGTTAGTATTCATATTTCCTCTTTTAGTTCCTGTTAGTGTTGTAAGGACTGTTCCACAGGTGCATGTGCAATATTTTTGTTTATGGTTTATTGAACAAGCTGAATAAAACTTTAAAACCTTGCAAATTAATTATGATATCTGATTTAAATTAAATGAAAAGAAATGTAAAGAATATACAAGTAAAAACTTGAGACAACTCACGATGACAGCTGAGTGTCAAAAGTCTGATGATTACACAAAAAAAATCACCAATGTGTGTGTAGAGGTTGATATGAATTATTCATGCCCCAGTGCATGTTGGGAAGAGGGTGAACTATAAAATATTCTATAAAATATTTTCTAAAATATTTTCTGACATTTCTTATTTGAAACATTAATTATATTAAACCATTTAAAACCAAATAAATGAGGTATATTATATATTATGTAAATGAAAAAAGCTATAAACTGTTCCCTTTATTTTCATAAAAAAAATATTTATATTGATTATGGAGAATAAAACCTAGACCAAGGAAGGGTGTTCTGTTATGTTTTAGAAAGACAGCAACTGTTCAGAAAATCTGCTGAAAGGCAAATTGACTGTAAAATGTCCCTTTTCCATGTATTTTTCCATTATGACAGGGAAAAGGATATAAATAGCAATTAGGGTTTTGACAAGCACTTGACTGTGCCAACAAAACAGCTTGGCCCAGGGCATCCCACCTGCCTGAGGAATGGCAGGACAGCAGGCTAGACCTCTCAATAGGTTTCAGCCATCTTTGCTGTTCCTCTAATGTCCTTCCAACCAACCACCATGCTGGACATGACAGACAGTCTGGCCACAGACAACTACAACAGTCATGTCACGAAGACGTCTGGGCCCACCAACTCCAGTGGTCTCACATTTGTCTCAAGTGTATACCAACAAAAAAACAAAAACAAAAATTTAAAAATTTTTAAAAGTGTTAGATCTGTTTAATTTGAATTGGAAAAGTAAGACTGATTGGTTAACTGATACTTAGTCAAACTAGTTTTAAGTTATTATGCAACTATGCAAAGATTAAGCAACTGGCAGAAGACAAAGATGATACCTAAAGGAGATGTAAAAGAGAATAATCAGCCCTTAGTATCCTGAGCTTAGAGAAACCTCTGTCAGAGCCATAGCTTTGTGGGCACACATTGACATTGAGGCACATCAGCGCCTCGGACAGCACAAGTTCGAAGGTGCTTTCCTGCTCCTGTTCCCTTCTTGTCCTACAGTCCTGTCCAATACAGTAAAGTTGAAAAACTCCAATGTCATGAAAGAAAAAAAAACCTCTCAAAATATTTTTATAATGGAGGCTTGAAAGAGATTACAGCAAGACAATAAAGAGATCTCCCATATTTCTCGTTTCTTATTTTGGACTCCTTTCTCTGAGAACTTTCTGATGTCTCAGTTGTGTCTACTTTTATTTCTCCTTACAATGATAGAGATATTTGATATTTGAGAATAACAACTAAGTTTACTAAGCTTAAAAAGAGCAACCTATAAGCAATAAAGTATTCTTATAATGGAGTCTTGAAAGAGACTGCAGCAAGACAATAAAGAGATGTTCTATGTTTCTTCCACCACATTCTCAGTTTCAACTCCTTTTCTCTCAGATATTATTCTCATTTCTCAGCTGTGTCTTCTCTTATTTCTGAGGGATATATGAGAATCACAACTAAGTCTTACGAGCTCAAAAGCAACCACTGAGCAATACATTTTTTCTCTGGGTGTGGTTGAGAATCCGTCATTACGCTATTTCTACGTCATTGCACATGTGCAGTACTTTCAGTTTGGTTTTCAATCCAATCAAGTGTTTACATGTTCTCTCGATCGGATAAGAAGGGGAATAAACCACCCCTTTCAATCCGATCGAAATTGCATTCGGATCGAGCATAATCGGTTTGATTAAGGTGTTTATATGGAGGTTTTTCAGTCCAATTGAGCCGTCAATCTGATTACTAATGGATTATTTGGTCGCATGTAAACGTAGCCAGTGTCACATGATTCTTCAGAAATCATTATTATAGAGTGGTGTAGGTATGACATCACTTTGTAGGCCAAAGCACTTCCAGTTCCATTGCTCCGAAGTCAATGGGTTTTTTGAACAGGTTGGTTAAATGCTTGAAATAAGGTCCGTGGGGAACTCAACCTCAAGACACTTTCATGTTTTATTCTACAACATAAAATACATCAGTATTACCTCCACTTGTGATTTAAGCTGTTACGTGTCTTGAAAAAGGCGTTTGCTAACAAGTGGCTAAATGGGACTACAGAGTCTGTCGGGGACACTAATAGTCATCATGCCGAACAGGTAAGCTCAGTCCAATTTTACAGCCTTGTCATGCTTATAATTGTGCTCATAAACTATTCAAACTTTCTGGAAATTTTTTTTTTAGATAAAGACTGAAAGAGTTGTCGAAAGCTTAGTCGGGGTGACGTTGACGTCATGGGACCATGGTGTGGTTCGTTTTATAGCCTACCTTTAGCTTTTTACTTCTGGCAACTGCATTTAGGCTTCAACATTCATAAAAGTTGTGTTCATCTGTGAAAATTATCTTGATGGACAAAACATGTTAGTATCAAACTTTTGTTGATAACGGAGCTTTTATTTTTTTGCGATAATACAAAAGCCTATGGAAGAATCCTATTAGGTTTTTGTCGAGGGAACCATGTGATGGTAAATCAAGCATTGCATTAGTTCTGGCAGGTCACGTTAGTCAAGCTCGCATCAGCTGACTCTCAGCTGATCTACGTCTACCTATAGGAATACGATGCCTATCACTGTATGTGTATAAGCTCCTTCAGTATTATCAGCAGCTATCGCGTTTCTCAGGAGCGAATTACCCTCCACCAGCTCCTCCTCTCGTCAGTCAGGATTTGGTTTGGTTTCCCCTTGAATCAGAATAAATTCTCGAATTATGTTGTACTTTAAAATCTTGAATTAATGATATTGCATGCATTCATGTTGGTTCTGTTCTGTTTACCCAAACGGGGGTTATTGCTGCTCTCCCTGCTATTATCCATGCTAGGCTGCATGGATGCGCAGGGAGTTCTCGCCCAGAACGGAACCTTACCGCCAATCCAAAATGTATGCTAATTGTCAATCGTATTTGACGATAGTGGTCCTGACTGAACTGCCGGATGGCCTACAAAGTGACGTGATACCAGCACCACTCATATTGGTGCTCCAGAAACATTGTTTTTATAATTATTATCAATGTTAAACAAACCATGAAACCATTTTTTAAAGATTCTTTTATGAATAGAAAGTTCAAAAGAATAGCATTTATTATTAGCATTTAGGCCTATATACATTTTTTTTAATATTAAAAATACCTTTATGATCACATTTGATCAATTTATTCTTTGCTGAATAGAAGTTATTTCTTTAAAAAAAATCTTTTGAATATTAGTTTATAGTTAATAACTTTTAAACGCACAATAGAACCTTATTTTCAAATCCTGTCAAAGCACCATCAGAGCCAATATTAACCTCCAAAATGACAATTACACAGTCTTCCATAACATTAAGCCTCCCAGTGTCACGAACTGTCAAGGATCTGAAAGAGGACCCAGGCGCAGAATAGCTTTGAAGGTTTTTTTTATTTTTATTAACAAGACTGTAGACAGGCCACAACAAGGAGAGTGAGGTGTGAAACAGTTCGAATAGTAGGGCTAACGACACGATGACAGGCAATGACCATTGAAATCAGTCCTGGGTGATGTGAGGAAGACCAGACAGGAACACAAGGAACCAGAGGCTTGATGATCTCTTAGCTGTAGCACCAGTCTAGCTGCCAGGCAGTGAATGTCAGTGGTCAGGAAATCTCAGGATGCAGGGCAGGGACAAACACAAGACTCACAATGAACAAGACAAGACACAACAAGATAACAGAGAAAGACAAGAGAGAAGATAATAAATGAAACGTCCTGGTTGCGTATGCAACCCACCGTTCCCTGAAGGAGGGAACGGAGGACGTAGTCGACGCCGACTGAAATGGGATCTCGCTAGAGAGCCTGTCTTCTTCGAGTACTATTGAACGAGCCAATGTAATTGGCGTGCGTGATTCGCATCACACACTCCGCCCCCGCGGCGCGGGTATAAATACGGAAGTGGATGCACGCACTAGTTGCTTTTCGCTGAGGAGCCGAGAGTAACCCGGGGTCAGCGGTGGTCCAGCGGTAGTGGCAAGGGGACTACGTCCTCCGTTCCCTCCTTCAGGGAACGGTGGGTTGCATACGCAACCAGGACGTTCCCTTTCAGTCGATAACGTCGGACGTAGTCGACGCCGACTGAAATGGGATCAACCATTGAACACGCCACTAACGCTGCCACCTTCCAGTGCCTAAACCAAAGCCTCCTGATGCCCCCGCAAACTTAAGGCGGGGAAGGACAGGGCTTAGGCCAGGGAAGTCACTGCTGTTCCTACAGGACCACTGGGAAAGCGTTCCCCGTACGTTGGAAGGAAGGGACGCTGCGGAAGCCACATCCAACCCGAGGGAGGTAATGTGGAGAATACACATATGAACTGGGCGGAAACCGGGCAGTCTAACATATGGAATGTCACTGGGGTGGCTCCAGCCTAAGACGGGGGGAGACACACCGGACAGTGACGGCAGAGAGACTCTGCCGAGGGAAGACACGGGCTCACCGCAGGGAGCCGTATCGTGGAAGAATACACATATGGGGTCACCGAAGGGACCGCAACATATGGACCCAGCCTAACACAGGTTCCACACTGCGTACGAGTGGTAGGCCTAACACCAGACGTTCCGCACGTCCGACGTCGGAGGGGTGTGGAGGAACTCAACAGGGTTCAATTTTAAGGGAACTCAACTGGAGTAGAAAGGCGCACGTATCCAGTCCATAGGAGGGGAATGGCGCAGCAAGCCGACACTTGAACCGGGCTCACGGTGAAACTGGCTTCATGAGAAGGGAGCCCACGGGAAGCAGCGGTTCAACTAGGTGTCGTCCAGCCCCCAACTCTAGAATCTGTTTAGCAAAGTATATCGTCAACGCCCAGGCGGAGCACTTTACACTCATCATAGAGGAGCTCAACACCTAAGTGGACATGTTGCATCTCGGATCTTTGCCGAAATGAAGGCAAGCACTAAGTGCAACTTTGCATGGAATGGTAATGGGGACTCGCTCTCCGCGAACGAAAGCGAGTCTCGCCCTCAACACTGCGACAGTCATGTTCCCACAGTGAAAACATGAGCTGTCCACAAAAGCTGTCTCAGCGTGCTGTAAGCCAAACACGTGACACAACAGTTGTGACCATCAGAGAGAGACAGGGAACGACCGCACCCAGAAACGCACGGGCGGAATGACATCTTGAAAAAGACGCAAACGCAACCGTGTTGCTCTTTCAGAAAATAGGACCGTCACCAGTGCCGGAGCACACAGGGGAATGACCGCGGCAACACTGAACAGAGAACTGAAACAGTGAAGCACTCACTTTTCCGCCCTCTAACCAGCCATCAACACACACAAACATTTAGAAATTTGTTGCTGTTAAAACAGCAGTTGAGAGCTCAAAGCTCGCGATCACCGCTGCACTCGCGCTGTAGAACACCAGCACTGGGAGAGTCTTCCTGAAGAACACCGACACACTTGCTCGTTGTAGACAACAGCACTCTCAGAGACATCAAACGATCGGCTCCGAAGCGAAAGGCAACTAGTGCGTGCATCCACTTCCGTATTTATACCCGCGCCGCGGGGGCGGAGTGTGTGATGCGAATCACGCACGCCAATTACATTGGCTCGTTCAATAGTACTCGAAGAAGACAGGCTCTCTAGCGAGATCCCATTTCAGTCGGCGTCGACTACGTCCGACGTTATCGACTGAAAGGGAACAAGAGGCAAACTACAACCTGATGTAAATAACTATGGCTAGATAAATAAAAAAAGAAAACTAGAAACTTACAAACAATTAAAATTAAACAAGAGAACAAACAAATAAAATTAAACAAAAGAACAAACTTGCAGGCAACTAGATACTGGAGAAGAAAGTCTTAAGTAAAAATTAAATCAAAATCAAAAGATAAAAACAAAGCAAAATAGCAACAAGGATACACTAGAACTAATCAAACACATTATGGAACAAGAGCAGGGAAAAAATACAGAAACAGGCAAGCAAACCGGAACACAACACAAAACAAACCAGAAAAGACATGAGGGAAATAGGCACAATATAAAGAGATCAGAAACGCATGAGGATCAAGTGAGCACAATTATTGAAACTAGGACTAGACATGGACTAAACAAGGGGGCGTATTAACTGGAAATGAGGAGGTGAGACAAGAGGAGCACATGCCAACACAAACAAGACAGAGCCATGTGCTCAGGCACAAGACAAACAAGGAAACATTAAACAGTGACAATATGGACAAGACTGTCAGGGCAGGAACCTGACACCCAGCCTGACCATTGTATGAACTGATTAATCAAAAAACAGGACATGGGCAAAGAACTGCAAGCCAGAATGACTGCAGAAATTTCAGGAATGTGTGTCTTTTCTGACTCAGAATCCAATCAGTGAATGGAAGGTTGAAACATGTTCTGAGCTATACACTTGTCACAGCAGAAAAGGATAGCGAGAGAGAGAGAGGATGGGAGAAACGAGGACAGATGCCAGCTCCTCCTTCGCTCATCTATATTCATGAAGGACAGAGGAAAGCTTTGTGTTGCTTATGGATGGAGAGAGCACATCAACTTTCGCATCAGGCTGCAGCTGTTAAAAGTTTCTTTCAAGGACATGTCTGTAATGACCCTAAGTAGTTTAATGAATGTTCTGACAGCTGATTAGGCACCCTCATTACAGACAGAGAGAACTACCGTTATGTCAATAATTCATACATCTATTATTCAAAATTTCATACATCCATTACCACATCCATATCTTTGCAGAAGCTGAATTCATGCACTTTGCATGCTGTGGAAATCAATTTGCATCAAAACTGTTTGGTTACCAACATTCTTTAAAATATCTTCTTTTGTGCTCCATACAGTACATGAAGGTGAGTAAATGATGACATAATTTTCATTTGGGTGTGAATTGTCCCTTTAAACCATATTGAGGAATTGAAATTGAGGAATTGACTAAAGTACTCACCATTAACACAAGGACAACATCTGGATAATGTAACGGTCAAAGCTGCACTGCTGAACGTGAGGTCAGTGGGGAATAAAAAATATATACTTCAAGATTTTATCACATCACAAAATTTGGACTTTGTGTTTTTAACTGAGACTTGGCTCGACCCGGGGGATACTTATTCTCTGTCCGAGCTGCTGCCTCCGATGTACAATATTTTAAATACGCCAAGATCCACTGGTCGAGGAGGGGGCGTGGCCACACTCTTCAAAGACAGTTTTAAATGCACCTTACTACAAGGAGAGAAATATCCAAGCTTTGAACTGCAAACAGTTAAGCTGGAACTGACATGTTCCATCTACTGTGTTCTTATTTACCGTCCTCCTAAATACAATAAGGATTTTATTGCGGGTTTCTCAAACTTTCTTTCTCTTATTGTTCCAACCACTGACAATCTTCTAATTATTGGGGACTTTAGTATCCATGTATGTTGCACGTCTAACTCACTTGCAAAGCAGTTCTCTGAACTTGTTGATTCTTTTAATCTAAAACAGTCTGTTTGTGATGCCACACACAGGCATGGTCACCCTCTTGATTTAATTTTATCTCTGGGTGTGTCTCTTAGTGGTGTGACTATAGAAGACAATTGTATATCTGACCATAGATCTGTATTTTTTGGTTTTGATCTGCCTGTTGCCACATCAAAAGACCAATCTTCGGACCATTATTTTAGACCTGTAAATGAGGTGACATCAAATCTTTTTGCTGAAGCATATGCGTCTAGCCCTGTCTATTCTATCATTGAGGCTTCAGAACCCTGTTTAGATATGGAAGAATTAACTGATATGTTTAACTCTCTATGCTCAAATATCATAAATTAAGTTGCTCCACTCAGACTTAAAAGGCCAAAACTCAGATCTCAGCCTTGGCTTAATAATGAAACGCGTGCCCTTAGAAAGGCTTGCAGGAAAGCTGAACGCAGGTGGAAGAGAGAAAAACTGCAGGTTTCCTATGAAATGCTAAAAGACACGCTCAGCAGTTACCAGCATGCAGCTAAAGCAGCTAGAACTAAATATTTTTCTGACGTAATAAGTAGAACAGCGCACTGCCCAAGAGTTCTGTTTGGCACAATAAACACTGTGCTAAACCCGACCACTCAGTCTCCAACTGAATCTACACTTTACACCTGCGAGGATTTCCTGACACTGTTGACCATTCGATTCTTTTAGACAGGTTGGAGTGTGAGGTTGGCATTCGTGGAAGAGCGCTAAGATGGTTCCATTCATATTTACAGGACAGAACATTCTCTGTTAATTTTGCAAATGTTTCATCCTCTGTAATCACCTTAAAATATGGCCTCCCTCAAGGCTCTATTTTGAGTCCTAGATTGTTCTCTCTGTATATGTGTCCTCTGGGATCTATTTGTCACCGCTTTGACATTTCTTATCATATGTACGCTGATGACACACAGATCTATCTACCTCTCAAAGTCGGGAACGAACAGTCCCTCAAGCTTTTGTTGGACTGTCTGAATGAGCTTAAAATTTGGCTGTCTAAAAACTTTCTCCAGCTTAATGAAAAAAAATCTGAAATTACAATATTTGGTCCACAAAAATTGCAAAGAGAAGATAGCCAATATCCTTGGTTCACTACAGGATTGAGTATAAGGATTTATTAATGGTTTTTAAAGCTATACATAACATGTCCCCAAACTACATTGTTGACCTTTTAGGAGCGTACAAATCAGGCAGGACACTAAGATCAACAAATCAACTTTTGCTGACAGTCCCTTACTCCAAAAAGAAGACAAAGAGTGACCGAGCCTTTTCAGTTGCGGCCCCCAAGCTGTGGAACAGTCTTCCCGCCCATTTCCGGCTAGCTCACACAATAGAAAGTTTTAAGTTCAAATTGAAAACGTATCTTTTTAACTTAGTGTAACCCTGTCATCTCGCAAGAGATGAGAACTAAATAAAAGGGCCACAACCACAGTGGGTTCCCTTTCAGTCGATAACGTCGGACGTAGTCGACGCGACTGAAATGGGATCACGCTAGGGAGCCTATCATCTTCGATTACTATTGAACGAGCCAATGGAATTTGGCGTGCGTGATTTGCATCACACACTCCGCCCCCGCGGCGCGGGTATAAATACGGAAGTGGATGCACGCACTAGTTGCCTTTCGCTTCGGAGCCGTTCGTCTTTGATGTCTCTGAAGAGTGCTGTTGTGTTCAACGAGCGAGTGTGTCGGTGTTCTTGCGGGAAGACCTCTCCAGTGTTGGTGTTCTACAGCGTGGTGCAGCGGTGATCGCGAGCTTCTCAGCTCTCAACTGCTGTTTTAACAGCATCAAATTTCTACTGTTTGTTTGTGTGTTGACGGTTGGTTAGAGGTCGAGAAGTGAGTGCTTCACTGTTAGTTGAAAGACTATTCAGTGTTTGCCGCGGTCATTCCCTGTGTGCTCCGGCACTGGTGACGGTCCCATTTCCTAAAAGAGCAACACGGGTGTGAGTGCGTCTTTTTCAAGATGCCATTCCATCCGTGCGTTTCTGGGTGCGGTCTGGCACTATCCCCTTCTGACGGTCACGAAAGTTGTGTCGCATGTTTGGGCTTACAGCATGCTGAGGCAGCTTTCGTGGATGAGGCATGTTCTCACTGCGGGAACATGTCCATCTCGGTGCTGAGATCTAGACTCGCCTTCGTTAAAAGCGTTGGTGCAGTCCCCACCTCTGGGCCCCGCCCCTGTTCTTCCTCTGGGTTACCTTCCCAGAGGAGGACTGGGGTGCCGTCCAAGCTGGGTGATCTGAGGATCACAGTGAGGGGTAATCCGCCCGGCCACGCCCCGTGGGTCCCTCACTCCTCTTTCACACCGCAACCGGTGGAGCTCCCCATTGATCCCGCTGGTCCCTCTGTAATGGACGGGCCAGCCGTGTCATTTGGGGCCCCTCCAGGGGATACGTTGTCAATCGCAGCATCGGAGGGGGAGCTGAACTCTGGAGATGATGACTCGGCTGCACTGCCTCCCTCCGGGAGACCAGTGTTGCCCGAGCCAGATCCAGAGATGTCAGCTATGCTGAAAAAGGCCGCCGAGGCGGTAGGGCTCGTGTGGAACCCTCCACCGTGTCCCGAGCCGTCTCGGTTGGATGATTGGTATATCGGGGCGGGCCGTACTGGTTCTCAGTCCGCCGCCCCGGTTCCTTTCTTTCCTGAAGTGCATGAGGAGCTTACGAGGGCATGGATGGCACCTTTCTCTGCCAGAAACCGCCTGAGTAGCTCCTCCCCCCTCACTACCCTTGATGGGGGAGCGGTGAAGGGTTACGAGGCTATCCCTCCGGTGGAGCGGGCCGTTGCGATGCAGTTATGCCCAACGGCGGCCGCTTCCTGGAGAGGTGATCCTCGTCACCCCTCTAAAGCCTGTAAGTTCTCGTCCGCTCTTACGGGCAAGGCTTACAAAGCTTGTGGGCAAGCCGCTTCCTCCTTGCATGCCATGGCGTTGCTCCAGGTCCACCAGGCCCAGGCACTCATGAACATGCACGAGGGTAGTTCGGACCCTGAGCTCATGGGTGAGCTCCGCACTGCAACTGACCTCGCCCTCCGGGCGGCGAAGGTTGCAGCTCGCGCGGTGGGTTCGGCGATGTCCACACTAGTGGTCCAGGAGCGCCATCTCTGGCTCAATCTGGCCGATATGAGAGATGCGGACAAGGTTCGGTTCCTGGACTCTCCCATTTCCCAGGTTGGGTTATTCGGCGACGCTGTGGAGAACTTTGCCCAACAGTTCTCTACAGCTCAGAAGCAGACGGAGGCCATCCGGCACATCCTGCCTCGGAGGGACGCTGCTGCCTTCACCCGCCCCCCGAGGTCAAATCCTCCGCCTGCTCGTCGCCGAGGGCGTCCGCCTGCAGCCGCCTCAGCTCCCGCCGGACCACCGCAGCAGCCTTCACCCAGGTTCCGGCGCGGAGCCGGCCGCGGAAGGGGCGCCCAGCCCGCTCCAGGCGCTGCCAAGCCAGGTGGTAAGCTCCAGCGCAAAAGAAAACGCTGAACCTGGACGGGCTCTCAGGGATGGAAGAGTTGCTTGTGGAGTGGTCGCCGATCCACTCCCTCTGGCTGGTTGGAGGGCCGGCTGGAGTTTTTTGTTATGTGTGTGTCTGTTCCGCCGCTGGCCCCTATAAAAACGGGGTCAGCGGTACCCACATATTCAGAAAAAGAGCAATTTTTCTATTCCTGAGTCCCAAGTGGGCCAGTATGGCGGATGTGACCCTGTATAATAGCCTTACATCCCCCAGCTTCCCTTGGTCGCCAACAGGCAGCTTGGGGCGTTCGAGGACCCGGTCATCCGCCTTCTCACGTCCCCTGCCGCTAGTGGAGACAGGTAAGTGTTGCACTGCACACTTACACCACTATCTCTACTTTGCTGCCCCACCTCAGGCTCGGCTACCCCGCTCAAGTCAGTGATAGTAACATCACATTAGGTGTTGAGCAGACGTGCTCCTGAAAATTCAGTGATATTCTTCACACCAAGTGTTGAGCAGTGCTCCTGACTTGTGCGTGCTTATCTTATCCTGCTGGCGAAGGATTTGATATAGCCGCTCCTCCAGCCGGTACGAAGGCCAGTTGTAAACTCGTTCTTCGTGCTACTAGGTGGTGGGTCGTGACCATCTTGGCCCAAGATTGGTCTGCAGCTTTGACCTGAAGGACACGTGGTGTCCTTCCCCTCGAGTGCTCCAGAGCCCGTTGGGTCTTCAGGTCAACTGGAAGAGAGTAATCTCGCCCACGGGCTGAGTATCTCTTTTTCAGTTTTGGAGAGGTACTCGGTCCAACACGTCTCTCCAGTGAGAATGTGTTCAGCTGGTGTTGAAGTGAGAAAGGGTCCCACTGAAAAGATTCAGAGGCTCCTGGGGTATACGATGGCGCAGCCTAAGTTGGCTTCCTCCGTATGTGACCGCTTCAGCGCTAGCTTTACGATCGAGTCCCGAGGTGACCGTGGCAGAGCAGCTCACCCTGTGTGACTATAGTTCATCCCGGTCTGCTGCCAAACCCTCCTCAGCAGAGGGGCCATGTACAAAGGGCGTGTTTTAACGGGGGCCTGGGCGACCCACGACTACACGGGCATTCGTGCCTCGAGTTGTTAGACATTGCGGGTGTCACAAACTCTCCCGTCACCTCCTCCTTGGAGTCAGACGCTTCTGAGGGCGCCTTGTTCCACCCCTCCCGCTTACTCAATCGTGCCGCCATCGAGCCTCACGACAGTTATAGCCAGGGCAAGTGGAGACTCCATCCCCTGGGTCCGCTGGGTCTTGACCATTCCGGGGCCGCTCAATTGCCCCCCCGGTTTTATTTTTCCGCCAGTGTTTGGGTAAACCGAGCGGACTACCCTTGGACAAACACTGGGTCCCAGCTGTCCCAGGGGCCCGCAGAATAGGTTTAACCCCAGTGAGCCTTCTAAGAAGTGACGGCGACTCAGGGTCGCCTTGCGCTGCTCAAGTCAGTGAGATCATCACACTTCATGTTGAGCAGAGTTGCTCCTGAAACTCAGTGAAGTTCATCGCACTCAGGTGTTGAGCAGCAATGCTCCTGTAGCTCAGTGAGTCCATCACAGGTAGCGCAGTGAATTCATCACACGCAGTGCTGAGCAGAAATGCTCCTGGTGCTCAGTGAAGTTCCTCGCACTCAAGTGTTGAGCAGTAATGCTCCTGAAGCTCAGTGAGTTTATCACACTCAGGTGTTGAGCAGTAATGCTCCTGAAGCTCAGTGAACTTGTCACACTCAAGTGCTGAGCAGAAATGCTCCTGTCGTTCAGTGAAATTCTTCGCACTCAAGTGTTGAGCAGAAATGCTCCTGAAGCTCAGTGAGGGAATGCTCCTGAAGTTCAGTGAACTTGTCACACTCAAGTGCTGAGCAGAAATGCTCCTGTCGCTCAGTGAGGTTCTTCGTACTCAAGTGTTGAGCAGAAATGCTCCTGAAGCTCGGTGAGTTTATCACACTCAGGTGTTGAGCAGGAATGCTCCTGAAGCTCAGTGAACTTGTCACACCCAAGTGCTGAGCAGAAAATGCTCCTGAAGCCCAGTGATATTCACATGTTGTGTTGAGCAATGCTCCTGTCTTTTGCGCCCGTCACTTGCACCTACGTGCCAAGTCAGGAGAGGAACAGGTCTTCATAGTTGCCCCTTATTGGCCCAACTAGACCTGGCTCCCATCAACAGCCTTCCTGACTTCCCCGGAAAACTCTTCAGGGGCGGGGCACGATGGCACACGCGTTCTTCCCCCGGGGATTCCGGGCGGTCTTACATCTGAACGCGGAGGTTCAGGTGGCTATCACAAGAATGTGTGATAGTTACCATCACTTCTGCGAGCACCCCCTAGAATGGGGTAGCGTGCTTACGCCTTTAGAAGTGGAACCTAGTCGTTGAGTGCGTCTTCTCTCCAGAGGAGATCCTGAAAGCTTTCGATCACTTCAGTGCTCTCTTTCCTGCAAAATGGGTTGCAGTAGGCTGTTTTTCTAAATCACCCTCAAAATGATGTTGCCTCGGTGTTTAAACGACGCTCATCGGGTTGCAGAAGTATGCAGAAGCACGTTCTGATCGTCAGGTTCCTGAGGAGCAAGGTCTTGTAAATCCTTGTGTCCCTCTTTATCCTCTTGGGCCTTGTCCCTGGTGCGACTGCACTGCAGAGACCGCCCCTGAGCCACTGCAGGTAGTGAGTTAAAAATTCTGTTATATCAGTTCTCCTGCTCGCGTGGTCTCTACTAGAGGGTAGGGACTTGCTCGCTTTCGGTCAACGTATTGTGCCTGGAGTCTGGGCCGGCTAACTCTCACAAGCTGAGACCCCGGCTCGGATTGTGCCCAAGGTTCCTACCTCTCCCGTAGTAGGAGCAGGTGGTGAGCCTGCAAGCGCTGTCCTGGAGGAGGCAAATCCAGCCCTGGCTTCTCTGTCCGTTCGCTTGGACGTGTACAGAATGCAAGTCATAGACCTCAGACCAGCTCTTCAAATATCTGTTGGAATTCAGCAGAGAGGGAAGGCTGTTTCCATGCAAAGTTGCACTTAGTGCTTGCCTTCATTTCGGCAAAGATCCGAGATGCAACATGTCCACTTAGGTGTTGAGCTCCTCTATGATGAGTGTAAAGTGCTCCGCCTGGGCGTTGACGATATACTTTGCTAAACAGATTCTAGAGTTGGGGGCTGGACGACACCTGGTTGAACCGCTGCTTCCCGTGGGCTCCCTTCTCATGAAGCCAGTTTCACCGTGAGCCCGGTTCAAGTGTTGGCTTGCTGCGCCATTCCCCTCCTATGGACTGGATACGTGCGCCTTTCTACTCCAGTTGAGTTCCCTTAAAATTGAACCCTGTTGAGTTCCTCCACACCCCTCCGACGTCGGACGTGCGGAACGTCTGGTGTTAGGCCTACCACTCGTAAGCAGTGTGGAACCTGTGTTAGGCTGGGTCCATATGTTGCGGTCCCTTCGGTGACCCCATATGTGTATTCTTCCACGATACGGCTCCCTGCGGTGAGCCCGTGTCTTCCCTCGGCAGAGTCTCTCTGCCGTCACTGTCCGGTGTGTCTCCCCCCGTCTTAGGCTGGAGCCACCCCAGTGACATTCCATATGTTAGACTGCCCGGTTTCCGCCCAGTTCATATGTGTATTCTCCACGTTACCTCCCTCGGGTTGGATGTGGCTTCCGCAGCGTCCCTTCCTTCCAACGTACGGGGAACGCTTTCCCAGTGGTCCTGTAGGAACAGCAGTGACTTCCCTGGCCTAAGCCCTGTCCTTCCCCGCCTTAAGTTTGCGGGGGCATCAGGAGGCTTTGGTTTAGGCACTGGAAGGTGGCAGCGTTAGTGGCGTGTTCAATGGTTGATCCCATTTCAGTCGCGTCGACTACGTCCGACGTTATCTACTGAAAGGGAACGTCCTGGTTGCGTATGCAACCCACCGTTCCCTGAAGGAGGGAACGGAGGACGTAGTCCCCTTGCCACTACCGCTGGACCACCGCTGACCCCGGGTTACTCTCGGCTCCTCAGCGAAAAGCAACTAGTGCGTGCATCCACTTCCGTATTTATACCCGCGCCGCGGGGGCGGAGTGTGTGATGCAAATCACGCACGCCAAATTCCATTGGCTCGTTCAATAGTAATCGAAGATGATAGGCTCCCTAGCGTGATCCCATTTCAGTCGCGTCGACTACGTCCTCCGTTCCCTCCTTCAGGGAACGGTGGGTTGCATACGCAACCAGGACGTTTCGTTGCAAAGATAAAGTTTATTGCACAATATTCACAATGGGTAATCAGAACTGGCAAAGAGAGAAAACAAACAAAATTGTAACCGTTACAACAGGGTTCCCAATCCTATCCAATAGAAATTACTCTGAAACTGTGTGCACACTCACAAGTTCACCAAACACAAATTCACTCCAACCTCCACAATTGTAAAGTAAATCAAATCACTACAATTTATTCCCCAACCTCCAAAATTGTAGAGTAAATCAAACCACTACAATCTATTCCCCAAACCTTAACAGAGTTGATCATATACAAGATGGGAACCCCACTGTCAGTTATAGGTCCAAAACAAACAAAACAACAACAAAACAAAACACAAAAACAATATCACAAATTAAATCAATCACTTTACCACTTCTGTACAGAAGACTCAATTCAACATTAAAGTAATCTCTTCAGACACCCATTAAGCCACCAATGCTTTCAATAAAGTAAACGGCAATCATGCATCATCTGTAAATAAAACAAAGAATACAAATTGATGATTGCCCAATAAAATATTTACAAAGATTAAAAAAACCTTAAAACCATTAAACATAACACACAAATTACAATTATAAAATTAAGCTTAAAAACAAATCCCCATATTCAATAATTCAATTAAGATCAGTACCTGTGTTCTCAAATATATCTGCTTAATTCTCTGAGGCACCAATCAACACCATTCCCATCAGAATACTAAAACGGAAGACCAATACAAACATGTTAAAACTAGACAAACTCACTCTAGTCATCATAAATCACAACCCTTACCTTCCCAATTCAGTTATATGCTGCTCATTAATCAACTTAGTTTTTCATCTGCTATTACACAGCCTTGAAAGACACCAAACAGCTTTTCCTGCTTGACACATGGTACCACAAAGAGGAAGTCTAAACCGTTTGGTTTCCCTTTATAGCATCTTAAATCATGGAATTTGTAGTCCATCTAGTTTGTAGTCCATATTCTACCCCATTACAATAGCTTTTAGTTAAGTGCATTCTAAATAACTAGACAATAAACAAATCAGCAAACATAGAATCAGAATTTCTCTCTGGACAATACTCTTGACAAATACTCACAGAGAATCTCACAAAGTCTCACACGCAGCTAAGAATCACAATGAACCAGCACAGGACAGCAAACACAAGGGGATTATAAACCAAGAAACTAACGAGGGGATCAGTCCTAATTCAGAAGCCCAGACATTGGTTATCTTTCACTCCATCAACGTTTTTATGAGGCTCAAATGAAAGAGCATAGAACTCTTGGTCTCTAATGAAAAGCAAGCATAGCAAAGCATGACAAAGGGAAACACCATCTGCTCAGGATCAGCCTAAATGAATAAAGATCATACAGAACAGGAGCAACTCAAATAAGCCATTTCAAAACAGGATGTCAGTTCAATCGTTTTTGTTATTGTTTCCTATTAATAATCAATAAATAGCAATGTTATATATTCCACTCAGCTCAACACACTCCTGGTATTGTCAAAAGGCATCTCGAAAGGTACAAAAAACACTTTTTGATAAAGTTTTTTACAAAACAGCAGTTTTGATAGTGCCAGAGACACTGGTAAAATAAAAAATATATAAATATATTTTCAGCTTTTATATATATATAAAAAACTAGAGATAATTGAATGCATATGTAAGTTGTTGTTGTTTTTTAATTGTCTTCATCAGTATGCATAACAAAGATTATATTTTGGAACAGTACAAAATAAGGCCAACTGTGATCCACTGCAGTCTGAAATTGGACTGTGATAGAATCTTAAGCTCTGAGAACAGTCTCAATGCTGAATCAGTATTCTACAACCGTTTGCTCTCGATTGTTCCCATTCTCCTCCTGGACAAAATGGCACTCGGGTGCATGAATGATCAAATCAGTGCTAATGACTCTTTCTGCTCAAGTGTCATTAGACCAGCCGGAGCAGAGAGGGAATTCTGACGAGACAGAAATGTCATGCAGGAAATTCAATGGGACGTAGAGGACAAATGCATAAAGTAATTAAATTGGCCTGGAAAATATGACTGTTGACTGTTATATATATATGAGGCTTTGGACATCAGGAATTTACACAATGTTTTGGTCAGTCACAAAACACTGAACAGCCAATGCTTCCATTCAGCATTGGAATATGACATACTATACTCCAAGGCATGTATTTACAGTCATTTGTCACTCAGTGCATGCCAAAAAGGTGACTGAATCAACAGAAATAATTAAATTAAATAAATAAATAAAAAACTGATGAAAGAATTTCTGCTACATTATATTCACTCCAGATTGCTCTTGATATGTGAGAGCACAAATGACTTAAGCTTTAAGAGAAAGTGAAAATCCTTGTAGATTCACCTTTGACACAAGTCAAGTCAACTCACCTTTATTTATATAGCGCTTTTTACAATACAGATTGTTTCAAAGCAGCTTTACAGAGATAACAGGAAAATAATGTTGTAATAATATTGTTAAATATAAAATTAAATGTCCCCAACTAAGCAAGCCAATGCCGACAAAGGCGACGAAGGGCGAAGAAAGGCGAAGAAAGGTGACAGTGGCAAGGAACCAAAACTCCATC
The DNA here is from genome assembly GCF_051911475.1 of Siphateles boraxobius. Classification (NCBI taxonomy): domain Eukaryota; kingdom Metazoa; phylum Chordata; class Actinopteri; order Cypriniformes; family Leuciscidae; genus Siphateles; species Siphateles boraxobius. The sequence goes on from NW_027509097.1 coordinate 19,604,488, forward strand.
AGGTGACAAAATGGAGAAAAAAACCTTGGGAGACCCTGTAGAAGATTTTTATTATTTAGAAAACAAGTAATTTTGCTATATATTTGGACACAATTATTTCTTCTGTCTGTGACTTTGGATTTCCTCTGTGTATGTGAAAGACCTTGAATGGAATGTTGTTTGCTGCAGAAAATTCTATTCTGAGAAGTCACATGGTAAAAGACCTTTACCCAAAACTATCTATAGGGTGTGTTACCTTCTTTGGAAGAAGAAGTATGTATATAACTCTGAACCAAAATGTACTCGGGAGCGCACTGGAAGGCCAGAGGGCCAGAGAGCGTTAGAGCGCCGTTCTATGGAACGGGACGGCGTTCGAAAATAAAGTCTAATTATTTCTGGCATCAAAGATCTCTGCGAAGTTATTTTTCAGAAAGATTGAAAACCACAACATTTGGCACCCCAGATGGGACTTGGGTTTTGAGGCAGAAGGAACCACAAAAGGCGACTCTGGTGACCGACACAGACAACAGTGGCCACTGTACTTTGAGGTGAGCAAGATTTTTGCTTTTGAAAAAGTGTGTGTTGTCACCAGTGAGCCAGAGTGGTAAGACCCTTTAAAATGCTTCTCCAAGTTTAAAGAACTAAAAATTGAAAAGAGGATCTTTGATTCTAGAAATAATTGTCTATTGTTGTTGACGATGTCAAGTACTGTGTTATAGCGTGGCGGAGCTCCCATTAGTGTTTGCCAGTATTTATATAATCTGATGTAGATTGTATGAATATTGGTACTGCTGATGTGCCGCTAAAGGTTTTGTCATACGTATGTAAGGATTTGAGATGTTTGCTTGTTAAGTTTAACAAGTGTACTGGTTAAGGTTAATCAGTTGTTTTTTTATATTTACTGTAAAGGATAATGGTAAATGTTAATGATTAAGGTTAATAATTTTCTGCTCGTTAAGGATAATGAGTATACTGGTAAGGTTATCAGTTCTATCTGTGTTTCTTATTAAGGTTAATAAGATAGCATGCGCACAGATAAGTTTAGCTTCTGGTTACCGCATTGTTATAGGTATAACGATGGCCTGCTCAGGGAAGCTAAAGTGAATCGCAGAGGACTGTGATAATTTTCTGCTCGTTAAGGATAACGATACTCATAAGGTCATGAGGTATTTTATCTGTGTTTCTTATTAAGGATAATAAGATAGCATGCACACAGATAAGTTTAGCTTATGGTTACCACATTGTCATAGGAATGACAATGGACTGCTCGGGTAAGCTAAATTGAATCGCAGAGGTCTGTGATAGTTTAAAGTTATTCAGTGAAGTATTGTTTGTAAAAACAGTGAGAAACACTGTGAGTAGAATTTAGCTCTGTGTATTTGTATGTAGGATCCTGTCCTGTGTGTCTGCTTGACTGTGCCTGTGGTTAAAAATAGGGGACAAGGAATGTGTGAATGAGCTTGAGGGACAAGTACTGTATAAATGATGGGTAGTAAAAATAAAGGAAATAGTAAAAGAAAACAACTGTTTCAAGATATTAATCTTACAGATTATTGTAGCATGAAATAAGTAAAAGTATAAAATATATATTTAATTAATAAATGGACTGATATAATGATATATATGAATAGATAATGATAAATAAGAATGCACGTGCTTAATATATTATATATTATATCTGAAGACGTCTAAAATTTGTATCTCATTATCCCTGAAGACAAAGTGAGAAAAATGATTCTATTGTAGATAATTAAGTTTGTGCTAAGGAAAAAATTACTTGTGCAGTGTGCTAAAAGTGAACAAGATTGGGTGACCAAGTTTCAACAGTCATAAATAATTTACAGCAATCTTAGAATTGTAGTAAATGGTAATTGTTGGGAATGGGTGAGGAAAAGTTTATTCACCATGTTAGATTATTTTGAGCACAGCATGCAAATGGAGAAAGATTGAAGGCTGATTTTATCATAGGGAAAATTATTTAATTGTATTATACTCAGAAAATCAAAAGTTAGATTATTGCTCATATTGCAATGAAGAAATAGCTTGCTTTTTCCTGCAACGAAGAACTTGCTTTACTAAAAACAGAATGGGAGAACTGCTGTTGCCAACCAGTGATTATTATATAGTATAAAAGAATTAGGAAAAAGATGGTTAAAAGTGGAATTTAGATAAAGAGCTAATAGCTCAGGAACAAATATTTATAAAGACTAATTTGATCTATGCAGCTCTCTGAGTGTTCAAGTTTCAGATGGCTTCAGTGTCGAATGGAAGAGGTGAAAGGTCAAAGACACAACTGCAGAGAGAAGAAGAAGAGAGGGTGAGGGGCGTTCAGCTCCCCTTCTGAAGATGACCACTCTCTGGCAAACTCGGCATGGAGAAAGACTGATTTAATGCTGGAAAAGGTGAAACTTTCACTATTTCACTGGAGACTTTTTCCTGAGGACAAGAGGAAAATCCTGAGATGCAAAGCTGAGGCAAAATCTATCAAAAGCCCAAACTCAGCAGAGGCAGAGAAACAACAGAGCCAATATACAGTCTACTACACCTAGCCTTTGAGTGACAGCTAGGCTGACGACACATGCAGAGCGACAGCCATGAAGCTTCAACAGACTGATAATCTAAAAACAGAAGAACTGACTGAAACCCTTCCCTTACGGGCAACACATGTGTGGCAACTTCAATGATCACTCTAGAGACTGGTTCAAATTTAGTTATTATATTAACTTTATTCATTCTGATTATTCACTGGTCTCATAAGCAATTCTTTATATTCTCTGCTAAACTAACCCTCTCTGCTTTTCCAGTAGGTTCAAGTCCAGCCATATAAAAAAGAAAGAAAATACACTGAAAGAGACAAGTGGGTGCTCAACTCACCAAATAGTTCAATCTGAGGCTGGATTTGTTATAGTGAGGGCTATTATATGAAACAACTATAGGGCTAAAAGCATGAGAAAAATGTATCTGTAGAAAAGTAAAAGATAGACACAAAATGTCAAAGAATTATTATTATTGTTTGCAAAACAATGATACTGGTCACTCCATTTTGTTTTGATAATTTTTTAGAGAGAGATTGGAGAAAAAATGATTCCAAAAGTCCAAAATTATGAAATCGCAAAAAATGCTGTCAAAACTGGGATAATGAGATGGGAATGTTGTTGGCCATGGATCCAAGATTATGCAGAGATCTCCAATTTCTTAAAGCAGCTCATGAGCAAAAAACAAAAAAGAATAGGAAAAATCAGAAAAACAAATGACAAAATGTATTTGAAAAATTACAATGGCAGGCTTATTATTCTAAAATACTTAGTCTATTAGAATTTGTAAAAATAAAAAAATAAAAGGATTATAACGGATGGTGTTAAACTAAACCTTATGATCATTGACACTTCTCAGTAGTGTATGACATAGCTGTGTTGACCTGATCAACCCTTGGCTAAAATTATAGGATGCCACATTTAGAGCACAACCTGCAAGAGTGTATGCTGGCCACTGTGTGTGAGAGAGACACTGAGTGTGAATGAGTGAGAGATGATGTTTGAAGAAACACTAAGGCAAATCAATTATTTTGCCAATACAGCTGTATTTAAAATTTAACATGTGGGCCCACAGGGCAAATTCTGCCCAATAAAATAATGACCATGGATGCATTTGGTTAAATTTCCTGGTCAGGAACTGAAGTAACAACATGAAAAAACAAAGAATGAAAAGAGAAAAATAAAAAGAGAAAAAACAGTGCCACATTTGCGCAGCGCATAACATATCTGACTTTCTTTGCAGCATAACACGTCTGCCTTTCTTTTCAGCATATCGTGATGGAGCTGATCTTTGTCAAAAGTATGAAATATTGTCTTGTAACTTTTGTCAAAGTGGGTTGAGTGTTGTCCAAGATGCCTAATAAATAGTGGGTTGATAGTGGAACTCAAGACAAAGAGATAACTGAGTTGAATTGACTAATTATAAGAGTACATTGAAATTTATTGTGAGAAAAATGCAAAAAGTTGCAAATAATGATCAAAAGTCAAATTTATGAAAAACAAATGAGAATATATGGATTAAAGTCCTGCTTTTGATGAAGGCAGAAAGGACACCACTCAGCCCACATGACCTTTCTACAGGTAACAGCGAGAAGGACAATGGGACAGATGAGCAGATGATTGAAATCACATGTTGTTATCACTAACAAAAATAATCAAGCTTTAATTTACAGATAGCAGCAGCTCAATTCCAGGAAGGATTCTGGAACAAGTCTAACAAAAAGAACCAGTAACTGTGCTTTGTAATTTCAGAAGAAGTGATCAACAGTGTGACATTTGAGTTCATGCCTCTCAACTTAAAATACACCAACTGACTTCAGCAACCCCCCACAACTGAAGTGAGGGATCAAGGACATGCTGACAATGAGAGAAAGAGTCCATTGCAACGAACGACTCACTGGAGACACCCTGGTGAAAGATGTAATGATTGATGACAAGGTTAACAGAATGATCAAATCATGAATGGAAGAAAAGACAAACTTAACCAGAAACACAGGAATGAGAAGAACTGTGCAAAAGAGAGACTCAACAGAGATGAGTACAAGCTCAAACAATAGTCAACATCAACCAACTTTCCTATGATTGAATGTTCAGCCCTTGAATAGATTCAGTAGCAACTTAATAATAACCCCACCATAATAAAAATGATTGAAGCGAAAAATATATTACGCAACATAGAAAACAATAATAATGACTAATTAAGAAAAGAAACTAAAATAATGTTAAACAATTAATTTAAGAAATTGATATAGCATAATGGGAATTAAGACAATTCATGAAGGAAAAAATTAGAACTAAAAATAACTTTAAAATAAATCTTAATGGGTACTCAGATGTAACTTGTCAATACAAGGGTATACTTAATTAATTTAAGGCTACAGTTGAAATTAAAGCAAGTATTAACACTGGGTATTAACAAATATTCAATGTCAAAATTGAATTTATAAGATTTGATTCAATATGCAATTGACTAATATTAAGTACTTATAGAAAGTTTATAGACTTACAAGAAGTTATTGAAATTCAGTAACAAACAAGCCCTTATGAACAATCTAAATGGCACCAGAGGGGGGTCAAAAAATAGATATTTGCCATTCACATGAAGGACAGATTGTTGAACCAATGAATACTTTTGAATATTCTCAGTCCAGATGCGCAATGGTTTTAAACCAGTGCGCAAAGGGGGGAGTAAGATAAGGAAATTAAAAATTAAAAATTAAAATGAAGATAAAATTAAAGGCATTTTTGCAAAGTTTTGTGAAATTTGTGGCAAAAACAAAGTTAAGAAAAGAACAGCGACAAAAACAGGCCATATGTCAGTATACCAGAAGAACTATTAAAACACTTGGTAATGGATTATGTGGACATGATATAAATGGGTAAAAGCAATGAAATCAACAGAGGAGAGGCAGGAACAGAAATTAAATCTCTAACAGAAGTAATCCTTAGATTGGAAGTCTATCAGAAATAACGTCAGATTATATGTCAACTTAACAGAAGTATTGAAGATTAAAAATAAGTTGCAATACGAACAAAAGGAAGTTTTATTAATAATTAAGATATAATGCTAATGGTTTAAATGGTTGATAGACAAACTTTTAGATTGTTAGATATAAAGAAAAAGAAATGTACATATAAGGAATATGTAAGAGTGCAAAAAGTTGTTCTCTAGAGTTATTTTTCTAATTGTCTAATGAGTTTATTGAATGACTATTATGAGATAAATGTAACATTGCTCTGAAGCTTTCTTAGTTAGAGTGATTACATGACACATAATTAGTTAATTCATGATAGCTTATTTAGAAATTAGTAGAAATGAAAAAAAAAATGTATTCAGTTTAGTCTTGAACTGAGGAGCTACAATGAGAATAGGAAGCAATATGCGAGATTAAAAAGGTCAAAATGGAATTTATTGTTTAAATTTGGTAATAAAATACACAGTAAGCGAAATGTATTGCAATTTATTAGATAGGTGTAAAGTGTTCTGTTCACTAAAATTGACTGACTAAAAGATGGATTATTTGAATTTAAGAATTGATATTCTTTCATAAAAAGCGATAGAAATGATAGTTATGTTTACCCAGCCATATTTTGAATTAATAACCATATGGATCAAGTAGAAAAAAAATGCATAATAAATTAATTAAACTACTATAATAAGCAGAAGATTTATTATAATGCTTTGTCTGCATTAGGAGAAAAACAATTATGTGAAAAAAATGTTTGGTGATCAGTGTTGCACTTTTACTAAATAATATTGTGCAGGGAGGAAAATTTAGCGATTACGATCATGTTAAAAAACCTTAAGAGCAGAAGTTAAGGAAAACTTAATGTAAAGTCTGGAAAATTATGATTTGCTCAATTAGGGATGTTTTTTGGAGATGCAGTATTAAAAGTGGGTTATTATTCTGTTGTGTACTTTGCATATTGAGATCACTAGTTGGAAAACGTCTCGGTTACGTATGTAACCCTCGTTCCCTGAGTAGGGAACGGAGACGTTACGTCGGATGACGACGAATGGGGTTTCGCTTAGAACACCTATCGACTTCGAGTATTACAAAACGAGCCAATGGCAAAGAAATGCCATGGGGCTGCGGAATTTGCATAGCGTATCTCCGCCCTACCTCGTGGGTATAAAAGGAGGACGCCGGCAACAGGCAGATATGTTTCTTCGCTGAGGAGCCAAGACTGAGCTCAGGCGATCCCCGCGGTACAGCGGAAAGTGGCAGGAAGACGTAACGTCTCCGTTCCCTACTCAGGGAACGAGGGTTACATACGTAACCGAGACGTTCCCTTTCGTTGTCACTCTGAGTTACGTCGGATGACGACGAATGGGGTTACCAGTCTAATCACTCCACCTTCTCAGCTGTCTTCCAGTGCCCTGCGTAAATCTGAGATCCCTGTCGTGAGACTGGCACGGACGAAGGACTCCTATTTAGCACAGGAATACCAAGGTACACTGGGGAGCATATCCCAAAGTTTAGGGGAAATATGCAATTACTGCCAACCCAGAGGGGGGGACTTAGAGAATACACATATGACCCGAAGGAGACATATGGAGAACACTGGGGTGTCCAGCCGCAGGTGGAATATTTCAACCCCAGGGGTGGCAAGGTGGCTTGCCAAGGGAAAGACACATGCTCAAAGAGGCTTACAGTGGAAATACACATGTGGGGGTCGCTCAGAGGAGGGACCATGCACACGGGAGGCACCTAGCCGACACGCAGGCAATAGACACTGGCGCCGACGTCAGGAGTGCTGGAGGAGCTCAGGGCTTCCGGGGAAGCTCACCTGAGGAGAATATCGCACGTATCCAGTCCGTGGAGTGGAATGGCGAGCAAGCGAAGACACCTGAGCGGGTCCGGTACTAGCTGGTTGAAGCGAGTACACGAGAGGACACTGGCTCCACTCGGAGATTAAAGAATCTGGCGAATGTGTTAGGTGTCGCCCAGCCTGCAGCTCTGCAGATGTCTGTTAGCGAGGCGCCATGCGCTAGAGCCCAAGAGGATGCCACACTCCGGTGGAGTGGGCAGTCACACCAAGGGGGCACGGTCGACCTTGCTGCTGGTATGCCAAAGCAATGGCGTCCACTATCCAGTGAGACAACCTTTGCTTTGAGAGAGCCTTTCCCTTCAGCTTCCCACCATAACAGACAAAGAGCTGGTCTGAGGTCCTGAAACACTGCGTCCTGTCTACATAGGCGCGGAGAGCGCGTACTGGACAGAGCAGTGCAAGGCTGGGTCTGCCTCCTCCAGGGGCAGCGCTTGCAGGTTCACCACCTGGTCCCGGAAGGGAGTGGTAGGAACCTTGGGCACGTATCCAGGCCGGGGTCTCAGGATCACGTGAGAGTAAGCCGGCCCGGACTCCAGGCACGCTTCGTCAACGGAGAATGCGTGCAGGTCCCCTACCCTCTTGATGGAGGCCAGTGCAACCAGGAGCGCTGTCTTCATAGACAGGAATTTAAGCTCGACTGATTGCAGGGGCTCAGATGGAGCACTCTTCAGGGCAGTTAGAACCACTGAGAGGTCCGAAGAGGGAACGAGAGGAGGGGGGCGGATTTAGTCTCCTCGCTCCTCTCAGGAACCTGATAACCAGGTCGTGCTTCCCCACCGACTTACCTTCGATGAGGTCATGGTGTGCGGCAATAGCGGCAACGTAGACCTTCAGGGTGGAGGGAGACAGCCTTCGCTCCAGCCTCTGTTGAAGGAAGGAAGGCACAACGCTGATCGAGCATCTCCGGGGGTCTTCTCGGTGAGAAGAGCACCAGCTGACGAAGAGGTTCCACTTCAACGCATAGACGTGTCACGTGGACGACGCCCTAGCGGAAGTGATGGTAGCCACCACCGCTGGTGGTAGGGTACTCAAACATGCCTCGTCCCATCGAGGAGCCACACGTGGAGGTTCCAGAGATCGGGACGAGGGTGCCATAGGTGGCCCCGTCCCTGAGGAAGAAGGTTCTTCCTCAGAGGGATCGGCCAGGGAGGTGCTGTCGCGAGGAGTACTAGTTCGGAGAACCAGGTCTGGGCGGGCCAGTATGGCGCGACCAGAATGACCTGCTCCGCGTCCTCCCTGACCTTGCGCAAGGCTCACTGGGGAAAACGCATACATGCGGCCCTGCGGCCAGCTGTGCGCCAGAGCATCCGTGCCGAGCGTGCCCTCGGTCAGGGAATAAAACTGGGCGCAATGGGTCGAGTCGTGGGAGGCAAACAGATCTATCTGTGCGTCCCCGAACTGGTCCCAAATCAGCTGAACCGACTGGGGATGGAGTCGCCAATCTCCTGGGAGGGGCTGAAGCCGTGAGAGCTCGTCGGCTGCACAGTTCAGGGCTCCGGGGATATAAATGGCATGAAGCGACCTCAGATGCTTCTGACTCCATATGAGGAGGTGGCGGGCGATTTGCGACATACGGCGGGAGCGTAGACCACCTTGATGGTTGATGTACGCTACAGAGGCGGTATAGTCTGAACGGACTAGTACGTGTTGGTTCTTGAGCACGGCCCGGAAGCGGCGCAAAGCAAGACGTACGGCCAGCAACTCGAGGCAATTGACGTGCCAGAGGCGTCGGGGTCCTGTCCAGGAGCCCGCGGCAGCACGTCCATTGCACATGGCACCCCAGCCCGTGGAGGAGGCATCTGTCGTTACAACAACATGCCGCGAAGCTTGTTCCAGGGGCACTCGGCCCGTAGAAAGTTGAGGTTCGACCACGGGGTAAAGGTCTGACGGCAGGTCGGAGTAACTGGTAGGGGTGCCGTGTTGCCATGCCCACCTCGGGACTCGGTCGCGGAGCCAAAGCTGAAGCGGTCTCATATGAAGCAATCTGAGCGGCGAACCGCGGCTGCAGATGCCATATGCCCCAGGAGCCTCTGAAGAAACTTCAGTGGAACCGCACTCTTGCGCTTGATAGTCTCAGGCAAGTCAGCAATGGCTGAGTGGAGAAGGCGACCAAGTCCATACCGAGAAAGGAGCTCCTCTGCACGGGGCAAAGTTTACTCCTTCCCCGGTTGACCCGAAGGCCCAGACGAGCTAGCTGCCGGAGCACTGGGTCCCTGTATTCGCAAACCTGGTCTCAGGAGTGAGCTTAAGACAGCCAGTCACCGAGATAGTTGAGGATGCGAACCCCGTGTTCCCATGGAGGAACAAAGGCAGCCTCAACAACCTTGTGAAGGCGCGAAGAGACAGGGCTAGCCCGAATGGAAAACAGCGTACTGATATGCGCGCGTCCTGACAGCAAACTGTAGGTATGTTCTGAGTCGAGGGAGAACGGAGACATAAAAGTAGGCGTCCTTCAGGTCGATCGCTGCAAACCAATCCTGTGGCCGCACACATCCAGAAATGCGTTTGGCCAGGAGCATCTTCAACGGCAGCCTGTGAAGGGAGCGGTTCGGACCAGGATTGGCCGTAACCCACCAGACTTCTCCGGGACAATGAGGTAGGGGCTGTAGACCCGGACCTCCTTACGGCTGGAGGGACAGTCTCAATCGCACCCTTCGCCAGTAGGGTAGCAACCTCCGCTCTCATGATAGGGCATAGCCATCGACCAAAGTGGAGCGGACTCCCCAAAAGTGGGGAGGAGACCGTGCGAACTGAATCGCATAGCCGAGCCGATGGTTCACGCGACCCAGCGGAACAGATAGGGAAGCTCTAGACAGGCTCCCAACTGTGCCAGCGGCGTCGAGAACCACAGACGTCCCTCCGGTGGTGCAGCGAAGCGGAATGACCGGCCCAGACGTGGACGGCCTAGCGGCCCGGTGTGGGGGCAAGGTCAAAACCGCACCCTGACAGAGGAGGCCAGGGAAGGACCAGCGTTCCACAGGGGCCTGCTCTGTCAAGGGTCTGGCGACAGAGGGGGACAGGGGCGAAGCGGTCGAGGACGGCACGCCGTGTCAACCACCTCCGGGACAGAGGGGGACGAGGAGAGCACGGCATGTGGGCGGCGCTCTGTGTCGTCCGAACTCTCTGTGCTCAGAGACGGGAGAGTCAGTTCTTTGGAGAATAAGGATTCTTCCCCGGCCCTCACCCGGGGAAAGGAGTGGTCCTGCTACCAGCTCCTGGAAAGAACTGAGTCCCATCTCTGAGGAGCCCATCCCAAGAGCGCCGCTTAACCCGGCGTGTAGCGGGGGGCGGGGCTGGAGAGGACTGTTTTGGCGTCCGACCGCGGCCTCCAGAGCCGGCCCGGCTGAGCGGGCGGGGTGGGAGCCGCGGGGGAGCGCCCACGGCGGTGGGCAGACCGAGGGACCTGAGCGGACGGCGGGGCCGTCGGGACAGAGTCAACCTCAGTCTGCTCCATCCCCGAGGAGCCCGTCTCAGGAGCGCCGCTTAACCCGGCGTGTAGCGGGGGGCGGGGCTGGAGAGGGGCTGTGGCGTCCGCCCGCGGCCCCCAGAGCCGGCCCGGGTGAACGGGCGGGGTGGGAGCCGCGGGGGGGCGCCTTCGGCGGTGGGCAGACCGAGGGACCTGGGCGGACGGCGGGGCCGTCGGGGACAGAATCAACGTCAGTCTGCTCATGAGCGGCTGAGAGCTGGTGGTCAAGCCCTCAACCGCACCGCCGGAGAGGCCGACCTGGGATATGGGAATGTCGGACAGACGGGTCCGTGCGACATCCAGCACATCAGACAGGTTCAGCCACAGAATGGTGAGCATCACCTGACCCAGGGAGCGTACGGCCAGTTTCGTCGCTCGGAGAGCAAGGTCAGTGACGGCGCGCAGCTCAGTGAAGAGCCCTGGGTCAGTCCCGCCCTCGTGCAGGTCCATGAGCATCTGGGTCAGCCATGGCATGCAGAGAGGCGGCTGCCAGTCCCGTGGCACTATAGGAACTCGCCACAAGCGTAGACGAAAAACTACAGGCCACGGGCGGGTGCTTAGGATTGCGCCGAGAAGAAGCACTCTGAGGACACATAGCATCGCAACAGAGCGTTCAGCCGGGGGAACCCCAGTGTACCCAAGGGCAGCGGCCCCATCGAGGGGAGGAAAGGCGGATGAGATCAGCGAGCGGTCCTGAGAAGACAAGGGGGTCTTCTAGGACTTCGAGATCTCATCATGCACGTCCGGGAAGAGAGGTATTGGGGTTTGCCACGGACGAGGGTCGGCGGCCTTACCCAAAACCAATCGTCCCAGGAAAGCATGGCCGTCATCTCCGGATCAGACTCAGGCACAGCCGTATGCACACCGGAAGGTGGCAGCTGTGACGAGCCCTCACTTCCAGAAGACTCAAGCCCACCTAGTGATGCTGCAACAGACATGGCATCTTCCTCTGTAGCTTCAACTGAAACACGCGGGCCACCAGAGGGTAGACTCGCGGAAATCAGCAGTTCACTAGCGGGCACCGTCATTGAAGAGGGGGGCTGGGGTCACGGACACGTAGTCGGCGCCTTGTTCCAGACCGTAACCCTCAGGTCACCCTGGCCACCAGCCGAAGATCGGGGGTTGGATGAGGGGACTCTCACTCTTGCGAGTTCACCGAGTCTCGACCTATATATGACGCGATGATCACGTTCCCTTGCGAGAACATGAGTCACCCACGAGCGCTGTTCAAGCATGATCAAACACACTAGACAGCGCTCGTGCCCATCAGAGTCCGATACCAGTCCGCTGCAACCAGAAATGCACGGGCGAGCCGTCTTTAAAAAGACGTGCCGCATGCGAGCTCTTTTATGAGAGGAGAGAAAAAAACTCCGCGATGTTGAAGCGCACAGGGAGACACACACACACTGGCAGATTACTGCACAGATCAGCAGGCACTGTGAGCTCGCTGCAGATCGCCGTCACACCAACACCGGAGAGAGAAGCTCGTCTCGTAGAGCGAAGTCAGAGATGACTGTGGAGTGAAGAAATACTCTTGGCTCCGAAGCGAAAACATATCTGCCTGTTGCCGGCGTCCTCCTTTTATACCCACGAGGTAGGGCGGAGATACGCTATGCAAATTCCGCAGACCCATGGCATTTCTTTGCCATTGGCTCGTTTTGTAATACTCGAAGTCGATAGGTGTTCTAAGCGAAACCCCATTCGTCGTCATCCGACGTAACTCGGAGTGACAACGAAAGGGAACCACGGTTAAACGAATGAAAATGCAGAAAAAAGATAATGAAAACTAATTTAAGAGGGCAACCAAATTGATATTTACAAACCCTGGATGTTGATTCCATTAAATGAGGAATTGAGGACGAAGAAGATGATTGATGAGTCAGACCCTAGAGGATATCTACACCGCAAGAAAACTTTCAATAGTATAAGAGAATTTTATGTTTGATATACTCTACATAACTGTGTCAATAAAAAACTGTGTCAAAAATGTATACACACACTTATAACAATGTTTAAGTTTGTCTGACTAGGGAGAACTCGATTCTTTTACTTTTTCTATTAAACAAAAAAAGAAAGAACAACTAAAAGAAATAAAAATGTATGGAAGAAGATGTTTGGCTCGAGTGCTCCTCCGGAGTGTGGTGGCTTAATCCAGTAATTGGAAAGGAGAATGGGTGACTCAGTTGGGTCACTAGGTAGCATAACTGAGGGAGCTGGATTTTGAAACTACACTCTGGAAAAAAGATAGTGAATGTGAGGCTTAATAAGCCTCAGAGGAGGGAATGTAGAAGATTTTATTATTTAGAAAACAAGTAATTTTGCTATATATTTGGACACAATTATTTCTTCTGTCTGTGACTTTGGATTTCCTCTGTGTATATGAAAGACCTTGAATGGAATGTTGTTTGCTGCAGAAAATTCTATTCTGAGAAGTCACATGGTAAAAGACCTTTACCCAAAACTATCTATAGGGTGTGTTACCTTCTTTGGAAGAAGAAGTATGTATATAACTCTGAACCAAAATGTACTCGGGAGCGCACTGGAAGGCCAGAGGGCCAGAGAGCGTTAGAGCGCCGTTCTATGGAACGGGACGGCGTTCGAAAATAAAGTCTAATTATTTCTGGCATCAAAGATCTCTGCGAAGTTATTTTTCAGAAAGATTGAAAACCACAACAACCCCAGGCTCAGTCAGGGGGCCAGTTCTCCTTTGGCCAACGAACGAACAGTGTATGATTAGGCTATGATTTGGGCAGCATTATAGGTCAGAAGTCAGATTGGATCAGAACTTTCACAATATTTATCCAGTTCCATCTGGTTGGGGGTCGGAGTCATCACGCATCACATCATGGAGACGAGTTTGTTGAGGTGTCCATGATGCTTTCACAGTGTTGATGAGGGTGGCACTTCAGGGATGCGTTGTCGTCGTGTCCATACGATTGTCCTTCATCAGATCTGGATATGGCCTGGATTCAGCGGTTTGCGGTAAACCTCGGGATAAACAGAGAGACTAATACACAAGCTTTAATATAATATACTAAAGTATATTACTAGGGGTGTAACGATTCATTCGTTTTCTCGATGCATCGATTACAAATCCTGACGATGCATATGCATCGATCTTGAAACATGTATTTCGAATCGTGAATCGTTTATTTTGGTCAATATTCGATTTAAAATGCTAAGAATCGAATAATTTGCGATTCTATATCGATTCAGTGCTTTAAAACATATAAACATTAAATGACTACATGCGCGAATTGAGGCGTTGTGCGGCGTCATTTCGCGTCCTCACAGCTCTCACATACTCGCTGTACTCTTACCATCTTTCACTGGATTTCGCTCGCGCTCGGTCCCATATAGCTCTCATCTACAGATTTTTGAGCAGTCCATGTTTGAGCTCTCCTCAGGACAGCCATTGGTGTTCACATGAGCAGATGACAGCTCTCTATCGAGAAAGCAAGCCATTGATAAAGCTGCCATATCATTGCGCGGGCACTGCTATGAAACAACGCGCTCGTTGCGTTGAAACGTCACCGTTATTTTCTTTAAGATAAGATACTGAAGTTTTACGGAAATGGGTCACACCCGTCCTGAGCAGTTAAAGTAAAACCCCACTTATTCAAGGGTGCGCATTTATTACATGGAAAGAGAAAACGTATAATAGGTGTCTAAAATGCACACGCTTCCGATTAATCATGAATGAAGAATGAAATGTAACTTAATGTCGTTAAACTGAACTGATGAAATAACTACAACATTAATTACACTGAAATAAGAGCGCGTGGTTTATCCATCAATCAGATGCGCATTAAAGTTGCATTCGTAATCGTTACTATAGCACAAGTAGACACCCGGCGCGTTTTCTTACAGAACCACAAGGAAAATGTTCAGTCGGATAAAGAGAACAAAGAGTAGCTATTCCATGAGGAAACGTTAGTTAAGGTTTCGTTGGGAAAGTTCATGGTATTTTTAGTCTCACAATGGAAGGATGTTTAATGTACCAGGAACACTTTAAGGTTGTGTTCCTACAAAATAGTTAGCATGATGAACTAACTATACTTTTAAAGCCTTTTTAAATCTTGGTTTACATTTTTACAAATGCTAATTTATAGGCTTTGGAAATATTTTGTATAATAATAGATTCATTAAAAACTAACATGAACTAACGTTAACAATAGACAAAATGTAGTTAATTTATTTATTTTTTTGTTCCCACTCTGACCCCCGAAGGCAGCTGTATAGGCTAATTCACACCCAGACTAAGACCCATTGGGGGAAGCATTTAAATAATCCTATGAATGCATATAAAAAAATAAGAATCGAATCGAATTATTCTAATCACATCGAATTTTAATGTGAATCGCATTGAATCGAATCTTTCTCAATTTGCAAAAATCGCTCTTAAATCGAATCGAAAACCTATGAATCGTGAATCGAATCGATTCGCTGCCTACCCAAAGATTCACAGCCCTATATATTACTAATCTAATATACACAAGCAAATAACCTTGCTGCAAAGTTGAGGATGTTAGCTTTTTCAATCACAGTTAGATACACTCGGATGCCATAGATCAGTGCTTCAATAATGCAGAAAGTAAAGATAACAAAAAGATGTTGACCCCAAAGGGAATACTGCCAAAGCAGTTACAGTACTCCATTTCAGTACCAGTGCTAAACTACAGAGAAACTGGAGAAAACCATGACTGGTGGCAAAAATACAGCCTAATGCTGTGACCTCAAAGGAATTAAGCATCACATTCTTTTATTCATAGTCAGTGGAACAATCTAAAGTAATCTGAGTCAGTCACAATATTGGGAGTATTTGCATTGAGCAATGCCTCTAAAAATATCAATGATCAATGGGTGAAACAATATGGCTCAGAGTAAAAAGAGGCACATCGATGAAACTTCAAGGGCTATGGAGCATAAAGGGATACATTCACACAGCGGATGTCAGTCCTGTTTAGAGTGCGCACAAGCAATTCCAGAGAAATATAACCAGAATTTATTGCATTCACAAGGGAGATTCACAACTGAATTTCAGGTTCAAGGAAATAGGGTTATGTAGTTGAAGAGAGAGAGAGAGAGAGAGAGAGAGAGAGAAATCCTGGTAGAAGAGAAAGACCTTGACAGAGCTGGAGAGATTATGGTTGCATATCCGAGAGGATTAGAGCAGCGGGAGCTGCGCAGAATAATTTAGAATAGAAATGAGAATACAAATTAAATCCTTATTAAAATGCAACAAAGTCTTGATATTTACTGTCACTATGGATTCATCCATTACTCAAGGTATAATGGGTTTGAGAAAGGGGGCCGACTTCGGATATATTATATGGATCCACGGTTTGCTGTTGTATGCATGTAATGCGCTGTGAGCACAGAAATTCAGGAGAGCAGGATCTATGCACAAGGTATATTAGCACATGAAAAAAAACAAAGAAACATACAAATATGATAAACTAAGGAAACGGAGGAACTCAGGAAAAACGCGATCTGAATTTGATAGCACAAAACACCCAGGTATAAGGACAAAAAACAACATTGGAAAAACTGGGGTTTATGCTACGTTCACACCATGTCGTAATTACCGTAAATAAGAGATGATGACACGTGAGGCTGTAATCGCAACTATGAACCTCCTCAGATTCAGACTTATATATTTATCTTGCACTATTAACTCAAAAATAAATCTGCAGTGGTCACGTGGTACAGCGATCATGTGATACAAATTTTAGCTCTCCGAAAATTACTAAAGTTGTAATGAAGAGTTCTACGATGACATGAATGCTTTTTACATGTCAGAACAGTTAGGGTAATTAAGACATAGCATGAACGCACCTATGGGAATGTCCCAAATGGCATACTGCATATGCACTTTCGGTATACAATGGCTGCCGCATGCGCGTGAGACCGTGGTTGTCCCATTTGTCATTTTAGGTTTCAGAAGGGTGCTTGCGAGCGCCCCCTTTGCAGTCGATATGCACCCTTAATGCCCATTTTTGCCGAGCCTGCACTGATCCGAGCAGACTTCCTCCCGTCAGTCAAAGCGGCGTTACGTCACAAAAGTGCGGACTCGTAGGAAGAGCGTGAGTGCTTAGGGTACCATTTGGGACAAGGCCTATACTGTATATACACACAGAGAGTAGCAAGCTTAGCAAGGTAACAAGGAACACCTGGGAGAGACAATCAAGGGGAATTCAACAAGAAAACTACAAATAACTACAAACTTGGCACACGAGACATGAAATAACACAATATTCCAAACATGTCACAAGGAACATATAGCCTAATCACCCATAAATGAAAATGATGTCATCATTTACTCAATAACTTATGTCGCTTCAAACCCATAAAACTTTAATTTATCGTTGGAACACAAATTAAGATATTTACAATATTCTCATAATTTTTGTCTATCCATTGAAAGTCCACACAATCAAAACTTTCATGCATAAAGACATAATAAAATGAATCCATTTGAATCGTGCAGTATAATCTAAGCATTTTTAGGAGACACAGTTGATGATGAACAGATTGAATTTTTAGACATTTAATTATATCTAAAAAATTATCAACACACATGCAGAGCTCATTAGTTAAGGTAAACAGAAGCTCAACCATGCTTGCTTAGACATGTGAGTACAGACATCAATGGAATGACATGAGGGTGAGTAATTGACTACATTTTTGTATAAATTAATATGAGAATAAATATGTTTGTCAATTCTAAACACTGAAAGTATGAACATAGCCAATATTACGAGATGAATTCTAACATTCACAACCCCATTTCATTTGCACTGAATGAATACTGTAAGAGAGGGATACAAGGATGCATCACACATAAACACCTGTTGGGTCAGAGACTATGTGGAATCCAGAGAATATCTGTCATAGCCAGCCTGTTTTACAGATCTTTGGTTTTCTTTAAAGAATAGTTTTGCGATGGTCTAATTTAAATGAACTAAAATAATAACAAACCCTGGAGGAGAGCACCAGAATGGACAGTTTAATAATGCATGATGCGTTTAAAAATACATGCAATAATGCAGAGCTTCTTCTAGCCCCAGCACCAGAACCTGTGCCAGATAAAAGAGAGAGAGGGAGTAAAAATATCTAACAACAATGACAAATAATTACATTGACCAGCATTGTATTAATTTTCTGCATTGAGCAGGAGTTTAATCACCTCTCTCCAAAACCTCTAAAACAGACCTTTCAGTTAAGGGAACAAAAACTAATAGCTTCAATACAAAGATGTATCTGCACAGTAAACACAGATGATCCATCGATATTTCCATCAATCTCAGACAAACACAGAAACGCTGGCATACAGACTAAAAGAAAGAAGATAACCTCAGACATCACAGCTCATCACTGCCAGAATAATGCCTGAATCCCAATCAATATTGCATTGTTTGTACAGTTTTTATGTGTCATTGCATAGGCTCTAATCTGCACAACACAACACCCTCTGGGTAACACTATAACCAATACAGCCCATGAGAGTGATCTGAAAGAACAGCTGAGTGTGGCAGATTTAAAAAAAAGATTATTTTTCTACACACTCAAAAAGCTGCATTGACCAGCATACAAATGTTCATTGAACTGGTAACAGCATAATTCTCACATTTTATAAATATATAAATGCATTTTACGTCTGGCTGAGCAGCAATCTACCAAGCCTCAGACCTTGGGCATAAAATCGCTCACCATCATAAATTAAATTTTCCACCGGGGTGTTAATAAACCTTGCAGTAAGGTTTCACTTCACATGTGTCAAAGTTTTTAGAATAAAAAAAAAATTTGCTTGACAAATTAGATCACCCAAAAATTGCCTGATGGTCTTTCATGTTACATCCATAAGGAGAAGCTAAGGAGCCGTATACAGCTCTGATCATCAGTTACTCCACTTCCAAATACTCCTTTTTGGCAAAAACTTCAAATCAAACAAGCAAAGCTACTCCATATAAATGATATAGATTACCACATCCCATCTAAGCCATCTAGCAATTTAAAGGTAAAATGTGTAATTGTTGAACCACTAGGCACCAAACTGAAATTATACACTGTGTTTACATTTCAGAATGTCAAAACATAAAAATGCTTACTTAGTTGTTACATTAAATTGGGATATAGGCAATAATATTGTACGATAAATAATGAGACATCAGCTTTAATGATCACGCAAATGAACTAGCCTCTGGTTCATTGTAATTCAAGGCATCACTCATATTGACAATATTCTTAGCCTCACACTATGTTTAATAGTTAATCGAGGATGTTATTTATGCCTGTTATTTAATTGCTCACAGCATTTCCCTTATTTTGTGGGTTTTATTTATGCATTCATACTTCTGGTATCTGGAACATACCATTCAAACGTTTGGGGCCAAAAATGTATATTTTAATTCAGCAAGGACACTTGAAATCGATCAAACGTGGAAGTAAAGACTTTTATAGTGTTATAAAAGATTCCTATTCCAAATCAATGCTGTTATTTTGATCTTTCCAGACTAAAAAAAACAAATAATAAAAAAAAAAAAAAAATGTATCATGGTTTCCAAGACTGGAGTCTGAAAATTAAACGTATCATAGGAATAAATTACAATTCAAAATATATTTAAAATAGAAAACAGTTTTTTTTTTTAAGTTGCAATAATATTTCACAATATTCCTGTTTTTACTGTATTTTTCGCAGTCTTGGTGTGCATGATATACTTTTTTTAAAAGACCCCCTGTGGGAGGGTTCAAGTTTTTAATGTTGTTTAT
The DNA here is from genome assembly GCF_051911475.1 of Siphateles boraxobius. Taxonomy (NCBI): domain Eukaryota; kingdom Metazoa; phylum Chordata; class Actinopteri; order Cypriniformes; family Leuciscidae; genus Siphateles; species Siphateles boraxobius. Next base: position 19,624,072 of record NW_027509097.1, read on the forward strand.
CTATGTTGTGTTTTTAATATGCTTTAAGACAAACTATGTGCAAATTCATAAGTCAACACCATTGCTGAGCATTTTCTCTTTAAAACTGCAGTTAACCAAAGACAGCCTCAAAAACGGGGTTTGAAATCGTCAGTGTTCCTTACTTAACAAACTACATTAAACAATCACGTCAACTTGCCGGCGGGCTTTAGCATATCATTTACTATGCTAATTTGCATATTCATGGTTCCACACATAAATTAAGCAAAATATGCTATAAATTTGTAATTTTGGTGATCAAAGATGAGTTTCAAGGGATACAATTATTGACTACAGGAAGAAAAAAAAAGACGGTAGTTTACATTCAGTATTAGTTAACGGTAGTGCTATCTGCTTAATTTGTAGTTTCACAAATAATGTTTCCAGGTCCAAGCCACTCGGATTCAAGTGAGAAAACCAATACAACAGCTGTTTATGAGCTCTATTCATTTATAGCAAGCTTTAAGCTAAGCTTTTTAAAACTCATGGTGTACAATACAGTCTCCGGGCTCACAGAATCCCAGTCCCCAATGTTTTACCAATTAAGAAAAGTTGAATCGCTGTCTGCCCAACTGATATTTTGGTATGGAGACAAAAGTTAGAATCATGTTTGTCCTTTACTTTTGGCATTTGAAAAAGCAGTTGTAACCCGAAATAGTCATGCATGACAAGTCTTATTAGTGATGTTAATGTGTCAAATCAAATCCTTTTGTACACGTTTTATAGTATGTATGCTGGAACAAAAAAGGACCTTGAATGATTCCAGAGGAAATGAACGACCAAAGAGCTTGGCTTTGAAAATGTGAACATTTGTTTCAGAGAACTCCATGTGTGCTGTTAATTTGAAAAGCTAATATTGGCATTACATAAGCAGACAGGCCTCTATTGGGTTACAAGAGCAGGCTGCTGTTCTGAGTAACTGGCCAATTATGACTGCCAGCCAATGAGCCGCATCTGCAGGTAAGCTGTGCCTTAAAAATCTGACTCCAACACATTAATTTGCTCAACCGTTGAACACATTTAACTTACAAACATGTCTGAACTTTAAAGCAGCACTATGCAGGAATTCCGTTTGTCAAACAGCGACCCCTAGAGTCGCTGTAGAGTACTTGTATTTAACGTTACTGTCGTAAATACAACTCACGCAGAGCGTGACAGTCTATGATCTGCACTCACGGCCTCTCCACTTTATAATAATAAAGTAGCCTACCGCGTTAGGCTAACCTGAGCCTAAATGCCACATGACATCAATAAAGTTACATCATGTACGTCGCATTATTTCATAATATCCGTTATTATGATGTTGTTAGACATGATTATTGCAATTTATCATAATAGTTTGCAAATTGCGCTCATTTACACTATTTACAACGTGTAGGCTTATTTATGTCCTGATAATTATGTGAGATATTGACAACTGTTCTCATGATAATCGCACTGCCAGCTACTAACAAAAAGTAGCTATCTACACTAAAGCAACTAAAGCAAAAAACATTTGAGCAAGAGTGCTGTTCTGAATAAATGTAAATAAAATTTTGATTTAAAATGATGATTTCTGAATGAATAAAATAAGTAGAGGTTGATTCAGTGAATCTTTTCTTTTTGAATCTTACATTTATGTAGGCCTTCCAAATTAACCGATTTGATCAAATAAATGAATCTATCTCAAGGAAATCTCAAGGGAACCATTCACAGCAAGAGGATGAACATTTATCCTCAGTGTGCTAAACCCTCTGTTAAAATGTAAAAAAAAAAAATTGCATAAAATTAAACATTACTTTTTGATGAAAGTGGGAATTAGGCTTTTTATGTATATTGCCTGAAGGAAAAACTGTGCAAAAATGGAAATAAAATAAAGGGTTAAGGGAATACACATAATTTCCTTCTTCCCTCATATCCTCCTCCAAAAAGAACATCACCCGGATTAATCAGCTGAAAGTGTTGACTGAGCAGTCACAGATAACACACACACACACACACACACACACACCGGGGAGTCATGGTGATCTCTCCATCCTCCGATGATGATAATCACATAACGCTCAGTCTCAAGAGAACACACTCATAGACTTTATCTAAAACGAGAAGGAAGACTCACATACACACATAGAGAAGGATTTCTCACATACATGACGCATGCATGCAGCAGGTCCTTATGATTGAAAAACACAGGGGTGATACTTCTAATAGGGGTAGCTTTCTATCTCCTAGGATGATTTAAATATATACACACTACCGTTCAAGGGTTTTTGGGTCAATACGTTTAATGTTTTTGAAAGAAGCCTCATATTCAGATAAAAAGTCATTTATTGGGTCAGTGTCACTTGATCTTTCAGAAATCATTGTGCTATGCTGATTTGTTGTTCAAGAAACATTTCTTATTATTATAAGTCTTGAAAACTATTGTGCTGCTTAATATTTTTGTGGAAACTGATCATTTTTTTCGGGATTCTTTGATGTATAGAAAGTTCAGAACAGATAGTAAAAATGCCTTTACTATCACTTTCGATCAATTTAATGCATCCTTGCCAAATAAAGGTATTCAGTTCTTTTAAAAATGTACTTTAATTAAAAAAAACATTCTAGTTTAAATGGTAGATTATAATCATAGTTTAATAATATACGTTTCAATGTTTTAAAATATTTGTACATTTCTGAAGTGTTTGAAATGCCAGTTTGTCAAAAATATATTGGCTTCTGTTCTATCCAGACTTAAAACTGATGTTTTTATTTAGTCAAAAGTACCCCTAATTGAAGAAACACCCACATATGGACTCTAGCAAACAGCAGCACACCCATAAACACATTATGATATTACAAACAGCATGGCATTATGCTACAGTTAAGATAATGACTTTCAGTGAAATAAATCAGCTGACTTCCCCTCTCCGCCCACTACACACATCTCCAACATACAACTTAATAGTAATAACATCCTGGGTTGTCATGGCACTCTAATAATATGATAGTGAGGGGTGAAAACACAGTGGTCCAGCCTCATGGGATTAGCACACTGATTTGTCAGATTGAGTGGTCAACACCTTTCTCCTTGGGTCTTTCTGTGAGTGTAATTTTTTGGATTGAATACACATGAATAGTTAAAGTAAAGAGTAGGCAACTGTATCAACATATAAAAGAAATTACAGTGAGGTTATTTGCTTTTCAAGGGCACCTTGTATGACGCTGGCTCCCTCCAGAATGACAGAGTCATTTGTCAAGCAGCGGAAAATGAATTTAGTCACCAGTATACCCCCTAGTGCAATGCACCTGTTCAACCTGTGCGGTCTTACTGAGCTCCTGAACCGTCAGCCTCGATTTTCAAACAAACCCGCTGAGAAGACTAGAGGAATACTGTTAGTCAGAATAACATCCTTGTACTACTGAGTGTCTGACTCTGTGTATTTGTTTATTTTGCTTGTGTTCAGGACTCTCAAACAAGTGACCATGGAGGCCCTTCAGCGCATACAACAAACTCTAATGAATTTTTAAACAGGCCGTCACTCATGGAGCATCGCGAGATCGATAGAGAACAGTGCAAATTTCAGGGGAGGCACAGCCCTTTACATTGCTGAATCTGCTGTTGGTGGATTTCATGCTTGGAGGCATTACTCTTTTGATTTGTCTTTGTTTACTCCCCACTGGAGCTCAAGGCTCACGCCTGATGCGAGAGTAATACAATCTGAGCTGTGCTTGATGAAAGCTGAATTTGAGCATGCTCAAAGCTAACACCGTAAAACATCTGTTCTCGTTCAAGCAAGAATAGGTGAATTAGTTGCACCATAACAGCTACATGCAGTGAAAATGAAAGGCTTGATGGACGTTTTAGCAGTTAGTAGTACATTCTTAAAAATAAAGGCTCTTTATTTGCATCGAAGAACATTTAACAGCCATGGAACATTTCAGTTGTTCTTTATAGTGAAAATATGTTTATTCAAATATGAAAATATTTTTCACACACACAAAAAATGGTTTTGCTATGGCATCGCAGTGAAAACCCCCTTTTTGAACCTTTATTTTTATTTTTTACATGTGACGGGTAGGTCCACGGAGGCTTCCATGTCGTTTCGCCATCTTGAAAAACGTACTCGGTTACTAACGTAACCTCGGTTCTCTCTAGAGAGGGAACGAGTACTGCGTAATATCTTACGCTATGGGGAAAACCTCTTTTCCACGAGATATTGAAGCCAAAAATTATCCTTAATTTTTAATCAATGTAAAACGCTTTGCGACAGCATGCAGACATCGGCAAGGCAGCTTGCGTGCCTATTGGCTGACCTGTGGCAAAAGCAGCAGCCTATCGACAGAGGCCCTGCGAGACATGACACCCAATGGGGCACTTCGCGCCCATATACGTCACGTCCCGCCAGAATAGGCGTGGCCTTGGCCTATAAATACAGATCGATAGGCTGATACAAACTGGTTTTCATCGCTGAAGCGAACCAAGCTGTAGTATGCACGGCAAGATACGCAGTACTCGTTCCCTCTCTAGAGAGAACCGAGGTTACGTTAGTAACCGAGTACGTTCTCTTACGAGAGTATCTCTCGTACTGCGTAATATCTTACGCTATGGGAAACACAATGCAACACGCCGTGCGTACTGGGATCCGACACTAAAGTCCCAAGGGCAGTAGCCCGGGGCCCATATAGTGCATAATCACCATAGACTCACAAAGAGTCGGAGAAGAGAGGCTGCAAGCATCGTTCCCCATGAAATAGCATCCTACAGGAGCTAGTTATGTTAACAGTGTTCCACACAGACAGGGTGAACTTGTTCAGCCTGAACTGGGTAACAGTACGGGTTATTCAGCACCCATGGAGCTGTTCTCTCGATCAGTGTGCATAAGCAATGACTCGGTATTCTGCACCGGCGCAGTGGGACAGATAATACTGAATTCTAGACCGACAGCAGCTTAGCCTGTAAGGCGGGAACCTCTAGGTTATAAAACCTTATAAATGTATGCGGCGAGGCCCAGCCTGCCGCCATACAGATATCTTGCAAAGAGATCCCGCTAGACCACACCCACGACGAGGCCATACCTCTCGTGGAGTGCGCTCTGACACCCAAAGGACACTGCAGGCCCTTAGAAGTGTAAGCCAGCACTATGGCATCAACTATCCATCTGGATAGGCTCTGTTTTGATGCGGCCAGTCCCTTGGAGCGTCCGCCAAACAAAACGAAGAGTTGCTCTATCTTTCTGAAGACCGACGAGCGGGACACATAAGCTCTCAGTGCCCTGACAGGGCAGAGGAGACTCGCATCCTCCTCCTCATCACGAGCCGGGAGGGCGCACAGGGATATAACCTGGGCCCTGAACGGTGTGTTGAGAGATTTGGGCACGTACCCGTGCCTTGGTTTGAGTATGACTTTCGAGTCATTAGGCCCAAACTCCATGCATGACGCGCTTACTGAAAGCGCTTGCAAGTCCCCTACACGCTTCACTGAAACGAGAGCCATAAGGAATACCGTTTTGAGAGACAAATGTTTCATGTCTGACAAATGGATTGGCTCGGATGGGGCACCTTTCATGGCTTCCAAAACCGTAGAAAGGTCCCAAACAGGGACTGAGGGGGGTCTGGGAGGATTCAGCCTCCGAGCTCCCCTGAGGAATCGCACGACCAGGTCGTTTTTCCCCAGTGACTGGCCAGACGTCGGCTTTGCAAACGCCGCTATGGCCGCCACGTACACTTTGAGCGTGGATGGGGTCCTGCCCATATCCAGCAGCTCCTGAAGGAAGGAGAGCACTTCCGTAACCCCGCAGTCTGCGGGTGAAAAGCCCTGAGCTTGACACCAGGCAGAGAATACTAACTACTTCGAGGAATAGAGCCGTCTAGTAGACGGGGCTCTAGCCTGCGTGATTGTATTTAACACTCCCTCTGGGAGGTTAGCGGGTACCCGTTGAGCCGCATCAAGACTGGGAACCAGTTCTGGTTTGTCCAGAGCGGAGCCACGAGAAGCACTGGGCATCCGTTTTCCCTGACCCGTTCTAGCACCTGAGGCAGGAGCGAGACGGGGGGAAAAGCATAGAGGGCACAGCGTGCCAGCGCATCCCTGCTCTTGGAGAAAAAGTTCGGACAGTGAGCGTTTTCTTGGGACGAGAACAGGTCCACCTGCGCTCTGCCGAATGTGTCCCACAGCAGTTGGATCGTCTGCGGGTGCAGCGACCACTCCCCTGCTGGGACATTGTTTCTGGACAGACGGTCTGGTCCCAGATTCAGGCGACCAGGCACATGCGCTGCTTTCAGTGAAAGCAGGTTGTGCTGAGCCCAGACCAGGAGGCGTTCCATCAGCCTGTAAAGGTTTCGGGACCTGACGCCACCCTGGTGATTTATGTATGCCACCACTGACATGTTGTCCGACCGGACTAAGACATGGCGGCCTTTTATCTGGGGACAAAAGCGCCGTAGCGCCGTAGCACGTTGTCTACTGCTAGCATTTCTAGACAGTTTATGTGCAGGAGCTTCTCCCGTTCTGACCACTGGCCGAAGAACGGTCTGCCCTCGAGCAGCGCTCCCCATCCCGAGGTGGAGGCATCCGTGGACACCACCGTCACACCCGAGGGAGTCCCCAGACTCACGCCTGACTGATACCAGTCGGCTATTTTCCAAGGTTCCAGAGCCGAGGCGCATTTCATGTCCACCCTGAGGTGAAACAGACCAGAGGTCCATGCCCGGGGTGGAACTCGCAGTTTCAGCCATAACTGCAGTGGGCGCATGCGAAGCAAGCCTAGCTGGAGCACTGACGATGCCGAAGCCATAAGGCCCAGCATCTTCTGAAACCTTTTGAGCGGGACTATAGAGCCGCGGCGGAAGGATTTCGCGGCGCGCTGAATGTCCAGTTCTCGCTCTGGTGATAGACGTGCTGTCATAGACAGCGAGTCCAGCACTGTTCCCAGAAAAGAGATTTTCTGGCTGGGAAACAGCGATGTTTTCGCCCAATTGACTGTCAGACCCAGATTCTCGAGATGCTCGAGCAATGTGGTCCTGTGTTCTATGAGCTCTGAAGTAGTTCAACACTCGCATGCCCCGAAGTATCAGGGGTGCGAGAGCCGCATCCATGCACTTCGTAAATGTACAAGGTGCCAAAGACAGGCCGAACGGTAAGACTGTGTATTGATAAGCCTGGCCCTCGAAGGCGAATCTCAAGAATCGCTTGTGACGTGACACTATTTGTATTTGGAAATAGGCGTCCTTCAGATCTATTGACATACACCAGTCTCCTTGGCGCATTTGCGCGAGGATTTTCCTGGTTGTCAGCATTCTGAACTGGTGCTTCATAAGCACTCTGTTCAGCTGTCGCAGATCTAGAATGGGTCTGAGACCCCCGTCTTTCTTCTGTACCAGAAAATATCTGCTGTATAGCCCCCCTTCGCTCTGAGCCTGAGATAAAGGTTCTATGGCCCCTTTTCTCAGCAGTTTCGCTATTTCGGCTCGAAGTAGATGAGATACTTTGTTGTTCACCGAGGTTTCGACTCGCGCCGTGTAACGGCGGGGACGTCGAGCGAACTGTAGCGAATAGCCTCTCTTTATAGTAGGTTGCAGAGCTCCGGTGTGCTGAGACATAAACAATGTGTTTACAACGTGTGCGGCGGGAGGCGCGCCGATCACGGCGGGCAGCCTGGTCGCGCTAGAATTCTCTATGACCGGTTGTGGAGAGAAAGCGAGCGGGACAAACCCTGTGGGGATGAGCGTGTCTGTGAGGGAATGTGGGCGTGGGACAGCGGGCACATTCACTGCACTTATAACACCGTCGGCTTGTGCTGACTGAATGTGTGTCGGTTTCGTTTTTACAGAAACCGAGGGACACGCATTGTGTAGTGTTTGTGGGCACTGTGTTGTGGGCACATTCACTACAGTGTTTGCACAATCACCCTGAGTCGATTTTATTTGTGCTAGCCCTGCGCTGTGGCGGGCTGTGTCTGCGTGTGGGAATGGGCACTGGGATGTGGGCATTCTTACAACACTCATAACACCATTGGCCGTGGCCGGAACACCAGAAAATACACTCTGGATTTATCTGGGTAGCCGTAAAAACGGCTTTTGTGTGCAGGCAAGCGGGCAAATGAACCGGCTTGTTGACTGCTAAATACACTGGAACAGTCACAATGCATGGAACTGGACGAGCGAAATGATTTGGTGAAAATCCGGCCACAGCGGGATTTGAACACCTTCGCTTTCCTAGAGAGGCTAGGAAGGCTTTGAGACCTCGGGCTTGATTTCGATCCTCGGCCGGGGCCCGCGCTGAGGGGGGCGGCGTCCGGTAGAGCGAGAGCGCGGTCTCTGTTCTCTGGCCTGGCGGCGTTGAGAAGCGGCGGCGGCGGGTGGTGCAGGCTGCGGCTGGGAGCTCCGGGCAGGCGGCTGTTTAGAGCGACCTGTTGCGGAACTAGAGCGCTTCGGGAGGAAGTGCTTCATAGCCTGCGATGTCTTTTGAACCTCTTGGAATCTGTCCGCGAAATCTTTGACGGCAGATCCGAAAAGGCCAGTTGACGAAATGGGCGCGTCGAGAAATACAGCGCGCTCCGCTTCAGTCATTTCAGACAGCGTCAACCACAGATGTCTCTCAGCCACGGTGAGAGAGGCCATGTTCCACCCAATGGCATATGCAGCTGATTTTGTAGCGCGTAGAGCCAGGTCTGTAGAGCTCCGTAAATCCGCAACGCTGATCGATTCAACGCCTTCCTCGTCCATTTTTCCGAGAAGGTCGGCCTGGAAGATCTGCAGGATGGCCATTGTGTGTAGTGCTTACGCGGCTTGCCCGGCGGCGGTGTATGCGCGACCGTGCATGGATGACGTCACTTCGCAGGCTTTAGATGGTAGCGTTATCTGAGCTCGCCGTCCAGCAGAGGGCGGGCAGAGATGGGAAGCTATCGCTGCTTCCACTGGGGGAAGAGAAAGGTATCCTCTGTCTTTCGCACCGTCCACAGTGGAGAATGCAGCAGAGGCAGAGGTACGCAACCTGGCCGAGAGGGGGGCGTTCCAGGACCTCGCGACTTCTTCGTGAAGTTCAGGAAGAAAAGGGGCGGGTCTGGATTGTGACGGCGCGTGGTCCTTTTTGAGGAAGCATCCGTCCAGTCGGTTGCGCGTGGGCTGTGCGGGCGCCTCCCAGTCGAGGCCGAGGTTGCCGACGGCTTGAGAGAGCAGACGCATCAGCTCTGCCTCGATGCCGGCCCGTTTCCCAGCAGGCTCGCGGATAGCAGGGGGGAGGTCCACAGAGCTCGCCCTATCCTCACTATCTGATCAATATTGTTGATCTATCGTCAACCTCGATGGCGGAAGCGGTGGCTGACGGCGGCCGTTGTCCGTCGGTGAGGGACTCGAGCGATGCCGGCGAAGCTGGCAGGCGAACCGGCGAGCTTTTGGGGGCAGGAGAAGCCTCGGGGCTGCGCTGTGCACGGCGCTTTTTATGGCGCGGCGCTGCAGCGGGTTGAAGTGCAGGCTCTGAGAAAGATGCCAGGCGAGTCCTCAGAGTCACCATAGGCAGTAGCTCACAGTGATGGCATCCGCCGTCGACAAGAGCGAGAGCCGCATGATCCTCACCCAGGCAGGAAACGCAGATGACATGGCGATCCTCTTCACTGAGTGTGGCTCGACACGAGCCGCAGGACCTATGCATCTTGAGAAAGACGCAGCTGTTTCAGGAGGGAGAGAAACAGTGAAAAAAGTGTGTGTCGCAGCGGCGAACACACACACACACACTTGAATGGAAAGGGTATGACGCCGGAAAGCGTAGCAGGTACGGCGGCTAAAGGTGGTGATGCCAGCGACTTCAGACTCAAGGCTCGTCCCGCTGTATGCTTTTCCTCAGACGGCGCGGCTTCTCACTCCGGATCCGGCGATGCAGATTTCTTTCGCTGAAGAGATGAAAATCAGTTTGTATCAGCCTATCGATCTGTATTCATGGGCCAAGGCCACGCCTATTCTGGCGGGACGTGACGTATACGGGCGCGAAGTGCCCCATTGGGTGTCATGTCTCGCAGGGCCTCTGTCGATAGGCTGCTGCTTTTGCCACAGGTCAGCCAATAGGCACGCAAGCTGCCTTGCCTATGTCTGCATGCTGTCGCAAAGGAGCAGAGCAGTGAGAGGTGCTTGTCACTGCCCCGGCAAGTTTAAAAGGCTGCATTGCACTGTTATTATTCATACTGTAACATTCGTTTGTTCGTTGTGTCAAGTTGCAGTTTGTTTGAAATAACAAACCTGTTCTCCCGAAGGAAAACTCGGCAAAGTGCTATTAGAAGACAACCTGTCATAGCTTTTTGGTACATAACAGCTACCGTAGATGCAACTGCCTTTTGAAGAAGCAAGGCGCTGGAGAGCACAGTTCGTTTGAATGCAAAATACAATTTCACCGCTAGATGGGATAAATTCCTACACAATGTCCCTTTAAAGCTATATTTGTAACTGCATTGAACAATTGACACAATTACTGTAGAATAAGAATGCCAAGGATCTATTTCTACTTAATCTAACCCCATATATACATTTTTTTTTTACAGAACGCTAAATGTTAAAACCCCTATTTTTAGAAAACACAGATTCTCTTCCTAGTTTTAGTATTTAAAGGTGCATTGTGTAATATTTAGGAGGATCTGTTCACAGAAATGCAATAACATATGCATAACTATGTTTTCAGTGGTGTATAGAGACCTTACTTAATGAACCGTTATTTTTTATTACCTTAGAATGAGCCATTTCTATCTACATACACCAAAATACGTTGAAAAGCGCTGACATGTTTCTACAGTTGTCACGTGTCAGTGTTTGTTTGGACTTTCAGTTTGTATTTTGATTGGTTCCTGTTCTCCTTTGTTCTTTTCCCACCACTCCTTCGAATGCATGGTTACTGTCATTATCAGTTCAGTTGTGTCACCAGTTTAGTCATCATCATCATCATCATCTGTATCACCTGTGTTCTATTAATCAGTGTCATATGTGTTTGTATTTAAGTTCCATCTGTTCAGTCAATGTTTGTCCAATCTCCGTCTTATTTAGTGTGTTGCTACCTGTTCTGCTGTCCTGTGTTTTATTACAATTAAACCTTAGTTTTGTAAATATATCCTCGTCTCCGTCTGCCTTCCTGCAACCCACCGTGACAACAGTAGCCCTAAACGGAAAAAAACACGTCTCGTCACTATGTTGTTCTTTGTGCAAAGAAGCTAGCTAAAGTCAGTGAATAAAACACTGATACAATGATGAACAAATAACAATAATATTTGTAATATCATATTGTTTTACTGAATAATTAAGTAAACCTAATTTCTTAATTTATCTTTGTAAAGAAACCTCATTACTTAACTGGCTACTCTCTGCTGTCTCAGTCGACGACGTCTTTTCCTGTCGGTCACCGTAACTTCTGTTGGTTGCCATTCACAACCTCACCACTAGATGCCGCTAAAAATTACACAGTTAAACGGAATAGCTCTATTAAAGATAATAATAGTAGTAAATTGCTACAACCTCGCCTGGCTTTCCTAAACCTATTACAAGCCCTCTTGCGTTCTATCATCCATCTGTTATTTAGCTGTGGAGAGACAGAGTGGGTGAGTGATGAGGGAGGACAGAAGAGACAGGTCAGAGGGGCAAGGTAACGATGGAAAACACTCACACTCTCAGCGAGAGAGATCAACAAACCACTGAGAGCATTCTGGAAACAGTGTGTTCATTATTCCCATGGAGTAAACACAGAGAGGGGTTCACGCAGTGGTTTTCTCCCCCCACCTAACTAATTCTCCCCTTCCAGCCTCTCCCCTTCCAACAAAAAATGCTGTCTAATTATGTTTTTTTGTCTTGAGGGGAGAAAAAAACTGCTAAAGCGGTTTTTAGGCCGCTAAAACGACACAGTTCAAACAGAAAAAGGCTTTTTTAATTTTTTTTTTTTTTTTTTTTTCACAATGCCACTCATTACATTTATTGCTACATCAGGAGCAGTTGGTTGAGGTAACATATTACAGACGTAACAAGTTACAAAATATAATACTTATTCAGCAGCCAAGTCTGCAATTACAATTCCAGGTACAGATACTACTATAGTACACCATGATTCAAGTAACCTGCACCAACAACTGGTCAGGAAAACAATTGTATTGTATTGTATTGTGAAAAAGGACTCTCAAGAAGCAAAAGCTTATAAGTAGGGGTCCATCCCACCACCAACACCTCCCCACCCATCTGATAAAGATAGTATGAGCGGTCCAACTTTAGATACCAGGAGCAACCATTCATTAAATTGTGGGCATTTACCTGCATCAGCCAACAAATTGACAGTCATTGTACCTTTACACCTCAAATTGAATTAATCCTTGTACCAAGTGAAAGGGGTTTAACCCTCAGCCGCCAATCCCTCAGGTTTATATCTCTCCAGTAGTTGTTGCTTTAGATTCTTTTTAAATATAGATAGTGAGGGTGATTGTTTTAAATTAGTATCCAGCTCATTCCATAATTGTGGGCCACTGTAGCATACACTAAACCTAGCACTTGTGAGGTTCCTACATTTACCTTTTAAGAGCAGCTTATGTCTAGTGTAGTGTGTGTGTGTGAAACGGTGTATATAACGGAATGAGCTCACACAATCTAATGTTTAACCTATTGACAGCATTGTACATTGTGCATGCATTATGATAAAGGTTGCATTCAGGAAGCTTTAGTAGGCCATATCTATGGAAGAGAGCATTTCTATGAAAGTTACGTGTGGACCATGTAATAGCTCTTATGGCTTTCTTTTGTAATATCAATAGTTTCTCAGTAGAAGTAGGGTAAGTATTATTCCAAATAATATTACAGTAACTCAAGTGAGGCTCAAATAAAGTCCTATACAGGGACAAGAGTACATCAAATGGAAGCACATGTCTCACTTTAAAGAACAAACCCACAATTTTGGATAGTTTTTTAACCAACTCATTAATATGTTCCTTAAAATTTATCTATATGTATTCCAAGAAATTCTATTGCATCCACTCTTTGAATAGCTCTACCATCTATGATTAAATTAATGTCACAATCACTGTACTTCTGGATACTAGATCGAAAAACAATATAAAAGGTTTTACTAATGCACTCAAAAAAAATATCCATTGGATGAACTCAATTAAGTTGTGGGCAGGATTTCCATCCAATAAATATATGTAGCCCCAACTCAAACTAAGTACATTCATTCAACAGAATGTAAATTAGTTAACCTAACTCATTTGTATCAAATAGATGCAAAAGAATACAAACGAGTGACTCGGTTTACTTATTTTTATCAAATACTTATTACTAACCAGATAGACTTTATTTCTGTCAGACGTCTACAAAAGTTTTATTGAGAATTAACAGGGGTTTAACTCTATGTTTTCCATTTAAAGTTACCATAACAGTGATTAGTGTTTCCATAAGTTGGGCTCTTAACTCTTTTTATATCTATTGCCTTTACTGGCTGCTGTGACAGTGTGTTTGTTAAACACATTTGGAGCAGCAAAGTAAGTTAAAGTAAAATGAGATCAGCTGATGATGGTTACCTGTTGATGGTTTTATAATCATCATGAAACAGAATGATATACTGAGGTTTTTATAATCTAACCATTATTGTCACGTTTTTTTTTCACAACACATACCTTGTGTTACTGCAGCATGAGATCAAGCAATAAGTTAGAAGACTTTAACGAACATGAGCACAACAAAGTCTGTTTATGATGCACACACACAGACATCAACAATCAGCATATGAATCTCAACAATGGTGACAATCAAAAGTACTTTGCTGCAATGCATGCTGGGTACCACCATAGTACAAAGCTCACAGCATGCATTGCAACATGAATAAGTTATGCAGCTGAACTGTCCTATAATTTTGTTTGATTCTAAATATTTGCTTTTATTTTTTGCTGTTGTATTTGTTGTGAATTAGTAGCTTTTCATTGATCTAAATTAATCTGTTTATCTAAATATTTGTGATTGTCACCATTGTTGAGATTCATACGCTGATTGTTGATGTCTGTCATCATAATCCGACTTTTTTGTGCTCATTAGGGCTATCAACGAATATTCTAAATTCGAATATATATCCGAATAGTTTTAAAAAACAGAAATTCGAAGGTGAAAATTAATATTCGAATGTGGGAAAAAAAACGCGGTAGCGGAGGCGTGCGCGCTGCCTGAGGGATCAGGAACAGAACACAGCTAAGTCGCACTGGCACAGCGTCACTGCTGAAAGTTGACTTACGTGGAAGATGGCAGAAAGTGCAGAGCCCAACTCGACTGCAGCAGAGAAAGTGATTTTAACCCCCCAAAATCTAAAAAGCCATGTCTGGAAGTACTTCGGATTTTGGTCGGTGGATGGTACAATTGTGGAGCCGCGAGATAAAGTTGTATGCAAGCTATGCAAGATGCAGTTAGCATACCATTCGACCACTAGCAACATGAGGTCACATCTTGAAAATGTGCACCCAAATGAGCATGGCATAATGTGTGGAACTCCAGCTAAACAGCAGCGTCCTGACACTTATTTTGCACCGCCAGCCACAAGCTCTTTGTCTGCAACACGACAAGAGGCCATCACGCAGAAATTAATTTCGTTCATTTGTAAGGACATGAGACCGATCAGTGTCGTGGATGGGGCAGGCTTCAGGGAGTTCTGTCAATCAATGGAGCCGAGGTACAGTATTCCTTGCCGTGGAACAGTCACCAATAGAATTGTAGAAGTGTATAACAGCACCTCAGACAAAATAAAGGAATCAATCAAAGACAAAGATGTGACTCTTACCACGGACAGGTGGACATCCCTAGCGACAGCATCCTATTTTACAGCAACGGCCCATTGGATTAATGATGACTGGGAAATGCTTAACATTGTGCTAAAAACAAAAGAGCTTAAGGTAAGCCACACTGCAGAGAATGTAGGCGAATGCATTCAAGCGATCTTGGAAGTTTTTGGCATAGAATGGGGATCTGTGATTGCCATCACAATCGACAATGCCACTAATTACGTCAATGCAGTGGAGAGACATCTTCAAACAGTGAATATACCATGTGTGGCGCACACAATAAACTTGGCTGTGCGTAAAGGGCTCGGGGTCAGAGCCATTGAAATCCCCGTTAGTAGGCTGAAATTGGCGGCCTCACATTTCAGCAAATCTTCTGCCGACAGCTACCTCCTTCAGCAGAAACAACAACTTTTGGGATTAAAAACTGAGAAACTGATTAGGCAAGGCAAGGCAAGGCAAGTTTATTTATATAGCACATTTCATACACAATGGTAATTCAAAGTGCTTTACATAGAAGAAATTAAAATAATCAAAAGAAATCAGAATAATTAAAACAGTTTAGAATAAAAGATAAAATACAGAAATAATCACATGAAATCAGAGTAATTAAAACATAAAATAAAATACAGTGCAAACAGTCGGACGAACAGTGGCACAGTGCTCATTCAGTAAATGCACAGCTAAACAGATGTGTTTTGAGTCTGGATTTGAATGTGACTACTGTAGGAGCACATCTAATCTCTTCTGGAAGCTGGTTCCAGCTGCGGCTGGCATAATAGCTAAAAGCAGACTCGCCATGCTTAGAGTGAACCCTTGGTATTTCTAGCCGATGTGATCCTAATGATCTGAGTGATCTGTTGGGTTTATATTCAGTGAGCATATCTGCAATGTATTGAGATTAACGACTGTCCGACGCGATGGAACAGCACATATGAAATGATCTGCCGGGCATCGGAGCAGCAAGCAGCTGTGTCTGCTGTCATTTTCGAGAAAAAACTGTCAAGAATGGAGCTGACCACAAGCGAATGGTCCCTAATGGAAAAGGTGAGCATAGTGTATGAAATATGTACCGTAAAAGGCTGGACAAATGCAAAACTGTCCTAACATATTTTTTAAATAGGTAGAATGATGGCCCTAATTTACTTTGTGTGAATGTTAATAAGCTGGACAAATGCAAACCTGTCCTAATGTCAACGCATTATATTTACTTATTTATTGCAGGTGCAAGAGGTCCTTAAACCCTTTAAAGTGGCAACAGAAGCACTTTCAACTGACAAATATTCAACAGCGTCGGCTGTACTGCCTTTAACACATGTTCTGCTCGCTCAACTGAACAAGCGAACGCCAAACGAAATAGAACAACCTGCATTGTCAGAGATGAAGACAAAGATCGTCACAGATCTGGAGAAGCGTTATAGAGAGGAAAAGGGCGCATTTATGGTGCTTAACAAAGCGAGTTACCTGGATCCACGATTTCATCGCCTCGTTCATTTCAAAGAGGAGCAGAGACGGCAGGTGCAGGTGGCTATACTGGAGCAGATGAAACAAGTGAATGTGACAGGAGGCACAGGCAGTGAGGCCGCTGCCGGACAGCCCCGTGGTCAGCAACCCGCAAAGAAAACTGCGTTATCTGCAATGGGGTGTCTCTTCGGAGACACCTATTGCACATACAGCCCAGACCAGGACATCAGTCTGCTGCTTCAAAAAGAGATGTCGCTGTATGAACAAGAGTCTCCAATACCTGCTCAACAAAATCCTCTCATGTGGTGTAAAACTTTGGGCTCTGGGAGATACCCTCACGTCGCCCAGATGGCAAAGAAATATCTTTCCATCCCCGGATCCTCAGTGCGCTCTGAGCGCGTCTTTTCCTCCGCTGGGAATATAGTAAATAAAAAGAGATCAGCACTGGCCCCTTCAAATGTGGACTGTCTTGTGTTTTTGGCAAATAACCTGTAGACTCGACGGTGACAGTGCACTAAAAAGACAATGCAATAAATTGCAGTCAGTTTTTTTTCTTCCTTTTTTTAATACAAGCACCAATAATGTGAGTAGCCTTTTTCGTTTGTAATAGCACTTTATTTTTTAAGAACCTCAGGGTAAAAGTTCGTTGTCACATTTCTCGGAATTGTGTGCCTCATTTTATTTAACGTTAAACAGAAACATTATTGTACTGTACTGACTGATTAGATATTGCAAGCGCGAGCGAGAGTGAGGTCTGCGGTCTTTGCCATTAGTTTTTTTACTTGTTTTTGTGTAGGTAATATGTTGTTAAATGTTTAAATTTAAATAAACTACATATACAAGAATTATGTCTCTTTGTATTAATTTGTCCTGTTATTGACGTAATGCGCGTCATTGAAAAAATGCGCAACCAGATATTCGAATAGTTCGATAAATGTGTGTTTTTTAGAGGGATTATTCCAATGTCATTTTCGAGCAATTTTGACAGCCCTAGTGCTCATGTTTGTTAAAGTCTTCAAACTTCTTGTTATAATAATGCTTGATCTCATGCTGCAGTAACACAAGGTTTTTTGTGAAAAAAACATAGTTGTTAGATTAAAATACCTCAGTGAATCAGTCTGTTTCATGATGATTATAAAACAATCAACCATCATCAGCTGATCTCATTTCACTTTAGCTTTCTTTGCTGCTCCAAATGTGTTTAACAAACACACTGTCATAGCAGCCAAAAAAGACAATAGATGTAATTGTAATGATAGAAACTCGGAAGCAAGATGCAATTAAAAACTCAGTATTTATTATAAAGCAATGATGAAGCAAGAAAGAGTCCAGTGGTAACAGCCTAGCGGCGCAGGGACTCCAGTGGTCAGATGAATCCGGTGAGTGAGGTGACGGAGAGTATATACAATCAACCATTTATCCAGCATGTCACGGAAGACGTTGTTCATAAAAGCCTGGAACACTGAAGGACTGTTAGACAGCCCGAAAGGCATAACCAAGTATTCGTAGTGCCCACTAGTGGTCGAGAAAGCAGTCTTCCACTCGTCCCCCTCTCGGATGCGGATCAAATTGTACGCATTACGCAAATCTAGCTTGGTGAAGTACCTGGCTTGACGGAGTTGTTCCAGAGCGGCAGGTACAAGAGGTAAGGGATACCTGAATTTCACGGTGTTGTCGTTCAACCCTCGGTAGTTGATACAGGGTCGAAGTCCTCCGTCTTTCTTTTTCATGAAGAAGAATCCGGCCGTTGCTGGTGAGGTTGAAGGTCTAATGAACCCTTTGGTAACTCCTCCTCAATGTAGCGTTTCATAGCCTCGGATTCAGGCCGACACAGAGGAAATATTCTTCCCCGGGGAGGAGCAGCCCCGGGGAGAAGGTCAATGGCACAGTCACTGGAGCGATGTTCTGGTAGTTGATAGGCTTTCTCCTTACTGAAGGCTTCAATGAGATCTGCATAGTCGGGTGGTACTTTTGATCCTTCTGGATCTGACGTGGAGGTGTCCGGACTGTGAGTGGAGATTCGAGTGACTCTGGATAAACAGCGATTTTGACAGGTGGTGTCCCATTGAGTGATCTGACCTTCCCTCCATGAGATGTGTGGATTGTGATTCCGTAACCAGGGGAGACCAAGGATGACAGAGTGATGAGGAGATTGAATGACGTAGAATTTGATATTCTCTGAATGGAGTGATCCGACGTGAAGCTTGACGTTCTCAGTGATGCTGTGAATTCTTCCCTCTCCGAGGGGTCGACCGTCTAGCGCCTCCACTGCCAAAGAAGAATGACAAGGATATAATTCAAATTTGCCCTGCACAGCGAATTTATGAGAAATAAAGTTACCAGCCGCTCCTGAGTCTATCAGAGCGGTGGTATTAATCACTTTATCCCGAACCACTAGACGAACTGGTATGGTTAGGCTGGATGTGTTTGAGTTGGTTCTAATGCAGTTACTCACTGATGAAGGGCTAGAAGAGGGGCGAGTTGGACAAGTGACCCTCAGGTGTCCAGATTAACCGCAGTACAGGCATAAACGGTTCTGCATTCTGCGTTCTCGTTCCTCGGGTGTAAGGTGGGTGAACCCGATCTGCATGGGCTCGTGCACGGAGGAGGTTTCCTGATGATAGCGTGGTGGGACACGAACTGAACGTCTGGAACGGAGTAAATTATCAACTTGGATGGCTAGATCGATATATTCGTTCAGGTCTCTTCCCTCATCCCGGCAGGCTAGTTCAGACTGGAGTTCGGCGGTCAGTCCCTTCCTGAAGAGAGTCTTTAAAGTATCCTCTACCCAGTTGGTTTGTGCTGCGAGTGTACGGAAAGCAAGAGCATATTCCGCCGTTGTTCCTCTTCCCTGAGTGAGAGTTAACAGTTGTTCTCCAGGACTTCCCCCTGCAGTGGGGTGTTCGAAAACGTGGCGAAACTGCTGGAGGAACTCCCTGAAGGAGGAAAATGATGCTCCGTCTGTTCCCCAGACCGCGGTGGCCCATTCCAACGCCCGACCCGTGAGCAGTGAGCAGACGAACGCTATACGGCTCGCTTGGGTGGTATAGAGTGAGGGTTGTTGATCAACAAAGAGGGTGCATTGTAGTAAGAAACCCTTGCACTTAGCGGTGTTACCATCGAATTTCTCTGGGAAAGAAAGCCGAGGGTTGACTGAAGCGCTCGGGCTGGGTTGAGATGGTGAGACATCTTGCGGTGGTGCGGCGGGAGCAGGGGATGCGTTCCACATCACTTTACGCAGTTCTTGCAACCCCAGTACTAGGCGCTCAGTGAGGGTAGTCAAATGGTTCAGTTGACGATGATGCGTCTCCAGGCGTGAGGCTTGGTTCGTGAGCTCCGTGGATAACTGCAGGACAGCTGCTGGATCGGTGAGTGTCGAAGTATTCTGTAGTGATGGCACAGACGCTGAGGGATCCATTTGCAGCTTTAATGAGAATGGTCAAACAGGCAGGGTAAATCAACAGCAGACAGTAGCAGCGAAGATAACACAGAGAAGGTCGGGGTCACAGGCAATGGTCAAGGCAGGCAGAAATATACAAATCCAAAGGACAATCCGGGTCAAGACAGGCAGAGAACAATCAGAGGTCGGGGTACACAATCCAAGATCAGTATTCAGAAAAGCAAACTCAAAAATAAACACTCGTTATTGAAGGCCTGGGCAATACAATACTTCGCAGAGAAGTGCTGTGTGGAAGTGGCTTTTATGTGTGTGTAAATGACATGCAGGTGTGTGTGCAATCAGTGTGGTGCAGGTGTGTCGCGTAATCAGTCCCAGGTAAGCGGCATGATGGGAAGTGAAGTACTAGGGGTGGTTAATATTCCGGGGAAGGATCCCTCCGGTGGCGGAGAGGGAGCGGTGCGGAAGATGAATCCACATTTGATAACACATTTTTGTGTTGATTTTTATGTTTGTTTTGGATCGTTGTCCTGATGGAAGATCCAACCATGGCCCATTATAAGATTTCTAGCAGAAGTCGTCAGGTTTTGTTTTTATCTGTTGATATTTGATAGAATGCCATGTATCTGAACAAGATGTCCAGGACCTCCAAGACCACCTCCGCTTCACCACCGTCCTGAACTTTTGTGTGTTTTTTGGTTTTTTGAGCGTCTGGAAGCCGCTCTTTGGGGGGGGGGGGCTCTGTCACTATTAGCCACGCACTCCCTGGGTGATCACGTGTCACGCTTAGCCACACACTCCCTGGGTGATCGCAGACTACATTTCCCTTCATGCCTGGACTGATTTCCCATCTCCCTGGACTGATTACACCATACACCTGCACTGCGTTGATTACACACACACCTGCATCTCATTCACACACACACACACACACACATATAAACCACTTACACACACCACACCGGTGCGAAGTCTTGACTTTTCCTGGCTGTCATTACCGAGCGAATCCTCCTGTGGATTTATTATTTACCTTGACCTTGGACTGTGTATCCCGTTTCTGCTTGTTCTCTGCTTGCCCCTACTTACTGGACCTTGCACCTCGCTGCCTACCCCGACCATTGCCTGTTATCTGGTTTGTATCTGCCTTTTCTCCGTTTTTTTCCCCTTGTGTCTGCTGCGTCATTACTGAAGCAGTGCGATGACATCTCAGATCATTATCTAGTCTTGTGTATACTCCATTTAGCAAAGCTTGCAAAGCCGACTCCGTGTTACAAATGTTAGAACTATCACTTCTGCCACTAAAGATTGCTTTATTATAATATTCCTGATCAGTTTCATCTCCTTATCATAGCTTAGAAGAACTCGATATTTCGATACTTTTGACTCTCTCTTTTCCAGCACTTTAGACACAGTTGCTCCTTTGCACTTTAAAAAAAAAAAAACAGTCCAACGTCGTGGTACAACGTGTACACTCGGGCCCTTAAGAGAGCAGCCAGAAATATGGAGCGCAACAGGAAGAAAACAAAACTAGACGTTTTTCGAATTTCTTGGAGAGAGCGCATGATTGCGTACAGAAAAGCCTTAAAAACTGCTAGATCTGCTTATTTTCCGACTCTCTTAGAAGAAAACAAACACAACCCTAGGTATTTATTTGACACAGTAACTAAATTAGCAAGAAATATAGCTTCTACTTCTAAAGTTTCCAAAGAGCATAGCAGTAATGACTTTAGGAACTTCTTTACTTACAAGATTGATAATATTAGAGAGAAAATTATAACTATGCAACCATCTACTACAGTATCGCATCAGGCAGTGCATTGTAGTCTCCCTGAGGAAAAATTCCATTCATACGTTGCAATAGGAGGGGAAGAATTGTCTAAACTAATTAAATCATCTACATAAACCAGGGCTCGACATAAGGAATGGCCCGATGGCCCGGGGCCAGTAAAAGAGTATGTCGGGCTAGTTGATTGGCCATCAGCAAAAAAAAACAGCAAACCTCATACACAGTGGCGCGAAGAGTGTCAATGTTACTTCAGGTTATTTATAACGTGTTAAAATGTCAAAGAACTACGAGGCTGATACGAGAAAGAGGACATTCCTAGTAGGGCTGGGCGGTATATCGAGTTTGTACAATATATCGTTTTTTTTTTTTAAACGATATGGAATGAGGCAATACCGTTTATATATCGATACAGTAGTTTGATACGAGCACATCTGAAAAATAGCGGAGTACGCAGTGTGAGCTGCTGCAGTGAAAGAACATAGTACAATTTGTCCTAAACATGACACAAGCTTATATTAAGCACTTCAAAATAACTGGTAAGATATAGTTAACAAGTTTAAAGCAGCTTGCCCTGACAGATGCTCTGACAGATACTGTTGCTGACTGACAGATAAATACTTGCCCTGTTTAATGTGTTTGAGACGTGGTGCATTCCTCAGTGCTTAACTTAAATTTCACAGGTATATTCTCCATCTGTAAATGTTAAAAAGTCAAACAAATATGTCCATTTCACTGTCAGAAGAGGACGAACTTCTGCACGTGAATCTCCACTAATATTCAAGCTTCCGTTAATGAGCGCCCCACCGCGCATTCCCGCCAAACAGACGGAGCACAATTGAATAGTAGCGCAATAATTCTGACTAAAATATACATATTGCTAAAATATTTGTTGTTGGAGACAATAAATGTGCCATATGTGGAATTTTAAACCTACAAGTATGTTTTTATGAAAGTGACCATTATAATGGGGTAATCAAATGCAGGCTAATATAATTAGTTTGTGCTTTTGTTTTTATTTTCATTTTTAGTTTAGCCTTTAGTCATTTTAAAAACAAAAGCATTATTTTTGTTTTTAGATTGTAATGTTACAATGTTATAATGTAATGTGATTTTAACCACCTTTTTGCACATAATATATTGCATAGCCTACATTACATTTCCTATATTTGTTTCCATATCCTTCAATATCAACATTGTTTTGTTCTTCATTTTTTGTTCATTGACAGTTTTTTTAGATCATAAAAGTTAAATGAATGACAAAAATAATCAGGCAAACTAATATACTTTTGTTTAATTTCCCCATTTTGAAGTGAAAATAGGCCTATGTAACGTTACTCATCACTCATGTAATGTAATAATTAGTTTAATGTCATTGTGAGGGGACAAGAAAAATGAATCCTAATATATACAATAAATACAGTTTAATGGAAAAGTGTTTTTCCTTATATTTCTTTCAGGGCCAGTAAAAATATAGAAGGAGAAGGTAAAACTCTGATCTACTGGCCCTGGGTGTAACAGTGTGACTCTCTGTTTCCCCCTTTTTCTTAGTGTTCTGGTTTAGTCCTGTTCAGTTTTCCCGCTCCTCGTTTGTCCTCAGTTAATTCACCTGTGTTTAGTTAATCATCTTCATCTGTCTCACCTGTGCCCCAATTATTTTCCTTTGACTCCCTGTGTTATTTAAGCCCTCTGTTTCTCCCTATTCCTTGTCCTTTCTCGTCTATATTATGACGTGTGTTGTGAATCCTAAGTTTAGTTTAAATAAATTCCTGATTCCTGTTTTTCCTCGTGATTCCTCCACCACGTCCTAGGAGTGTAAATATTAATCGATTCGTATCGATGCATCGATTATACAGCCGACGATTCGATGCATCGATGCGTCCGCAAGAGTATCGATTAATGTGTTTGTTTTACCGCCTGTCTATTTTCACCATCCGCTCATATGCCTACAAACGATTGTTGTTATGCAATGGGCTAACGTTAGTTAGTGACCGAACTAAACTGCCAGTGTGAATGCACCCTCAGTCACTTAGTCGCAGAATTCCAAGCTAGCAGTTACTAATGTAAGCAAACAGGCGCTAACGTGTACAAAAGGTTACTTCAACAGCTTACTTGAAAAGTCTAGGGTGCTTTCACACCAATTTGGAACGGAACGGGCACGGTTCGCATGGAAAAACGCTAATTATGTAAACGCTGTCTGTCATGTGGACCCGGGTGCGCACTGGGGTTCCGAACCCGAGACAGCCTGGAGGAGATGCGCTGAGTTCGGTTGCACTCGAACCGTGCCGCGGCTCGCGTCAGTCGCGTGAATGTGAAAGCATCACGGACTCGGGTGCGCACTTGTTCAGGAAGTAAGTGACCTGCGCATGCTTTTTAGCTGATTATGATGTATTTAGTTAAATAAAACACATGTAAGGGATGATAGTGTTGATAATTTACCTTGGATAAGAGCGAGAGTGAGTATGCAGTGTATTCGCACACACATAGCGCATGGACTCAGGGCAACAAATTAATGGAAATCCACTGTCTCCTGCGTTTGCAATCAGCAAAAAGCCAAATGCGACACACAGTAAACCGGTGTTGTTCACTCAGCTGTGCATAATAGCACCAAATAAAATAAAAAAACACAATATATTGACCCGCGTTCTGTTTTCTATCATGCGTCGGGCACGTTTGCGATGACGTAAGATGCACAGAAACGCACCAGGATTTGATAGAATCAAGTTTTGAACTGTAGCCTATGCAGTAACTGTTATATTTGCTGTTCTATTTGCAGTGCATTGAGCACAACATCACATTATGTGAATAAAATACTGTTCCTGTATTCTCAATAAAAATCAAATTATAAAAAATGTTGTTGATTTATTTGAAACTTAATAGATCATGTAAAAATATTGATTATTGTATCGAATCGAATCGTATCGCGGGGAATTATGAAGTATCGAAAATAATCGAATCGTTGGCTTAAGAAATCGGTATCGAATCGTCATGTAGGCTCCGATTTACACCCCTACCACGTCCCATGACAGAAGAACGGACCTAAAGAAATTGAACACTTCACCTTGAGCTTTAACCGCTGGTTCCGTCCAGCCCAGCGCCCTCACCGCTGGTCCCGTCCAGCCCAGCGCCCTCTCGCTCTCGGAAATGTAGGAGGAGGAAGAGGACTTCCCGCGTCCTGCAATGCCCGGAGGTCCTTTGTGAGCCTCCTGTCAGCCCAGAGGCCGTCTCCATACTCCTTGCCCTGCCGGCGCCGCCCAAGCTCCTTGCCCTGCTGGGGCCACTTAAGCTCCAGGCCCTGCCAGCGCCACCCAAGCTCCAGGCCCTGCCAGCGCCGCCCAAGCTCCTGGCCCTGCCTACGTCGCCCAAGCTCCTTGGCCCTGCCGGCACCACCCATTCCACCTATCAAGGCCAATTCTGCCCAGCCTGAGACTGCCCAGCCAACGTCTGTTCCTGAGCCTGTAACTCTCCCCAAGAAAATTTTGGGAGGGGGCTACTCCTCTCCGCCGTGGCCGCTCGAAGGGTCTTCTCCGCCATGGCCGCCCGAAGGGTCCTCTCCGCCATGGTCGCCTGTACAGCCTGCTCCGCCCTGGTCCGCTGGACTGCCAGCTCCGCCCTGGCAACCTACTCCGCCCTGGCAACCTATTCAGCCCTGGCAACCTACTTCTTCTTGGTTCCCTGAACTGGCAGCTCCGCCCTGGCCGCCTGCATGTCCTGCTCCGCCCTGGCCCGCCTGCTCCGCCCTGGCCGCCTGTACGTCCTGCTCCGCCCTGTCCTCCTGCACAGCCTGCTCCGCCCTGGAGGCTTCCTGCTCCAGACCACGCGCTCCTCAGCCTCCAGGGCGCCCGCCACCCCACCCCATTGATGTTATATGGCGAGAGGACGCACCTTTTTGGGAGGGGGTGTACTTTAACAGTGTGACTCTGTGTTTTCCCCTTTTTCTTAGTGTTTTGGTTTAGTCCTGTTCAGTTTTCCCGCTCCTCATTTGTCGTCAGTTAATTCACCTGTGTTTAGTTAATCATCTTCATCTGTGTCACCTGTGCCCCAATTATGTTCCTTTGTCTCCCTGTGTTATTTAAGCCCTCTGTTTCTCCCTATTCCTTGTCCGTTCTTGTCTAAATTATGACGTGTGTTGTGACTCCTAAGTTTAGTTTCAATAAATTCTTGATTCCTGTTTTTCCTTGTGATTCCTCCACCACGTCCCGTGACACAGGGGGCCAGTGGGGATTTTTTTATGTTGAGCCCTGCATCAACAACATGTATGTTAGACCCTATACCGACTAAGCTACTGAAAGAAATGCTTCCAGAGGTCAAAGATCCTCTTGTTAATATCATTAATTCATCTTTGTCACTAGGATATGTACCGAAAACCTTTAAGCTGGCTATTATTAAACATATTATTATATTTAAAAAGATACTAGAAAAAGCAGTATCCTCAGAAGTATGTTTTAGAAAGAAATGGTATCTGCAAGGATTTCTAGTCAGGATTTAGACTATACCGTAGTACTGAGACTGCTCTCATTAGAGCTACAAATTATTTGCTCTTATCATCCGATCATGGTTGTATCTCTCTAATTAGTGTTACTTGATCTTAATGCTACATTTGATACCATTGACCACAACATTCTTTTAAATAGAATCGAAAAATATGTTGGTATTAGTGGAATTGCACTAGCATGGTTTAAATCATACTTATCTGACCGTTATCAGTTTGTAGCAGTAAATGAAGAGATGTCTTATCGATCACAAGTTCAGTATGGCGTACCACAAGGCTCAGTTCTAGGACTGCTGCTGTTCACTCTGTACATGATACCTTTAGGAGATATCATTAGGAAACATGGAATTAGCTTTCACTGTTATGCTGATTATACTCAGCTGTATATTTCTTCAAAACCTAACGAAACTTATCAATTCAAAAAATTAACGGAATGCATAGTTGATATAAAAAATTGGATGACTAGTAATTTCCTACTACTAAATTCTGAAAAAACAGAGATTCTAATTATTGGACAAAAAACGTCCACACGTAATAACCTAGAATACCCGTAATAACACTTGATGGCTGCTCTGTTAAGTCTTTGTCATCAGTTAGGAACCTGGGTGTGCTCTTTGATACCAATCTTTCATTTGAAAGTCACGTGTCTAGTATCTATAAAACCGCATTTTTCCATCTTAAAAATATATCTAAACTACGTCATATGCTCTCATTGACAATTGCGGAACAACTAGTTCATGCATTCATGACCTCAAAGCTAGATTATTGTAATGCTCTACTGGGTGGTTGCCCTTGCACGCTTAATGAACAAACTACAGCTAGTTCAAAACGCAGCAGCTCGAGTTCTTACCAGAACCAGGAAGTATGACCATATTAGCCCGGTTCTGTCAACACTGCATTGGCTGCCTATTAAACATTGTATAAATTTTAAAATATTGCTGATTACTTACAAATAACTAAATGGTTTAGCTCCCCAGTACTTGAGCGAGCTCTTAACGCATCATAGTCCTTCACGTCTATTGCGATCTCAAAGTTCCGACCAGTTGATAATTCCTAGAATATCAAAATCAACTGCTAGCGGTAGATCCTTTTCCTATTTAGCACCAAAACTTTGGAACAGTCTTCCTAACATTGTCCGGGAAGCAGACACAGTCTGTCAGTTCAAAGCTAGACTAAAAACACATCTCTTTGACCTAGCATTTACATAATACATTATCGACTTCTATAATTCAATATTAGGCTGCATAGATTAGGTCAGCCGGAACTGGGAACACTTCCCTTAAATCCTGATGTACTCATTACATTATAAGAAGAATGGCATCTACGCTAATTTTAGTGTCTTTGTTTATCCCAAGGTTTTCCCGCAGCCTGCCGGATCCAGGCCTTTTCCAGATCTGATGAAGGACCTTTGTCTGGACCCGATGACAATGCAGTGCTGAAGTGCCAACTAGCCTCTCCCTATGGAGGATCCCTATACCACTATACAGATAAAGCGTTGTGGAATTTTCGGTTCGTGTACCTACCCGAAGTGATAAAATAAAATAAAATTCTGCATCAAAATTTATAGGCAAGACAAGTAGTTGTTTAGGCATGGTTTGTAGGGAATTACAAACCTGCGCACATATATTCAAACACACATAACTATAGAATCAATTCTTAATGCGCATGTGAACACCATCAGCATCTATCACAGGTTTGCATTTAAAGTCTGTTTAGAGAGAACAGTGTCGTCTTAGCGGCCCCTAATTTAATAACAAATGACCATTTCGACGGAAGTGAATCAATCAAAACTAACTTTAGCTGGAAATAACATTATTCAAGAACCACTATAAAACCAAACCAATCTCTGTTACCTTAAATTATATATTTATCTCTGTAAAAAGCTGCTTTGAAACAATCTACATTGTTAAAAGCGCTGAATAAATGAGGATGACTTGACTTGGAACAGTCTTCCTAACATTGTCTGGGAAGCAGACACACTTTGTCAGTTTAAATCTAGACTAAAAACACAAATAATTATTAGGCTGCATAGCCAACCGGAACTGGGAACACTTCCTATAACACCCAATGTACTCATTACGTCATAAGAAGAATGGCATCTACGCTAATGTTAGTCTATCTGCTTATTCCGAGGTTTACTTTAGTCAGCTGGATCCCGGCGGTATCCAGACCAGATGGAGGACCTGACCCTAGACACGACCATAACGCATGATGAAGTCAGCCGGATCCAGGCCATATCCAGACCAGACTCTCATCAAAGGCCTGATCGACATGACAGCCATCAGCACTGATCCTCAACACACCCTGATGTGATGACTCTGATCTTAAACCAGATGGAACTGAATAATATTCTGATTGTTCCAAATCAATCTGACTTCTGACCTATAATGCTGCCTGATTCATAATCATACACTGTTCGTTCATTGGCTAGAGGAGAACTGGCCCCCCGACTGAGCCTGGGTTTTCCCGAGGTTTTTTTTCTTTATTCTGCCACTTGATGGAGTTTTGGTTCGTTACTACTGTCGCTTTTTTCCACTTTTGTTGCCATTGACTTGGCTTGCTTAGTTGGGGACATTAAATGTAACATTTAATTTAATAATTATTTAATGCATTTAATAATAACCGGAGGAAAATAGGGGAGGGTCATGTCTTTTTATTCTTTGTTGAGAGGAGGGTCATCCAACTTGTTTTAGTCTAGGGGGAGGGTCACCCGACTTTTGTATTCATGAAAACAGACACATTTCAAAGTGGCTTGTTTGGTGCATAATTGTCCATTTAGCTCTCTCAGTCTCAGCCCCCATCGCTAGCAGATGAGTCTGACCCAACAAAAATCAGACGCGAAAGATAAAGTCCAGTTTGGTGCTGTGCTTCAGGCGTCCGCAAAAGTGCATCATAGTAGTTAATATCCTACACTACCTGTCAAAATGATTGATTGACAGGTGGGCGTGGCTATCCTTTGATCTCCCCATGCCCCTTCCGGTCCCTCCCCTTCCTGCCCCGCCCCTCCCGGTTCCTCCCCTTCCTGTTACCTTTGACCTAGTTTCCGCCCCTTCCGGTTACACTTTCTGTCAAAATGATGGATGGTTACCTTTGACCTAGTTCCGCCCCTTGCGGTTACACTTTCTGTCAAAATGATGGATGTGTGACAGTTAGTTTGATCGTTTGAAGTTCATTTGATCAAGAAAAGGGAGGCTTTGATGTTAACATAAGCTTTGATGTTAGTCAAAGTTAGTTTGAGATGTATTGGCTTTGATGGTGACAGTTAGTTTGATTGTTTGAAGTTGGTGTTTAGTCACCGCCCCTGCATTCCTGAGCAGCAGAATGTATAAATGGGTCAGCCGTGAAAGTGATAAGAAAAAATGGTGGAAGTTTATCTGTTCTGTAAAAGAATATAAAATAAAACCTCACACAAAAAGTTTGAATAAAATGTTGAACTATTCACTGAACCAAGCATTTCAGTTTAAATAAAATGGTGAAAGTGTATCTGTTCTTTAAAAAGAATATAAAATAAAACCTCACACAAAAAGTTTGAATAAAATGGAGTCACAAAAATATTGCAAACAATCCAATGTATGAATGATATCACACTGCCTCAAAAAACATAGCGAGCGCGCGTCTATGTATGTGTGTGTGTGTGTGTGTGTGTGTGTGTGTGTGTGTGTGTGTGTGTGTGTGTGTGTGTGTGTGTGTGTGTGTGTGTGTGTGTGTGTGTGTGTGTGTGTCAAAGCAGGAATTCACCTCCCTCCGCATTGCTGAGGACCTTGGAAGTTTATCTCACACAGAAGTTGAAAAAGCATTATGTTCATTTAAATGAAATGATTATAAAATTTACATTTAGTCTTTCACAAATATTTGACACTGACTCAAGTTGAAAAACCATGCTGTTCAATTAAAAATATATTAATTAAACAAAAATAAAATCATCTTACTGTTTCACCATGGTTGAAAAAAACCCACAAGTGTTTCCCCTGAAGTCTTTTCTCTCTGTCACACCAGCGTGTGGCTGGCCTGGTATCTGTTTTTGTGACACGTTCCTGAGCCCATTGAAAAGCATTGTGTTCCTTTAAAAGTATATAAATTAAAATATATCATATATTGTGGCGAGGGGGGCATGGTTCAGCGAAGTCTGTAGTGCGAGAGCAACGACGGAGCCGAGCGGTGAGTAAGTAGGTCAAGTGCAAAATGACGAACACCTGTCTCTGATTGCAGTAATTGGCGTGGGGAGATCGCATAAAAGCTGGCTGCTGCAAGAGAGCGCGAGAGAGAAGGACTGGGTACTCGTGCACGAGACGTGAGCTGGACGCTGAAGAGTGATATTTGATATTGGAAAGAGTGATATTTGATATAGTGGAAAGAGTGATATTTTGAACGTGAACGTGATTTATGTTAGAGCGCGCACAGCGCCTTTCTTCTGTTTCTTAACTAAATAAAAGTGTACGAGTCCCAGTCACGCCGACCCCTGTCTTCTTCCATCACACCAACACTGAACCTTTACTACACTGGTGCCGAAACCCGGGATGGAAGAAGAGGCCGCGGCCACACAGCCCCCGTCCCCACTTGCGGACATCATCCACGCGCTCGCGGGACTCCACCAGCAACAACATCGGGCCCTGCTGGCCATGGAGGAGCACCAGGAGCGTCGGTTCGAGACACTCCTCCGGGCCCAGCAGGAGGACCGTGAGCAGTTCCGGAGCTGGATGGACCAGGAGGTTCGGGCCACACCATCATCGCCAGCTCCAGCCTCGGCCCAGCCCATGCACCTCCACAAAATGGGTCCAGGAGACGATCCTGAAGCCTTCCTCGAGCTGTTCGAGAGGTCGGCCGAGGCCTGGGGCTGGCCGTCCACGGACTGGCCGATGCGGCTGATCCCGCTGCTGGCCGGAGAAGCCCAGATCGCCGCACAACAGCTGCCAGTCCAGAACCTCCTGGTCTATGAAGACCTCAAGCGCGCCATTCTGCAGCGGGATGGCCGGACCCCGGAGCAGAGCAGACAGCGGTTCCGGTCACTGGAGCTCGGGGAATCCGGCCGACCCTTCGCCTTTGCGCAGCAGCTCCGGGACGCGCACGTGGTTGATGGCCGACGGACGCGACGTCGAGGGAATTATAGACCACGTGGTACTGGAGCAATTCGTCGCGCGGCTCCCCCGGAAGACCGTGCAGTGGGTCCAGTGCCACCGCCCGACGTCGCTGAACCAGGCCATCCAGTTGGCGGAGGACCAGATGGTGGCGTGCCCAGGGGTCGGCGAACCCCTTCCAGCAGCTTCTCTCTCTCTCTCTCTCTCTTCTCGCCCTGTCCCTCTACCCAGGTCCCGTGGAGGATTCCTGCCCAGGCCAGCGCCCCGCTGGAGGACCGGACCTACGGCTGAGCCGGTTCCCGCACCCAGAACGCCGTCCAGGGGAACAGCCTCCGCCACTGCGCCTCCTGCACCCCCGCTCTCCCCACGCCAATCGCTTGACCCACTTCCCGCCATTGGGGCGGCGGGAAGGACTGGGCCGGCCTGTTGGCGTTGCGGGGACCCTGGACATTTTATCGATCGGTGCCCCGTAATGGAGGTGGGGACACTGGTCAGGGTCCCTGACACACCGCAGGCTGCCCCCGATCAAGCTGGGTTGTACCAAATACCAGTGAGTATTAAGGGGGGTACCTATCAGGCTTTGGTGGATTCAGGCTGTAACCAAACCTCCATCCATCAAAATCTGATACAACCAGAGGCATTGGATAAGAGCCGCACGGTTAGGGTTCGGTGTGTGCACGGGGAGGTGATGGATTACCCTTTAATGCCAGTCATTATCCAATTTCGGGGCCAAAAGCATAGTGTGGAGGTGGCCGTTAGCCAACACCTCCGGCACCCATTAATTTTGGGGACCAATTGGCCGGGGTTTAAAACACTATTGGGTTATTTGTGTGCGGGTGCTTCTGGGACAAAAAGGAAGCAGGAGAGGGGAGCGGTCGCTCAGGTTGGAGAGGCTGTGCCGGGGCCCTCGGTATCTGTCCCAGAGGTTCGGAACGCGGTTGAAAGAAGGATTCTTTCAGAGCGTGATGACTTTCCTCTGGAACAGTCCCGAGATGAGACGCTTAAAAATGCGTTTGACCAGGTCCGTACGATCGACGGGCAGCCCCTCCACCCCGACCGACCGCCCTCATATCCTTATTTTGCTATCATAAAATATAAGTTGTATCGGGTGACCCAAGACACCCAGTCAAAGCAAGATACAACTCAGTTATTAGTTCCAAAGAGCCGTCGGGAAATGCTTTTCCAGGCGGCTCACTGTAATCCGATGGCTGGTCATTTAGGGCAGGCAGCTACACTAAATCGTTTAATGACCCGATTTTTCTGGCCGGGCATTCACGAGAACGTGCGCAAGTGGTGCGCGTCTTGTCGTGAATGTCAGTTGGTGAATCCACCGGCCAACCCAAAAGCACCTTTGTGCCCTCTTCCCTTAATGGAGGTCCCCTTCGAAAGAATTGGAATGGACCTCATCGGGCCATTAGAACGATCTGCACGGGGGCATCGCTTTGCATTAGTCCTGGTGGATTATGCAACGCGATACCCAGAAGCAGTGCCGCTTCGCAATATTTCCGCTAAAAGCGTGGCGAGCGCACTGTTTCAATTAATCTCCCGGGTAGGAATCCCGAAAGAGATTCTCACCGATCAAGGCACGGCGTTTATGTCACGCACTATTCGCGAACTGTACGAATTATTGGGCATTAAATCGATTCGCACCAGCGTCTATCACCCTCAAACAGACGGCTTGGTGGAACGTTTTAACCGCACGTTAAAATCCATGATTCGTAAGTTCGTACGGGAAGACGCCAAAAATTGGGATAAGTGGCTAGAACCCCTCTTGTTCGCTGTACGCGAGGTCCCCCAAGCCTCCACGGGGTTTTCCCCCTTCGAGCTTCTCTATGGGCGTCAGCCCCGCGGGGTGCTGGACGTGCTTAGAGAAGCTTGGGAGGACGGACCTTCGAATAGCAAAAACGAAATTCAGTATGTCTTGGACCTGAGAACAAAACTCCACACTTTGGGGCGGCTCTCTATGGAGAATTTGTTACAGGCTCAGGACAAGCAAAGTCGGCTGTACAACAGGGGGACTAGACTACACAAATTTGCACCGGGAGATAAAGTCCTTGTATTGCTTCCCACATCCAGCTCTAAATTACTTGCGAAGTGGCAAGGGCCGTTTGTGGTCACACGGCGAGTCGGGGACCTCGACTATGAGGTTGTCCGATCAGATAGGGACGGGGCACATCAAATTTACCACCTTAACCTCCTTAAAAAATGGAATGAGGCGGAGTCAGTGATGCTGGCGACGGTGGTAAGTGGGGAGGAGGATCTCGGTCCAGAAGCGAGCTCAAAATCCCAATCTCTCGCTCTGGCATTTGGTGGAGACCACCTCTCACCGTCCCAGATCACTGACATACGTAATTTACAAGCAGAGTTTGCTGATGTGTTTTCGCCCCTACCTGGTCGGACAAATCTCATTCAGCACCACGTTGAGACCGAACCGGGCGTAATAGTACGCAGCCGGCCGTATCGTTTACCTGAACATAAAAAGAAAGTAGTTCAGGATGAATTAGAAGCTATGCTGGACATGGGGGTAATAGAAGAATCCAACAGTGACTGGGCAAGCCCAATAATTTTAGTGCCTAAAACCGACGGCTCCGTCCGGTTCTGTGTGGATTATCGCAAGGTGAATGCTGTGTCGAAATTCGATGCGTATCCAATGCCGCGGGTTGACGAATTGCTTGATCGGCTCGGTATCGCTCGTTTTTATTCGACACTGGATTTGACAAAAGGGTATTGGCAGTTCCCTTTCAGTCGATAACGTCGGACGTAGTCGACGCCGACTGAAATGAAATGAAATGGGATCTTGCTAGAGAGCCTGTCTTCTTCGAGTACTATTGAACGAGCCAATGTAATTGGTGTGCGTGATTCGCATCACACACTCCGCCCCCGCGGCGCGGGTATAAATACGGAAGTGGATGCACGCACTAGTTGCCTTTCGCTTCGGAGCCGATCGTTTGATGTCTCTGAGAGTGCTGTTGTCTACAACGAGCGAGTGTGTCGGTGTTCTTCAGGAAGACTCTCCCAGTGCTGGTGTTCTACAGCGCGAGTGCAGCGGTGATCGCGAGCTTTGAGCTCTCAACTGCTGTTTTAACAGCAACAAATTTCTAAATGTTTGTGTGTGTTGATGGCTGGTTAGAGGGCGGAAAAGTGAGTGCTTCACTGTTTCAGTTCTCTGTTCAGTGTTGCCGCGGTCATTCCCCTGTGTGCTCCGGCACTGGTGACGGTCCTATTTTCTGAAAGAGCAACACGGGTGCGTTTACGTCTTTTTCAAGATGTCATTCCGCCCGTGCGTTTCTGGGTGCGGTCGTTCCCTGTCTCTCTCTGATGGTCACAACTGTTGTGTCACGTGTTTGGCTTACAGCACGCTGAGACAGCTTTTGTGGACAGCTCATGTTTTCTCTGTGGGAACATGACTGTCGCAGTGTTGAGGGCGAGACTCGCCTTCGTTCGCGGAGAGCGAGTCCCCATTACCATGCCCCACCCTCGGGTGCTGTGTGGGATGGGTGACCGGAGGATAGTGTTGGATGTCCCGCCCGGTAACCATTCCCTGTGGGCTCCTCACTCCTCCCTTCCACTGCAACCACTGGAGCCTCCTGTGTTGTCTGCTGGTCCATCTGTAATGGGTGGGCCAGCGGTTTCACTCGGGGCTCCCCTGGAGGACAGGGCGCCGATTGCAGCATCGGAGGGTGAGCTGACTTCTAGAGATGATGACTCGGCTGCATTGTCTCCCTCCGGGAGTTCAATGTTGCCCGAGCCCGGATCCAGAATTATCAGCTATGCTGAAACGGGCCGCCGAGGCTGCCGGGCTCGAGTGGAACCTCCACTGTGTCCCGTTCAGTCTCGGTTGGAATCTGGAGTTTGGTATCTTGGGGCGGGCCGCGCTGGTTCTCAGCTCGCCGCCCCAGTGCCTTTCTTTCCCGAAATGCATGGAGAGCTTATCAGGTGGTGAACAGCATCTTTCTCTGCCAGAAACTGCCTGACTAGCTTTTCCCCCTCATTACCCTTGATGGAGGAACGGTGAAGGGGTGCGAGGTGTCCCTCCATTGGAGCGGTCTGTCGACACAGGTGCACCTGTGTCCGGCGGCTGCTGCCTTTTGGGGGGATCCTCGTCTCCCCCCTAAGGCATGTGAGTTTCGTCTGTTCCGACGGGCAGAGCTTACAGAGCCTGTGGGCAAGCCCCTTCCTCTTGCGTGCCATGGCGTTGCTGCAGGCTAGGGCACCCATGGCATGCACGAGGGTAATCCAGACCGTGCGCTCATAGGTGAGCACCGCACTGCATCCGACCTCACCCTCCGGGGTACGGGTGTCGTAGCGTGCGTGATCGGTCTGGCGATGTCCACCTTGGTGGTCCAGTAGCGCCTTCGTTGGCTCAGCCTGGTTGGTATGGCGGATGCGGACAAGGTTCGGTTCCTGGTCTCCCCAATTTCCCAGGTTGGGCTGGTCGGCGACGCGGTGGAGAACTGCATCAAACAGTTCTCTGCCGCTCAAGCGCAGACGGAGGTCATCCGGCACATCCTGCCCCGGTGGCCAGCTGCTGCCTCCACCCGCCGCCGGTGGCAGCTCCTCCGCCTGCTCGTCGCCGTGGGTGTTCTCCGGCCGCCGCTCCTGCTGGCCCTCCGCAGCAGCCTCCACCCAGGCCTCAGCATGGAGCCGGCCGCAGTAGAGACGCCCAGCCCGCTCCAGGCGCTGCCAAGCCAGGTGGCAAGCGACAGCGAAAGCATTCCGGAGCGGGCCGCCCAGGAATGGATGAGATGCTCTTGGAGTGGCACGATCACTCCCTCCCCCCGGGTGAGGGCCGGGTGGAGCCTTTGTTTGTGTGTGTGTCTGTTCCGCCGCTGGCTCCCAAAAAAAAAAAA
Source organism: Siphateles boraxobius (assembly GCF_051911475.1). Lineage (NCBI taxonomy): Eukaryota > Metazoa > Chordata > Actinopteri > Cypriniformes > Leuciscidae > Siphateles > Siphateles boraxobius. Next base: position 19,659,883 of record NW_027509097.1, read on the forward strand.
AAAAAAAAAGGCGGAGCAAGCGGTACCCACACTTCAAAGAGAGAGCAATTTCATCTGTCCCTGGGTCCCAAGAGGGCCAGTCTGGCGGGTGTGACCCTGTATAGCCTTACACCCCTCAGCTCCCCCTTGGTCGCCAGCAGGCAGCTTGGTGCGTTCGAGGACCCGGTCATCCGCCTTCTCACGCGCCCCCTGCCGCTTGTGGAGACAGGTAAGTGTTGCACAGCACACTAACACCACTCTCTCTACTTTGCTGCCCCACCTCAGGCTCGGCTACCCCGCTCAAGTCAGTGATAGTCATCACATTAGGTGTTGAGCAGACGTGCTCCTGAAAATTCAGTGATATTCATCACACCGAGTGTTGAGCAGTGCTCCTGACTTGTGCGTGCTTATCTTATCCTGCTGGCGAAGGATTTGATATAGCCGCTCCTCCAGCCGGTACGAAGGCCAGTTGTAAACTCGTTCTTCGTGCTACTAGGGGGTGGGTCGTGACCATCTTGGCCCAAGATTGGTCTGCAGCTTTGACCTGAAAGACAGGTGCTTCAGATCTCTACCTCCCGCACCGCAGGCCATCCTGTGTGTTGCGTCTAAGGGTGGAGTATCAGTACAGTGTCCTTCCCCTCGAGTGCTCCAGAGCCCGTTGGGTCGTCAGGTCAACTGGAAGAGAGTAGTCTCGCCCACGGGCTGAGTATCTCTTTCTTAGTTTTGGAGAGGTACTCGGTCCAACATGTCTCTCCAATGAGAATGTGTTCAGCTGGTGTTGAAGTGAGAAAGGGTCCCACTGAAAGAACTTTCAGAGGCTCCTGGGGTATATGGTAGTCGCAGCCTTCGGCTTCCTCCATATGTGACCGCTTCAGCGCTAGCTTCACGATCGAGTCCCGAGGTGACCGTGGCAGAGCAGCTCACCCTGTGTGACTATAGTTCATCCCGGTCTGCTGCCAAACCCTCTTCAACAGAGGGGCCATGTACAAAGGGCGTGTTTTAACGGGGGCCTGGGCGACCCCCGACTACACGGGCATTCGTGCCTCGAGTTGTTAGACATTGCGACCGTTGCGCAAGCTTCCCCTGCATGTCACAAACTCACCCGTCACCTCCTCCTTGGAGTCAGACGCTTCTGAGGGCGCCTTGTTCCACTCCTCCCGCTTACTCAATCGTGCCGCCATCGAGCCTCACGACAGTTATAGCCAGGGCAAGTGGAGACTCCATCCCCTGGGTCCGGCTGGGTCATGACCATTCCGGGGCCGCTCAGTTGCCCCCCCCGGTTTTATTTTTCCGCCAGTGTTTGGGTAAACCGAGTGGACTACCCTTGGACAAACACTGGGACTCAGCTGCCCCAGGGGCCCGCAGAAATGCGTTTAACCCCAGTGAGCCTTCTAAAAGTGACTGCGACTCATGGTCGCCTTGCGCCTGCAAGTCAGTGAAATCATCACTCTTCATGTTGAGCAGAATTGCTCCTGAAACTCAGTGAAGTTCATCGCACTCAGGTGTTGAGCAGCAATGCTCCTGTAGCTCTGTGAGTTCATCACAGGTAGCTCAGTGAATTCGTCACACGCAGTGCTGAGCAGAAATGCTCCTGGTGCTCAGTGAAGTTCTTCGCACTCAAGTGTTGAGCAGAAATGCTCCTGCAGCTCAGTGAGTTTATCACACTCAGGTGTTGAGCAGTAATGCTCCTGAAGCTCAGTGAACTTGTCACACTCAAGTGCTGAGCAGAAATGCTCCTGTCGTTCAGTGAAGTTCTTCGCACTCAAGTGTTGAGCAGAAATGCTCCTGAAGCTCGGTGAGTTTATCACACTCAGGTGTTGAGCAGGAATGCTCCTGAAGCTCAGTGAACTTGTCACACCCAAGTGCTGAGCAGAAAATGCTCCTGAAGCCCAGTGATCTTCACATGTTGTGTTGAGCAATGCTCCTGTCTTTTGCGCCCGTCGCTTGCACCTACGTGCCAAGTCAGGAGAGGAACAGGTCTTCATAGTTGCCCCTTATTGGCCCAACTAGACCTGGTTCCCTTCAACAGCCTTCCTGACTTCCCCTGAAAACTCTTTCGGGGACGGGGCACGATGGCACACGCGTTCTTCCCCCGGAGATTCCGGGCGGTCTTACATCTGAACGCGGAGGTTCAGGTGACTATCACAAGAACATGTGATAGTTACCATCACTTCTGCGAGCACCCCCTAGAATTGGGTAGCGTGCTTACGCCTTTAGATGTGGAACCTAGTCGTTGAGTGCGTCTTCTCTCCAGAGGAGATCCTGAAAGCTTTCGATCACTTCAGTGCTCTCTTTCCTGCAAAATGGGTTGCAGTAGGCTGTTTTCCTTCACCCTCAAAATGATGTTGCCTCGGTGTTTAAACGACGCTCATCGTGTTGCAGAGGTATGCAGAAGCACGTTCTGATCGTCAGGTTCCTGAGGAGCAAGGTCTTGTAAATCCTTGTGTCCCTCTTTATCCTCTTGGGCCTTGTCCCTGGTGCGACTGCACTGCAGAGACCGCCCCTGAGCCACTGCAGGCAGTGAGTTAAAAATTCTGTTATATCAGTTCTCCTGCTCGCGTGGTCTCTACTAGAGGGTAGGGACTTGCTCGCTTTCGGTCAACGTATTGTGCCTGGAGTCTGGGCCGGCTAACTCTCACAAGCTGAGACCCCGGCTCGGATTGTGCCCAAGGTTCCTACCTCTCCCGTAATAGGAGCAGGTGGTGAGCCTGCAAGCGCTGCCCTGGAGGAGGCAGATCCAGCCCTGGCTTCTCTGTCCGTTCGCTTGGACGTGTACAGAATGCAAGTCATAGACCTCAGACCAGCTCTTCAAATATCTGTTGGAATTCAGCAGAGAGGGAAGGCTGTTTCCATGCAAAGTTGCACTTAGTGCTTGCCTTCATTTCGGCAAAGATCCGAGATGCAACATGTCCACTTAGGTGGTGAGCTCCTCTATGATGAGTGTAAAGTGCTCCGCCTGGGCGTTGACGATATACTTTGCTAAACAGATTCTAGAGTTGGGGGCTGGACGACACCTAGTTGAACCGCTGCTTCCCGTGGGCTCCCTTCTCATGAAGCCAGTTTCACCGTGAGCCCGGTTCAAGTGTCGGCTTGCTGCGCCATTCCCCTCCTATGGACTGGATACGTGCGCCTTTCTACTCCGGTTGAGTTCCCTTAAAGTTGAACCCTGTTGAGTTCCTCCACACCCCTCCGACGTCGGACGTGCGGAACGTCTGGTGTTAGGCCTACCACTCGTAAGCAGTGTGGAACCTGTGTTAGGCTGGGTCCATATGTTGCGGTCCCTTCGGTGACCCCATATGTGTATTCTTCCACGATACGGCTCCCTGCGGGGAGCCCGTGTCTTCCCTCGGCAGAGTCTCTCTGCCGTCACTGTCCGGTGTGTCTCCCCCCGTCTTAGGCTGGAGCCACCCCAGTGACATTCCATATGTTAGACTGCCCGGTTTCCGCCCAGTTCATATGTGTATTCTCCACATTACCTCCCTCTGGGTTGGATGTGGCTTCCGCAGCGTCCCTTCCTTCCAACGTACGGGGAACGCTTTCCCAGTGGTCCTGTAGGAACAGCAGTGACTTCCCTGGCCTAAGCCCTGTCCTTCCCCGCCTTAAGTTTGCGGGGGCATCAGGAGGCTTTGGTTTAGGCACTGGAAGGTGGCAGCGTTTTGGCGTGTTCAATGGTTGATCCCATTTCAGTCGGCGTCGACTACGTCCGACGTTATCGACTGAAAGGGAACGTCCTGGTTGCGTATGCAACCCACCGTTCCCTGAAGGAGGGAACGGAGGACGTAGTCCCCTTGCCACTACCGCTGGACCACCGCTGACCCCGGGTTACTCTCGGCTCCTCAGCGAAAAGCAACTAGTGCGTGCATCCACTTCCGTATTTATACCCGCGCCGCGGGGGCGGAGTGTGTGATGCGAATCACGCACGCTAATTACATTGGCTCGTTCAATAGTACTCGAAGAAGACAGGCTCTCTAGCGAGATCCCATTTCATTTCATTTCAGTCGGCGTCGACTACGTCCTCCGTTCCCTCCTTCAGGGAACGGTGGGTTGCATACGCAACCAGGACGATCCCCTTATCTCCAATATCTAAAGAAAAAACTGCTTTCACGACGCCGTTTGGATTACACCAATTTGTTACTCTTCCTTTCGGCTTGTTCGGGGCTCCCGCGACCTTCCAGCGCCTGATGGACAGAATTCTCCGGCCGCATACTGCATATGCTGCTGCTTACTTGGATGACATTATCATCTATAGTAACGACTGGCAGCGGCATATGCAGCATTTGCGAGCTGTCCTCAGGACGCTGCGAGGGGCGGGGCTCACCGCCAACCCAAAGAAGTGTGCAATTGGGCGCGTGGAAGTTAGGTATCTGGGCTTCCACTTGGGTCATGGACAGGTGCGTCCCCAAATTGATAAAACCGCAGCAGTTGCGACCTGTCCAAGACCTAACACCAAAAAGGAGGTTAGACAGTTCCTGGGGCTAGCTGGATATTACAGGAGGTTTGTGCCTAATTATTCGGACCTGGCTAGCCCGCTGACTGATCTGACTAAAAAGGAAGCACCAGATACTGTCCAGTGGACGGAGCGGTGTCAGCAGGCCTTTACCCAGATAAAGGCTGCTCTATGTGGCGGACCGCTCCTACAGGCTCCTAACTTTTCTCTCCCTTTTTCCCTACAGACTGACGCGTCGGACAGGGGGCTGGGCGCAGTCTTGTCCCAGGAGATGGAGGGTGAAGAACGGCCGGTGCTGTACATTAGTCGGAAGCTCTCGAAGAGAGAGACTATGTACAGCACCATTGAAAAGGAAGCTTTAGCCATCAAGTGGGCCGTTCTCACCCTCCGCTACTACCTCCTGGGTCGAGAGTTCACCCTCTGTTCGGACCACGCTCCCCTGCAGTGGCTCCACCGCATGAAGGATGCCAACGCGCGGATCACCCGTTGGTATCTGGCCTTACAGCCTTTTAAGTTCAAGGTGATCCACAGGCCGGGTGCACAGATGGTTGTGGCTGACTTCCTCTCCAGGAGGAGGGGGGAGAGGGGGGAGGCTGCAGGCCGGACGGCTCCCCGGCCTGAGTCGGGCGGTGGGGGTATGTGGCGAGGGGGGCGTGGTTCAGCGAAGTCTGTAGTGCGAGAGCAACGACGGAGCCGAGCGGTGAGTAAGTAGGTCAAGTGCAAAATGACGAACACCTGTATCTGATTGCAGTAATTGGCGTGGGGAGATCGCATAAAAGCTGGCTGCTGCAAGAGAGCGCGAGAGAGAAGGACTGGGTACTCGTGCACGAGACGTGAGCTGGACGCTGAAGAGTGATATTTGATATTGGAAAGAGTGATATTTGATATAGTGGAAAGAGTGATATTTTGAACGTGAACGTGATTTATGTTAGAGCGCGCACAGCGCATTTCTTCTGTTTCTTAACTAAATAAAAGTGTACGAGTCCCAGTCACGCCGACCCCTGTCTTCTTCCATCACACCAACACTGAACCTTTACTACATATATAAAATAAATAGTTTACTAATTTAACTAAAGTTGAAAATCATGTTGTTCATTTAAAATCTTACTAAATTACTGAAGTTGAAAAGCATTCTGTTCATTTAAAATAAATATTTTACAAATTTACTGTACCAATTATGTTAGATTTAGATAAAATCATCTTACATTTTCACCAGGGTTGAAGAAAAAAAATCACACAGGTAGTGCCTGTCAGCATGGACAGTGTGCGTGACAAATAAATGATATCATCGATGTTTTCGTACCACCGGTAATAAATTACTTTTAATTCATAAGACTTATTTTCAGGAGTGACAGTTATCAGTGAAATATGGCGCTCGTGTAATCAAAAGGTCTGGCTAGCCCCTGGGTATGTGAATTGGCCTTGAACCTAAACAGTTCCATTCATAGAGTACTGAAAGAATATAGTGGACACACAGCTCCGCCGTTTTCCCATAGTTTTCCACAGGCTCTAACTGTAAAAGGCTCTAAAATAGCCAAGACACATGGACGTGTGCCATACCCCATTTCTGGACCAAACACTTTTGCACCCTCTCTTCTATGACCACCTCATCAAAAATGCAAAACAGTAAGTATTTTCTCTATAATTAATTTATGCTACGGTGCTGTTTATCTGTATTATGCAATGATGTTTAATTTGAAAAAAAAATTATACATAAGGAAAAGACGGTATAATTCATTAGTGTTTTAAATAGCCCAGGCTACGTATTTGTTTTATCCACATTATGCTATTAGTATTTTTATCGGCTGTAACTGGTGATACAGATATTAAAATGTATTTACCATATTAATTTATCAAAGTATGGGTTTAAAAATATGGAGCATTGTATTATGATATCGATGTGATACAGATATTAACATGTATCTACTATATTAATTTATCATAAAGTATGATTTTAAAAATGTACAACATTGTTTATGTTCATTATGCTATGTTTTTTTTTAAACCATATCACAAAAGTATCAGTTTAACATGACTGTTTTACAGCAATGTTTCTTTTGCATTATGCTATGTTGTATTTTTTATCTGATGTAACTAAAATCTGCAGCATCGTTTATTTAAGCTGCGGGGTTTCCATAAAGGACCTTAAAATAAATGTTTTGGATTTATTCAGTTTTAAATCTTATTTAGAGATTATTTTAGTCATGCTTATATGTGCATAGGCCTATTTTATTCCTCTTCAGTTACTTACTTTTTAAATTTCGCTAGGTTACTTTTTAATTCTTCTTTTACTCTGTCTTTGATTTTAACTTTTAGCAATTTGCATGATAAATTGTTTAACATGTAAGCTATATGAATGACACTGTCACAATGTGATAAGCAAAACATATAAAAGTCAAGTCAAAGCTATTTATGTAGGCTAGCGCTTTTCATTGCCATTTAAAATAACATGGTCTTTCCTTCTCTCTCTAGAGACAGCAAACACTGAAGGACAATCAGGTAACCAAGTAACATGTTAGTATGGTTTATATTTTATTTTTAATGAGAAAACATTATAGAGTGCAACACGCGGTTTCTGGGAGTAAAAACATTTACTTTCTCCATACGGAAATTAATTTTAAAGACAAACCTACTGTGAGCTAAGAGGTTGTTAATACATGGTATTTGATTCTGACAAAGCCTTCAGCTTATTTTTTTGTAAATAATCGTGTTTCACAGTTGAACTCCTGGTGAAAACTACATTACCCATGAGCCATGATGCTGTAGTGAAAATTATGTCAAACATAGTTTAAAAAAAAAAGAAAAAAGAAAAGCAACACACTCCAAAATAGCTCTGCCCACTCCCATGAAGCACTGCGAATGACATAATCTCCCTACCCTCTCAAAATACTGAAATGTTTGTATAAGCTATATATGCATATTTTGCATATTTATATATAAATATATATTTTTTTTAAATCACTATGGGAAATAAGAATGAAAAAGGGGGGGAGGCACTGTTGCACTCTATGTATAATGACAGATGAACTGACAGATATTTTATGTAAATAGGCAAAATCTCTGCATCTGATGATGGCCATGTGTTTTCACCGATCATAACTGGTTTAACTCTTGGCTCCTTTGAGATCAATATGACTTCTGCCAAACCAAATGTGCCGGCATATTGTAAGTGTAATACACGAGAAACTATTAATACACGAGAAACTATTAAAACAGTTTTCACTTATGTAATGTATAAAATTATTCTTAATTAATCAGTCGTAGTTAACTATTTGGGATCAATTTTAAGGAAGGTTACATTCTGGTCTAACAGTGTCATGTACAAATTTGCAATACAGAATTGTTTTGTGTTTTTGGTACTATTGGATCGAGTTTTGTAGAATTTATTTTATGTCGTGTAATGCTCCTGGATTATTCAGACTGAGAATTGTAACTATTACTATAGCCTTTATCAGCCATTTATTTTACTGCAGACATATCAACCTTATTTATTTACTGCAGATTTTATCAAAGGCAAGAATTAACTTAATTCATGGCAGCAATAATAAAAGAAGAAAAAAAAATGAACAATTGACAGCTGAACTAACAGATATTTTATGTAAACAGGCAAAATCTCTTCATCTGATAGTGGCCATGTGTTTTCGCCTATTATAACTGGTTTAACTCATGGCTCCCCCTTTGAGATTAGCTCGACTTCTGCCGAATCAAATGTACCGGCAAATTGTAAGTGTGATACATGAGAAACTATTAAAACAGTTTTTCGCCTATGTAATGTATAAAATTAATCTTAATTAAGCAGTCGTAGTTAACTATTTGGGGCCAATTTTAAGTAAGGTCGCATTCTGGTCTAACATTGGCATGTGCACATTTGCAATACAGAATTTTTTTATTTTTTTGGTTCTATTGGATCGAGTTTTGTAGAATAAGTCAAGTCAAGTCAAGTCAAATATATTTATATAGCGCTTTTCACAATACAGATTGTATCAAAGCTGCTTCACAGTATCAATCAAAACAACTTAATGTTTGTTTATTACTGGAAAAAAGACATCCAAGTTTGGTAGAGCTGATCAATGGTATGATTGGTTAATTAATTTGAATATCCCCAACTGAGCAAGCCAAAGGCAACAGTGGCAAGGAACCGAAAAACTCCATCCAGTGACCTAATGGTGTCCTAACACCCCATCAGGTGACCCAATGGAGAAAAAAAACCTTGGGAGAACCCAGGCTCAGTCGGGGGCCAGTTCTCCTCTGGCGTTTATGAACTAGAGGCCGAATTTACAGTAACTGTAAGATAAAAAATTTATATGAATGCCTGGCTAAATAGATGCGTCTTCAGTCTAGTTTTAAACTGGGAGAGAGAGTCTGAGCTACGAACAATATCAGGAAGGCTATTCCAGAGCTTCGGAGCTAAATGTGAAAATGCTCTGCCTCCTTTGGTGGATCTGGATATCCTAGGAATGACCAGAAACCTCGAATCTAGTGATCTTAAAGAGCGCGATGGATTGTAAGGCGATAGAAGATCCGTTAAATAGACTGGAGCTAAACCATTTAGAGCTTTATAAGTCAAAAGCAATACCTTGTAATTAATACGGAACTTTATAGGTAACCAATGAAGTGATGATAAAATCGGTGTTATATGATCATATTTTCTTAATCTAGTAAGAACTCTAGCGGCTGCATTTTGGACTAACTGTAGCTTGTTTATTGAAGATGCAGGACAACCAGCTAATAAAGCATTACAGTAATCTAGTCTCGAGGTCATGAATGCATGAACTAACTTTTCTGCATCAGAGACTGATAGCATATTACGTAACTTAGCAATGTTTCTAAGGTGGAAAAAGGCTGTTTTTGTAACATATGAAATATGCTTTTCAAAAGACAGGTTGCAGTCTAATGTAACACCCAGGTCTTTTACTGTAGCGGATAGAGTAACAGGGCATCCTACTATGTTAAAGTCGTGCTGTGAAAGGTTTTGTGGACGGTTTTTAGAACCGATAAGTATTACCTCTGTCTTGTCTGGATTTAATAAAAGAAAATTATGCGTCATCCAATCTTTTATATCTTTAACACAATCTGTCAATTTGGATAATTTAGCGTATTCATCTGGCCGTGAGGAAATATATATTTGAGTGTCATCAGCATAACAATGGAAACTAATTCCATGTTTCCTTAGAATATTACCAAGTGGCAGCATATATATTGATAATAATAAAGGGCCTAACACAGATCCCTGCGGCACTCCATAGTTTGCCGAAGTTATAATAGATTTTTCTCCATTTAAGTAGACGAAATGGTAGCGGTCAGATAAGTATGACCTGAACCAGCTTAATGCTTGTCCTTGAACACCAGTGTAATTTTGCAGTCGATCTAAGAGTATTGTGTGATCTATAGTATCGAACGCAGCACTAAGATCAAGTAAAACTAGTACTGAGATACAGCCTTGGTCCGAAGCTAAAAGTAAATCATTTGTGATTCTAACAAGCGCAGTTTCAGTGCTATGATGTGGCCTGAATCCAGACTGAAACTTTTCATAGATGTCGTTTTCTTGCAAGAAAGAGCCGAGTTGAGCGGACACAACTTTTTCTAATATTTTTGACATAAATGGAAGATTCGAAATGGGTCTGTAATTTGCTAGGTTATTTGGATCTAATTGTGGTTTCTTAATAAGAGGTTTTATAACTGCCAGCTTGAACGTTCTTGGAACATGACCTAAAGATAAAGATGAGTTAATAATATTGAGAAGAGGCTCTTCCACTACAGGTAACACTTCTTTCAGTAGTTCAGTTGGTATAGGATCTAATAAACATGTTGTTGTTTTAGATGAAGTGATAAGTTTATTTAACTCTTTTTGTTCTATGGTTGTAAAGCATTGTAATTGTTCTTGCGGGGTAATAATTGCGGCCGAATTATAAGGCGCGAGCAAAGATCGAACGTTTACGATTTTGATTCTGATGCTTTCAATTTTCTCGGTGAAGAAGTTCATGAAATCATTACTACTAAACTGTAACGAGGTATTTTGTTCAGACGACGTCTGTTTATTTGTTAGTCTAGCCACGGTATTAAATAAAAACCTTGGATTATTTCGGTTGTTTTCTATTAATTTGCTGAGGTGCTCAGCCCTGGCCGTTTTAAGTGCCTTTTTATAAAGTGACATACTGTCTTTCCACGCGATTCTAAAGACCTCTAAATTAGTTTTTTTCCATTTACGCTCTAAATTACGGGTTTCTCTCTTTAAAACATACGTAGTATTATTGTACCATGGTGCTATACTTTTTTCTCTGACCTTTTTTAATCTAATGGGTGCAACAATATCCAATGTTCTAGAGAGAATGTTGCTCATAGTGCTAGTTAGTTCGTCTAATTCATCTGTTTGTTTGGGTTCAGGCAGCAGCTGGGACAGATCAGATAAGCTATTTGAGAAATGATCTATGGTGGATGGACGAATTGTTCTACCTGGTCGATAACGTGGCGCAGCATGACATATTACAGCAAGATTATATTTATAATAAGCCAAGATTAATTTATTTTATGCGGTGTCATATTCCTGGATTATTCAGACTCAGAATAGTAACTATTACTACAGCCTTCATCAGCCATTTGTTTTACTGCAGACTCATCAAACTTATTTATTTACTGCAGATTTGATCAAAGCCAAATACTGCCCAAACGGGGATACTGGGAAAGAAGAGAAACAGGATAATACAAGGTTAGATTCAATCTTTATATTCTTTCCCATTTTGCCTTCATTTTCCTTTTTCCTGTTATTGCTTTAATTTTTATATTCTCAGATCATCAAAGGTTTCTGAAAGCAAACACCAGTCAGTTGGTTGAAAAAGTGAAGAACATTGATCCAATAATTGACAATCTTGATTGCTCAATTAATCAGTTACAAATGTTCGAACGAATCCAACACACCAGATTAAGATGTGGGAACCGCTGGACTATGTGAATTGTGAAAGCATTGCCAACGACCTGGTCAACGCTTTGGTCAAGCATGAAGAATCTCTCATGAAGAAACTGCAATAACAACTGTTGTAGCCTATTGTTTGGCATTATGTACTTAAACAGTTTTTAAAAAAATAAAATGTTTTTAATAATTGATTGGTGATGGAGTTTTAATTTTTGTATATAGAACCAAGTATATTGTACAAGTAAGAAGAAACCAAACTGGCCATATAATGATATATTGCACATAATAAACAATGGCAAAGTTTGTATTCCTTAAAAAACAGGCAATGTTTGAGAACCCTAATATTGGTGTAATCTCTGCGAGGTCTCAACCACAAATGCAAAACTTTGTGGTGGGTGATACGGGCATAGCTTTACTAAAGGAAAATATTATGGAAGTAATTTTCAAACTATATTTTTATTTATTTATATTTTGGTTTTCATGTTGATTTAAAGTTTTTGTTATTAACTAATACCTTTATTTTTTACATCCAGCTCAAAATTTTGTTCAAAAATCGTTCTCTGACCGCAAATAATCAGATAATGGTGTGTTCACAATCTACAATTAGATGTTATCCTGCTTAGTATGTGTGTAAATAGTTTTGCTTAAATGTTTGGGTGTATTTTTACACGCCAACATATTTTGTCACACCGTAGTGATGCAAACTTCCACACTCTTGTAAAGACTATGGTCTAACTTTAAAACATAATCTTTATACATGCATTCAAAAGACCAAATCACTAAGAAAAGCACCGTTTATAATAATAAATACAAAAAAGTTCACAAATTATGGTTTTATTACTATTACTATTCAGATAGCAGACGACACTGGTTCACATTTTGAATGTGTGTCTGTTTTAGGTGAAGACTTTTCTTTGAGAGTCGTCAACATTCATTGTTTATAGGAATAAATGACCATTAATAATTTAAGTGTTTGTACTGTGAAGTATTTCTGTTTGAGAATGTTTGACTAAATTGCAACTTTCCCTCTATCTGGGATGTGGAATCACACAAAGTATTAACGCAAAAAGTATGTGCATGCTGTTTTACACGTAAACTATTACAACAAAATCACATATGACTATTGCACTGAGAGAGGCGTATTCATTAAGACTGTTAAACAAAGTTTGGTGCTTAAAATTAAAATCGCACAAAAGTAAATGCTAGTGATCAACTTGCTAAAAAAAAGTAAATACAACATGAGCCATACAGAAAAGCCACTTGTGATCAGTTTTGTATGTTTGTACATTTAATACATCAGATATTTCTTTTAGAACATCTTTCAGCTATGTCTACGAAACATCGACATGAAAGATGAGTATTGCTGTTTTTCTGTTACCTATAAAACTATTATACTTCAAACTCGTCTAGCTATTGCCCATTTCACAGCACAGTCATAGATACACAGTTATTTTATGCATGTGGCTAAACAACGGTTAAGCTAATGAATTACCGGCTATATTTTTACGTGAATGGCGGGATGATTCATTTTTTAATCCGTCTACACCAATACTTTGACACAAGAGTTTTAGGTCTGATCCAGAAAACAGACGGTAAGCAGTAAGTTATGAAAGCATGTGATAAGCAGTTTTTTGGCCTCATCATCAAAAATGTTTAAACATATTGTAAATATCAATTGTTATATAAATTATATGTGAAACACGCTCAGTCGCATTAGAGTCGGATTCTTGTTTATATTGAACGGTTTCATTATTAACAACACAATCGTAACACTTTTCGTATTTTGTACGATGTTTTCTTTAGACTCTCACCCCATGGATATCTGTTTCCTACAGTTAGCTGTAATGTTAGTGAACTCTAGGCCTTCTCTTTTTTCATATACCACAGTATTTGCATGAATTGGCTTGATTTAATAAAATGATGGTTTAAACCACATTATATTGTTATACCATCCTAGTTTTTAAACATCTCTTAAATGTATATTTTATATTTTAACCCTTGATGCGAATGCGAATATAGAATACCGCACAAGGATCTCTGAAATATTTTTTCGTGTAAAACATCTATGTAGGTCATAGATCTATCTATGTTTTTAAAAATACAAAGACATTTTTCTCTAAGTGACCCTCAAAATCTGGGGATACAACAAAACACAGTGCTTTCGTGTAGCTACGATGATTTATCAGAAAATTACTTTTGTTGCTTTGTTTGAAGAAACCCTTTAATCACCTTATGCTTGATAATTATTAAACAACCCTCAATTCGGTAATGACGTGTTTTAATTTTAATTTAAACTCAATGCGTTAAAGTTCTATAACTGAACTTAATATTTGGAAAAATTAACTTAAAGCCTTACTTTCTAAATGGTTTTTACAGAACTTGTTGCAAAAAATTCATCCCCTTTTTTAACCTCTTAATCTTTAATGAAAATATCATTACTGGATTAAGAGAAAATATTTGTCTTTGTCACGAAAACAACGTTTCCTACTGTTACGTGCCTCCCCAGTCTAAGGGGTCAGGGAGGCAGTAACAAGGAAATTATCAACAAGTTGGCAACCAAGAACTCTCCTCCCCTGTCTCACTCCACAAATCACACAGATTTTTAGAACTCAAAAAGACTTTATTTGGATTGATCCAAAGTACAAAAGGAAACGGAAAGCGTCAATAGGCTTCGGGAGGGGACAAGGCCAAAACAATAAACATAAAGTTCTGACTATAGGAGAAAAGCCTTCTTAACCTTTCAAAATAAGATAGAAAAGAATAACAAATACCTTACCTCACTCCCTCTCTAGCCAAACACAGGAGAAAAAGGTGGACATTACATAAATGGCATCCTCCTCCCTACTGCTTCCAAAATAAACTTAAATCAAAAAGGAGTCTGGTAACTGGTTTGAAGAATGTAAGAAGAGCTGGTTTAACCGCAGTCCAAGTCTGTTCAGATCAACAACAATCAACAATGTCAGCAATTGACAACAAGATGTACAATTGCTCTTAACACACATGCAAAGGGGTGAGGCAGGAGAAGACAGTCTGGGCACCCTGGAGTCAAAAGAGGATCTCCCCCAACTGGCTTTTCCTTTCCAGCTTTATCCACGAGCTTCCCTAGTCAGGAGCCAATCAGTGGGAACCAGGAGATGATAGTAATTTGTATCAGCTGGCCCCCATTTGGACATGAGAGAATGAGAGAGAGAGAACAAAGAAAGAAAAAAAAAACACCAAAACATTGCACACATAATAATTACGCCCTGGGACGTAACACCCCCATCACCAAATTTACAACCAATGGCTTGTAAATATCTTACATGTACAACATCAATCACATATACCGTAACCCCCCGTTAATCTTCATCACAGGCTCTGGAGAGTGCATCTGCCAGCAAGTTCTTCGAGCCCTTCTTGTACTGAATGTTCAAGTTAAACTCTTGCAGGTAGAGTGACCAGCGCATCAAACGCTGGTTCTGGTTGCACATGCGAGAAAGAAAAATTAGAGGGTTATGGTCAGTATAGACGACTAGAGGAATACAACTACCTCCCACATACACTTCAAAATGTTTGAGTGCCATCACTAGTGCCAGAGCTTCCTTCTCTATGGTACTGTAGTTGCGTTGACTTTTAGAGAACTTCTTAGAGAAGTAACAGACGGGATGCTCGACACCATCACCGTCATCCTGCAACAGGACTGCGCCAGCTCCCACAGCACTTGCATCTACTTGCAGTTTAAATGGAAGAGAAAAGTTAGGAGCTGACAGGACCGGGGCATTACAGAGAAGGTCTTTGGCGGCAACAAAAGCACACTCACACTGAGGAGTCCAAACAAATATCTTCACCGTACTAAGCAGGTCAGTAAGGGGAGAAACTAATATTGCAAAGTTTTTACAGAAACCCCTATAGTACCCTGCCATTCCTAAAAAACGGCGTAACTGACGCTTGGTACTAGGGGTAGGAAATTCAATAATGGCGGTTACTTTAGCTGTAACAGGTTTTACATAACCCTGACCTACTTTCTTTCCAAGATAAGTTACCACACCTTTAGCAAATTCACACTTGGCCAGATTCAGGGTTAGTCGAGCATCACTTAATCTGTTTAAACAGACTTTCTAAACTGTCGAGGTGGTCTTCCCAGGTACTTGAATAGACTACAATGTCATCCAGGTAAGCTTCACAGTTAGGCAAACCAGACAAAACTTTTTGCATGAGGCGTTGGAAGGTTGCTGGAGCATTTCGCATCCCAAAGGCCATACAATTGTACTGCAGGAAGTTGTCTGGGGTTACAAATGCAGAGATCTAACGTGCACGTGCAGTTAACGGGACCTGCCAATAGCCCTTTAATAGATCTAACTTGGAGACAAACTTTGAAGCACCAACTCTGTCCACACAATCTTCCATTCGTGGTAGGGGAAAGGAATCAGGCTTGGTGACGCTATTTACCTTTCGATAGTCTGTACAAAAACGAAATGAAGCATCAGACTTTGGAACTAACAGGCAGGGGGAACTCCAGGGGCTTTGGCTGGGTTCCGCCAAAGAATTTTTAAGCAGGTAATCTACTTCAGCTTTCATGATCTCACGCTTTGCAGGGTTCACCCTGTATGGATGCTGTTTGATGGGAAGAGCACTACCTACATCAATGTCATGAGACAGCACCGGGGTTCTTCCTGGGACATCAGAGAACAGAACGGGATGTTTTTGTAACAACCCTACAACATCCACTCTGTGATTCTTGGACAAATAGGATAAATGTAAATCTAAATTATCCATTATAGCTGAATTGTTCAGACGTACTTCAGTTGTTTTTTCAGCCAGCATCAGCTCGTCGCAGGCAGGACCTACTGTACCATCTACTGACACACTGGGTTCAGACACCGATGTGGAAGGAAGAGAGGGTTTAATTACCTCACGTGCAACATAATGTTTCAACATATTAATGTGACATACTCTCTTCTTTCATCTACGATCAGGGGTACCCACAACATAATCTGTGTCACTAAGTTTCTGTTCGACGACATATGGTCCAGAAAATTTAGCTTGCAAAGCTGAGCCGGGAACAGGAAGTAAAATGAGTACAGACTCACCCGGCTGAAAATTGCGCTGTACTGCAGTTTTGTCAAAGCAAGATTTCATTTTAGACTGTGCCGTGGCTAGATGGGCCCTTGCCAGTTCACAAGCTTTGTGCAGACGGTCACGGAAAGAACTGACATAGTCTAGAACCGAGACAGATGTATTAGTCTTACCTACCAACTGCTCTTTTAACAACCTTAAGGGGCCTCGAACCGTGTGAGCAAACACAAGCTCAGCAGGACTAAATCCCAGTGACTCTTGAACAGATTCCCTTACAGCAAACATGAGCAATGGTAGGCCGTCTACCCAATCTTTTCCAGTTTCCAAACAAAAGATACGGATCATAGACTTCAGGGTCTGATGAAACCGTTCTATCGCTCCCTGTGACTCAGGGTGGTAAGCACTAGACATGTGATGCTTTATCCCCAACTCTTTCAACATCTCTCCAAACACTTTTGAAGTGAAATTTGACCCCTGGTCAGTTTGAATTATTCTGGGCAAGCCAAATGTAGTGCAAAACTTTACAACCTCCTTCAGCACCACCTGTGCTTTCAACGTACGCAACGGTACAGCTTCTGGGTAACGGGTTGCAGTACACATTATTGTTAAAATGTATTGGTGCCCATGTTTTGACTTCGGAAGGGGTCCTACACAGTCAATTAATATCTTCTCAAATGGCTCTCCTATCACTGGTATCGGATTGAGAGGAGCTTTTGGAACAGTTTGATTTGGTTTGCCTGCACGCTGGCAAACATCACATGAACGACAAAAACTAGAGACAGTGGATTTTACCCCAGGCCAGTAGAAATGTTTAGTGATCCGCTGAAATGTTTTAGTGACACCGAGGTGTCCAGCGAGAACATTTTCATTTGTTAATCTTAACACTTGACAGCGATAACCGGAAGGTAGAACGATCTGAAAAATTGTTTGCCAATCGTGATGAATTTGATGAAAAATGAATTTTTTGCAACAAGTTCTGTAAAAACCATTTAGAAAGTAAGGCTTTAAGTTAACTTTACCAGATATTAAGTTCAGTTATAGAACTTTAACGCATTGAGTTTAAATTAAAATTATAACACGTCATTACCGAATTGAGGGTTGTTTAATAATTATCAAGCATAAGCTGATTAAAGGGTTTCTTCAAACAAAGCAACAAAAGTAATTTTCTGATAAATCATCGTAGCTACACGAAAGCACTGTGTTTTGTTGTATCCCCAGATTTTGAGGGTCACTTAGAGAAAAATGTCTTTGTATTTTTAAAAACATAGATAGATCTATGACCTACATAGATGTTTTACACGAAAAAATATTTCAGAGATCCTTGTGCGGTATTCTATATTCGCATTCGCATTAAGGGTTAAAATATAAAATATACATTTAAGAGATGTTTAAAAACTAGGATGGTATAACAATATAATGTGGTTTAAACCATAATTTTATTAAATCAAGCCAATTCATGCAAATACTGTCGTATATGAAAAAAGAGAAGGCCTAGAGTTCACTAACATTACAGCTAACTGTAGGAAACGGATATCCATGGGGTGAGAGTCTAAAGAAAACATCGTACAAAATACGAAAAGTGTTACGATTGTGTTGTTAAAAATGAAACCGTGGTAAACAATTTAAGAACACTAGTGGTTCAATAACAATGTTCAATATAAACAAGAATCCGACTCTAATGCGACTGAGCGTGTTTCACATATAATTTATATAACAATTGATATTTACAATATGTTTAAACATTTTTGATGATGAGGCCAAAAAACTGCTTATCACATGCTTTCATAACTTACTGCTTACCGTCTGTTTTCTGGATCAGACCTAAAACTCTTGTGTCAAAGTATCGGTGTAGACGGATTAAAAAATGAATCATCCCACCATTCACGTAAAAATATAGCCGGTAATTCATTAGCTTAACCGTTGTTTAGCCACATGCATAAAATAACTGTGTATCTATGACTGTGCTGTGAAATGAGCAATAGCTAGACGAGTTTGAAGTATAATAGTTTTATAGGTAACAGAAAAACAGCAATACTCATCTTTCATGTCGATGTTTCGTAGACATAGCTGAAAGATGTTCTAAAAGAAATATCTCATTTATTAATATGTACAAAAACAAACAGAAGCAAGATGTAAACGGCCTAATTGACTATATAAAATGTCAATTACAAACATACAAAACTGATCACAAGTGGCTTTTCTGTGTGGCTCATGTTGTATTTACTTTTTTTAGCAAGTTGATCACTAGCATTTACTTTTGTGCGATTTTAATTTTAAGCACCAAACTTTGTTTAACACTCTTAATGAATACGCCTCTCTCAGTGCAATAGTCATATGTGATTTTGTTGTAATAGTTGTTGTTGTTGTTGTTGTTGTTGTTGTTGTTGTTGTTGTTGTTGTTGTTGTTGTTGATACTTTATTGATCCTTTGCAGGAAATTATATTGTCACGGCAGCTTTAACACTCAATAACAATACATAATACATAACAATAATACCTATATAGAATATTCAGTAACAGATGCATATTCAAAACAGGATATTCAATAACATAATTAATATAGTATATTCAGTAACATGTGAATATTCATAACTCATTAAACATTCTGATGGCCGCTGGTACAAAGGACTTCCTGGTACGTTCAGACTTGCACTTTGGTGCGATCAATCTATGGCTGAAGGTGCTCTTGTTGATCACCCCAAGAGCATGGATTGGATGTAAGGGATTGTCCATGATTGATTTTAGCTTAGAGAGTATTCTTTTCTCAGCCACGTGCTGGATCATATCAAATTCAGTCCCCACAACCGAACCTGCTTTCTTTATCAATTTGTTGACTCGATTTAGATCTCCCATGCGAGCACCCTCTCCCCAGCACACCACAGCAAAGAACAGAGCACTTGCCACCACTGTCTGATAGACGTTACACAGTAGAGGACGGCAGATGTTAAATGACCTAAGCCTTCTTAGAAAATAAAGTCGGCTTTGACCCTTCTTATACACTGTATCCATGTGGCTCTTCCAGTCCAGCTTATCATCAAGGTGAACACCAAGATATCTGTAACTGGAGACCATCTCCACTTCACTGCCCTGGATGGCGATTGGGGTTAGCGGTGTCTTCTTCCTCCTCCTAAAATCCACAACCATCTCCTTTGTTTTTAAGATGTTAAGTTGGAGATGGTTCTTGTCGCTCCAACCCACAAACTCCTTAATAGTTCTCCTGTACTCCTCCTCTTCACCTCCTTTAATTAGGCCAACCACGGCCGTATCGTCTGAGAATTTCTGGAGGAAGCAACTGCCACTATTGTACTGGAAGTCTGCTGTATAGATAGTAAACAGTAACGGGGCCAGCACGGTTCCTTGCGGCACCCCCGTATTACTCAGAATAGTATTAGAAACACTATTCTGCAGACGCACGTACTGTGGTCTACTGGATAAATAGTTCATACACCACTGGACCAATGTTGAATCCAGCTGCATCCTCCTCATCTTCTCACACAACAGTCGGGGCTGGATCGTATTGAAGGCGCTTGAGAAGTCGAAAAACGTGAATCTCACAGATGCATCAGGGGTGTCCAGATGTGAATGAGTTCTTTGTAGCATGTAAATAAGGGTATCATCCACACCCATGTTGGACTGGTATGCAAACTGCAATGGATCCACGTAGTTTGACATACTGGCCTTGATGTAAGGAAGGACCAGTCTCTCGAACGTCTTCATGATATGTGAGGTGAGTGCTACAGGTCTGTAATCGTTATGGTTAGATGGATATCTCTTCTTTGGAATTGGAATCAAACAGGATGTTTTCCACAGTTTCGGGACCTTTTGTAGGTGCAGACTCAGATTAAACAGGTATGTAAAAATACCACTCAACTGGGTAGAACATGTCCTCAACAGTCTGGGCCCAATATCATCAGGCCCCACTGCTTTTCCCAGCTTCAGACGATCCAGTTCACCCTTGACCTGAGATTGATTTAACACCGTTGGTACAGTTAGAGAAAAGTTGGAGTAGAGAGAGGTCTTTTGGGAGGTTATGATGTCACTGATGGATGAAAGTGGAGAGAGGGGAGACGATGTCATAGATGGGATGAGTGAGGGACTGGAAACAACACCAGGCAGCGGCAGACCAGGTGTGGCGGTCTGATGTTGCATCGGGTTATCAAATCTATTAAAGAATCTGTTCAGCTCGTCAGCCAGGTCCTGGTCACCATCAAGTAGCGAACCCCCCTTCCGCTTCATACTTGTGATCTTCCTCATGCCAGCCCAGACCTGCTTCACTCCATCCTGCTGCAATTGTTGTTCTAATTTACACCTGTATGCTTCTTTCCCCTCCTTAATCTTCACCCTCAGTACTTTTTGGATTTCTTTGACCTTTTCCCTATCACCCCCTCTGAAAGCCTTTTTCTTTTCATTTAACAGTACCTTCAAACTGCTGGTTACCCATGGTTTGTTATTTGGGAAACAGCTAATTTCTCTGGAGGGCATGATGTCATCATAACAGAATTTAATATAATGGGTGATGCAATCTGTTAATCCATTAATGTTATCCCCATAGTCCTCACAGAACACATCCCAGCATGTTGCTTCGAAACAGCATATTAAGGCTTCTTCTCTCTCAGGAGACCAGTATTTTAGTGTTCTGTTAATGACAGGCTGCCTCTTAACAACTGGCGTGTAGGAGGGAGAAAGATGTACCATATCATGGTCTGATCGGCCAAGAGGGGGCAGTGCAACACATTTGTATGCGTTTTTCACGTTAGCATACAAAAGATCCAGGATCTTATCTCCCCGTGTTGTACAATCAACAAACTGCTTAAATGTTGGCAGGGTCTTAGAAAGGGATACATGGTTATAATCACCACAGAGAAAAATGAACGCGTCTGTATACTTCGCCTGGAGTCGAGCGACAACAGAATGCACTATGTCACAGGCCACCTCCGCATTGGCAGATGGAGGGATATAAACAACAACGGCGATCACCACTGTGAACTCCCTCGGCAGGTAATAAGGTCTTAAACTCACTGCCAATAGTTCAATGTCCTTGTTACATAACTGTTCTTTAATAGTTTACGTGGCACATACTTTTGCGTTAATAATTTATGTGATTCCACATCCCAGATAGAGGGAAAGTTGCAATTTAGTCAAACATTCTCAAACAGAAATACTTCAGAGTACAAACACTTAAATTATTAATGGTCATTTATTCCTATAAACAATGAATGTTGACGACTCTCAAAGAAAAGTCTTCACCTAAAACAGACACACATTCAAAATGTGAACCAGTGTCGTCTGCTATCTGAATAGTAATAGTAATAAAACCATAATTTGTGAACTTTTTTGTATTTATTATTATAAACGGTGCTTTTCTTAGTGATTTGGTCTTTTGAATGCATGTATAAAGATTATGTTTTAAAGTTAGACCATAGTCTTTACAAGAGTGTGGAAGTTTGCATCACTACGGTGTGACAAAATATGTTGGCGTGTAAAAATACATCCAAACATTTAAGCACAACTATTTACACACATACTAAGCAGGATAATATCTAATTGTAGATTGTGAACACACCATTATCTGATTATTTGCGGTCAGAGAACGATTTTTGAACAAAATTTTGTGCTGGATGTAAAAAATAAAGGTATTAGTTAATAACAAAAACTTTAAATCAACATGAAAACCATAATATAAATAAATAAAAATATAGTTTGAAAATTACTTCCATAATATTTTCCTTTAGTAAAGCTATGCCCGTATCACCCAACACAAAGTTTTGCATTTGTGGTTGAGACCTTGCAGAGATTACACCAATATTAAGGTTCTCAAACATTGCCTGTTTTTTAAGGAATACAAACTTTGCCATTGTTTATTATGTGCAATATATCATTATATGGCCAGTTTGGTTTCTTCTTACTTGTACAATATACTTGGTTCTAAATACAAAAATTAAAACTCCATCACCAATCAATTATTAAAAACATTTTATTTTTTTAAAAACTGTTTAAGTACATAATGCCAAACAATAGGCTACAACAGTTGTTATTGCAGTTTCTTCATGAGAGATTCTTCATGCTTGACCAAAGCGTTGACCAGGTCGTTGGCAATGCTTTCACAATTCACATAGTCCAGCGGTTCCCACATCTTCATCTGGTGTGTTGGATTCGTTCAAACATTTGTAACTGATTTATTGAGCAATCAAGATTGTCAATTATTGGATCAATGTTCTTCACTTTTTCAACCAACTGACTGGTGTTTGCTTTCAGAAACCTTTGATGATCTGAGAATATAAAAATTAAAACAATAACAGGAAAAAGGAAAATGAAGGCAAAATGGGAAAGAATATAACGATTGAATCTAACCTTGTATTATCCTGTTTCTCTTCTTTCCCAGTATCCCCGTTTGGGCAGTATTTGGCTTTGATCAAATCTGCAGTAAATAAATAAGTTTGATGAGTCTGCAGTAAAACAAATGGCTGATGAAGGCTGTAGTAATAGTTACAATTCTGAGTCTGAATAATCCAGGAGACACCGCATATGACACCGCATAAAATAAATTAATCTTGGCTTATTCTACAAAACTCGATCCAATAGAACCAAAAAAATTAAAAAATTCTGTATTGCAAATGTGCACATGCCAATGTTAGACCAGAATGCGACCTTACTTAAAATTGGCCCCAAATAGTTAACTACGACTGCTTTATTAAGATTAATTTTATACATTACATAGGCGAAAAACTGTTTTAATAGTTTCTCATGTATCACACTTACAATTTGCTGGTACATTTGATTCGGTAGAAGTCGAGCTGATCTCAAAGGGGGAGCCATGAGTTAAACCTGTTATAATAGGCGAAAACACATGGCCACTATCAGATGAAGAGATTTTGCCTGTTTACATAAAATATCTGTTAGTTCAGCTGTCAATTGTTCATTTTTTTTCTTCTTTTATTATTGCTGCCATGAATTAAGTTAATTCGTGCCTTTGATAAAATCTGCAGTAAATAAATAAGGTTGATATGTCTGCAGTAAAATAAATGGCTGATAAAGGCTATAGTAATAGTTGCAATTCTCAGTCTGAATAATCCAGGAGCATTACACCACATAAAATAAATTCTACAAAACTCGATCCAATTGTACCAAAAACACAAAACAATTCTGTATTGCAAATTTGTACATGACACTGTTAGACCAGAATGTAACCTTCCTTAAATATGGTCCCAAATAGTTAACTACGACTGATTAATTAAGAATAATTTTATACATTACATAGGTGAAAACTGTTTTAATAGTTTCTCGTGTATTAATAGTTTCTCGTGTATTACACTTACAATATGCCGGCACATTTGGTTTGGCAGAAGTCATATTGATCTCAAAGGAGCCAAGAGTTAAACCAGATATGATCGGCGAAAACACATGGCCATCATCAGATGCAGAGATTTTGCCTGTTTACATAAAATATCTGTCAGTTCATCTGTCATTATACATAGAGTGCAACAGTGCCTCCCCGCATTTTTCAATCTTATTTCCCATAGTGATTTTAAAAATATATATATTTATATATAAATATGCAAAATATGCATATGTAGCTTATACAAACATTTCAGTATTTTGAGAGGGTAGGGAGATTATGTCATTCGCAGTGCTTCATGGGAGTGGGCAGAGCTATTTTGGAGAGTGTTGCTTTTTTTGTTCTTTTTTTTTAACTATGTTTGACATAATTTTCACTACAGCATCATGGCTCATGGGTAATGTAGTTTTCACCAGGAGTTCAACTGTGAAACACGATTATTTACAAAAAAATAAGCTGAAGGCTTTGTCAGAATCAAATACCATGTATTAACAACCTCTTAGCTCACAGTAGGTTTGTCTTTAAAATTAATTTCCGTATGGCGAAAGTAAATGTTTTTACTCACAGAAACCGCGTGTTGCACTCTATAATGTTTTCTCATTAAAAATAAAATATAAACCATACTAACATGTTACTTGGTTACCTGATTGTCCTTCAGTGTTTGCTGTCTCTAGAGAGAGAAGGAAAGACCATGTTATTTTAAATGGTAATGAAAAGCGCTAGCCTACATAGCTTTGACTTGACTTTTATATGTTTTGCTTATCACATTGTGACAGTGTCATTCATATAGCTTACATGTTAAACAATTTATCATGCAAATTGCTAAAAGTTAAAATCAAAGACAGAGTAAAAGAAAAATTAAAAAGTAACCTAGCAAAATTTAAAAAGTAAGTAACGTCCTGGTTGCGTATGCAACCCACCGTTCCCTGAAGGAGGGAACGGAGGACGTAGTCGACGGTCGACTGAATTGGGATCTCGCTAGAGAGCCTGTCTTCTTCGAGTACTATTGAACGAGCCAATGTAATTAGCGTGCGTGATTCGCATCACACACTCCGCCCCCGCGGCGCGGGTATAAATACGGAAGTGGATGCACGCACTAGTTGCTTTTCGCTGAGGAGCCGAGAGTAACCCGGGGTCAGCGGTGGTCCAGCGGTAGTGGCAAGGGGACTACGTCCTCCGTTCCCTCCTTCAGGGAACGGTGGGTTGCATACGCAACCAGGACGTTCCCTTTCAGTCGAGAACGTCAGACGTAGTCGACGGTCGACTGAATTGGGATCACCCATTGAACACGCCACTAACGCTGCCACCTTCCAGTGCCTAAACCAAAGCCTCCTGATGCCCCCGCAAACTTAAGGCGGGGAAGGACAGGGCTTAGGCCAGGGAAGTCACTGCTGTTCCTACAGGACCACTGGGATCCCCGTTCCCCGTACGTTGGAAGGAAGGGACGCTGCGGAAGCCACATCCAACCCAGAGGGAGGTAATGTGGAGAATACACATATGAACTGGGCGGAAACCGGGCAGTCTAACATATGGAATGTCACTGGGGTGGCTCCAGCCTAAGACGGGGGGAGACACACCGGACAGTGACGGCAGAGAGACTCTGCCGAGGGAAGACACGGGCTCACCGCAGGGAGCCGTATCGTGGAAGAATACACATATGGGGTCACCGAAGGGACCGCAACATATGGACCCAGCCTAACACAGGTTCCACACTGCTTACGAGTGGTAGGCCTAACACCAGACGTTCCGCACGTCCGACGTCGGAGGGGTGTGGAGGAACTCAACAGGGTTCAATTTTAAGGGAACTCAACTGGAGTAGAAAGGCGCACGTACCCAGTCCATAGGAGGGGAATGGCGCAGCAAGCCGACACTTGAACCGGGCTCACGGTGAAACTGGCTTCATGAGAAGGGAGCCCACGTGAGGCAGCGGTTCAACTAGGTGTCGTCCAGCCCCCAACTCTAGAATCTGTTTTAGCAAAGCATATCGTCAACGCCCAGGCGGAGCACTTTACACTCATCATAGAGGAGCTCAACACCTAAGTGGACATGTTGCATCTCGGATCTTTGCCGAAATGAAGGCAAGCACTAAGTGCAACTTTGCATGGAAACAGCCTTCCCTCTCTGCTGAATTCCAACAGATATTTGAAGAGCTGGTCTGAGGTCTATGACTTGCATTCTGTACACGTCCAAGCGAACGGACAGAGAAGCCAGGGCTGGATCTGCCTCCTCCAGGGCAGCGCTTGCAGGCTCACCACCTGCTCCTATTACGGGAGAGGTAGGAACCTTGGGCACAATCCGAGCCGGGGTCTCAGCTTGTGAGAGTTAGCCGGCCCAGACTCCAGGCACAATACGTTGACCGAAAGCGAGCAAGTCCCTACCCTCTAGTAGAGACCACGCGAGCAGGA
Organism: Siphateles boraxobius; assembly: GCF_051911475.1. Lineage (NCBI taxonomy): Eukaryota > Metazoa > Chordata > Actinopteri > Cypriniformes > Leuciscidae > Siphateles > Siphateles boraxobius. Next base: position 19,686,014 of record NW_027509097.1, read on the forward strand.
GAACTGATTTAACTCACTGCCTGCAGTGGCTCAGGGGCGGTCTCTGCAGTGCAGTCGCACCAGGGACAAGGCCCAAGAGGATAAAGAGGGACACAAGGATTTACAAGACCTTGCTCCTCAGGAACCTGACGATCAGAACGTGCTTCTGCATACTTCTGCAACACGATGAGCGTCGTTTAAACACCGAGGCAACATCATTTTGAGGGTGAAGGAAAACAGCCTACTGCAACCCATTTTGCAGGAAAGAGAGCACTGAAGTGATCGAAAGCTTTCAGGATCTCCTCTGGAGAGAAGACGCACTCAACGACTAGGTTCCACTTCTAAAGGCGTAAGCACGCTACCCAATTCTAGGGGGTGCTCGCAGAAGTGATAGTAACTATCACATGTTCTTGTGATAGCCACCTGAACCTCCGCGTTCAGATTTAAGACCGCCCGGAATCTCCGGGGGAAGAACGCGTGTGCCATCGAGCCCCGTCCCCGAAAGAGTTCTCAGGGGAAGTCAGGAAGGCTGTTGAAGGGAACCAGGTCTAGTTGGGCCAATAAGGGGCAACTATGAAGACCTGTTCCTCTCCTGACTTGGCACGTAGGTGCAAGCGACGGGCGCAAAAGACAGGAGCATTGCTCAACACAGCATGTGAAGATCACTGGGCTTCAGGAGCATTTTCTGCTCAGCACTTGGGTGTGACAAGTTCACTGAGCTTCAGGAGCATTCCTGCTCAACACCTGAGTGTGATAAACTCACCGAGCTTCAGGAGCATTTCTGCTCAACACTTGAGTGCGAAGAACTTCACTGAGCGACAGGAGCATTTCTGCTCAGCACTTGAGTGTGACAAGTTCACTGAGCTTCAGGAGCATTACTGCTCAACACCTGAGTGTGAAAAACTCACTGAGCTGCAGGAGCATTTCTGCTCAACACTTGAGTACGAAGAACTTCACTGAGCACCAGGAGCATTTCTGCTCAGCACTGCGTGTGACGAATTCACTGAGCTACCTGTGATGAACTCACAGAGCTACAGGAGCATTGCTGCTCAACACCTGAGTGCGATGAACTTCACTGAGTTTCAGGAGCAATTCTGCTCAACATGAAGAGTGATGATTTCACTGACTTGAGCAGGCGCAAGGCAACCATGAGTCGCAGTCACTTTTAGAAGGCTCACTGGGGTTAAACGCACTTCTGCGGGCCCCTGGGGCAGCTGAGACCCAGTGTTTGTCCAAGGGTAGTCCGCTCGGTTTAAAATAAAAATAAAACCGGGGGGGTAACTGAGCGGCCCCGGAATGGTCATGACCCAGCCGGACCCAGGGGATGGAGTCTCCACTTGCCCTGGCTATAACTGTCGTGAGGCTCGATGGCGGCACGATTGAGTAAGCGGGAGGAGTGGAACAAGGCGCCCTCAGAAGCGTCTGACTCCAAGGAGGAGGTGACGGGTGAGTTTGTGACATGCAGGGGAAGCTTGCGCAACGGTCGCAATGTCTAACAACTCGAGGCACGAATGCCCGTGTAGTCGGGGGTCGCCCAGGCCCCCGTTAAAACACACCCTTTGTACATGGCCCCTCTGTTGAAAAGGGTTTGGCAGCAGACCGGGATGAACTATAGTCACACAGGGTGAGCTGCTCTGCCACGGTCACCTCGGGACTCGATCGTGAAGCTAGCGCTGAAGCGGTCACATATGGAGGAAGCCAAAGGCTGCGACTACCATATACCCCAGGAGCCTCTGAAAGTTCTTTCAGTGGGACCCTTTCTCACTTCAACACCAGCTGAACACATTCTCATTGGAGAGACATGTTGGACCGAGTACCTCTCCAAAACTAAAAAAGAAATACTCAGCCCGTGGGCGAGATTACTCTCTTCCAGTTGACCTGAAGACCCAACGGGCTCTGGAGCACTCGAGGGGAAGGACACTGTACTGATACTCCACCCTTAGACGCAACACACAGGATGGCCTGCGGTGCGGGAGGTAGAGATCTGAAGCACATGTCTTTCAGGTCAAAGCTGCAGACCAATCTTGGGCCAAGATGGTCACGACCCACCACCTAGTAGCAAGAAGAACGAGTTTACAACTGGCCTTCGTACCGGCTGGAGGAGCGGCTATATCAAATCCTTCGCCAGCAGGATAAGATAAGCACGCACAAGTCAGGAGCACTGCTCAACACTCGGTGTGATGAATATCACTGAATTTTCAGGAGCACGTCTGCTCAACACCTAATGTGATGACTATCACTGACTTGAGTGGGGTAGCCGAGCCTGAGGTGGGGCAGCAAAGTAGAGAGAGTGGTGTTAGTGTGCTGTGCAACACTTACCTGTCCCCACAAGCGGCAGGGGTCGCGTGAGAAGGCGGATGACCGGGGCCTCGAACGCACCAAGCTGCCTGCTGGCGACCAAGGGGGAGCTGAGGGGTGTAAGGCTATACAGGGTCACACCCGCCAGACTGGCCCTCTTGGGACCCAGGAACAGATGAAATTGCTCTCTCTTTGAAGTGTGGGTACCGCTTGCTCCGCTTTTTTTTTTTTTTTTTTTAGGGAGCCAGCGGCGGAACAGACACACACACAAACAAAGGCTCCACCCGGCCCTCACCCGGGGGGAGGGAGTGATCGTGCCACTCCAAGAGCATCTCATCCATTCCTGGGCGGCCCGCTCCGGAATGCTTTCGCTGTCGCTTGCCACCTGGCTTGGCAGCGCCTGGAGCGGGCTGGGCGTCTCTACTGCGGCCGGCTCCATGCTGAGGCCTGAGTGGAGGCTGCTGCGGAGGGCCAGCAGGAGCGGCGGCCGGGGAACGCCCATGGCGACGAGCAGGCGGAGGAGCTGCCACCGGCGGCTTTGTAAGCTCTGCCCGTCGGAACAGACGAAACTCACAGGCCTTAGGGGGGAGACGAGGATCCCCCCAAAAGGCAGCGGCCGCCGGACACAGGTGCACCTGTGTCGACAGACCGCTCCAATGGAGGGACACCTCGCAACCCTTCACCGTTCCTCCATCAAGGGTAATGAGGGGGAAAAGCTATTCAGGCAGTTTCTGGCAGAGAAAGATGCTGTTCACCACCTGATAAGCTCTCCATGCATTTCGGGAAAGAAAGGCACTGGGACGGCGAGCTGACAACCAGCGCGGCCCGCCCCAAGATACCAAACTCCAGATTCCAACCGAGACTGAACGGGACACGGTGGAGGTTCCACTCGAGCCCGGCAGCCTCGGCGGCCCGTTTCAGCATAGCTGATAATTCTGGATCCGGCTCGGGCAACATTGAACTCCCGGAGGGAGACAATGCAGCCGAGTCATCATCTCTAGAAGTCAGCTCACCCTCCGATGCTGCAATCGGCGTCCTGTCCTCCAGGGGAGCCCCGAGTGAAACCGCTGGCCCACCCATTACAGATGGACCAGCAGACAACACAGGAGGCTCCAGTGGTTGCAGTGGAAGGGAGGAGTGAGGAGCCCACAGGGAATGGTTACCGGGCGGGACATCCAACACTATCCTCCGGTCACCCATCCCACACAGCACCCGAGGGTGGGGCATGGTAATGGGGACTCGCTCTCCGAGAACGAAGGCGAGTCTCGCCCTCAACACTGCGACAGTCATGTTCCCACAGTGAAAACATGAGCTGTCCACAAAAGCTGTCTCAGCGTGCTGTAAGCCAAACACGTGACACAACAGTTGTGACCATCAGAGAGAGACAGGGAACGACCGCACCCAGAAACGCACGGGCGGAATGACATCTTGAAAAAGACGCAAACGCACCCGTGTTGCTCTTTCAGAAAATAGGACCGTCACCAGTGCCGGAGCACACAGGGGAATGACCGCGGCAACACTGAACAGAGAACTGAAACAGTGAAGCACTCACTTTTCCGCCCTCTAACCAGCCATCAACACACACAAACATTTAGAAATTTGTTGCTGTTAAAACAGCAGTTGAGAGCTCAAAGCTCGCGATCACCGCTGCACTCGCGCTGTAGAACACCTGCACTGGGAGAGTCTTCCTGAAGAACACCGACACACTCGCTCGTTGTAGACAACAGCACTCTCAGAGACATCAAACGATCGGCTCCGAAGCGAAAGGCAACTAGTGCGTGCATCAACTTCCGCATTTATACCCGCGCCGCGGGGGCGGAGTGTGTGATGCGAATCACGCACGCCAATTACATTGGCTCGTTCAATAGTACTCGAAGAAGACAGGCTCTCTAGCGAGATCCCAATTCAGTCGACCGTCGACTACGTCTGACGTTCTCAACTGAAAGGGAACTGAAGAGGAATAAAATAGGCCTATGCACATATAAGCATGACTAAAATAATCTCTAAATAAGATTTAAAACTGAATAAATCCAAAACATTTATTTTAAGGTCCTTTATGGATAACCCGCAGCTTAAATAAACGATGCTGCAGATTTTAGTTACATCAGATAAAAAATACAACATAGCATAATGCAAAAGAAACATTGCTGTAAAACAGTCATGTTAAACTGATACTTTTGTGATATGGTTTTAAAAAAACATAGCATAATGAACATAAACAATGTTGTACATTTTTAAAATCATACTTTATGATAAATTAATATAGTAGATACATGTTAATATCTGTATCACATCAATATCATAATACAATGCTCCATATTTTAAAAAAAATCATACTTTGATAAACTAATATAGTAGATACATGTTAATGATTTCCATTACACGAGAGTAGATGTTAAAACTTCATGCTGATTTTACTCGGCTTTCGCCAAGATAATCACCAACTAAGACGTAGCTTTACAGTAACCTATGCTTCTCCATCCATTCTTTCCATCTGGTGACGTGAATTTTCTGTCTGGTGTTAATACAGTGTATTGCGCGTCAGCACAGACAACGGCTGCAACCACAGTGCGGTCCCCCCATAACAACCCTCTGGATTGAGCGGAGTAGGGAACATCTCTAGGGTCTTCAAGTGGGCACCTTCCGTCCTCAGTGTTTCGTCGACTAGCCCACGACACCTCAAGAGGGCTCGACAGTGACTCTGGCGTCCCAGAGTCACCCCCTCCGTCCCCCACTCAACTCAGCCCAGCTTACTGACCTCTACTTCCCTCTTGCTGCTGAGACCTAACCACAATCTCACAATCTCTCCGCAACCCAACCATACGCGCCAACCCGTTTGACTAAGGCTGTCGAGCCCCACTGGTGCGTTAATATGCAGTTTCAGTGGCAACGGTTCCGTATGGCATACCACCTACCACAAAACACAATATCTGCCCAACCACCCGTCATCCACGCAATATACACAGGAACGTAATGACTGTGAATACTATACAACCTATACAAATAAACCAACAGTTGCTGCTGAGACCTAACCACAATCTCACCGCAACCCAACCATACGCGCCAACCCGTTTGACTAAGGCTGTCGAGCCCCACTGGTGCGTTAATATGCAGTTTCAGTGGCAACGGTTCCGTATGGCATACCACCTACCACAAAACACAATATCTGCCCAACCACCCGTCATTCACGCAATATATACAGGAACGTAATGACTGTAAATACTATACAACCTATACAAACAAACCAACAGTTGCTGCTGAGACCTAACCACAATCTCACAATCTCTCCGCAACCCAACCATACGCGCCAACCCGTTTGACTAAGGCTGTCGAGCCCCACTGGTGCGTTAATATGCAGTTTCAGTGGCAACGGTTCCGTATGGCATACCACCTACCGCAAAACACAATATCTGCCCAACCACCCGTCATTCACGCAATATACACAGGAACGTAATGACTGTAAATACTATACAACCTTTTCGAGAATTCTACGAAACCGTAGCATGGCGGCCTGTACACAGCCAGCTAGAATCTTTCCGTCTCAACCACAGCCAGTGGTTCTGTATCACATCGATATCATAATACAATGCTCCATATTTTTAAACCCATACTTTGATAAATTAATATAGTAGATACATTTTAATATCTGTATCACCAGTTACAGCAGATAAAAATACTAATAGCATAATGTGGATAAAACAAATACGTAGCCTGGGCTATTTAAAACACTAATGAATTATACCGTCTTTTCCTTATGTATAAACAATTTTTCAAATTGAACATCATTGCATAATACAGATAAACAGCACCGTAGCATAAATTAATTATAGAGAAAGTACTCACTGTTTTGCATTTTTGATGAGGTGGTCATAGAAGAGAGGGTCCAAAAGTTTTTGGTCCAGACATGGGGTATGGCACACGTCCATGTGTCTTGGCTATTTAATAGCCTTTTACAGTAAGAGCCTGTGGAAAACTATGGGAAAACGGCGGAGCTGTGTGTCCACTATATTCTTTCAGTACTCTATGAATGGAACTGTTTAGGTTCAAGGCCAATTCACATTCCCAGGGGCTAGCCAGACCTTTTGATTACACGAGCGCCATATTTCACTGATAACTGTCACTCCTGAAAATAAGTCTTATGAATTAAAAGTAATTTATTACCGGTGGTACGAAAACAGCGATGATATCACTTATTTGTCACGCACACTGTCCATGCTGACAGGCACTACCTGTGTGATTTTTTTTCTTCAACCCTGGTGAAAATGTAAGATGATTTTATCTAAATCTAACATAATTGGTACAGTAAATTTGTAAAATATTTATTTTAAATGAACAGAATGCTTTTCAACTTCAGTAATTTAGTAAGATTTTAAATGAACAACATGATTTTCAACTTTAGTTAAATTAGTAAACTATTTATTTTATATATGATATATTTTAATTTATATACTTTTAAAGGAACACAATGCTTTTCAATGGGCTCAGGAATGTGTCACAAAAACAGATACCAGGCCAGCCACACGCTGGTGTGACAGAGAGATAAGACTTCAGGGGAAACACTTGTGGGGTTTTTTCAACCATGGTGAAACAGTAAGATGATTTTATTTTTGTTTAATTTATATACTTTTAATTGAACAGCATGGTTTTTCAACTTGAGTCAGTGTCAAATATTTGTGAATGACTAAATGTAAATTTTACAATCATTTCATTTAAATGAACATAATGCTTTTTCAACTTCTGTGTGAGATAAACTTTCAAGGTCCTCAGCAATGCGGAGGGAGGGGAAATTCCTACTTTGACACACACACACACACACACACACACACACACATACATAGACGCTCGCTCGCTATGTTTTTTGAGACAGTGTGATATCATTCATACATTGGATTGTTTGCAATATTTTTGTGGCTCCATTTTATTTAAACTGAAATGCTTGGTTCAGTGAATAGTTCTACATTTTATTCTAACTTTTTGTGTGAGATTTTATTTTATATTCTTTTTACAGAACAGATAAACTTCCACCATTTTTCTTATCACTTTCACAGCTGCCGTGATAAGCTCAGGGATATGTAGGGGATGCGACGACAAAAACACCAACTTCAAACAATCAAACTAACTATCACCATCAAAGCCAATACATCTCAAACTAACTGTCACATCACTTTGTAACTGTAACATCACAGCTTATGTTAACATCAAAGGCCAATACCTCCCTTTTCTTGATCAAATGAACTTCAAACGATCAAACTAACTGTCACCATCCATCATTTTGACAGAAGCTGTAACCGCAAGGGGCGGAACTAGGTCAAAGGTAACCATCCATCATTTTGACAGAAAGTGTAACCGGAAGGGGCGGAAACTAGGTCAAAGGTAACCGGAAGGGGCGGAACTAGGTTAAAGGTAACAGGCAGGGGAGGAACCGGAAGGGGCGGGACAGGAAGGGGAGGAACCGGAAGGGGCGGGGAATATCAAAGGATAACCACGCCCACTTGTCAATCAATCATTTTGACAGGTAGTGTAGGATATTAACTACTCATCATGACAGAACAGAAGGCCAATGAAATGTTTACCCGGCAAAGCTTTAAAGTACAATCAAATAATGAACTTTAGTGATTGCGAATAAGTGCAGTGTCCTGTAAGAGTAACTCTACCGCTGCATTAACATGTGATGTGAATGTAAGTCTTTCGCCTGGCTCCGCAGCGCGAGCTCCCCAAACGCACAAGGCGTTTATACTTAACGCGCTCACCGTTGTACTATTCTTTGAAACAACAGGAGGCGACTCGGAGTAATTGCCCTCTAAACCACCATGATGAACCACCAATAAGGTACACAGGTGAAGGTTTATTTTAGTACACTTCACCAAAACCACACTACAAAAGAATCGTGTAAAGCAGTAAACCTTGAGATTACTAGGCTACTTACATTAGAACAAAATAAATGAATCTGAGAACATAGCCTATACAACTAAATTAACGATAACTTATATATTTTCTAATTCCACTAAACATTTTCATTTAGTTTTGAGAACATTTTTTATAAAACATGGACCATAATTAAAAATGGCTTATGTCTGTTATTGTAGGCTCATTGTGTAAATTTAAGCAACTGCTAGATGCACAAACTGGGTGCCGGTGTGATGAGACGTATATGCTAGGCCAGATTCGACTCAAAGTCGTGCATCTTCGAATGCAGAGCTGCGCGTGCAGTTACAAAATCTGCCGTGCACACCGCCAAGCGAAATGGGTTCCTGTGCACCTTCGCGCTCATGCAGATGCGGTGAGTATAAACCAAGCTTGAGGCGCCAGAACTGCAGCTGATAGAATGTGCGCTTTAGCATTATACTACCATATTTCTTCAAAAGCAGATCGCGGAGACATTAAATCATCCACGATCAAAAATCGTGATATCGTGAGCTTAGAATTATACAGTTCTATCTCCGTTCAGGGTAATTCTGAGATATTGAGCATCAAAGTTTTTAGATCCCTGCTGTTTTGTGAGATGGAACCTTTTTATTTTATTAATAACTACTAACAAAATAATTTTTTTACAAAAATAACAACACACAGGCATTAATAAACACCTAATGGATAAGATTATGTCAAAAACTCAATTTAGACCAAAAGTGGAGATAGAACCATATAATTCTAAGCTCACGATATCACATAACCACAAGTATAAAACGACTGTTATCATGTCTGAAAACAAACACAAGTAACGGAGTTTACAAAACTGTATCGCACGCATGCTTCAGTGGTACATTTATTAATCACACAGACCAATCTTTTCGTAGATGTCGCACTGTACAGCCCTGTACAGGACCCTTTTTAATGAACGTTTGGTGTAGTTCTAGGCATCGAGATATCTGAACATCTTTGCCAAGCGCAAACCAGTACGGAAGTAGTCAATAAATTAACGGGGAGGGTCATGCCTTTTTTCACAATCATTTTGGAGGGTCATAGAAAAATGTATTGCTGGTCAAGTCTATTTTGACTATAGATCTCAAAACTCCTCCGGTAGCCCCTTAAAAAAACAAAACGAACAGTCCCTTACATGCTCACAGCAATATCTGTGAATGTATTGGCAGTAGCAAGTACTTGTTCTCCAGCAGCAGCATAGCAGATCTATTCTGTCAAGACCAAATACATTAACATTGCCATATACCATGCTCTCTATCTCTATTACCATACCAATCTTCCGAGAGTTGTCATGACAGAATAACAATAATGATAATTATGAAGTTTTAGCTATTTAATTCTATGAGAATAGGGAAGTCTACACCACCATTATAACAATGACAACAAGGAAGAAGAATGTCATTGGAATCACTTGCAGAATCCATCAGACTTGAGCATATAAGGCACTCGCAGCATACAACATAACTGCAATATGCACATATAATAAACAGAAAGTTATTGTCCGTTGGAGTGAGCTCTAATATATTTATTGTTAAAGTTATCATTCTTGGTGTGAACAGGACATAACACTGTCATAAAGATAGACATGGAGATATATGTTGCTGACTCATTTTGCCAAGTATGAAATGTTCCTGGATCAACATTGTTGTTGGCCCTGATAATATCAACCAAACAGATTTAAAGAAAAAAGGAAGAGATGACATATGGTTGGGGTTATCACACCTATATCAACTTCTACATAAACCACTACAGTGGACTCAAGTTTTTCCACAGTCTGAAAACATCAATAGATCAATGTAGATTTCAGTCTGAGGCTTTCTTAGAGAGGAGAGCTGTGGTAGAAATTTGTCCATTTTGAAAATAATCTGAATTATCAGCTAATAAGAGTAAATCAACATACTCTGGTAGACCAGAGAGAGTGCTTTCTACATAGTCTCCACAGAGTTGTATTTTCACAGGTTGTAGAAATTGATGGAATCATGTCCTCGTGTTCTGACATCAAAGACGTTCAACTTGTTTGAAGTTCTTCTCCGTCTGCTGGTCGAACAGGAACAAACTCTATTGAATTGAATTGAATCTGTATTATATATATTTTTTAGATTTCAAATGATTTTATATCATTTTATTAATTGGTTTGTTAAATACACACAAAATGACTGTGTTATTACTGTATTATGTATATCTGCTTAGTTAAAAACTAAAACGCATAATGTCCATTCAAGTGGACATCTGAAAATCTCTTTGAACAATATGTGTTAAAATAATAAATAAATAAGTAAATAAAAGTTCAATCATGTTTTTCATGCCCTAAGAGCAATAAAAACACAGAAAAAAATTCTGACTGCGGTTGTCATAATTCATGCATGAAAGGGTTAAACACCCATTTCAGGTATGGTATTGTATGTTCATCGAGTACTATTTATTGATGTTTCTTACGTAAACTCGCGATGTCCTTTGAAGGGTCCGGTTTAAACTAAAAGATGTAAAATAAACCTTTCTCATGCTGAAACATAAGCATATGTGGGTGAGGAAATACCATATATTATGTTAAAAAATAAATGACAAGACGCATAAGAACAGTACCTAGTCTATGTTTTTATTTAAGCTCCATCAGATTAAGCATTTACTGTCACTGTCAGGGAAGGATGGAATTAAATGAATTTTCTTTTAAAAAGTACCATATAAATACATGTATTGTTGGCTTAATATTTATATTGTGTCATAACCATTTTACTTTGCAGCATGCTGTATTGTGAATGCTTCGCGTTCATGGCCTAACAACGCCCTTCAGCCAAGACTGTATTCACAATACAGCATGGCCTCTCGTAACTTATTGTTTGCTTACTGTAGTTCGATGTTGCGAGTGCATCTGAAAAATAGTGATGACACACTGTGAGCTGCTGCGAGGAAAGAGCAAGAACCAAATTATCCTAAACATGAGACATGCATCATATTAAAGGTCAATTCCGGCCAAAAATGAACCTAGGGGTAAATAACACATGGGTACCGAGTCGACCGTTCTCTGGGATGCATTTTCATGATAATCGAATGTACCCAGTTTTAACGTTAGTTTTAGTTTAACAACAGATTAGCTTATATATAGCTATATAGTGTATGGGGCATTGAATAAGTAAAAATAAAAATCGCTAGTTAGTACCACTAACAAGGGTCAAAATAGCCCCACACTAACACGGTAGCATAATTAGGGTCTCTACCTGCAAACCGAATGACAATGACAATTTATTTATATAGCACTATTAAAAACAACAGCTGTTGACCAATGTGCTTTCTACATAGACTCACAAATCAATAAGGAACTTTATATTTAAGTAACATGTAAGCACATATAAAAACACAGTCTTTAGTCAAGTCAAGTCATCCTCATTTATATAGCGCTTTTAACAATGTAGATTGTTTCAAAGCAACTTTACAGAGATAAACATATAATTTAAGGTAACAGAGATTGGTTTGGTTGTATAGTGGCTCTTGAAAAATGTTTTTTCCAGCTAAAGTTAGTTTTGATTGATTCACTTCCGTCTAAATGATCATTTGTTGTTGTTAAATTAGGGGCCGCTAAGACGACACCGTTCTCTCTAAACAGAATTTAAACGTGAACCTGTGATAGACGCTGATGGCGTTCACATGCGCATTAAGAATTGATTCTATAGTTATGTGCGTTTGAATATATGTGCGCAGGTTTGTAATTCCTTACAAACCATGCCTAAACAAACTACTTGTCTATAAATTTTGATGCAGAATTTTTATTTTATCTTATCACTTTGGGTAGGTACGCGAACCGAAAAATTCCACAACGCTTTATCTGTAGAGTGGTATAGGGATCCTCCATAGGGAGAGGCTAGTTGGCACTTCAGCACTGCATTGTCATCAGGTTTAATCAAAAGCTTTTGAAAATAAATATGTTTTAAGTTCGGATTTAAAAATATTAAGAGATGGAGCCTGTCTTAAGCTAATTGGGAGAGTATTCCAAAGTCTAGGTGCAGCGATGCAAAACGCTCGATCTCCTCTGCGCTTTAGCCGCGATTTTGGGATAGACAGTAAGGCCAGATTTGAAGAGCGCAGAGACCTTACATGCGTTTGTTCTATTAATAATTCCACTAGATACATTGGTGCTAATCCATTCAAAGATTTATAAACTAAAAGTAATACTTTAAATTCTACTCTGTAACACACCGGTAACCAGTGCAGTGATCTTAGAATTGGTGTAATATGCTCTCTCTTTTTTTTTCCGCACAGAAAACGGGCCGTAGCATTTTGGACAAATTGTAAACGAGATAGTGTTTGCTGACAAATTCACAGATATAATGAGTTACAATAGTCCAATCTCGTCGAAATAAATACATGAATTAATTTCTCAAGATCTTTGAATGAGAGAAACTGTTTTGCTTTAACGAGCAGACGTAGCTGATAAAAACACGATTTTACCACCGAGTTTATTTGACTATCAAATTTTAGATTGTCGTCTAAAACAAAACCCAAATCTTTCACCCAGGGTTTCAAATACACGGACATCTCACCCAGATTTAGGTGGGACTGACAGCCCGTGTTTTTTAAAAATGGACCCAAGAGGAAGCATATATAAAGAAAATAATAATGGAGCTAGAATAGAGCCCTGCGTAACTCCATGGTGTAGGTGTGCTGTACTTGAAAAACGTTCGCCCATCTTAACTGAAAAACTCCTATTTGTTAAAAATGATATTAACCATTTCAAAGCTGTACCTCCTATACCAACATAGTGCCTTAAACGGTCAATTAGGATAGTATGATCAATAGTATCAAACCCTGCTGTTAAATCGAGAAGAACAAGTACTGTAAAATCACCAGAGTTGCAAGTAATTAAAATATCATTAAGAACTCTGACCAATGCAGTCTCTGTGGAGTGACATTTTCGGAAGCCAGACTGAAATATTTCAAATAATTAGTTCTCAGCTAAATAACTCTGTAACTGTAATAGAATAATTTTTTCAAGAAATTTAGAAAAAAGATGGCAAATTAGAAATTGGCCTAAAATTTGTCAAAACAGATGAATCCAGGTTCGATTTTTTTATCATTGGACGGATCACAGCATGCTTTAAGCAGTCAGGCATAATACCGGATTCTAGACTGCGATTTATTATAATCAGAAGATATGGAGCCATATCTGCAATGAGTTGTTTGAATAAAAAAGAAGGAAGACTACCCAGTGTTGAGCCAGAAGGCTTGAGCTGCTTAGCTATTTCTAACAATTCCGCCTCAGTAACTGAGTTAAACTCACTAAACGACACAGCATTAGTTTCATTTAAGAGATGGTTATTAGAATTAAGAGTGATTGTAGAGGACGTGCAAATTATACTCTGTCTAAGATCTCTTATTTTGTTTTCAAAGAAAAATGAAAACTCATCACATGACGGGGATGCAACCCCCAGAGAGAGTACAGTCGATGGATTTGAAGTAACATTTATAATATTAAAAAGTGTCTTTGGTCTGGAGCAGTTCTTGTTAATAATGTTTGATAGATATCGACATTTGGTTTTCTTTACTTCCTTCTGGGAGCTGCGCAGAGCATCCTTTAAAATCTCAAATGACACCTGAAGCCTGTCCTTTTTCCAATTTCGTTCCGCTCTTCTGCAACAGCGTCTGAGGCAACGAATGGAATCATTAATCCAAGGTTCATAATGGATTTTTTTCGCGGTGATCTTAAAGGTGCCACGGCATTCAAGACATCAGCAGGTGGAATTCAATCTGGAGAGAAGTACTTCCGCGCTGATCTCGCAAGCAAATTCATCGAGCGATGGCATCACTTCGTCAAATATGGTTAGGAAAGATGATTTTGTATGATTATTAATGTAACGATATGGAGCCTCACAAGATAGGATTGTAGATATCTTCGCATGGCAGGGTACAGTGAACATAACAGTCTTATGATCAGAGAACCCGTTTTCACAGATTTCCAAATCAGTGATAGAAACATGCTGGAGCACTAAGTCAAGGGTATGGCCACCTTTGTGTGTGGAAACATCTATCCCCATAATAAAAACAAAAGCATTTAGTAGATGCATAAACTCCTTAGCCAAGCAATCATTCATGCAGGATACATGCACATTAAAATCACCCACGATAAGAAACTTTTCATATTTTGGTGTCAGATCACCAAGGAATTCCACAAAATCTGTTAAAAAGTTTGTGTTATATTTTGGTGGTCGGTAGATAACAGCAAACAGAAGTGGATCAGCAAGTTCAAAGCAAAACATCTGAAGTTCAAAACTGCTGTAACTGTTACTCATCACCGTGCGACAGGTAAAATGTTCTTTATATATAGACACTAGTCCACCACCCCGGCCAGTTGTCCGTGGGGAGTTAAAATAGCGACATTTGTTTGGCAGAAGTTCGGAAAAAGGGCTCAGATCTCCTGGACAGAGCCAGGTCTCAGTAAGAAATAGGAAGTCCAGTCTCTGCACTGAGAACAGGTCATTTAAAATAAAACTTTTATTAACGATCGATTTGGAGTCTATCAAGGCCATCCTTACGTTCGTGGGATTTGATGTAGATTCCTTTTCATGCACTACATGTGGTAGCGAGCGAAGATGATTCAAACACACTCCACAATGGAAACGAGGAGAGAAATCAAGAGTGTGAACGCCCAAAGGCGACGCCAGCTCAATCGGAACCAAGGGAACTATCCATTGTCGAAGCGGACACAAAGAGCGTCTCCGAACAGCTCGATGCCAGGTGAATGGAAGTTCTCCGCGCCTTAGCAACTCCAGCCTCAGCTTAACCGCGATGCCTGCTCGTTTTCGCCAGCGCCGCCTCCGCCTCGAAACCGGAAAAGAGCCAGGCCAGCAGCGCAGGTATCCAGGTATAGATGATAAATCCGATGGTGATATTGAGTGAGAACCTTGAGAACCATCCTGTAATTGGTATGGCTGCACATTTGATGAGATTTCCACATTTAAAGTTAATAGAGTTTCTCGATTATAAAATAATATTGATGCGCAGCATTTCTGCACGGTAGCACAAGTTAAAACATATAAGCAAACAAACAACAGACGGAGCAATAGATGGCCTGCCACACACAGCGGCGCCATCTTGCGCCATCTTCGCGCCACCTTCGCCATCTTGCGCCACCTTCGCCAAAACCGAAGCATTTAGAATTTTGTAAGTGTACAGACAGTTTAATAAGAAGATACTTTATAAAGACAGTACACTTTGCGTATACAAGCAGGAGCCATCTTTGGAAAACAGTCTTGACCAGTCGAACCACGAACGCCGTGCTACGTGAGCTGAACTGTGACAATTGACCAGGACGTAGCACGGCTTTCGTGGTTCGATTTTAACCTATTTTTGCACATAATGTACAGCCTAGCCAACATCGATACTTGTTTTCATAACCTTCAATTTGCGCATTGTTTGGAGGACAACACTACTCAGGATGTGGAATAACATTTTTTAAATAAATACAGAAAAATAAAATTTGGCTATTTATCTTTGTGCAGAAGAGGACTGGCTTCTTTGATTTAAATAGTTTATGGATCGTTAGGTAGAGCTCACAGCGGGTGATCGGTCAGAATCACACAAGATGTCTTCATTGAAAGTGTTTATTTCATTTACAACTGCATGACTGCATGTGTGTGTGTGTGTGTGTGGTTCTGAAACAAATAGAAGAAATAAACAAACATAATTAGTGCAATGAATGATTATCATGCAACAACCTCTATTTGTATCAACTGTATCCTATTCTAATAATATAGCAGGAATAAAATACAATAATAATTTAACATAACCGAAACTAGGATTAACAGAATGAAAAAGGCTATTCTGTGGAACTATAAACAACTACAATTGTAACAATGAGAAAGGATAAACCATTCACAATACAATGGCTCCCTCTGCAGGTCACATAAATAACTACACCAGCCCGCTCCAAGTGGTGTCACGTGATGACAAGTGTACATGCGGGAGGGGCGCGCCCTATAACCGATTAACTGGATTGAAGGCAAATATCGCAGCGATAGCTTACAAACTATGCACAGAAAGTTTTTAACCGGTATTTAAAAATGTATAACCAAAGAATAATGCCCAAGTGGCAACTTATACATCAATAGAAAGCATCACGACACAAGGCCTAGCCGAGCAGGAAAGCCTGAGCTAACATTTAGCAACACTAAACAGACAAAACACTACCAATCTAGCCTTTGCAATGACAGTAAAACAACAACAAAATACAGATTCTTACTTGTAAAGACGCACACAGAATAAAGCAGTTGAATCAAGGCGGGTTGTAAGTCCGTGCGGTTCGCGTACACTACTGGCAAAGCCTCTGACAGAATAATACTCGCGCGCAGCGATCCTGAATCAACTTGTGATTGGCTAAGAGTCCAGGTGAAGCGAAGCGTCTTCCAGTTGGAGAGAGAAAGTCACAGTAAAGTGTCTGACGCTTAGTGGCCACAAGGGGGCCTTTTTTACAGCCGCCCCCAGATTACTGAAGGGAATCTGCAAAAGAAGAAAAGGCGCCCACTCGTCAGGTAGTGGTTAGTCTGACAACTTTGGAAGCTGGATGAGTCGAGCCACAGGGCGGGTGTATGACCGATCTCTGACCTTCACTTCCGCAGATCGTACTTTACCGTCAAGGCCGGGAAAGACGCTGGTCACTGTACCCACTGGCCACAGTGAGCGAGGGAGCTGTGGGTCGATGATGAGGACCGTCTTGCCGATGTGCAGGTCTGGGTTTTCAGCATTCCACTTCTGCCGGGCCTGGAGGCTGGGCAGATAGAAACGGATAAAATGCTTCCAGAAGTGGTCGGCCAACAGCTGGCTATGGCGCCAATGCCTACTGCTTAGGAGCTCGGAGTCAGAATACACCACCTGCGGGAGAGAAGCATCTGGCCGTCCAATGAGCAAGGAGTTGGGAGTTATTGGATCAGAGTCGGCGATGTCTGCAGATGTGTAGCCTAATGGTTTGGAGTTGAGAATCCCCTCAATCTCAACTAGTAGGGTTCTCAGTACCTCATCTGTCACAAGCTGAGCTCCAAGGGTTACTTGCAAGGCTTGTTTTACTGAGCGTATCTCGCGCTCCCAGCAGCCGCCAAAGTGGGGGGCGTTAGGTGGATTAAACTTCCAGTCGATCTGCTGAGAGGCGAGTTGAGCTTTGATGTCTGGAGCAAGGTCGGCGAATGCTTCCCGGAGCCCTCGATCGCCACCTCTGAAGTTAGTCCCCTGGTCTAAGATTAGCTCGAACGGCTTTCATCTGCGGGCGATGAACCGTCTCAGAGCCATGAGGAATGAGTCTGCATTCAAACTGGAGAGCAGATCGATATGCACAGCTCGGGTGGTCATGCATTTAAAGATTACTCCCCAACGCTTTTCACTTCTCCTTCCAATCGCTACCGAGTATGGCCCGAAGCAGTCTACTCCTGTTGAGTAAAATGCTGGCTTGAAAAGTCGAACTCTGGATGGAGGAAGGTCTGCCATTTTGGGGATTTGTGGCTTTCCACGCCATTTCTGACACTCTTGGCACTTTCGCTGAAAGCGGCGGATAGCCTCTCGCCCTCCTGGTAGCCAATACTTGCGGCGCATCTCTGAGAAAACCCTCTCAGGGCCTGGATGGTGCAGACCGCAATCATACTCTTGGATGAGCAGCTGCGTGACTGGGTGTTTGGCATCCAGCACCACCGGGTGAACAGTATTCAGTTCCAGCTGGTTACTATGGCGCAGACGTCCGCCAACACGAATGAGCTGGTCCCTGTAGTCGAACTCTGGTGCCAGCTTAAGAAGTCTGCTGCTCTTGGTGACTGGTTTCCCTGACTGCAGCTGGGCATAGTCAATAGGAAAACTGTCTTGTTGGACCTGTTGTAGCAGAGTCAGCTGGGCTTGCCTGTAGGCTGTGACGTTACCTGGAGCCGCCCCATGTAGAGTCTTAGTAGTGGCGGTCAGGAGGTCCTTGAAGGAAGAAAACTGCTTAACGTCAGGGAGATGACTTGGCGCTGTAGTAGTGAGGCCGCAGAATGGAGATTTCTTGAGCTCTTCACCCTGATCTGCCTCTGTATGAATCTGAGGACTTTGTGGCCATTTGTCTGTATCACACCGCAAGAAGGTTGGACCTTGACCCCAGCGGCTGTCTGGTGTCAATGTGTTGAGAGGTTTACCACGCGTTATGTCGTCGGCAGGGTTCTGTGCAGAGTCCACGTACCGCCATGTGTCGCCCTCAGTGAGATCTTGAATCTCTGCAACACGTGTGCCAACAAACACTTTGAATCGGCATGACTCCGATTGCAGCCACTGGAGCACGGTAGTAGAGTCCGACCAGAGCACCACCCGCTGGATGGGCAGTGTGAGTTCAGATTTAAGGATCCGAGCCATTTGTGCTCCGGTCAGAGCAGCGCATAACTCCAAGCGAGGGATTGACTGCTGCTTTTTTGGAGCAACTCTGGATCTTGCAGTGACGAAAGCTACTTGGACGACTCCATAAGGATTCTCGGTTTGGAGGTATGCCACAGAGCCATAGGCTCGCTCCGAAGCATCATAGAAGACGTGGATCTCACGTTCACAGGTAGGAGAGTCTAACTCACAGCTGGTGTAACACCTCGGAAGTGCTATGCTCTGTAGGTGAGGTAACTCGTCCTCCCACTCTCTCCATGCAGCTAGCAAGTGATCCGGCAGAGCAGGGTCGTCCCAGTCCCGCTTTTTGTCCCAAAGGTGTTGGATGACCATTTTGGCCCTGGTGGTGTAAGGTACTAGAAAGCCAAGGGGGTCATATTGGCTTGCCACCACTTTGTAGATGGAGCGCATAGTGACAACTTCTTCAGTGGCTATCGTCTCTCGACACTTGAAGGATAGGGTGTCTTCTCGACAGTCCCACTGCAGGCCCAGGGCTGATTCTTCTTGACCTGGGTGACCTTGGGCGACCCACTTTTCAGCACTAGCCAATCTCGCCTCAGCCGGGAGGTGACGGATGGTGTCTGGATGGGTGCTGGCCCACTGGCGTAACTCAAAGCCTCCCTCGGCAAGGAGAGTCTGCAGCTTGTCGATGATGGGCTTGGCATCTTCAACTGTAGGCACACTCTGAAGACAGTTATCCACTTAGAAATGTCTTAACACAGAGTCTCTCACTGCATCGGCTGGCTGAGTATGGTCGGTGACGTGCTTCTGTAGGGCGTATGTAGCACAGCTACACCTTGCAGTGACGAAAGCTACTTGGACGACTCCATAAGGATTCTCGGTTCGGAGGTATGCCACAGAGCCATAGGCTCGCTCCGAAGCATCACAGAAGATGTGGATCTCACGTTCACAGGTAGGAGAGTCTAACTCACAGCTGGTCTAACACCTCGGATGTAGCACAGCAGGGGCTACAGGCAGTGCCGAAGGGAAGCACCTTCCACTGGTAGACTGTGGGTTGTTCATCACGCTTGAGCTCCCTCCAGAGGAAGCGGAGGAGAGGCTCATCCTCCGGAAGGAGCCTGACCTGGTGAAACATCCCCCGTATGTCACTGCTGAAGGCCACACAATGTTCTCTGAATCGCAAGAGAACTAAAAGGAGAGGTGAACCAAGGGTTGGACCAGGGAGCAGGAGTTTGTTCAAGTCAGTAGCGCTGTACTGGAAAGAGCAATTAAAAACCACTCAGTGCTTGCCATTGTGCTCGACAAGGTGGTGAGGGATGTACCAGCTGCTTGAGGTGTTCTCTGTGCCATGGGTTAGTTTCGCCACATAGCCGGCCTGTTCAAGTCTCTGGATCTCTGCGTTGTAGACTTGAGCCGCTTCAGGGTTCTTCGACATCCGCCTTTCAGTATTTTGGAGCTGAGGAAGTACTGCCTCCTTTGGTGCGCGGAGCTGGGGGAAGTTCTTAACGCGGAGGAGAGGAGTAGCATAGCGATGGACACCATGGTAAATGGTAAATGGACTGCATTTATATAGCGCTTTCACAGACCAAATGGCCACCAAAGCGCTTTACATATTTGCCTCACATTCACCCATTCATACACACATTCATACACCGACGGCGGTGTCAGCCATGCAAGGCGCCACCCAGCTCGTCGGGAGCAGTTGGGGTTAGGTGTCTTGCTCATGGACACATGAGCAGGTGTCTTGCTCATGGACACCTCGACACTTGGTCAGGTGGAACCGGGGATTGAACCACCAACCTTTCGGTTTGTAGACAACCTACATGAACCACTACATCAACCACCTTGTCCTGCCGTGACCTCGTACTGGCCTTTTCGCTGTGCCATGGGAGGACGTCCAGCTGCCACAGTCTCTCGACGTGCTGGTAAATGTCAACTGGAGGTGCCCCGAAGGTGGTGAAAAGACGATAAGGTACTGCTTTACCTTTCGATAAGGTACTGCTTTAGAGTATTGGTCGGACCTTGCAGCGTCCATCCGAGACGGGTGCGGACAGCAACCGGTGCACCAGGGGGACCAAAGATGACTGGCTCAACTGGAGTCAACAAGTGGGGATGATCTGAGCCAATGAGCAATAGCGGGACAATGTCCTTGAATGAAGGAATAGAAAGCTTCTTTGTTTGTATTTACTCTGCAGTGCTTTGAAGGGATACGTGTGCTGGCCTAGACCGAGCTTGGGTGCGGTAAAGGCTCCTTGGATGTTGTATACCATGGCTGGAGAACAGGCTGGAGAGATGCTGTTGTGGAAATTTTAATAGTCATTGATCCCAAACAGGTATCATAAGAGAAAGAACCTATTCAATGTATAAAAGTATATGTGTGTACGTGCTTGTGCGTGACTTTTCAGGAACATATGGGACAGGACCTCTGACCTTAGGGATGGTCAGTTTTGGCCAGTTTATTTCAGTACCAGTTTGTGTCTTTAAGTAGAAACTGAACAGCAGTAAGGACCTTATCTGAGTGGGTGAAAGGTACAGCGGGTGAGGAGGAACCTTGAAAACAGTATAAAGGCTGTCTCATATCTTCCTGTTGTGTGTCACTCTCTTGCACAGCGTAACTTCTGTGTACTAGACTGAACCTATTCTTGCAAGAATAAATACTTTTCTTTTTATTAATTTGACTCTGAGTGTCTCTTACGCAGTGATGATGTTTAACAGAATTTTTGCCACAACAATTTTGGTGTCAGAGTGGGATTCCTTGGAAGTGCCTTCTCGACCTGAGAGCGGACGGTGTTTGGCCACCTGGACTGAGCAGTTCCAGCTCTACCTCGTAAGCTTGAGAGAGAGGGGCCGACCGCTATCGGGTCCGGGAGGGGCTCCACTGGAATCAAAAGAAAGCGAACCCGTGGCAACCAACATATCTCTGGTAAGAGACGTCTAAAATATTTTCTTTTGGGGAAAAGTATTTTGTTTCGGGTATGAAATGTGAGCGAACCATATTGGCTGAGGGCTGTTTCTGTGGTACGTAATCTGAGATTAATTGAGATCTATATATAGATCAAGAGGTTTCAAACAGATACGAGAGGAAATTATCTGAGATTAATTGAGGTCTGTAACAGATCAAGAGATTTCAAACAGATAGGTAACCTGAAAATGAGTTGTTCCGTCACGGAGCAAATTGTTTTTAGGTACTGAGGCTAATTAGGGGGAACCAGAACAGTTTTTGGTAAACCTTAATTAGGAGGGCACTAATAGTGCAACCCGACCGATTTGGGTTAAAAGGAAAAATCGGGTCTGTTGGGGACGCCTAACAGATCAGGAAAACGCGCGTTGAAGAGAAATCCACAGAGAACAGAGAAGCAGCCAATATGGGGAAGTCTCAAGGTAAGCATGCAAAATTTGATACACCGGTTTTTCTATCAAATGAGAAAATTATGGGGGAAAATTTATGTTTTAGATATTGAAAAAACGGAGAAAATACCATGATTTCCCCAGGGAGGGAACACTGAGCACAACTAGACTGAAAGTAGTGCGAGAATCAGTTGAACAGGGCAGTGAGAAACAAAAAAGGTAGTTATGGCTGTGTTCAACATGTGTAAGCAATGTGGACAAACAATGGATTGTTGTCTTAAAGGGGCAGCTAAAAAGAACTGTCGAGAGAAATAGGGTTTTACTTCTTCATCCAGTAAATGGATGCATGACATTAGATGTCTAGAGAACTTAAATTTATATGATACGGATTGAAGTTGCAAGCAGCAATAAGGCTGTCTGTGTGAAATAGGGGATTGTTATCAAAACAAGGGAAAGATTGGAAATTCAAGTGTCACTATGACGGGTGAGAGACTTGATGGAAGAAGGAAGTGAAAAAAAACGAAAAAAAACAAGAAGGTTGGTGTGTGAGATATGTTTGTGTGGGGATTGTGCAAACAATCATGTACTGGTTAGATAATGAAGGAACTGGCATGTGGAGAAAAGAAAGAATTAGCATGTAGAACAGAGGATGCAGAAGGAACTGGCATGTAGGGAAAGATGGAAGAAATATAGTAGAAAACTATATGTGATGAAAATAAAATGTCTGACAGAATTTATGGAAGTCAAATTAACTGTTTAAATGGTATGAAAAATGAGTTTCAGAATAAAATTAAGGCATTGAGTATGATTAACGGGGATTA
Source organism: Siphateles boraxobius (assembly GCF_051911475.1). Lineage (NCBI taxonomy): Eukaryota > Metazoa > Chordata > Actinopteri > Cypriniformes > Leuciscidae > Siphateles > Siphateles boraxobius. Next base: position 19,708,711 of record NW_027509097.1, read on the forward strand.
ATGTGATATAAAGATAAGGAATGTTTCACTAAGCAAAATGGGGAAAAATTCTATATTTTAATGGTAAAATAATGATTGAAATTAGGTTTAGTTTTAGTTTGATAACCATTGTGTTTTGAACCTAGGGTCCAGCTATGCTGGGGGTACAGCAACAGGGTTTGATTATTCAGCCCGGTTCCCGGATGTTAGATATGTACTTGTTCTGTAATTAGGGTTGTTGATGATAATACCAAATTAGTAAAATGTAAAGACAACTTTGACCAAAAATTCTGGAAATCAATAATGTATAATGTTGGATATTTGTTGATATTAAGTAATTGAAGCAAAAGATATTGTCTGTTTTATAAATGAAATTATGGGTCGGGGATAATTTCCCTGGACAAGTATGACTAAAGTTAAATGAAAACTTTGTGAAAACAACTTAGAATATGTTGAGCATTTCGATGCAGCTTATTAAAATTAATGTCGGGCCAATGATAATGATGAAGATTATGATTTGGCTATTGTGATTAAATCCGCCACTGGTGGACTGTAAAAGAATACAGAGAACTGCTTAATCAGTGGCTCTGTTTACATTCCTGAATGGGACACACACTGCTTCAAGGGTGTGCAGTAAGTTGGAGCCGTTTGCAAGCTCACAGTGATCAAACTATAGTAAAGGACAGGTGTCTGATGCTGTAGTTGAGGCTGACACATGAACCCACTAGATGACAGAGAGTGTCTTGATTGTGGTCAGCAGGACAATTTAACACGTAACTGTAAATGCCCACCGAGAAGGTGTAAAAAAACAAAGTGTAATATAGTGACACATTTCTGGTAATAATGTGGGTTTGAAAGTAGATCAGTGTTTATATAACGATATTAAAGTTTTCGTCTGAGAAAGAGTAAGAGATAAAAACAAGGTCAAGAGATTAAAGTATTAAAGTGAATCCTTTTAAAGAAAAGATCTATAATAGTAATTTTTAAAAGTGAATTGATGAATACAGGTTGATGTAAAATTAATGACTCCAACAAATGTGAGTAGCAAAATATAACAAAGTAACTAACAGGATGATTGTGTTGTAATTAAACATTTAAAAAAAGATTTTAGAGTATATAGAGAGACTAATCTCACAGATGATTTACAATAACTGCAAAAGTATCACAAGCAGAGAGCGCTTGCCTCGTCAAAATTAAATCCTAATTGGAGATTGATAAACTCCAAGAGAAAACTTAAGTCAAATATTAAACTATGGTAATTGAGATTGAGAAATGTGAAACGTTATTGAGAACTAGAATAATTAATTTTATGTAAGAACAAATAAGCAGAAGTAGTAGGCTACTGAATTAACAGTTGCTAAATGTAAAATGTGTTGAAAGGCATCTGATTAAACAAACAGCTTGAAAAGTTGACCATGAAAGAGCTAGAAGCTGATGTTTTGCTTTCAAAAGATAAGTCTGCTATTGGCTGTAATGAAACAGTTCGCTTATCTAAATCTGATGTGTGCTGTGGCTGAAACAGCCAGTGCGACAGAGACTCAATCTGAGTGGAAATTTGTAATGTCTAGATTCCCTGACGTGGGAAAAAGACAACTGTAAAACTATGTTTATTTGAAAACGTATGTAATTTCTGGCAAAGAGGCCTTAAGCTGGGCTAGAGTTAAAATATGGTAGATAAAGTTTGATGTTAGAAGTTTATAAGAGGGCAGTGTACCAGTCTTGGATGCCTCAGAGTCTCTCTCATTCAATGTCAGCTAAAAGCTGTTATCTGAGCCTGTGTCATAAGTGATAATAAGCTATTTATAGTAAAGCACAGTGTTTCAGTTGAAAACCATAGACACAGAGATGTTAAAAGAAATCATTACCATTCAGAGGGCAATTTGTATTTGTAAATGTTTTAAATGTAAAACTGAATGACTTTAAAGAAGTCTTTAAAATAATAATACAGACCTTAAACGATAGAGGTGACATTTTGATTAGCGTATTTTAGGACCAGTAACAACTTTGTCTCATTTAGTCTCCACCATTCAGGACCGATGGCTCCGGCTACAGATGAAGTACACTGAATGTACGGTTGTGATCTAAATTCACTGAGTTTAGTCTAAGTAGCTAAGTTGCTGCTTTTAAGATAGTTAATGGATTTAAGTGATTAAATACTGTTGTTATTAACCTGTCTCCCTGTGAACACTATTAGGCAATCGGAATGGCTCTGGTGACTCTTGAACGTGCCTTTCCTAAGCTCCAGAAAACAGCTGAGTTCTATTGAAGAAAACTGATTGTATTGGGAATGAGCGGTCACCAGTGTGTACGTGTGTACGAGTGGCTACTCAATGACGGGATGATCTTCCTGGCCAGGGGACAGCCCAACGCAGGGGGTCACGAAACATTGGGCAACTCCGGATGGAGTTGTTATTTGTGAGAAAGGTATGAGAGTTGAGCGCTGATTACTGGAGGCCACCGGGGTCAGCAGAGCATTGAGAGGTGAGATGCGCTGTGAGGTTAAAATTAACTTTACGGCAGTCTGACCCCGAAATGTGAGTTCCTCTATACCACTCACCAGAAACCACATTGATTGTATGGCTTGTTTTTCATTGTGACAAGTGTCTGCAACTATGCCAGGGGACGACACCCTGAGGAGAAGAAAATTAAAGATAAATGATTAACGGGAGTGGACTTTCAAAAGCCAGCTGATTCCATGAGGTGATTGCCATTATTTGCTGCGGAGACAGTAACAAAACTTAATTATATGAGGGACATGATGTTGGTTGCCATATGGGCAAGTAAAATGTATAGAAGAGTTAATTTTGAGCTAATATGTTTGTAACATAGTTTTAACTCCTGAAGGTCGTTAGGCATGGTGGTGGCTAAAGATGAAGACAGGCTTTTGTAGATTTGAGAAGAGTCTGGATAACAAAGGTGAATGGTAAAAGGTTAATGTAATAAATTTAATATTACATTTTGTCTAAATTACAGTCTAAGGAGGCTGTTGAAAAGATTATTTGTTTAGAGAGGGAGAGACTGTCTGAGTGGAGGCAGGGATGGTAACTGTGTCTGTCTTTCTGTTATCGGCCTGCTAGAGCAAGCTGAAGCAAAATAGTGATAATGAACCAAAACAACCCAGCTGACTTTTCTAAGAAATTGATAATGAACAGACATGCTTTGTAACTGGTTAAGAGACCATGTAAAATTAGGTAAAAGCTACAGTAAAATGTGAAGTTTAAAATCTTACTTAAAATTCAAAACTTTTTAGAGATGATATAATGAAAAGCGAACATTAAAACTGAACAGTTAAAATATGTGTCTAATATGAGTGTGTGTGATGGTGACTGCACTCTATGTCTTGTATGTGTTAGTTTGGGGTACGAATACTGTGTCTGAATAGTGTGTATATTGTGTCATTAACCTCTGGAATGAGGGTTTTATCATTACAGATGGGTTAAGGCTAATGACAAGTTTTAAGGAAGCTAATAGTTTTGAGTCAATCTGATGACAAGATGATGCAGAAAATGGGACGAGCTTTAAATGGATTAGTTATCCATGCAGCTCTGTCTGCTACTGGTAATTATGAATCAATCTATGGATCAAAAGCATTTATGTAAATTGGATTTGTGAAGTTGTAGAGAGATGTCCATCATGGGTTGAGATAAACTAAAATGTTTTAGATTTGCAGGCAATAACAAAGTGACATATTGGCTAAGTCAATATCAAATTATCCAGAGAGTCCTACACATTTATGAATATTGTGAACAAAAGGGGGAAAATGTTGTTTGACTGACATTGACCAAGTCTGTACAGCACGACCTGACCTGACAGAAACAATTGAAACAGAATTTTCAGAAACAATGTTTGTAGATGACGGGATTAAGTGACCAAACAACAGGCCTGAAAAGCAGGATACACTGTAAGACTGAGGGCCGTTGCCCTCCAAATACTCTGATAAGAAGATGTGTTTGTGGCTTTAAGTAATATTTTTGTTTCAGAGGCAGAGAAAGATGTCTGGAGGAATTTTGGCTTTGGGACAACGTTTGGGTTAGTGTTGATGGCAAACTTTATCCAAACACCATTATGTTAGATTGATGCACGAGATGATTCATGCATCAAAAGGGGGGATGGTAACAATTTTGATAACAATTGACAAAATTTGGTTTATTAACCCGTTTAATCCCAAATTTTTTCTTGCAACTTAAGTACATTATTTTTACTCCTTAGACCTCCCTAACACTCAAACATTATGCCTTTTTCGATTTTATGTTGGTTAAGTTAGTGAAATATTAGGTTTTATACTCGGTCACAATAGTGACCGGTGGGAAACACCATAGTCAGAATTCATACAAATTCTTCAATTAGACCTATTGACACAATTCATTCCAAGACATCCAATACCTTTTGTCATTTCATGAAGGAGGCTTAGTGAGGTGAAAAGGTTGTTATGTACAAAGTTACACCCTGGAGGAACTTCTGCTTGTTCGGGGCTAGACCCCTATAGGCTAGACCATGACTTCACTTGGGCCCTGTCCTAGGCCAGTTTCAGGGAGATGTGTGTGCACTCATTCAGTGCACTGAAGATGGGCTGTAAATTCTAGAAAGGGTTGTTTGTGGTCATGTGTTGGGCACACCAATTGGTTCTCATGAACATCTGCCTAATCCTCCAGATAGTTCACCTCTGCATCGCCATTCAATAGTCTACTTGGCAAATGGGCCGTTTCACCCATGGCACTCCCTATCTGAGCCATCACTATCTCAGTCACGTTCAATTGGGGGGGTGGGGGGAGGGGGTCACGTACGTCTAGAAGGTCCAACACATTGAAAGTTTCTGGGATACTGATAACTACACTGAACAAAATTATAAACGCAGCACATTTGTTTTTGCCCCCATTTTTCATGAGCTGAACTCAAAGATCTAAGACCTTTTCTATGTACACAAAAGGCCTATTTCTCTCAAATATTGTTCGCAAACCTGTCTAAATCTGTGTTAGTGAGCACTTCTCCTTTGTCAAGATCATCCATCCCCCTCACAGGTGTTGCATATGTTCAGTGTAGGATTGCCAATACCTGCCAATACCAGCCAATACCTTTTTTTTCAATTGAAGTACTGTGTTATACTACCGATCACAATTGTGACCGTAAACAAATTTACAAGTCTTACGAGCAAAATATATATGCAGGAGTATAATTTTCAAAATATATCAGCAGTAGACCCTTTAAAGAATATATGTACAAAATATGATAGTTCTATCTGTTAATTAAGATGTTTTACATACTACTTTTTGTAGTAGTTTGAGGAAGACATCTTCTTCTAGATGTGCAAGCAGGAAGTAACTGATCTGGTCATGTGACCTTTCACACTAGTCACATGACATTAATAGATTTTAATCAAGACAATCTATTTTGTCATTTAAAAGTTGAATTTCTTGCCCAAAGTCAATAACAACGTTTTCAGAGCTTCCAGAAATAAGAAAAAAGATGCGGTCACAATTGTGACCGGTGGGATTAAACGGGTTAAGGGACGGTATATGTTGGGAGGACAAGGGGCTTAATAGGGTAAAAGCCTGGCAAGAAGTCATTCTTCTCCCTAACAAAATTGCTGTCTGTAAGTGTGCCGCACACGCTGATAACAAAATTGCAGGACTGTTTCAACAGGAGACGCCAGGGCAGATGCAGCAGCGAAGGCCGTGGCAGCACAGCAGACAAAAGAAACTACGTGTACTTTACTATCTGAAAATAACCTCGACATTTGTTTTTCTTTACAGAGCATGCAGACTTTGATGCAGGGCAGAATGTGCCTAATAAAATAATGGTTATGGATGAATTTGACTAACTATCCTGGCCTGGGTTATTAGTGTGGAAGAAAGAAACAAGGCCACACCTGCGCAGCGCATAACTTAAGATTTTCCTTTTGCAGAATGTCAGGAAGGATTGCAGAAAACAGAACTAATTCTGTTCCAAATCTATAAATATTGTGTTGTGGACATGAGCAAAGTGGGTTGAGTGTTTTTCAGGGTAAAAGGACCCCGAGTGCTATTAAGTGAGGAAGAAATTATTTAGTGATAAGATGATTTGTAAAATGAGAAGAAACAGAGTTGAATTGGACAAGTGTTGAGAATAAACTTGAAATTCTTAATGCATATCATCAGCAAGGTGAACAAATGGTGAAGATTCCACAGGTCACACCAAAGGGGACGAGCGGCAAGACAAGCGGTCACTAACAAAATACTTAAGGTCTCCATTCACAGGTCAAAGCAGGAGATGGTTCACTCCAGTAGGGGTGCATCGTGATCTAAGGGGCAAATCTGGTAATGATCAGAAAATGGTTGGAGAGTGGGACACCTGGGTCGAAGCCTCTCACCTTAGACTACACCGACAGGCCTCAACAATCAAATATGAGGACAACGTGAGGGGTCAAAGGCTCGTGCTAGTAACAGCCTCCCTCACCAGCGATGGAAGACCATGGCTACGGCACGCAAAGTGTCACCCTGGTGAAGACGGAATGTCCATGGGGCAAACGAGATGACCAACACACCTGGAGGAAGATGCACCAACTAATGGTTTGAGTTTAGCAAAAGAATGTGTTTTTGTGATGATTTTGATGATTTTATTTGATTGAATCAAAATAGGGCTTAGATCAAATGATTTGATTGGTTAAGGATTCATTAGAAAATATTTCAGGTAAATTATAGGGATTATTATTGAAGAAACTTGATTAGGCTTTCCATTAAGGGTAAGAAAGGCCGATCATGGGAGAATATGTATGGTAATAAGCTAAAAGATGGTCCGTAATGGAAATATTAGAGTTAATTTTGAACAACTACATTGGTTAAAAGAATGGATAAAAAAATATAAAACCTTTTCTGGATAGATTTTATTAAATATGGTGTTAAATAGAGCTTACTAAGTAAAACCATTGGCTGAATCGAGTTAAAAGTTAAGAAAACATGGTTAGGAAAATGGAGGTGATGTATGGAAATGGGCGTGGACTGATGGTAAATGGATAAGATTGGTTAATCTTTGGGGGGTTGGGGGTACTGTACTACCAATTTCAGCGACAGGATTATCAATATTGTTATGTTTACCATGCATTATAATGTGTCTCCAGCTCAGTACAGAGACTGGTTAAAGCTGGGAGTCTGTTCAATTGGATGAACAAAATATTATGATACAAGTAGTGGGAGCTACTGTGACATGTGTTAAAGTGTATGTTTCCTTTTCTTTTTCTTTCTTTCTATGAATGTTTTTGATATGAACAGAAGGTTAAAAGCTGTGGTTATCCGCTATGTGATGACGTACAAGGAGAGGGGTCGAAATGAGGGATTTTATTCTACTTTTATTTCTTCGTATTTCTTAGCCTGTTGAAATGCCATGTGGGTTTCAAGATGTGTAATGATAACCAGGGTGTTAAATTGATGTGTTTCCTACTTAAACTATACACTATTTCTTGTTTATACTGAGGTGACTGAGGGTCCGACCTAGGTCGGGAGTGCAATAACAGTGCTTATTCATTCAGCCCGGCCGCAGATAAAGTCTTTACTTGCTTGCTAATACTTAAGGGACTATCCCCACAAAAACAGCCTAAGCTTTTTACTTTTCCAAATGTTATTTCACAAATGTTTAAGAGAGTGGTCAGTTATGTGAAAACCAGAGATGAAGAGTATAAGTGTGATGAAATGACTTAAAATTTGTTCTATTATTTTTATTATTATGATTGGGTAATCTGAATGATAAAAAGGGGGGAATTGTTGTGGAAATTTTAATAGTCATTGATCCCAAACAGGTATCATAAGAGAAAGAACCTATTCAATGTATAAAAGTATATGTGTGTACGTGCTTGTGCGTGACTTTTCAGGAACATATGGGACAGGACCTCTGACCTTAGGGATGGTCAGTTTTGGCCAGTTTATTTCAGTACCAGTTTGTGTCTTTAAGTAGAAACTGAACAGCAGTAAGGACCTTATCTGAGTGGGTGAAAGGTACAGCGGGTGAGGAGGAACCTTGAAAACAGTATAAAGGCTGTCTCATATCTTCCTGTTGTGTGTCACTCTCTTGCACAGCGTAACTTCTGTGTACTAGACTGAACCTATTCTTGCAAGAATAAATACTTTTCTTTTTATTAATTTGACTCTGAGTGTCTCTTACGCAGTGATGATGTTTAACAGAATTTTTGTCACAACAATGCTAAATGAGACAGCCGCCCCATGAAGCGTTTGCAGCTCCTGTCTGACGGTACGCAGTGGCAAATCCTCGGGGTGGTCTTCAAGTCCCAGTTGTTGGACAGCCGGTTGGAGGAGCAGGGTGCGTTCAGAGCCGTCATCTAGCACAGCGTATGTCTCCAGAGTCTGGTCACCATGGTGAGGGATAACTTTACTGACCTTAAGGAGCACACGATGGCCCTGCGGTGGCTTACCAATGTATAGCACCTGGTCTGCACTTGGTACACTGAACTTAACCTGGTCAGGCCTTCTCTCAGCTTTGTCAGTCTTGTCTAGACTTCTCTCGCTGACATCATGCAGAGCAAGCAGGTGTCTGCTGTTGCATGTTTTACAGCACATCTTGAGATCACATTCAGCTGATCTGTGTCCTCTGCCGCATCGCCAACATCGGTTGTTGTCCTGAATCCAGTTACGTTTCTGGGTGGCGCTGAGCAGTTTGAAATTTGCACAACTATTCAGAGTGTGCTTATAGTTCTCACAGAATGGGCAGAACTTCTTTGCATCTAGACTGGTTGGAGGAGTGGATTTAACCGGCTCCTTAACTGATTTGGGTTCGGCCCCCAGCATGAGGACTGATGCCCTAGGTGACGACTTGACAGTACGCTTAAAGTCTCTGGGCTTAGGTCCGGTGTCCTTTCCCGATCGATATTGCGCGATATCCTCCTGGATCTGGAGCTCGTATTCCAACCAATCTGCTAGGTCCAGAAGAGTGGGGATAGGATTGTGGAGAGGGTGGATGTAGCGCCTGAAACTGGATCTCAGGTCGTGCGGTAGTTTACCCAGCAGACGGGTGACATGAGAACCACAGTCCAGCTCAACTTGCCCATTTAAACCAAGTTGCTCCAACATGCTCACCAGGGATCTGACGTTCAGGGCAAACAACCTGAATGACTTGATGTCTCCACTCTGAATGTTGGGGCCATCCATCAATTCAGCAATACGCTGAAGGGCGAGTTGGTGTGGCTGCCCGTACTGTTGGTTTAAAGCTGCCATAGTGTCAGTGAAGGGGTAATCAGAATTGCTATAGGAATCTGCCACCAGCAATGCTTCCTCCAGCTTCAGATGATCCACTAATATCTGGAACTTGAAACGTTCAGTAGCGTCTCTAGGAAGGAGATTGTCTAGAGCAATATGGAGTCTCGCAAAGTCTCTTGGGTTTGGACGGTTGAAGTTCGGGATTGTAGGAGTAGGCCCTCTGTATGTTCTTTCCTGTCCACTAGGGGGAGTCACTGAGCGTCGGCGCCTGGGCCCATGTCGAGGTGAAGGGGGACTACGTCTCTCGCGCCGGTCTGGAGAGTAGCTGCAGCGGCGTGCAGGAGAGTAGTCGTCTCGGCATGATGGTTCTCTGTATTCTCTGAAGGAATAACAAGAATCTCTGTAGCTGGCGTGGCTCTCAGGTGAGCGGCGGTGACTGGACTGCTCATAATTATAATTAGAACTGTAGCACCCTTCCCTGGGCTCATAGCTTCGTCGCAGGGCCTGGTGCTTGTTGCGTACTAGCTCGGGGGAGCGCTTAGGTGAGGGAGAGTCATACCTGGGTGATTCCCTATAGTCCTACTCACTGCGGTAGTCATGACCACTGTCCGACGACCGTTGTGGTGGTGTCTCCCTGTCCCAGAAGTAGACTGATTTATACAGAGTTGAAGCACCTCCATAATCCATCCCTTCTCGATAAAGTCTATCTCTGACCGTTACTGTACGTGGCTCTGAACGGGAATTACTGGGCTCCGCTCTGGCTCTGAGCTGCTCGTTCTGTATTTTCAATTCCTCCATTAATGCTAGTAGATCTTCCCTTTCACGCTCTAATATGTGGCACTCCCTTCTCCACTCATCCGCAGAAGATTCCCCTTTATAAATATCTGGCCGTCGCGCTGGGCTTGTGGTGCAGCTGACCTTCTGGGGATGCAGAGCGTGATTCAGGTCTGCTGTGGTCCTCTTCGTCTAGCCGCTCTCTGGACTGTGACTCAGAAGACTTCTGGATTTGAGATCTGGAAGGGAGATCAGACAGATCATAATCTTGCAAGTAGTTAGGGAGGGACCGCTGCCTCTTAGATCGTGTACTAGACTCTTTATCCGAGGTGGTAGACATCTTGATCCGCCGCAGGCTCTGGATCCGGCTCGAAGGACCACTTTGTGCAGAAGAGGACTGGCTTCTTTGATTTAAATAGTTTATGGATCGTTAGGTAGAGCTCACAGCGGTGATCGGTCAGAATCACACAAGATGTCTTCATTGAAAGTGTTTATTGCATTTACAACTGCATGACTTCATGTGTGTGTGTGTGTGTGGTTCTGAAACAAATAGAAGAAATAAACAAACATAATTAGTTGAATGCAAATGAATGATTATCATGCAACAACCTCTATTTGTATCAATTGTATCCTATTCTAATAATATAGCAGGAATAAAATACAATAATAATTTAACATAACCAAAACTAGGATTAACAGAATGAAAAAGGCTATTCTGTGGAACTAAAAAACTACAATTGTAACAATGAGAAAGGATAAACCATTCACAATACAATGGCTCCCTCTGCAGGTGACATAAATAACTACACCAGGCCGCTCCAAGTGGTGTCACATAATGACAAGTGTACATGCGGGAGGCGCGCGCCCTATAACCGATTAACTGGATTGAAGGCAAATATCGCAGCGATAGCTTACAAACTATGCATAGAAAGTGTTTAACCGGTATTTCACAATGTATAACCAAAGAATAATGCCCAAGTGGCAACTTATACATCAATAGAAAGCATCACGACACGAGGCCTAGCTGAGCAGAAAAAGCCTGAGCTAACATTTACCAACACTAAACAGACAAAACACTACCAATCTAGCCTTTGCAATGACAGTAAAACAACAACAAAATACAGATTCTTACTTGTAAAGACGCACACAGAATAAAGCAGTTGAATCAAGGCGGGTTGTAAGTCTGTGCGGTTCGCGTACACTAATGGCAAAGTCTCTGACAGAATAATACTCTCGCGCAGCGATCCTGAATCAACTTGTGATTGGCTAAGAGTCCAGGTGAAGCGAAGCGTCTTCCAGTTGGAGAGAGAAAGTCACAGTAAAGTGTCTGACGCTTAGTGGCCACAAGAGGGCCTTTTTTACAATCTTGTTAATGGGTTAAATAATCAACAGATTCTTCAGTGACCCAAATAATCATTAGTTGCAGCCCAAGTTAAATTATTTGGAGATTATTCAGATTCAACAGATCACATGAGCAGCAAAACCATTTAATCTGTAGGGAGTGCTATAAACAGGTTGCATCCAAAAGTGGAAGTATACAAAAATTCCACCATTTACTACAGCAGTGCGGAAAATGCGTTAAACTTTGTGTTGCTGCTGCAAACCTGCCATGGAAGCTTACTTAATTGAAAATATCGATATGCCATTATATTGCCATTCAACTTAAAAATACTGAGATATGATTTTTGGTCCATATCAAAAATGCAAATACTGCATGTGATGGTCAGGTTTAACAATTCTGCTTATGCTTGCCATATGTAATAAAAGAAGTGCAAACAACCTTTCATTACCTCATTCATTAAACTGGAAACTCGTCTTGGTGTCACAGCTTCATGCCAACTGAGCTGCTTCTTTTTCTCCACCCTCCGCTCAAGCAGGCTCTCTGCTGCTGGGTACTTGAACCTGTTCACACACCGCTGCACATACGTGCTGTACTACATGTGCTTCCAATGTGTGAGAAAAGGCAGCACTTGAGGGACTCAAGGAGGCGCACAAGGTGTTTTCCTGAAATACAAGGTGCTTCGTTTTGTGAAAATAACTCTAGTTCAGAAACAGGCAAGAGTGGAATATCCCTAATAAAAAAAAGAAAGGCAGAAAGAAAATGTGAAAAGAAGGGAAATTGTTACTGTGTAAAAGTCAAGCCATTTTGCCATGTTCCTGATTGAACTTATGACATGAAAAAAAACAAAAAACAATTTAAAGCAATATCAGCACAGTCGTATACGGCCAAATAAAACCATTACTCTTGCAGCCAGCAAACCTTTTTGAAAATTAGGTTCCAAAACACTGTCTTTTATGACACTGGAAATATGGAAGCCATTAAATCATGGTTGATCAGTGAGATGAAGCGAGTGCACTGGGCAGATAGGCAACAACCAGTAAACCCTCTGAATCAACCACCTCTATTGAAGAAGGCTTGTCAGTGCCGCAAGCGTTACCGCTGCAAACACAAAGGAACGGTGCACACTGTTTAACATTCAATTTAGGATTATTGCAGGAGTTTGACACACGTATAATGGCTCTTCAGGGAAACTGCACTACAAACAAAGATACATACACTGAATTGTGCAGATTCATTGAAGAAAAGGGGATCCTAAAAAAGTGAGGACCCTTTGCTTTGGTGGGGAAAAAACAATAACAACAACAAAAAAGAGAGTACATTTCCATTGCTCAGCAAAGTGGCAAAAAGATACCTTGGAACTGTTGCAACCGCTGTTCCAGAAGACAGGCTGTTTTCTAAGGTAGGAGAGACAATTATTCAGAGACAGAGTTGGCTTAAAGCTAAAAATGTTAACATGTTACTTTTCCTGAACACTAGGAAAACTAGGAAAATCTAAAACTTGATTAAAATACCAAGGTATCTCTCTTCAGAGCACTAAAGAAATGTGCGAATGTAGGAAAATGCTGCTATTAAGAAGTCTTAAACGTTCTTTACAAAGCATAACTCAAAAAGATAACATTGGGGGTTTCCTAACATTGCTGTCAGGGAACCGAAACAGTTGATATGTTGTACAACAATGAGTTGGTCTGGAAAAATTATGGTCTAAAAGATAAGAAGATTATGACATCTTTGAGAAAGTGCAAATGTACACGTTTTATGCTTTATTTTATTTCACAATTTTATTTTCTGTAAAATATAGGATTATTATTTTTTTTAATTTAATTGTGCTCATGTTTGCTTTTGAAATACATTTGTTATTAATGGCCAGTATGTGTCATGTAGATTTGATGTGTTTACACATTGTACAGATTGCAGTTATTATATCTGTCTATGTGAATTTTCGAGGATGTCATGTTAATACACAACAATTTGGGCCATTTTCTGTTAAGTTATTTGAGTGCAAATGCCGCAGCATGATTCAGCAAACAATTAGTTAATACTGAATTACTCACATTTTAGACACAGTTTCTCTACAAGTCTGCACCGCCAACAGTACTGGTCCAAATAAACGTTTCCAAGGCGAGCAACACACAGTTGTGATTTTTTGTTTATGAATGAACCCATGTTATAAACGAATCGGTTGAATTAACGATTCAGTGACTCGTTGTCGTTTGAGTAAATGGGTGGAGCTATGTCTAGCCAATGCAATTTGGGCCAAAGGCGGTAGCTAGGTTATCTAACCACACCCTAACCCTACCCACAACTCTATCCTTCCACCCCATTAGATGTCTAGAGAGGTGGAGCTAGACGTCATTTGACTCTGCAATGAGTACCACTTGGAGATTTAGGCGAGATTAGGCGGCTGCAGTGAAGGGAGGACTGAAAAGAAGTGCAGGCAAGACGGGCAGTCATCTCTTCTCGTAATGGATAAGTCAGACACCTAAGATATCAAAGGCAGATATTGCGTGATTTGCATGGACTGTGTTGGTAATAAACTGGATTAAAGGATAAAGTTCTGCTCCTTTAATATGAAAATAAATGTGATGAAGACACCCAAAGTAGCCTACTTGTTATTTAATTCCATTTAAAAGACATGTTTATCAAATTTTTTTACTTTAATACAGGCATGTATATGACGACTTCAGATGCAAAAGCCTCTAAGTCCGTCTAACGTTTTTCTTTAATATTAACATTTTTATCAGGCTCCTATGTATAGGTTTCTACCTAAGTACCGACATTTCTAAATGGGCCGAGGCAGGAACTTAGTGAGTTTGAAGTGAAAGTATTGAGCATTCACTCAATATTATTATCTCATTTTTGACATAGGTGGCTTTTAGAGGCTTTTGCATCGGAGCTCTTCATCTCTCTCTCTCTCTCTCTCTCTCTCTCTCTCTCTATATATATATATATATATATATATATATATAATTCTTTCTATTTTTTATATGACAACAGTCACATAACCCATAGAGAGATTGCAGTCAGAGAGTTTGGGAATATTAACACGTGATTTACACGGTTTCAGAATCAAACATTTTAAAAGACAACAATACATACCGGTTGTTTAAACCAAAATGCATCAAGCTGTGTCGTCAGCAAGTCATTTCCACAGACCAATGGTCATTTCCCATCGTGCTTTTGATCAGTGCAGTCGGTGGAGAGCAACTTCTCGCCACCTATGCTTAGAATATACCCTGAAGAAAGAAAGTCTATCTAAGCGCCTAAGCTTGACCAAAGCCTTGTCTGCCTTTTAAATACATCCTTAAATTACAACACAAGAATATTCCCATTTTGAAGGGCACTCCATAACAGAAGTGGCATGTCTAAACCACATTTTATGTTCACCATCAAATAGTCTGCACAGGAGCACCACTGACCAAAATGAAAAATACAATAGAAAGACCAACAAATGCAATAGTGACACACTGGCTAGGGTAGATTAACCCAGACCCCTTTGTGGTACTATAACAAAAGCCTCTGTATCTTGCTCCAAGAGCCACCAATCCAATCAATCACGTAACAGCTTGAGCCATGCGTTAAAGTGCAGAGGAAGAGCAGAAATGGACGCATTCCCTGTGACTTGGGTAATTTACTCTGAACAACATACAAGCAATTTCAAACATTGAGGAGAGGAGAAGAAACTGCAGCCTCAGCAACACTTAGAGATGTGCAAGGCTAATGCACCAGGCAGGAAAAACAACAGACGCCTGCAAAAAAAAACAGCATGGATGAAGGACAGCAGATTTTATCTGACGATCAATGAACTCAGTAGAAAAAAGGGGTAATTTTACATTCTCGGTGCAGTCTGACTACTGATACATCCAAGAAATAAAACATGGGACAAAAAAACAAATCAGAGGCATCATGGACGCAATTTTTTTAATTTATTTTACTTATTTATGTATTTATTTTTTGTTTCAGGGGTCACAAGCGGTAGTGCTTGATAGCCAAATTTTCAGAAGAATTTTGAAGGAAATAATTCTAACGGAAAAAAATGGATCATGTAAATGGAAGTAGGATACTTTTTTTGAACAATAATCGTTCAAGACTTCATGAAAAAGTCTAATAATATAAATATTAATAAAATATTACTTTGCAAAAATACACTTTATTGAAGGGTGAGATCCACTGCATGGGTTTGAATCAGCATGATGCTTCAGAAAGAAATTAATTCACAGTGTTTCCACTGAAAGCTAATTCTTCTTGCACAGTGCGATTATGAAACCTGGATAATGTCCTGATGACTGTGAAAGGAAATTACTTCTCATCAGGCTGCACGTAAGCACTGTTAATTGAGGAAAGTTGTTTACAAAGCCACTTGGTGTGAGGCTAAATTGCTCAAAAATGGAGAAGATGGCTTAAAGATTCTCCAAAGAGGAAGTAGCATTCAGTAATCCTAAATCCTCTCCTTTAGCAAACCACCTGCTATAATAAACAAAGATGGCAGGAAATTCAGGGGTGCAAAGGCACAGCAGGTAGAAGACAGGCAAACAAATCCAGTCTTGAGAGAGATAAAGGACTGATTTGGGGGGTTCCCATCTGTGTGGCTTGTGAATCAATCCGTCATTTGGTATTCTTGTCAGGATCAGGGCTTAATGTCATTGTCAATGCAGCTGGGGTTTTTTTTTTTTTGCACCCTGACACTAACTTAGAGTTTTTGAGCGCTTGAAAGCACCTCCTTCTCACGATCTGCACTTCACTTGCTTAATGGTTACGGCAAGTACTGAGTTTCAATCTGCAGACGGCCCCTGTCCACAGCTGTGACCTTCAACCCTGTTTGAGGACTCTGAACTTGATATAACTCAAAAGTTCAACTCTGATAGGAAGAAACATGTCTAATTGAATGAGCATCCATAAAAATAAAAAAACAAGTTAAACAATAATAATAATTATTATTATTAAAGTTTATACGACTAATATACTCTAATAGTGGGTATGAAAAAAAATACACTGTCAACTCAAAAACTAAATATTTTCCAGATAATATTTAATGAACTTATCCTGGTTTAGTGCAATATAAAAATCATTTACTTAGGCAAATGCAAAATGTAAATGGGTCTTTTTATATGAAAAAATATAGCTGCCTTTAAATTAAGAAGGGGGTTCTTTGCAGGGGCGTCATCGAATTTGGGGGTTCTTCCCAGGTTAAAATATTTGTGGGAAGGTTAGTTTTTGGTACCGAAAATGTACCAATTCATGGATTTATGTTACTGCGTTATTCTTCCATGCAACAGCCATTTGTTGCAATTGCAAGTAATTCCCTTAAATATGTTTTTTTCAGGGGGACATTCACACCGTTGTGCCACTCTGCCATCCCTGTCCCATCGCTCTGCCATGCCATTTGAGGCTAAGATTTCAAACAAAGGCATTAAATAGCACATTAGATGACGTGTCCCAGTCAACTCCAGTCCTCAATCCACATCAACAGCATATTCCTCATCTAACATTGCGCCCCACCCTTTCTGTCCTTCACAGTTGTCTTTCTCTAGCCATGTTTCCATCCACACCTTTTTATCCGAATTAAGTGATATCGAATGAAAAATGTCTTATGGAAAGAGTAAAATACGATTAAATTTCATGAATATCGACTCAAATGAAATACGTTCGGTCTCATCGGATTTTATCTTGATCGATATACGGCAAATGCGATAAAAGCTGATGGAAACGTTATTTGCCGAATAAATAATGAATTGCGATTAAGTTTTAGGCCCTTTATGGTTGCAACACGCCACAAAACATAGAAGAAGACGAGTTCATTTCCGGCCAGTATTCCCGCTCTGTTTGCGCACACATGGCGGATGTCAACAAAGACAGATGTAAGTGGACAAAGCAAAAAAATGCTTCAACCAAAGGGTTTCCGTGAAGTGTCTCTGAACCACGATCTCCCAGAACTGATGGAGCGCTGTCGTTCCCACACCACAGGCTGCCTCCGTTGTCGTCGGGCATTTACGTGCATCTGCATCATCATAGCAATGTGTTTATAGAGTCGTTGTTTTCTTATGTTAGGTTTGCTTGTTATTACGTGGCTTGGTTGAATTCTAATGTAGAATGCGGTGTGTTATTTCTTGTTAACAGACTGCGGAGCTGCTAAGTATAACAAACCGTTGCCATGGACGCAGTTCAGAGACGGAACAGACTATTTTCTTTAGCTGAAGCACTACTCGTTTTAAATCAATAAACTCCTTTTTAAGTTAATATTTTGTGTCAAATTATTGATTTATTTGGTTGGTAGCCATGCAATAAGCAGGATAATGTATAGCGAGGCGGTTGTAGCGAATACAACCCCTTCAGGCTAACAACCGCCTGGCATATACATTTTCCCTTACATGTCGCTATCAGCTGGCACATAAGCACTATTAGGCTCCGTTTTGTCTAGCAAAACTTTGTTCGCAAAAGTTTGCTTGAATGTTGTTCGATTCAGTGCGAAAATGAATGGAAACACCTTAAAATGTCTCAATCAATTCGATATACCAATTTGATCGCAAAACAGCATGTGACGTCATTACGTACAGGTTTTTATCCGCTTTAAAGCCGTTGGATGGAAACACACTTTCACCAGCTTTATTCGCATGAGTTTTTTTTTTACCGAACTTCAGGGGCCGTATTCACAAAGAATTTTATCTTACCACTAGGAGTGCTCCTAAATCGCACTAAAATATTTTAGCTAGGAGTTTTCTCTTAAAAGTTATTCACAACGCCTTTCAGACCTACTCTTAGTAAAGAAAAATGACAACTCCTAAACTAAGAGTGAGTCTTCGTTGCTATGGATGACGTCATTACTCATGCACGAGCTTGACTGAAGTGACCACCTTGATTGGCTGATGATTGTAACGCGGGAATGATTCCAAACACCTCCCCTATGATGATGAGTGACAGGTGACAGGTCTGAGAATGCGTGCGCTACACAAGTAGTGCGAAGGACGGAAGATGATGAATAACTGAATAAATAGCCTAAATGAATAAAGAGTAAGGAAAAATAAATAGCCTAGTAGCCTAATGAAACATATGGATTGATGCAATATCTTTGCAACATTATTGAATTAATCTGTCACTATGCCTCTGCCTACGTTTGCAAAGAGAAGAACATTTTAATTTGATTCACAATGAAATGTTACAATTAGTTTACATGCAGTGAGTAGTTTTGGTTGTTGTTGGTGGCGTTGTTGCATCCCTAGTTATGCCTACAATGCAAAATTGTTCCCTCGTGATTGGAAGCTCCTGTAGCCGCCGCATATGCATTTCAAAACATCGCAACGTGAAATGCCACAAAAAGCGGTTTGTGAATAGGTCTTAGTGAGTTAGGAGTCCTCTCGACTTCTTTTAAGCTGTCCCAGACTTAGGTGCTACTTTTAGGGCTAAAATGCTTCGTGAATTACTCTTAGTCAAAAAAATTAGGAGTCCTAAAGTTACGAGTGACACGCCCATTATTTTTAGGAGTTGCTCCTAAATTCGCCAGTTAGGAGCTACTTTTAGCCTTAAAATGTGTTGTGAATACGGCCCCAGATAATTCGGTTGACAAGAGGATGGAAACATGGCTTCTGTCGACCTCTGCAGAAACTGCAAAACAACAGTAATGTAAAATACTCTGAAAATACTCACAACAAAATAATTGCCTATAGAAGAGTTACATCATGTCAGTTTCTAGACAATGTTTGTTGTCTCACTTTGGCTTTTTTGCCACAACCTTGATTGAGTGTTTCAGCTGGGCCGTACCGGGATGAATCTACGAACACTTCTTCATGGCCTGATTATAAATCTTGCAGGATACATAAAAGGCAAAAAATGTTTAGTAACAGAAAATATTCAATTGGATAGGTAAAACCATACAAAAATGGATATTAAAAGATTGCAACAACCTTCTGAACTTCTATTACTGTTTATAATCTCTGAAGATTGGTTGACCCACTCTTGTGTGATACTGTGGAATAGAGGAAACATTACCTGAGAAAAAAAAAGACTAAATAAATACATATCATAGCCTATATTTAATTTTACACATATATTAGTTTTACACAATATAGATAATCAGTCTTACCTGCAATGTGCTTGATGTTGATGTGGATTCTTCTCAGAACTGTACAGGATTACATTGTTTCAATCTGTAGCTGTTGGTGTTTTTGAACGACTCCTCGAGAAGTGTGAATGACTGGAGATCAAATAAAACACAAAATATTTTGCAGCAGGGAGTGGGGTGTGTATGTGTGTGTTTGTGGATGTGGGAGGGGGGTCATTTATGAAGAGTTTAGATCTTTGGAAGACCAGGGCTTTTTGACACACTTTTTACATAAAATATGTACCATGGGAGATATATTTTGAAGGTATGATTGTTTATTTATATAGTTTATAATTATTCATATATTCAGCGTTATTGCCCAGGAAAAGATACACGTTGTTAACTGTGACGGCTCAGTGAGTAGTTGTGTGTTTGTACCCGAGTTACAGGTGATTGCTGGAGGGCGTGGCTTTACACCTGAATGAAATCATGGAACTTTAAAAGACACTGGGCCAAACAGAGATGGATAACTATTGTTCGCTTATTGCTGCTTATGAGGCTACCGGAGAGCTGACTGGATGTGTGGGTTACGGGAGACCACAGCTGCATCGGAGTTCTCATTTGATCCATCTTCTTCCCCTATGATGTTTTAATTTGGACCTTTCGTTGTTTGTTTGGTTCGGTTGGAGTGATGGCACTTGAGCTTGCTACTTACATTTTGCTGAAACGCTGACTAACAATCACACTGATCACTTGACATTTCATGTTTCTTACTTTAGTTAAATAAATCTTATTGTTTATGCAGCGGTTGTGTGGCGTCTTTTCATATATATTAAAATAGAAAACAGCTACTTCAAACTATGATATTTCACAATATTAGCATTTTTTTCTGTATTTTTAAGTGCAGCCTTGCTGAGCATAAGCCTTAAAACAAATAAAAACATAAATTCGTACCACCCCCTAACTTTTTTACCAGAGTATTTATAAATACTGTATATTCAAATATGGAACACGAAGAAATGTCACAGCAGGTTTGATATATTTACCGGATAGAAAAGGTACAAGTGAGAAAAATGTTAAAGCTCCGGTAATCAGTGATCACACTGTTCCCCTCTCTTCCGTGTAGAACAACACTGTTATATCCTTATCTTACAGACACAGGAACACTTTAAAAGATGTACAGATACGCCTTAGGTTGTTTCAGAAATGCTTTCAAAGTAAATAATAATAAAAAAGTATTGGCTTTTGCTTGATATCGTCAAGATGTCTTTGCATCTTTGGTAGTAAAAACAAATCTTGTAAAATACTTCACTAAATATTTGCTTACAATTTTAAGAGGATGAAATACTGAAGTCTTGCATTTTATTATCAGACCATGAGAATGGATTAAAAAGAGAGCGGCACCTAGTGGTATGATATTGAATAACATTTATTGTCAACCAAGAGCTGCTACAGTATATATTTTAGTGGCATAATTCTGGTACTGGACAAACAATACATTTGCATCTTTTGCGAAACCACATATTGATTTGTATTGGAGCTTAGTTATTGTTGTAACTGTATTGTCACATTAAAAAGTCACAATCACATAACAATTACAGTCACATAATACGGCATATTAGGCATATTCATTCCTGTGGCAGCAGTGTAGGCTACTTTATATGTGCACACATTATGGTTTAAAAAGCTATTCACTTTCCACTATGAATCTTGCACAGAGCTCAGTGATTGAGTGAAAGGCCTCCATTTGTTTTCCACTGATTACATGAATTGTCACCATTAGTGTTTAATGCATTTTAAGGTCACAGTTTGATAGCAACAGGGTTAAACAGGGTAGAACAATAAAATGGGATACATGTTTAAAATTTGAGCTTGTGAGTAGGGAGACATAGATTTACAGTATGTTGATATGCTTCAAGCTATTCCCAAAACGTACACTTTTTGCAAAATTTAAATGTATAGAAGTCTTGTAACCAAAAGCTACTGATGTATGAAATATGAAATTGTTAAGGCCATAGGTAGGTCCATATTTATATATATATAATTTTTTTTTTTTTTTAAGTTTACTGTACATATTGATGACAAAAATCACAGAGAAAATATGCAAAGTTAGTAATTACTTTAAGTGAATATACAACAGATCGTAGACACAAACATTTAATTTGTTTAAAAGAGGCCTTTGCTCTTTTTCAGATTCAGTTGTTTCCAGTTTGGGAGGGTGTAAAATTCATCCCGTGACAGGTCCAAAGCACTCTGCAATACAAATACAATCTGTCAATGTCAGACAACTTTAGAAAACTATTAAAGCAAATTTAGAATTTGCTGACATTTCATGATGCTTTCCATGATGACCATTTTAGTCTGAACTGGTGTCTTAGGGTGGGTTTTGAGACTGGTTGTTTACTAAAGGGTAGGGGTGTCAATTGCTTTTGGAAGGGTGTGGCAGCTGTTGAAATATTAGACATATAATGCCAACCCAAGGTGTAACAGCATTAGAGCACATAGAGACTCTTTCACCTAAATATCATCATATAAAGACTGTGTCTGTTCCCCGAGTTAGAAAATACACAAAACTCCCAAACCCATTGAAGTGTAAAAATTGAGTTGATGTTCAACTAATATACAAATACAGATGTACAGGGGTGGTGATGGCGCAGTGGATCAGACACATGCCTTTGGTGTGAGAGACCCAGGTTCGAATCCACTGTGATACACCAATGTGTCCCTGAGCAAGACACTTAACCCCTAGTTGCTCCAGAGGCGTGCAACCTCTGACATATAGCAATTGTAAGTCGCTTTGGATAAAAGCGTCAGCTAAATGAATAAATATATAAATATAAAATATAAATATATACAAATGATAAAGCTCGAGTTGCTGAATATTCGATCACTTACTTCAAAACCACTTATTGTTAATGATATGATTACAGATTATAACCGATTTGTGCTGTGTTTGACAGAAATCTGGCTAAAACCAGATAATTGCATTACTTTAAATGAGTCCACCCCCCAAGATTATTGTTATAAACATGATCCTCGTCTAAAAGGAAAAGGGGGAGGTATTGCTGTAATTTATAGTAATATCTTCAGAATTACTGAGAAGTCTTGTTTCAAGTATAATTCTTTTGAATTTTTGGTGCTCAATGTAACACTATAGTGTAAATGATAAATCACATTTGACATTTGTGCTGGCTACTGTATACAGGCCACCAGGGCATTCTTTATTAAAGAATTTGCTAATTTTCTATCAGAGTTAGAACTGGCTGTAAATAAAATTCTAATTGTTGGTGATTTTAATATACATGTAGATAACGAAAAAGATGCAGAGGGATTGGCATTGTCGTAATCATACTCTAGATCTAATATTATCACATGGAATCAATGTTGATGCCGCTGAAATTTTGAAGCAGAGCGATGACATCTCATATCATTATCTAGTCCCGTGTATACTTAATTTAGCCAAGGCTTCAAAGCCAACCCTGTGTTACAAATATGTTAGATCTATCACTTCTGCCACTAAAGATTGCTTTATTAATAATCTTCCTGATCTGTTTCATCTCCTCAGCATCCCAGCTTAGAAGAACTCGATAGTGCGACAGAAACTTCTGACTCTCTCTTTTCCAGCACCTTAGACACAGTAGCTCCTTTGCAGTTAAAGAAGATTAAAGAAAATAGTCCAACGCTGTGGTACAACGAGCACACTCAAGCCCTTAAGAGAGCAGCCAGAAATATGGAGCGCAACTGGAAGAAAACAACACTAGAGTTTTTTCGTATTTCATGGAAAGATAGCACGATTGCATACCGACAGGCCTTAAAAAAATCTGCTTATTTTTCAACCCTCTTAGAAGAAAACAAACAAAACCCTAGGTATTTATTTGATACAGATGATAAACTAACGAGAAATAAAGCTTCAACCCCAGACGTTTCCAAACAGCACAGCAGTGATGACTTCATGAACTTTACTTACAAAATTGATCATATCAGGGAGAAAATTAAAACTATGCAACCGTCTACTACAGTATAGCATCAGACAGTGCAGTGTAGTCTCCCGGAGGAAAAATTAGATTCATTCATTGCTATAGGAGAGGAAGAATTTTCCAAACTCGTTAAATCATCTAAATCGACAACATGTATGTTAGACCCTATACCGAATAAACTATTGAAAGACATGCTTCCAGAGGTCATAGATGCTCTTCTTAATATTAATTCATCTTTGTCCGTAATAGAGACTTATTCTACATATTGCAAAAAGAGGCATTATACCACAACTTTACTATTTGTTCATATTTAAAAATATATTAAATCAAATCATATAATAAAATATGATTTAATGTTACTACTGTAAATCTAAATCAAAATTATTATGGGATCTCATTCACTGCTTTTAAATCTTTACTTTTTAAAAATGTTGTTTGTTTTTTTAAAATATTTTTTTATATTAACATTTTAATGACAGTATATTTATTGAACAAAAAATATGTTTTTATTTATCAAAATAAACAGAAAATAGTGCAAACTTTGCTAAAGGGACTGTTTTGAACAAGTACGTACTTAGACATTATTAAAATCATATTATTTTAGCTAAAGTATTTGTATGAATACTGTGTGCCTTTTAGACAGTCACTAATAGACAGTCACAGAAAAATAAGTTGTGAAAGGGTAAATAAACCCCAAGCAGATGAACGTCGTCGTTTGTTTACAATTGTAATGCATGGCAGTGTTTTACAGGGGTCTTTGTTAATTTCATGGTTTTGAAACCAACTGCTCAGAGCTTGCCACTGTGATGTTTTAAACTATTGTATTGTGTAGTAGCCTGTGTGGAACAATATATTCATCGTTATATCAGCAACTATAATCTGCCATGTTCCAAAACTATGTAATTTTTTTATTTAAATTGGATGATACTGTTGGTTAGTGTTTAACAACAGTTTTGTCTTTCTCTCTTCTGTCATTCTACACAAATTTTATTGATATTTTTACGCGATATTGTTAGATTGCATGACATCATCTGTACTTGCAATACCTGGACATTTAGTGATTTGAGACCAATGGTAAAGGACATGTGTGAGCCTCATTTTATAAGGTTGTTACCTGAAAGTCTTTATCTGACAGGTAGCACTCGAGGCGCAGAGGGTCCACTCCCTCTGGCAGGGGTTTGGAAGTGAGCTCCTCCACAGTGTACTTCAGCCTGCTGAGTTTAGACAGGGCGTCTTTAACCACAATCACTTTATTATGGGCTCCTTCAACCTGCACAGACATTCAAACATACAGTTTCATCATCTATTGGCTTCAATATTAAAGATCTTTGGGCTGTATTAAAATCGACCACCATCTATTCATGTATGATACATATATGAGAATCCTTTTAAAACAAAAAAAAAAATCCTCTGTAGCATTCTGCAGGGTTTAAAGTACTTAAAATGACTATACTTAAGTATTATATAGGGGGAATTTCTTTTGTCTGTAATAAAATGAAATATAAAATGAGTACATATTTTGCAGGTTATTGTGGCTTAACTTTCCTCTTATTAATGTAGTTGGCCCCATCGCAATAATGAGAGTATTTTACACAAAGTGATTTCCAAATGCGTTTTAATAATAAAAATGGGTGCAGTTAAAGGATTAGTTCACCTCAAAATGAAAATTTCCTAATAATTTACTCACCCCAATGCCATCCAAGATATCCATGTCTTTCTTTCCTCAGTGGAAGAGAAATTAAGTTTTTTGAGGAAAACATTTCTGGATTTTTCTTCGAATAATGGATTTCAATGACAACCAGCGTTTTGAAGTCCAAATCAATGCAGTTTCAAAGGTCTTTGAAGTGCTTCAGCGGACTGTGCACGATCGCAGCTGATGAAGAGAGTCTTAGCCTATCTAGCGAAACGATAGGTCATTTTCAAAAACAAATATATATATATATATATATATATATATATATATACGTATATATATACGTATCTGCAACGCGCAGGGAACTACGTCATCACAATGAAAGGTCACTGTCGATGTTGCGGGTGCCGGTGAAAGTACCGCCCGTTCGCATGGTCGAGTGGGGCGGTACTTCAGCCGGCGCCCGCGACATCGACAGTGACCTTTCAACGTGATGACATAGTTCCCCGGCAGATAGTGCAGATCAGCTAAATCCGAACAATTGTAGTTAAAAAGTATATTTATATATATATTCTTTTGAAAATGACCTATCGTTTCGCTAGATAAGACTCTCTTCATCAGCTGCGATCGTGCACAGTCCGCTGAAGCACTTCAAAGACCTTTGAAACTGCATTGATTTGGACTTCAAAACGCTGGTTGTCATTGAAGTCCATTATTCGAAGAAAAATCCAGAAATGTTTTCCTCAAAAAAATTAATTTCTCTTCCACTGTGGAAAGAAAGACATGGATATCTTGGATGGCATTGGGGTGAGTAAATTATTAGGAAATTTTCATTTTGAGGTGAACTAATCCTTTAACAGAGAAAAAGTACTTTTTACACCTCTGGCATTCTGAAAGCTATGGGTGGTGAAACGTACCTGGACTTTAATATTTGTGTCTTTCTCCCAACAAGGGAAGATGTTGGTAAAGGTGAGTGGTTCTGCACCTGCCAGGATCAGGTAGGCCTGAGGAGGCCGTCTGGAGTTCTTCACTGAAAAACAAACACAAGAAGGTCATTATTACACAGCAAAGCAATCAAATATGCATTAAGCGAATAGTGACTGAGGCTTAAAGGCTGAATAAGTCAAATGCAGAGGAGGACAGTATTTTTTCTTCGTTACTGTACTTAAATACACTTTTTTAAGTGTCTGTACTTTATCCTTAGGTAAACTTTTACTCAGTACACTCCAAAGCATAATATCACAGTTTTTACTCCATTACTTTTCATAAAAACATGTGGTTCCTTGTTATTCTGAACTGAAGAAATCTTAACCCCCTCCGAGACACGATAGCGCTGTACGATTCTTGAACGAGCTGATTCTTTTCAATCAATGTTTTAAATTTGTTCGCAAATCGCAAAGAACGATTCATTTTGGAATTGGACCAATCCTATTGTATCTGTGCTTGAATCGACAACTCACTTGTTGTGTCCCAAATGACGCACTATACACTATGCACTTTACACTTATAAACTATGTACTTATGCACTATATAGGCTACTAATCTGTGAAGTGTACAAATTTTATAAGGTAATTTTGTCATTCAACATCGGAGTCTGATAGCCTCTCCCCCTCCGCTATGTAATTAAAGCTGCGACAGTCGAGTGTATGAAAAGTCCATCATTCCACACTAGGTTTCTTCGGTTAATTAAGTGCATCATCCGGGTATTTATTTCTATTCGGAATTTTCAGTGTGAATACACTACTCACACGCTATTTATACTACAAAACATCATAGAATAGTGCTTAAGTTCACGATTTGGGGCGCACCTACTGATGTGATCCGGTCAGAGTGAGTCTCCAGTTAACATTTCACTGAATTCAAAAGTCTGTCTCAAAAGCCAAGAATAGGAGATCCTCGGAGCTTGATTGTGTGTGTGTGTGACTAATGGCACGAAAAGTAAGTTACCACTGCTGAATTTTAGGATTTTTTGATTGTAAATGAAAATCATATATAGGTCACGACTGTAAGTTGTTTGTGAACTAAATCTCCTGTAAAAGGGCAAGCCGTTTAAGTCCATTGTATGAAATGCTTAAATGTAGACATGTCCACATTTGTATATTACCCTCTGAATCAAAGTTTTAGGTAAAAACTAATCATAACATTAAAAAAACACACAAATTGATGCCCAAGCATCTTCCCCGCTGCCGTAGCAGTTTCAAATGATGTAAAACTAGTATGTTTGCATTGAGTTCTTCTTAAAATGTTAACATAGTTTGCCCTATGTGATTTCTGTTTTTTTATTGTACGTGTATATTTGTCAACATATTTACAAAAATCAGTAGTAGTTATATAGTATGGCAAGCTTTGGCAATAAAATAAAACGTTTTCTTGCAGATCAATACATATTAAGTGTCTGGATAATCTTCATTATTGAATAGTGCTGACAACCTGACTGCTCATAATAATTAATAATGATGTCAGACTGCGCTGTACTATTTGAACTTTACCTATGTGTATATAATCTATAGAGTATATAAAATTGCAAAATAAATAAACATTCATCAATCAGTACTTTTTACTTTTAACACTTAAGTAAATTCAAATCAATCACTTTTGTACTTTTACTAAAGATAATTGAAAAGGAGTACTTAATACTTTTACTGGAGTAATATTTCATTAGGGTATCTGTACTTTTACTCAAGTACTTGATTTAAGTACTTTTTAATTAAGGAAGTATTTTGTCTATTGTCTTTATTTTCACATGTGCAGCTTATAATACAGTATTTTTTTAAAGAGTGTTCTCAGTTCACATTAAATGCTGCTTCTCACCAACTGCATCTCTGCAAGTGCTGGGAGTTTAATTTGTATATTGTTGCGAGATTAATTTTATGATCAAAATTAATAACTTAATTTCGGAAATTATGCAAATGTAAAATTTGTGAACAAAAGTTTAAAGCATTTTATCAATATTCTGGATAAAAAAAAGCTCAAGGATTTGATGGGTTAAAAGCTTTAACTTTAAGCTTTAATTTAAGACATAAATATTTTTTTCGTAACTTGAACTTGAAGACGCAAAAGAGAAAGCAAATCTGTACTGTACAGAGTTCTCTTTTCAGTCTTATCACGCATGTTTTAAAAGCACATGAATGAATGAGAGTGATCATATACTGTAACGCTATCCAAACGATGCCAGAAAGACGCATTAAACAGAAAAAAAGGAATAACAAAAATTAAGATGGTCATTTTGACAGCCCTAGTTGTTACTGATCGAGAATAATAGTTAATAAACGTTGTTGTTAGGAACCTGCCAGCTGGAACATTTGGACTAGCACATACAGTAGGTCTTTAAGCCTGCTCCTGGAGATCCACTGTCCTGCAGAGTTTAGCTGCAACCCTAATCAAACACACCTAAACCAACTAATCAAGCTCTTCAGGATTGGATATAAACTTTTCAGGGCAGTTAAATGGTCGCCAGGAACAGGGTTGAAGACCTCTGGACTAGCATGACTTTCCTTTATTAAACCATCCTGCCCTCTTCCCTGAGTGAAGATTTAATTTCTAAACCTTGGCAGTACTGTAGCGTTGTTTCCATGGCACACTTCCTCTCACTGTCCCAGCGGATCTTGGCCGAGCCAGTGCATTCTGTATCTTCTTGTTGCTGCCCTTGCCACAGGTACACTTCCATCCTGTTGTCCACCAAGAACAGAGCTACAGAGAATAAAAACAGAGAAAGATTTACAGAAAATATAAACTATTGACACCGTACAATGTGCAACACATGATGCAATTCAATGTCAGTTGACATTATGAGAATCTGTGGTTTCAGTCACATGTAATGACATTATGTACCAGGCTGAGGGGCTGAATACAAGTTCTCCTGCAGGAATGGCATGGCCATGATGGTTCCTGTCACTTGGGCGGGTCCGAACTGTTCCTCTTCCTGAAAAGTCCCACCGCTGGCACTCAGATGGAAAAGACGTGGTGTGAAATTGTACTTTCCTGGATCTGCAAGCACACAGAGACAGTAATATACTTGAGAATATAACTGAATCACATAATAATAAAAAAGATCAAAATCAAATGGGCCCTGCTCCAAAACTTAGTAAGTTGCCTACATAGGATGCATTTTAAAGGGACATTGTGTAGGAATTTCTCCCATCTAGTGGTGAAATTGTATTTTGCATTCAAATGAATTGTGCTCTCCAGCGCCTCGCTTTTTCAAATGCGTGTTGCAGCTACAGTAGCCGTTATGTACCAAAAAGCTATGACAAACAATGCAAGAACAATCATATGCTCTAATAAAATATATTCGTATCGAATTTCTAGGTTACATAAAAAGTAAACTTACAAACCTTGTTTTTAGCACCTTATCAACTTTATTCAATAGCTGCTATTCATCAAAGAGCCTATTTAACTTTTAACTATAAATGTTCTACTGTCTATATAATAAAGTACACAACCAAGCAACGAAAAAAAGCATGTCATTAAGACTGTAATATTGACTTAGCCTACCTGTCAAGGAGAAAGCAGGCAACTTCAGCGTGTCTTTTGAAATCTTTCTCCAGCATTAATGTTAGCTCTTTCCACCCGGAAAAAGCTATCACGACATTGACTCTTGTTTTTTGTAATCTCCGGTCACATTTCCTTTTACGTTCATTTTTTGACTTTTTTGGCGACGAGGATTTCTCCTGTGGATCGGCATATGTATGCCACTTAAAATAACTGCAATGCAGCCTTTTAAACATGCCGGGGCAGTGACGCTCTCACAAAAGCGCCTCTCACTGCTCTGCTCCTCTGTTTCTGCTGCTTTCAGTTACGTGACGCTGGCTCTGAACGAAAACGCGTTATGGAAACACGTTGGCCTAGTACTTTTTTTGACCCTCTCTGCTATTATAGTTTTTTCAAGATGGCCAAACGACATGGAAGCCTCCTTGGACCTACCCGTCACATGTATATAAAGATAATAAATTCTTCATTTACGAGGATAAGTCAGATAATGGGCAGAGGTATTTGTACATCATTTGTTCACACACATTGTTTTGGATTGCTGTTCGATTGCTGTTCCTGATCCTGATCGATTGCTCCTGTCTGCCTAGCTGCCTTCTGTGTTTTGTTTGCTTCGAGGCTGTAAGCTCCGTCTAAGCCTCGTATTAGCTTTGTATTTCTTTCTGTTTTGAACCATCATTTACTACCATTTCTAGTTGTTTATACTACTAAATACAGCTTAGACAACATCTCAGATTAACCTGACATCGCTAGCTTCCGTTATTGTTAGAACAACACGCTAGTAACTCGCTAGCCTGTTAACGCGCCACCCGTGCGCTCAGTTATTTATTTATTTTTCTCTCGCGCACCCGCGCCTCTGAGTTCATAAAAAGCCCAGGTGAGTAAGAATCAGTCAACAAACACGGTGAGTAATGTCTTGTCCTGTTATTGTCACCTGCACTTCATGTTACATGTTTAGCATAGCCTTCCCCGTCGGCAATATAGAGTTTATATGTGATAAATGCAAGGAAACAGTCAGGCTGACGGAGAAGATTTCAGAATTAGAAACACGCATCCAAACTTTAATTGAGGATAGTAAGTGTGCTAGAGCTTTAGATTCTACTTTGGATGCGCCTAGCATAGTGAACTCTTTACATGATTCGGTTCCGGCTGAATTATTGCCTGTGCAGCCAGGAAGATGGGTGACAGTGAGGGATCGCTCTAGTCACGGATCAAAAAACCACTCTTCCGTTCCGATTACCACAACAAATCGATTTGCCCCACTCAGTGAACACCCACCGAGAATTCTGTTGATTGTGCCCTGGTAATTGGCGATTCTATTACACGGAACGTGAAAATAGGGACACCAGCCAACATAGTCACATGTTTGCCGGGAGCCAGAGCGCCTGACATCAAAGCAAATTTAAAAGTGCTGGCTAATGCTAATCGTAAATTCTCTAAGATTGTTATTCACGTCGGCACTAATGATGTTCGACTCCGCCAGTCGGAGATCACCAAAATTAATATTAAAGAGGTGTTTGAACTCGCAAGTACGATGTCAGGCACTGTAATTTGCTCTGGCCCCCATCCTGTTCGAAGGAGTGATGAGATAGTTAGCAGATTGTCATCACTCAATGGCTGGCTGTCTAAGTGGTGTCCGCAAAATAATATAGAATTCATAGACAATTGGAAAAGTTTTTGGGGCAAACCTGACCTGTTGAAAAGAGATGGTATTCATCCCTCCTGGGATGGTGCTGCTCTTCTCTCTAGTAATTTGGCTCATAGTCTTAGAGACAAAACATGACAATCTGGGGCTCAGGTCAGGAAGCAGACAATCTGGCTAAACCGACCGTCTGCTAGCGGCCTCGCGTCACCAAGGTCAGATAAATCCCATCACATAGAGGCTCTTTCACCTAGATATCATCATATAGAGACTGTCTCTGTTCCCCGAATTTGGAAATCCAAAAAATGTCCAAACCAATCTAAGGTTAAAAATGTAATTGATATTCAACAAATAAAAAATAGATAATACAGATGAGCAAACGATAAAGCTTGGGTTGCTGAATATTCGATCCCTTACTTCAAAAGCACTCATAGTTAATGATACGATTTCAGATTATAACCTAGATGTGCTGTGTATGACAGAAACCTGGCTATAACCAGACGATTACATTACTTTAAATGAGTCCACCCCTCATGATTACTGTTATAAACATGAACCTCGCCTGAAAGGCAAAGGGGGAGGTGTTGCTGTAATTTATAGTAATATTTTCAAAACCACTAAAAAATCTAGTTTAAAATATATTTATTTTGAAGTGTTGGTGCTTAATGTAAAAATATTTAATGTAAACGATAAATCAAGTTTGAGAATTCTGCTGGCAACTGTATACAGGCCACCAGGGCACCATAAAGATTTTATCAAAGAATTTGCTGACTTTCTATCAGAATTAGTATTGACTGCAGATAAAGTCCTAATTGTTGGTGATTTTAATATACATGTAGATAATGGAAAAGATGCAATGGCATTTAAAGACATTCTTAACTCTACTGGAGTTAGCCAACACGTGTCAGGACCTACTCATTGTCGTAATCATACTCTAGATCTAATATTATCACATGAAATCAATGTTGATTCTGTTGAAATTCTGCAGCAGAGCGACGACATCTCAGATCATTATCTAGTCTCATGTAAATTACATTTAGCCAAGGCTGCAAAGCCAACTCCGTGTTACAAGAATGCTAGTGTCATGATACAACCAGACACAGGTAGATCCAAACGCAGCGTGAGTTTATTAGAGGGTAGTCAGACAGGCAAGGGTCACAGACAGCAAACACAGCATAGGAGACAAGGCAATACTCAGAGTCCGATAACCAGGCGGGAAGACAGAGGCAGGCAGCAGACAAGACGGAATCCAGGAAACAGGCGATGGGTCAGATACACAGACAGGACTAGACTAGGAAAAGCTTGGTGATGTCCACAACAGTAAAACAAGACTTAGCAATGAGTGATAGTTAGAGTGGAGTATAAATGAGTGCGGAGCTGCGTGAGGAACTCGATGCAGGTGTGAGAGTGATCAGTGGAAACAGGTGTGTGTGAAATCAGTTCAGGGTGTGTGCATGATCAGTCCCAGGGAAGGCAGTGCAGGGGTGGAGCACCCTCTAGTGTCACTCGAGGGCAATCCAGCCGAACATCGTCACATAACCCCCCCTTTAAGGAGCGGCTTCCAGACGCTCCAAAGAATATCCAGGTGGGGGGCAGAGTGAAGACGATCCTGGGGGAGGGACGGAGGGCCAGGCCCGTGCAGGGGAACGGGACAAGGAGGTAGCCAAGGCGGGCCTGGGCCGCAGAGCGTGGGCGACCAGGGCGGAGCAGGACGTGATGGCAGCCAGGGCGGAGCAGGACGTGATGGCGGCCAGGGCGGAGCAGGATGAGCCAAAGGCCAGGGTGGAACGGGATGGACCAATGGCCAGGGTGGGGCCCCCTCAGGCCTCCCTGGGTGTGAAGACCTCACGGGCAGCCACGGCAGAGACGACCCCTCAGGAGACCACGGTGGCACGCCCCTCATTGTCCGTTCGTGGCCTCTACTGCCCCCCTCCAAAAAATACTTTGGGGAACCTACGGGGACATAGACCGGAACTGGAGGCTTCGGGGGTTCGGCTGCAGGCTTCACTAAAGGTTTCGGAGGTTCGGCTGCAGGCGGCTCTGGCAGTTCGGTAGCAGGCTCTGGTTCAGCTAGGCAGACGTGAAACTCAAGCTTGTCATGGCTGACGTGAAGCTCTGGGTCATCAAGGCTGACGTGAAGCTCTGGCTCGTCGAGGCTGACGTGAAGCTCTGGTTCGTCTAGGCTGACGTGAAGCTCTGGTTCGTCTAGGTTAACGTGAAGCTCTGGTTCGTCTAGGCTGACGTGATGGGCAGGTTCGTCAAGGCAGACGTGAAGGGCAGGTTCGTCAAGGCAGACGTTAAACTCAGGTTCGTCAAGGCTGATGCGAAGCTCAGGTTCGTCGAGGCTGACGTGAAGCTCAGGTTCGTCGAGGCTGACGCGAACCTCAGGTGCATCTAGGCAGATGTGAAGCTCAGGTTCGTCGAGGCTGACGTGAAGCTCTGGCTCGTCGAGGCTGACGTGAAGCTCAGGTTCGTCGAGGCTGACGTGAAGCTCTGGCTCGTCGAGGCTGACGTGAAGCTCTGATTCGTCGGGGCTGACGTGAAGCGCAGGTTCGTCAATGCAGACGTTAAACTCAGGTTCGTCAAGGCTGACGCGAAGATCAGGTTCGTCGAGGCTGACGCGAAGATCAGGTTCGTCGAGGCTGACGCGAAGCTCAGGTTCGTCGAGGCTGACGTGAAGCTCTGGCTCGGCAGAAAGGAACCCTGGAACGGCGACCTTTATGGACTTCCGCGTTGAGATCAGTGGAGGATCAGCCATGCTGGAAACCAGTCCTGGATAGCAATAGACCGATCTGATGGCAGCTTTGATGGTAGGTGTGACGTGAGGATTCTCCAGCTCGTCAAGCGTGACATGACTATACCCTGGTTCGGTGAATGTCGCGGCGTCGTGGAGCTCCTTCTCCATCTTACTCACAGCGAGAGCAGAACCACTCAGTAGAAGGGTCATGTCAATATACTGCATTAAAGTACCGTGGGGATCATGAATGGGCATCAGTGACCGGAGCGGTTCAGATAACCCTCCGCGGAAAAACACCATTAAACATTCGGTACACATTATCGTGAAACGTGCCAGTTCAACAAACTCTTTGACATACCACTCAATCGATCGATCCTCTTGACGAAGTTGCATAATCTCAGCTCCCGTATCCGTGTTCGGTATTGCTGCGAAAGCTCGACGTGGAACCTTGCTGTCGAATTTTACCGGGAGAGCTTGGCGTTGAACTGGGATTGGATCAGGGCTGACAACTGTGGAGACAGGTTGAGTCTGCGATGGTCCCGGTGTGGAAACATGAAGACCGCGAACCATCTTGGCCAACCTCTCCAATGACAAGGTGAGTTGATCCAGCTGATCCCGGTGTACAGCGATCAGATCCGCATTGGCTGACTGGGAGGCATACAAGGCTGACATGCTGCTGGATCTGTTTATGGCTAAGTCTTCTGTCATGATACAACCAGACACAGGTAGATCCAAACGCAGCGTGAGTTTATTAGAGGGTAGTCAGACAGGCAAGGGTCACAGACAGCAAACACAGCATAGGAGACAAGGCAATACTCAGAGTCCGATAACCAGGCGGGAAGACAGAGGCAGGCAGCAGACAAGACGGAATCCAGGAAACAGGCGATGGGTCAGATACACAGACAGGACTAGACTAGGAAAAGCTTGGTGATGTCCACAACAGTAAAACAAAACTTAGCAATGAGTGATAGTTAGAGTGGAGTATAAATGAGTGCGGAGCTGCGTGAGGAACTCGATGCAGGTGTGAGAGTGATCAGTGGAAACAGGTGTGTGTGAAATCAGTTCAGGGTGTGTGCATGATCAGTCCCAGGGAAGGCAGTGCAGGGGTGGAGCACCCTCTAGTGTCACTCGAGGGCAATCCAGCCGAACATCGTCACATAACCCCCCCTTTAAGGAGCGGCTTCCAGACGCTCCAAAGAATATCCAGGTGGGGGGCAGAGTGAAGACGATCCTGGGGGAGGGACGGAGGGCCAGGCCCGTGCAGGGGAACGGGACAAGGAGGTAGCCAAGGCGGGCCTGGGCCGCAGAGCGTGGGCGACCAGGGCGGAGCAGGACGTGATGGCAGCCAGGGCGGAGCAGGACGTGATGGCGGCCAGGGCGGAGCAGGATGAGCCAAAGGCCAGGGTGGAACGGGATGGACCAATGGCCAGGGTGGGGCCCCCTCAGGCCTCCCTGGGTGTGAAGACCTCACGGGCAGCCACGGCAGAGACGACCCCTCAGGAGACCACGGTGGCACGCCCCTCATTGTCCGTTCGTGGCCTCTACTGCCCCCCTCCAAAAAATACTTTGGGGAACCTACGGGGACATAGACTGGAACTGGAGGCTTCGGGGGTTCGGCTGCAGGCTTCACTAAAGGTTTCGGAGGTTCGGCTGCAGGCGGCTCTGGCAGTTCGGTAGCAGGCTCTGGTTCAGCTAGGCAGACGTGAAACTCAAGCTTGTCATGGCTGACGTGAAGCTCTGGGTCATCAAGGCTGACGTGAAGCTCTGGCTCGTCGAGGCTGACGTGAAGCTCTGGTTCGTCTAGGCTGACGTGAAGCTCTGGTTCGTCTAGGCTAACGTGAAGCTCTGGTTCGTCTAGGCTGACGTGATGGGCAGGTTCGTCAAGGCAGACGTGAAGGGCAGGTTCGTCAAGGCAGACGTTAAACTCAGGTTCGTCAAGGCTGATGCGAAGCTCAGGTTCGTCGAGGCTGACGTGAAGCTCAGGTTCGTCGAGGCTGACGCGAACCTCAGGTGCATCTAGGCAGATGTGAAGCTCAGGTTCGTCGAGGCTGACGTGAAGCTCTGGCTCGTCGAGGCTGACGTGAAGCTCAGGTTCGTCGAGGCTGACGTGAAGCTCTGGCTCGTCGAGGCTGACCTGAAGCTCTGATTCGTCGGGGCTGACGTGAAGCGCAGGTTCGTCAAGGCAGACGTTAAACTCAGGTTCGTCAAGGCTGACGCGAAGATCAGGTTCGTCGAGGCTGACGCGAAGCTCAGGTTCGTCGAGGCTGACGTGAAGCTCTGGCTCGGCAGAAAGGAACCCTGGAACGGCGACCTTTATGGACTTCCGCGTTGAGATCAGTGGAGGATCAGCCATGCTGGAAACCAGTCCTGGATAGCAATAGACCGATCTGATGGCAGCTTTGATGGTAGGTGTGACGTGAGGATTCTCCAGCTCGTCAAGCGTGACATGACTATACCCTGGTTCGGTGAATGTCGCGGCGTCGTGGAGCTCCTTCTCCATCTTACTCACAGCGAGAGCAGAACCACTCAGTAGAAGGGTCATGTCAATATACTGCATTAAAGTACCGTGGGGATCATGAATGGGCATCAGTGACCGGAGCGGTTCAGATAACCCTCCGCGGAAAAACACCATTAAACATTCGGTACTCATTATCGTGAAACGTGCCAGTTCAACAAACTCTTTGACATACCACTCAATCGATCGATACTCTTGACGAAGTTGCATAATCTCAGCTCCCGTATCCGTGTTCGGTATTGCTGCGAAAGCTCGACGTGGAACCTTGCTGTCGAATTTTACCGGGAGAGCTTGGCGATGAACTGGGATTGGATCAGGGCTGACAACTGTGGAGACAGGTTGAGTCTGCGATGGTCCCGGTGTGGAAACCTGAAGACCGCGAACCATCTTGGCCAACCTCTCCAATGACAAGGTGAGTTGATCCAGCTGATCCCGGTGTACAGCGATCAGATCCGCATTGGCTGACTGGGAGGCATACAAGGCTGACATGCTGCTGGATCTGTTTATGGCTAAGTCTTCTGTCATGATACAACCAGACACAGGTAGATCCAAACGCAGCGTGAGTTTATTAGAGGGTAGTCAGACAGGCAAGGGTAACAGACAGCAAACACAGCATAGGAGACAAGGCAATACTCAGAGTCCGATAACCAGGCGGGAAGACAGAAGCAGGCAGCAGACAAGACGGAATCCAGGAAACAGGCGATGGGTCAGATACACAGACAGGACTAGACTAGGAAAAGCTTGGTGATGTCCACAACAGTAAAACAAGACTTAGCAATGAGTGATAGTTAGAGTGGAGTATAAATGAGTGCGGAGCTGCGTGAGGAACTCGATGCAGGTGTGAGAGTGATCAGTGGAAACAGGTGTGTGTGAAATCAGTTCAGGGTGTGTGCATGATCAGTCCCAGGGAAGGCAGTGCAGGGGTGGAGCACCCTCTAGTGACACTCGAGGGCAATCCAGCCGAACTTCGTCACAGCTAGACCTATCACTTCTGCCACTAAAGATCGCTTTATCAATAATCTTCCTAATCAGTTTCATCGTCTCAGCATCCCAGATAGTTTAGAAGAACTTGATATTGCAACAGAAACTTTTAACTCTCTCCTTTCCAGCACTTTAGATACAGTTGCTCCGTTGCGCTTAAAGAAGATCAAAGAAAATGTGACCCGTCACAGAAACCAGGGACACAAGTCGGCAGCACAACTTTCGAGCAAAATGAGAAAAAATAGTTTTTTTTCAAAATTGGTGAATTTCAATTTTTTGCAGAATCTGTTAATTGAAATCACGAAGAAGCCTCTCCATGTTTGAGATAGCAGTATTGGTATATTTAAAAGCTTACATTTTGAGGTTGAAATCGGCTTGTTTTTGGAGATTCTAGCATGCAGTAGGGGCGTGGCGTGTCATTGTCTGTGTGTATTTCCATACTGAATAACCCGGCGCTTTTGCCCCCGCCCTCCAAGTGAACCGCATGGCTACTTATTATGCTGTGCTCTGGCCGGCTCTATCTGATATCAAAATTCAATGAAGATGGATGCCGCAAAGATTGTCGCAGACGAGCTGAACCGTCTGGCAGTTACGCCGAAAATGTTTTCGCCGCACTTTCTTGGGCTCGGGAAACTGAACCGGAGGTATGGGCGTTGCGCGCGCACCCTCAGTGCTTGAATACGGCGGCTCGGCTCGCTGACAGTGGTGGCTGGCTGTTTCATATGTGACGTCCCGATTGCTTTGAATGGGGAACGTTTTGTGAACAGGGAACAAGTTAATGGACTGGCAATAATCTCCATAGAACATAAACTGGCACAGAGAAACGAAATAGAGGATGCAGTTAAGACCTTTGCTGCGATGAAGGCCAGCCGTGCGTGTTTCTGAAATGTAAGTTAAGCTGAATTTGCTCTTTAGTCGTTATTTAAGATGCTGAACCTGCTGATGATATAATGTGCTTGCGGACATTTCATTTGTGTGTGTATACGCACATAAGAAAGTGGTGTAAAGAGATTTGCAACAGTAATTTGAGGAGGTGAAATGTGATTATTTGGAAAATTCCTGTCATGACTGCTTAAAGAGAAATGCCAGAAGGCATTTGCCTCCTGCATAAACTTTAATATTGTTGACATTTTGGGCATACGAGCGTTGCGCACTATTTGCGTTATATGTAGGCCTATGGCTTATTGGTCTTTGTGTGTGGTTGCTGGTTTTGCGTTATATGTATATGGCATATTGGTCTTTGTGTGTTGTTGTTGGTTTTGCGTTATATGTATATGGCATATTGGTCTTTGTGTGTTGTTGCTGGTTTTGCGTTATATGCAGGCTATATGGCATATTGGTCTTTGTGTGTTGTTGCTTGTACGTTGCAAATAGAGGGGCAGCACAATTGTTTTTCGCCTAGTGCGGCAGTAGTGCACTCATTCGAAGTGCAAAAAAGCTGTAAAGCACAGGGGGGAGCTTTACAGGGGGTATGGCTTATCTAAATGAGATGTAAATGAGCCCTATTGTCACCCCCAGCAGCAGAGACAGGTGAGAACTGCACAATCTTTAGAGGTCATTTTCTCATCTTTGAGCTTTTTTAAGTGCCTACTTTAAAATGGCCACAACTTCTCCA
The DNA here is from genome assembly GCF_051911475.1 of Siphateles boraxobius. Taxonomy (NCBI): domain Eukaryota; kingdom Metazoa; phylum Chordata; class Actinopteri; order Cypriniformes; family Leuciscidae; genus Siphateles; species Siphateles boraxobius. The sequence goes on from NW_027509097.1 coordinate 19,747,605, forward strand.
AATATTATCAGATTTCCACATGTTACACATCGTTGGAAAGCTTGGAGATTACACTTTCAGAATCTATGAATAACTCAAAATGCCCCAGAACCGACTTGTGTCCCTAGTTTCCGTGACCGGTCACAAATAGTCCAACACCGTGGTACAACGAGCACACACGGGCCCTTAAGAGAGCAGCCAGAAAAATGGAGCGCAACTGGAAGAAAACAAAACTAGATGTATTTCGGATTTCATGGAAGGAGAGCTCGATTGCTTACAGAGAGGCTTTAAAAGCTGCTAGATCTGCTTATTTTTCAACCCAATAAAAAAAAAAAAAAATCATAATCCAAGGTATTTATTTGAAAAAGTGGCTACACTAACGAAAAAGAAAGCTTCAAGCCCAGAAGTTTCCAAGAAACACAGCAGTAATGACTTTATGAACTTCTTCACTTATAAGATTGATAATATTAGGGACAAAATTATAACTATGCAACCGTCTACTACAGCATCACTTCAGGGAGTGCATTATAGTCTCCCCGAGGTAAAATTTGATTCATTTGTTGCCATAGGAGAGGAAGAATTTTGCAAACTCGTTAATTCATCTAAATTCACAACATGTATGTTAGACCCTATACCGACTAAACTACTGAAAGAGATGCTTCCAGAAGTCATAGATCCTCTTCTTAACATCATTAATTCATCTTCGTCTCTAGGATACATACCAAAAACCTTTAAGCTGGCTATGATTAAACCGCTTGTTAAAAAAACGCAACTTGATCCTACAGAATTAGTCAATTACAGGCCGATCTCAAATCTACCTTTTCTGTCAAAGATACTAGAAAAGGCAGTATCCTCACAACTGTGTTCCTTTCTTAAAAGAAATGGTATCTGCGAGGATTTCCAGTCAGGATTTAGACCGCACTATAGCACTGAGACAGCTCTCATTAGAGTCACAAATGATTTGCTCTTATCATCCGATCGTGGTTGTATCTCTCGATTAGTGTTACTTGATCTTAGTGCTGCATTTGACACCATTGACCACAAAATTCTCTTAAATAGACTAGAAAACTATGTTGGCATTAGTGGAATTGCATTAGCATGGTTTAAATCATATTTATCTGACCGCTATCAGTTTGTAGCAGTAAATGAAGAGATGTCTTATCGATCACAAATTCAGTATGGCGTACCACAAGGCTCAGTAATAGGACCCCTGCTGTTCACTCTGTACATGCTACCTTTAGGAGATATCATTAGGAAACATGGAATTAGCTTTCACTGTTATGCTGATGATACTCAGCTCTATATTTCTTCCAAACCTAACGAAACTCACCAATTCACAAAATTATCGGAATGCATAGTTGATATCAAAAATTGGATGACTAGTAATTTCCTACTACTAAATTCTGAAAAAACAGAGATTCTAATTATTGGACAAAAAACTTCCACACGCAATAACCTAGAATACCGTCTAACAATTGATGGCTGCTCTGTTAAGTCTTCGTCGTCAGTTAGGAACCTGGGTGTGCTCTTTGATACCAATCTTTCATTTGAAAGTCATGTGTCTAGTGTCTGTAAAACCGCAGTTTTCCATCTTAAAAATATATCTAAATTACGTCATATGCTCTCATTGACAAATGCGGAACAACTAGTTCATGCGTTCATGACATCAAGGCTAGATTATTGTAATGCTCTACTGGGTGGTTGCCCTGCACGCTTAATAAACAAACTACAGCTAGTTCAAAATGCAGCCGCTAGAGTTCTTACCAGAACCAGGAAGTACGACCATATTAGCCTGGTTCTGTCAACACTGCATTGGCTCCCTAGTAAACATCATATAAATTTTAAAATATTGCTGATTACTTACAAAGCACTAAATGGTTTAGCTCCCCAGTACTTGAGCGAGCTCTTAACGCATTATAGTCCTTCACATCTATTGCGATCTCAAAACTCCGGCCAGTTAATAATACCTAGAATATATAAATCGACTACTGGCGGTAGATCCTTTTCCTATTTAGCACCAAAACTTTGGAACAATCTTCCTAACATTGTCCGGGAAGCAGACACAGTCTGTCAGTTCAAAGCTAGACTAAAAACACATCTCTTTGACCTAGCATTCACATAACACTCTATAGCCTTCTATAATTCAATATTAGGCTGCTTAGATTAGGTCAGCCGGAACTGGGAACACTTCCCTCATATCCTGATGTACTCGTTACATCATAAGAAGAATGGCATCTACGCTAATTTTAGTGTCTTTGTTTATCCAGAGGTTTTCCCGCAGCCTGCTGGATCCAGGCCGTTTCCAGATCTGACGAAGGACTTTCGCCTGGACCTGATGACAATGCAGTGCTGAAGTGCCAACTAGCCTCTCCCTATGGAGGATCCCTATACCACTCTACAGATAAAGCGTTGTGGAATTTTTCGGTTCGCGTACCTACCCAAAGTGATAAGATAAAATAAAAATTCTGCATCAAAATTTATAGACAAGTAGTTTGTTTAGGCATGGTTTGTAAGGAATTACAAACCTGCGCACATATATTCAAACGCACATAACTATAGAATCAATTCTTAATGCGCATGTGAACGCCATCAGCGTCTATCACAGGTCCACGTTTAAAGTCTGTTTAGAGAGAACGGTGTCGTCTTAGCGGCCCCTAATTTAATAACAAATGATCATTTAGACGGAAGTGAATCAATAAAAACTAACTTTAGCTGGAAAAAACATTTTTCAAGAGCCACTATAAAACCAAACCAATCTCTGTTACCTTAAATTATATCTTTATCTCTGTAAAGCTGCTTTGAAACAATCTACATTGTTAAAAGTGCTATATAAATGAGGATGACTTGACTTGACTTGAGGACATATTTATGAATAAAAATATTAGTTTTAGATAATACAATACCTAAAAAACTACACATAGTCCCTTTTAGGCATCACAGACACACCCTCAACATAAAAGCTGTTCTTAACGGACACGCAGCAAGATTTTGCTAAAGATTCCCTCTTTTGGCCCAATTCTAAGGCAACTTTGCATGTGACTCACAGAAATATTCCAAAATGAGCTCAGTAAAAAAATCTATTCAAGACAAGAGAAAAATCTATTAGAAATATAATTCATGCAATTCCAGTTTTAATAAAAATTTAGCCAATATTTTGTGTGCTACTCTATTTTAGACTTATTCCAATATTGTGCTGTTAGGATAGCAACATGCTAATGGAAACTTGAAATCAGTGGTTAGTTAAGAGTCCTAAAAAATAATTTTAACCAACTCTTTGTGTAATACATACATTTTGTGTAATGTGTAATACACATTTTGTGTGCTACTCTATTTTAGACTTATTCCAATATTGTGCTGTTAGGATAGCAACATGCTAATGGAAACTTGAAATCAGTGGTTAGTTAAGAGTCCTAAAAAAATAATTTTAACCAACTCTTTGTGTAATATTTTTAGACGTACTAGAATATTTTTCATTTTATGTTTCAAATCAGTCACTTATGAAGTTCCATTTCAGATGCTGCCTTCCTATGTCAGCAGTAGACAGCAAAAAAGCTCACTAGATTTGGAACAGGGCTTATAGCATCATAAGGAAATATTATGCATGTGTATGATTATAATGACATACCAATTTAGCAACATATAACAAGGAAACATTGATTGGTTGTAAATAAACATTTCCTTTTTTACCTTGCAGCATGCAGTCATAGGCTTTCCTGTCCTGCTTGCCAAGAGCATCCCAGAATTCCCTGGGCTCAGTTCCTTCCTCTATTTCAATTACTTTCAAACTGCTGTTACTGTTCAAGCTCAGCTCACGAGGACAACTGTAACATGCATATAAATACATATACACACACAATCACCACATGGTCATTACATTCCTATACAGAAAAGTCTAAGGGTGTACTCCCACTAGGCACGGTTGCCTTGTACCGAGCCCGCGCAATTAAAACCAGACCCACTATAAACCTAGATATACTCAAATGAATTGAAAAGTGTAGTATCCAAGCAGTAATAGAAGATGTTTGCTGTCATAATGATGACACACAAGAGTAGTAGCTGTTCCGTGCTCTGGCGTGGTTAGCGATAACACTACAAAATGCGTTCCATACCCAACCCTAACAGAACCGCACTCTGGTCCATCTCTTCCAAGAGGGCCAGGGCACGGTTAGTGAACCACCCCGGGCACGGTGCGATCACACTAGTCAAACATGCTTGGGCACGGTTCAGATCACCTAGTGTGAGTACAACCCAAATCTTATATGGGTAAATCTGCTCACGTTTGAGTGAGGCGCTCCACGGTCCTTTTGCCCACTTCCCGGGCACCGGGATGAGACTTACAGCCATGCCACAGGTAGAGTTGTCCCTTTTGTACCCCCAGCAGCAGCAAACTAGCACGAGAGCGCAGGCTGTCACAACAGCACTCCACTTCAACCAGCGAGGCCTCCATTACTGCCTCTCCACGCACACAAAACAAACGCCAGTCTCCTGACAGAAAAAACACACAAAAATAACACACACACATGGAATTACTGTGAGATATAAAAGAGGTCTGGTAAAGTTTTGCTCATTATTATCTGCGTTTATTACCTGTGTTATTAAAGCTATCCTCCCTGGAACCTCGGTGGATGATTAGCCCTCCCTTGAAGAGTTGGAGGAAGCAGGGTGGCTCTTTGCCCTGTGTGACCAGCACTTGCGCCCCTCTGTGGTTGCCCAGCTCTACCGTCATGAGGGCAGATGTTCCCCGCCCACTGATGCTGGAGTGACGTCCCTGCCAGAAGAAGCATGCTGTGCGTTCCCTGCCTGGACCAGCTATACTCACTTCACCAGGCTTCTCTCTCTTACCCACTGCGAACACGTACGATAAAATATTCAGCACCTCTTCTAGCTTCTTTTGAATTATGCCACTTTCCACTTGCTGAGGCTCCCTGCCCCCTGGTTGACAAGCACTGTATCACCTGAAATGATGCATACCAAGTACAAAAGTAACATCACAAATAAATGAAGTTCCATGCCTCACTCACCAACATTAGTGACAGAGTATTTCCAGCGGATGACATAGGTGTCGCCCTCGTGCAGCTGACTCACACTCTCTGGCGGGATCTCAAAATCATCAAACTCACGGATGTGCCATGAGTCCACAGCAACAGTGGAAAGCTCAGCCTGCCGCCCATCCTCAGAACGGACCAATCCATGACCTCTCTGCACATCCACACCCTCCAGCACCATCTTCACTGGGCCTGCTGTTCCCGCCAGCATCTCTGTGACGTCACATGGCTTCAGGTCAGAGTCACAGGTGGGAAGGAGCTGACAGACTGGACTCTATTGGAGAAAGATAAAATGCAGGTTGTCACTATCTTTTCAAAGGAAAGAAGGTTGGAATACATTCTGAGTGTCTCGCTGTCTGTTACCTTCAGCTCCTCCACCACCAGTTCATCTTTGGGGGGTTTCCGCTCAGCCCAATCTAGAAACTTCTCTCGGAATAGAGCGGTTTCATTGTGTTCTGACAGCCGGCCAAACAGGGCCCAGCTTGGCCTGCCCTCACCTTGTCTGCTCACAAACACAGACACAAGTGAGAAAAAGAGTAGGATTCTCATGTGATTTGGTTCCAGTAACAGTTCTTGAATGTCTACATTCTTTAGTCTGAATTGAATGCTTGGAGAGAGATTGACTGAACACGATGAAACAGTACAAAGACAAATAGACAACACTTGTTTCTACAGCATTGTCCTCTCTAGTTACATAGAAAAAATGCAAAAGCAAAGCAACAAGTGTAGTCCAATTTGTCAAAAAAATGACTCTTTAACTGACTTTGACTAATTCAATCAAAAAGTTTTACTCAATGTTACAAGACTAATTCACTGAATCGTTTGGAACAGATCTTGACTCACTAACTGAACTAAGTCATTTATTTTCGTCTTCTCCAACTAGAAACGAAAACCATACTTACTAACTTTGCTCATGTTCAGTGTGTATTTGAAGATACACATTAAAAAAAATGGCACTTTAAAAATATTGATTGTTGTCCCTACACTAAAAGAATAATTTATTAAATTTACAAAAATAAATGCTTTTATTAATCTCTAATATGATCTAATCAAATTATACCACTTGAGGGCAGTATTGTGTTTGCATATATCAGTTGTTTTCATGTGTCCTGGTTTTAATGGCCGTTCTTGAGATTCTACTGAGTTAACACATTTTTGAGAGCTTTATAAACCACTCTCTCAAGGCTCAATGCATCACCTACAAAATCATAATCTGGTAAGATTTTTTTTTTCTTCATCACAGACAGAGAACATGAGCTAGAAGCAGAAATAGTCAGTGGAGGTGTCACTCACTTAGGGATGTCTATATTGGCTGAGGAGGGGTCGAGGGGGTTGATCCTGCATGTGCTGTAGTCATATGCGCCACTCCAGATGTGTTTGCCCAGCTGCACTGCCACCTTCCTGTCACTCAAAGAAACATCCTTTCCTGTCCAGACATACACCTCGCTTCCAAAGTCAAACACCAGTGCCTGCCACACACACACACACACACACACACACACACACACACACACACACACACACACACACACACACACACACACACACACACACACACACAGAGAGAGTTAATTTCAGAACAATGGGATCAAGCAAAGTTTACCAACACACACACTGATCGTCCACAATAGGACAGAACCGCATAGAGCCTATAAATGTGACACCTCCTTAGAGTTGAGAAGAGAGGCACTGGGAATGGATGCCCATGCCTCCTCATAAGGAACCAGCTTATCCTCCACCAGCCTGTAGACACAGTTTGACTCTACTACAGCACTCTCATACAGTTCATCTTCCTCTGGCTCCCCTGCACCTGTAAAACACAGATACACACACATAAAAAACATATCTCCACAAAGCAAACTGCAGCAATTTAAATTGACAGTATATTAGCAACATGCGTTTAACTTCCATAATTTCACATATTCCTGAGTAAAACTAAATATCTAGCCAGAAATACTGTTGGACAGGACCGATTTTTACCTACTTGCAATCTGATAATGGACATTAAAATATAGTATGTTAAGCCTCACCCTCACAGTCCTGTGAATAGCTTTTTGATTTTACCAGTAAGTGTGTAGTTCTGGAATTTTCCACTAAATTCAGCACAGAATAAGGGGTAAAACGTGGATATAGCATGGGAACAACATGGTTATTCAAATGCAGTGTGTCAAGAAAAAAGTTATTTTGAAGAAAGAGAAGGAACAAACTTCATGGAGCTTCTGAGGAAGTTAGTACAAACTATGGCAATCTAAACTCAAAAAACAACAAGTAAACAAGCACCAAAATACTGCAAGAATGGAGGATAAACTGAATTTTATAATGCAAAATTCTGGCCTAGAGTCAATGGTCTGGCAGGATAAGTATTTTTGTAAGTGCCTGTACCTCGGTACTCAGTCTTTCCTCCCAACAGACTCCAGAACTCTTTGGCCGAACGGTTCTCGGTGTTGATTCCCTCATCCAGCACGGTGATCTGAGGAGCTTTGCAGCCCAGATCTCTCTTCGTCTGGATGTACTGAGCCATCTCTGAGCTCTGACACACACACACACACACACACACACACACACACACACACACACACACACACACACACACACACACACACACACAGAGAAGGGGTCACTATTTAAAAAAAAATCTCATCTGTTGTTATTGTTAAATAAAACTATTTAAAATAATTTTCGGTAATTGAAATAATAAATGAAAAACTTAAAAGGACACAAATTTGAATGTGTTGCCATAGCAACTAACTGGAATAAATTAGTTTGAGCTGAAGTACTAAAATTACTTAAACTAAAACAAATAAAAATACATTAAAGCCAACTAAAATTATGGGGAAAACAAAATACTTTTAAGAGAAGAAAACATTTTTAAAGGATTTAAAATGAAAAATGAAAACATAAAAAATTATATTTAATTCAAAATATGAATGCATACTATAATAGTATATAAGCAATACTAAAATAACACTGGTTTAATACCCTGTTATATATAGAATAGACTTGGATTTTTATTTTCTTTGTGGTAGTACCTTAGCTTTTTCGATGACATTGGCAAATTCTCCACTCCAGAAAAAGCAGTGTTTGGGAGTGATGAGCAGATAGCAGTCTCCGCTGTTCAGAGAGCGGGCAGTGGGTTCAGCCAGACGCACCTGAACATGCCTGCGGCCTGCGCAAATTAACAGACAAGTGTTAAAAGCTAGTGATTAGAGGGCAGAACATGCACATTTAGGACATAAAAACTTGCACTGATATTTTGCATGATTATTGACCGCTTCACCTTTAATGTGGATAAGCATGAGCTTGTGGAAAGGCACAGCGCTGTTGTTGGTCACCACCTCTGTAGACTTCACGCTTCGCAGATTGACTTTCTTAAAGTTCTCTTTGCTGGCCAGACCTGCCAGAGCCGCATCTGCCAAATTTGAGTGCTTGGCCACTGCAGAAAGAAGAGAAACCAATTAACTGTTTATATTTGCTACAATGTAACAAAGAAAACAGAGGAATGTTCAGTAAATTAAGCTCTTTCCTGGGCACGAGTCTCAATTCCATTTCTATGAGAGCCAACCTCTTACCTCAGCGCTGGTAGGTCATAATGAATTTATTCACAATGTTTGAATTAGGGGAAACCCTCTTTTTGAAATGCTTTAAAAGAACACATGGGCTAGCTGCAGCTGCGACAGTATATCAGCTGGGCCTGCTTCATTGCAGCCGTTTCAGCTACGGCTAAAAGACCATGTACAACCTGATAATCTGCAGACGCAAAGGGCCCTTGTACAAACGGGGCGTAACAATGGGACAGGTGTGCAAACCCAAAAACTGTCCCAACGGTTGCATCAAGCATGAGCTTGGGAGCCCTTTGTGATGGCAGACCGGCTTTCGGTGTCTGGAAGCACACAGAGAGGGTGTGGCACATCAACTGTCTAGTAATGAGAGCAGTTCAACTTGCTCTTGAGGGTTTTTATGTTCCATTTCATCAGATTATGATGGGATGCATAAATCATCAAGGAGCTATCAACTTGTGTCCCCTGCTGAAGCTCACAAAGAGCCTTTTGTTGTTGGCAGATTGACATCTCCTGTCTATTCGATCTGTCCACGTCACCTGCTGTTTGAAATGTGGAGCAGCCCACACACTGGGAGTGGATGCCCTAGCCCACCACTGGTGGAAAGCATGCAAGTATGCATTGGCGCCGGCAAAGATTTTGCATCGGGAGCTATGCAAAATCAGGGAAGAGAGGGAAACTTAGTTGAATAACTATTAGTCGACTCTTAGGGGGCAGCATTAGTAAAAAGTGCAACGAAATGGGCTGAAAGCACAATGTGGCTTAGTGTGCATTGTCCTACATGTCAAGTTCAATCGTTCATAAAAAATAATTTTCTTCTTATGTTGGACTTATGAACATTCTTACAAGCTTCTTAGAATTTGTCTTAAGAACTTTCTTAACTTCTTTCTTAAGAATATTTTCCTGAATTCGGCCCGAGGAATCTTTTTCTTCATGGATGGAACAGAGGCTCTTATTTTCATATTAAAGGTATCAACTTCAGTTCAATCTACATTGCGTCACTAGTAGACGCTATGGTGAAACTCCTTCTCAGAGTAACATTGAAGCCCTATTGAATAACGGCAAACCATAGGATTTGCCAGTGACGTTTAAGCATGCAAACTGGAGATTTCTCTATACTCCTTCTCGCCAGGAGGAGCTGAACAGTTATTGCCTGAGAATCTTTAGACGGAAGTAACGAGATACTTGCATACTGTAACATGGAAGCTTAAACAAAGTCTCATTCCCTCCTCTCTGCGAACACTGAGATAGATGAGACATTTTTCATTTTCATAACTCCTGACACAAATTTAGAAATGAATGTCACCATGAGATTTTTAGAGGTCAAAAATTAATGTTTGAGTCTTAATCTAAACAGAGAACATGGTAAACAGGTTAAGCTGGAACACAGATCTTTGTGGTGATATACCACATATAAAAGTGGTGCAAACAGTCTATGAATTCACCATGAAATGTAACTAACAAACGTACTCCGCTCCATTTGTATCCTTTTGGTCTCCACGGAGGCCACATTCAGTCTCTGTTCAGTATAAGCCTGTCTGAGATCGCCTCGTGCAGCCAGAGCACGGAGAGGGTTTCTAGAGCTCTTGGTTCTTCTGCAGGGCCGCACTGAACGCTTATGTTCCTCAACTGCTGATGCTAGTCTGCAATTAATCAAGAATACATTCATGAAAGCAAGAATGAAGACATGAGAGCAGTACATGTCAACCATTTTTAGAATGTGAACCGCTGTTTAGGTTCCAAAAGGTTTGCAACCCCATGCAGTCACCCACATCCTTGAGATATAGACACTGCCTACAGAAGTGTAGAGTTTAGGATAGGCATAATTGCTTTAAGACCCCCTGTGGTGAAAATCAAGTTTTTAATGTTGTTTATATGTAAAATTCATGTCATCACGATTGCTGAGTAGTTTCTCCTTAAAACTGCAGTGAACCAAGACAGTCTCAAAAACACAGTTTGAAATCGTTGGTGTTTCTGACGTCACAAACTTCCTTGTAACCAATCACGTCAAAGTGTGATCATCAACGAGTGGATCTCTGAGCGTGTGTGAGTGAGTGGAGGTGGGGCTAAGTTGCATACTCATAGAACCATGTATATTAAATGAAGCAAGGGTGTAGAGCTACATTTAAGCTATTTTAAAGGTGATAATACACAGGGCAACATTTTGAGCAATGTTGCTGGGCAATGTTGCTGAGCGATGTTGCTTGGTCACTTTTTCATTGAGAATGGCCAACAAATTTCAATCTGGATACTTTAGATCTGTCGTGGGCAACTTTTTGAGATCCTCCAATCAGAATGCTAGCAGCCGATCACGTGACCGGCTTGGAGAATTAAGAAAATTTTCAAACAAGATGGCAGCCTCTCAGCGGCAGTGGTGCGAAGAAAAGGAGCATCAGCTTATATCTTTTTATGCTGGTAAATTGTCATGTGTCAACCCAAAATAGAAAATTTGCTTAATTTAATGCTTAAAATACCAATAGATGTCCAATTTATTGTGCCCGCCCAGGTTGTAATTTACTCATCGAATATTTTTGACCACCGCTCCATAGACTTTCTATGGGATTTAGCTAACGAGGTGAATTTGTTACATAGTTAGTTACCTGAAAGTTAACTAACGTTAGATACCCCGACTTGTGTCTTGGCAATTTACTTGTAAAAGTGGTTCTCAAACTAGGGTAACGTACGCGCACCACTGCGGGTAGCCTACGTGAGGTGACAGAGAAGGTACAATTCTACCCCACCTTAAAATAACATGTAAGTTATATCTAGCAGGTAAAATGCCGTAAATACATGACATCCGATCAAAACTGACTTCATCAACAAAAGCAGCGTCCATATGATAGGTTGCGTGCAGAGTCATCTACCATAGCAAATCGCACAAATTACATTACTGCCGTTCTCTACAATGTACCTTTGTAAAAGTGGGGATTAAGCACTTAACTTACTAGCATGAAGAACAAGTATAAACACAAACCGTGTATAGAGATCAAATTAAGATTCAAACTCTCTTCGATACAAAAACATAGCTTGTGTGAGTTCTTACATTTACATTTAGTCATTTAGCAGATGCTTTTATCCAAAGCGACTTACATCTGAGGACTAAAGCAAGTGAGTCATCGTGAAGAGGGAAGAACGACGCAAGAAGTGCTCAAAATACAAAGTTCAGGCATTGCTCAGAGTAGCAAAAGCCAGACAAGGGAAGATTTAAAAGGGAAGGAAAGATTTAAAAGAGAAGAATTTTTTTTTTTAATGTTAAGTACTCACGGAAGAGATGAGTTTTCAGTTGTCTTTTGAATGCTGTCAGGGATTCTGCATTACGGACGAGATAATGTTCTGCATTACGGACGAGATAATAAGATTCTTGTTTTTAATGTTGGTCATATATTATACGAGCACGAATACAATGTTTTCCGAATATCCACACGATTGCAAATGTGACATTGATTTTATACAACAATTCAACAAATGGAAGAGTAATGTTAAGTGATGTTCATTTTAAACAGTATTGTCAGTATTTTTTACTCAATTTTTCAACAAAATAATAGTTTCAACAAAAGCCACTGCAGTACTGTTATGCATCTCCAACACAGCGTTGTTTCGTTAACGAATCTGCGGCTTTGAACAAATCGTGAGAGTCAATGATTTATTCATGAATACAGTTCGTTTCTAATGAATGAATCGATGGCTCACTCATAAAGACAGGGACTTACCGCCACCTACTGGTGGTTTTAATTTAATATTTAGAAGTATAATTTCTCTATTTACCATTTTATTTAAAGCATTATTCATTCTATTAAGGCAAAAAATACACCTGAAAATTTTATTTATGGGGCCAAATATCGAGGGTACGCCACTCTAAAAAGTTTGAGAACCACTGACTTGTAATAAATGAAGGGCCGCTCATCGATTTTTTTTTTTTTTAAGTTGGAACTGTGTTTGTCTAACATCAGCGTCTCATATTATGTGTCCTTGTAAATACAGAGCACATTCTGGTTCTTCCCTCCAAGCTCTGTGGATAAGTCGACCCGTTTCTGTGTCCTCCTGATCCACCAGATTGGGAGGTGTGTCGGTGTAACGGGTAAAGCCTAGTTCACACTACATGATTTTAAAACGTTGGGCTGAACTGTGGGCTTCACACTACATGACTTGCTCTCTGTGAAATCAGGAGTGTTCAACTTGTTGAGCTGTTCACACCACACGACACAACGTGATTGATCCGCAACAGGAGGTAACGCACTACACGAGTTGACAACAACTCTGTCACCCAACGATTCTATCTTGTCTACAAACCACGTTTTGTCACGAAAAATCACGCGATAAAACGAACCGGAAATGAGGCGAAACAGCACGCGCGCCAATACCCAGCGAAGAACAACACAACACGGCCGCGAATATGGACGTCAGACAGAAACTAGTGCTGCAAACTGTTTGCGCGATGATTTGCTCTGAGAAAAAAAACGCGAAAAAATAAGAGAGTATGGGCGAAAGAGTGGATCCGCATACGCGAACAGCCGGGATTGTCTATGCTTCAGAGAGAGTTGGAGGTGAGTACAGCATGTTTATGTCATCGGAGATGTAGCTGCATGTTTATGTTTGACTGACGGCAAAAATCGTGTATTTACCCACGTATTTACCCGGTGACCTCAACCCATACCTTGCTCTGATTGGCTGTTGCTCATGACATCAGTGAGGTTGAGTCGTGCGACAGCTCTGGATATCTAGCATGCTAGATATTTTTCTAGGCTCGGCGACGCGTCTGCGAGGCGTCTGCGAGCGTCTTTGATGCGTTGTTGGCTCTTTCATACTAACAGATTGGTGAGCGTTCATCGCCCGCTAATCCCCCGCGATTTGCACGCGATAACACCCTGACCTGTCGGCAAGCTCAACGATTTGCAAATCGGGCTTAAAATCATGTAGTGTGAACTAGGCTTAAGGGATTCAGTTCTTAGGTAATTGTGAAGAACACATGCTGCCTTTGTTATTATTACAGCCTTTGAAGGTTCCAGTGCGATTGCTAGGCGAAAAACTCTGAATCTGTTTGCCAAGATTCCAAAAACATTCTCAACACAACGACGTGCAAAAGAGAGCCTGTAGTTAAAGTTTCGCTTGTTGTTATCCAGTTGTGTCCTTGGGTATGGTCTCATCATCCATGGCTTCAAACCAAAGGCCTCATCTGCCACGACAACATAAGGGACAGGGGTTTGACGTCCAGGCAGGTCTTCTAGTGATGGTATGTTCAGTGTGTTGTCTTCCAATGCCTGGCTCAGCCCACACTTGGGCCCAAACTCCCCCTTCGCTAACTCTGCCATTTGTCCCTACATCAAAATAAATACATTTCAGGTCCGCATCTACTAGAGCCATGAGAACTATTGAATTGAAACCTTTGTAGTTATAGTAATGGGACCCTGAATTTGGTGGCGGAAGGATCTTGACATGCTTGCCATCTAAGGCACCAATGCAATGTGGGAAGTTCCACCTCTCCTCAAATCTGGTTCCACTCCTGTTCTGTGGACGGTACTTTGAGGTAATCCTGTTGTAATGCCTTGTAAAGAGCCTCACAGGTCTTGACTACAATCCTGGAAATGCTGTGCCTACTAACCCGGAATCTGTATTCCAGACAGAAGGTCTGTCCTGTGGCCAAGTACCTCCATGTTATTGCCAGTCTCTCCCCAACAGGTATTGCCTCCCTGATCACTGTGCCTTGCCTTCTTAATGATGGTTCCACCAGGCTCACCAGACTGTTCAATGTGTTTTGCCAAATTCTTAACCAGTTTCTGTAACCAGGAGCATCTTTGTCAGCCAGCTCCCTCAGTAGTTGGCTGTAACACCCCCTCCTCCTCCTGAGCAGCCATCTTCTGGTCCGCGTCCTTTTTTCTTTTTTGCTAAAATGAATGAAATTAAAAGGTTACCCGATTAATTTGTTAACATGTTATGACACAGTGATATGGTATCTATATATATCTATATATGATATTTCCATAACAAAAATTAATAACAGTAATTTAGCCTAATTTAATAAAAAAAACTCTTGAGTCATTAATCATATGCTTTATAGGCTACTAGCATTTTGAAAGCAAAACAAAAAAGAAAAAACAGATGGAATTTATGCATGTAATATTAATTAATTTATGTAATAATAATGGCAAATTATTTTTTAAGTTTTGTGTTAAAAGTGATACTTACTTAAGTAAAATCATTGTTGAAGAAGCCAAGACAACAGTGACAGCTGCAAAAGTTTCAGCATCCATCTTTGAGGTGTCTGTATCCATGGCAATAGATTTGCTCCTCTCGGATTGGCTGCTGCCAACTGTACGTTGCCCTAATTAGTTGCCCTGTGTCTCACCTGGTTGCCCGTTGACGGCAACATTGCCCGGCAACATTGCTCAAAAAGTTGCCCTGTGTATCATCACCTCAAGGCATGAAAAAAAATTTTTTAAGGAAAAAAACATTTAAATATGTCATTTTTATGATCAAAGGTGAGTTTTAAGGGATAAAAGTATTGACTACAGGGGGACTTTAACTGGTAAACTACATTCTAAATGTGTGTATTAAACACAGCCGTCACTAGTAGAATAGGGCACTTGCGGATGGATTGTTTTTTGACCATAAGAAACAGTAGGTTATCGTTAGCGCTGCTCGAGCGCAGAAAAACTGCAGCATCAATTGTTGTTGAGGAGAGTTGAAGCAGCTTTAGTACCTTTACTGTGCTAGTTTTAAGACTGTGTTTTTATTAATAACCTTTGTTTAAATTACACTTTGAACACGATTTATTTGCACATTTTGTACACAAGTTTTAATAAACATCGACTTGGACACCAACTGCATTTCCGTTTTTACATCTTGGCGTGATCCTGTTTGTGACTTCTTGGGTCCCTATCTCAGCTTCTGTTGAACTTACCCGTAATACACAATAAATTGTCACATTGGCATCCAGGGGAGGTTGCAGACAATTTTTCACTTAATATTTTAAGCACAAGAGAAGCTGCATATTTTATATAGGTAGAGATCTGTTTGATGGCTATTAAATATAAATGCTTTTTTTTTTTTTATATATACAATACAATAATTAAGAAACAGTTGAGTAGAAATCCCCAGAAATTCAGAGAACCTCTGCCATAGATGATATCACCTCATAATTCATATTACATAGGTGTCCAAGAGAGGCTTATTAAAAATATTACTACAAGAGACAAATATGGACTGCAGCATCTTAAAGAGTTTTTTTTTTCTTCTTCTGTGCAACAAAGATATTTTGAGAAATGTCGGTTTTTTGTCCATACAATGGAAGTCAATGGTAACAAAAACAGTTTGGTTACTAGCATTCTTCAAAATAATTATTTTGTATTCAACAGAAGAAAAAAAGTAATAAATGTTTGGAACAACATGTGGGTGTGTAAATGATGACTGCATTTTGGGGTTGTTGGTTAACTATCCCTAGAAATTAAAGCAGTATCTTACTTGGGCGTGTCTGACAGTAGGATGCTGAAGTCTTCTTCCTCGCCTAGTAGTACACTGGAGCTCAGAGTGGTGGGTGATAAGCTACTGTAGAAGCGCCCAAATGTCTCTTCGTCATCCAGGGTCATCACCTCCTTCTCTTTCTCCTCCATCACCTCGATGGTGGAGTTCTTCATGCCTGTGCCTGCATGTTAAATGAAGAGAGATCACTGCATAAAACTATATTATGCGTTAACATGCAAATTGTTTAGAGTATTTCAATGAATAACCTTTATTGTGAAGTCTGTCTAAGAAGGACTCCAGTTTGTCCAGTCTTTTATCTCCCTCAGCATCAGGATGTGTGGAGATTTCTGTTCGAGGGACATTTCCAGGCATGAAAGAAGAACACTTTGTAGAGACAATAGGGACTTTAAGCAACAATAGGGACTTTAAGCAACAGCCTCTGGTGGAACCGCAACGGCAGCAGGAAGTAAACGGTTAACTGCCCCAGTTAAAGGCAGGGTAGGCAATGTGCATCTAAAACACTTTTTGTTTTAAACACTAAAACACTAAAATTTGTTTAAACTGTCTTTATATAACAATACATATCTAAAATGTTAGTACTTTGAAAAGGAGTTTATAAAAATAAAGTGTCTGTAGTCCTCTCAGTGTTGCAATAAACACAGCTCATTATTTCATTCGGACCGAGTGCTCTGATTGACTGGGTGACTGTCACTCTCCCTCGTTGCTATGACTTTTAAAAAGCAGGAGAGGGTTGCTTTGGCCATTTAATGATACACATAAACAATTACAATGCCACATTCCATAAAAAATAACATTAACTTTCTTAATCTTTCACATAGTCGCGACAACGGCAAATCAGCTGTTCTCCCGTAATAGACGGTTACAGTAGAACGTCGTAAAGTAGCCTAGCAGTTAAAGTAGCGCATGCGCAACAGAACGCCAGAATGCCGTTGCCGTTCCACCAGAGGCTGTTGTTTAAAGTCCCTAATGACCCTGACAGTACATTATTGAGGCAAATGAGTATTCAAACAGGGTCACAGAAGATGTCAGATGTATACCTTCTAATGGTTTGACTGGTGTACTGATGCTGGCCTTCTTGCTAAGGATGATGGGAACATCCTCTCTGTTGGGTGACACTAAGCCTGATGGGAAACAGATGCGTTAACATGAAAACATTCTTGTCATTGCTTAAACCACAGAATGGACATTAAAACCGGATCTCCTACAGTATGTGCAGGAATTATGGTATGCAGGAAACGTCTTCGTTTGTGCATTTACCTTGAAAAAGTTCATGTCTCTGCACAAAGCTTAGTCTTTGGCTAAAAAGTAGGCAAATTATTTATCCCCACCTCTCTTAGCCATTCGCCCAGCAACAGAAAACTGGGTGGAGTCATTAAAAGCTCCTTTGCCTTTAGTTTTCCATTGTTCCTCTTTCTCCTGCAAGATCTTCATCCGATCAGCCAAAGACATCTTTGGTTCTACATCTGCAGAAGATTTCTGAAGAGAGAAAGTGAAAAACAACATGAATCCATTGCACTGTTCCACTCTGAAATCCCACTTGTGCTATAGAGATTGAGAAGTCAAACATGCTCAAATTGTGATTTATAAGTTTGTCTTACAAGAGAAAACCTTCTTATTGAGCTCATCTGAAAAACAAAAACAAAAAAAAACTGGTGATGTAATATAAAAAAGTACAGATACTATCCGTATACAAACTGAATGTTAATGCCAGGTGTAATGGGAGCCATAAGCCCCATACAGATGCTACATTCTCCAGCTGAGCTTTCAGCTGTGAGAAATTAACATCCTAATATGAAGCAATGTAATGCACACTTATCAAAGTCAAACACAAAAAGCTTCACCTTTCGATAGACGAGGGGTCAGGAACCTTCTTTCACCAAAGAGCTTTTTTTTATTTTTCATTTATACATTTTCTTGAAAGAGCCAATGAAAAAAAACAAATATTTTACTATTATTATTAATTTACTAAAAACAATTTTTTTCAATAACATTTCAATAACAATAACATTATTTAGGTCCATAGCAAATTAAAAAATAGAAAAAGGTAAGAAACAATAACCTCACAGTAAAAGCCCTGCATAATTAATTCCATAATAAGTTTCCACCTGAACAGCTTAAAACCTCTTCAGTGTGTGTGTGTGTGTGTGTGTGTGTGTGTGTGTGTGTGTGTGTGTGTGTGTGTGTGTGTGTGTGTGTGTGTGTGTGTATGTGTGTGTGTGTGTGTGTGTGTCCAGTCACCAGAAATGTTTCATGCTCCTCTGAATTCTTTATTTTCACCATCTCCACAAACTAGCTAAGCAACTGCTTGTATCTGAGCACCAGAGGTTACTATGGCTAATCACACAGGCATAGAATATGGTTGTGATATACACTCACCTAAAGTTTTATTAGGAACACCATACTAATACTGTGTTTGACCCCCTTTCGCCTTCAGAACTTTATTAATTCTACTTGGCATTGATTCAACAAGGTGCTAAAAGCATTCTTTAGAAATGTTGGCCCATATTGATAGGATAGCATCTTGCAGTTGATGGAGATTTGTGGGATGCACATCCAGGGCACGAAGCTCCCGTTCCACCACATCCCAAAGATGATCTATTGGGTTGAGATCTGGTGACTGTGGGGGCCATTTTAGTACAGTGAACTCATTGTCATGTTCAAGAAACCAATTTGAAATGATTTGAGCTTTGTGACATGGTGCATTATCCTGCTGGAAGTAGCCATCAGAGGATGGGTACATGGTGGCCATAAAGGGATGGACATGGTCAGAAACAATGCTCAGGTAGGCCGTGGCATTTAAACGCTGCCCAATTGTCACTAAGGGGCCTTAAGTGTGCCAAGAAAACATCCCCCACACCATTACACCACAACCACCAGCCTGCACAGTGGTAACAAGGCATGATGGATCCATGTTCTCATTCTGTTTACGGCAAATTCTGACTCTACCATCTGAATGTCTCAACAGAAATCGAGTAAACCCTAGAAATGGTTGTTCGTGAAAATCCCAGTAACTGAGCATATTGTGAAATACTCAGACCGGCCTGTCTGGCACCAAAAACCATGCCACGCTCAAAATTGCTTAAATCACCTTTCTTTCCCATTCTGACATTCAGTTTGGAGTTCAGGAGATTGTCTTGAACAGAATCACATCCCTAAATGCATTGAAGCAACTACCATGTGATTGGTTGATTAGATAATTGCATTAATGAGAAATTGAACAGGTGTTCCTAATAATCCTTTAGGTGAGTGTATTTGACTCCTTAATATGGTTGCATTCACACACAGTTTAGTTAATTATGGGAGTGACAACCACATTCTACCACAAACTCACACCTGTAAACTTTTGGAACTAGCAGCCGCATTCTCTGCAAACCCTCGCTGTGTGAACCGCACTGGACAACTAGTCTGTCACATCATACAGTGAAAGAACAGTTCCGCATTTTCATTTTCGTTTCGTAATAACAGAGACGAAGATTTGAGCATATGTCATGTAAAGGTTTAAGACTCTGTCTTCTATTGGAACTGCATATTTGTGTGGTCTGGTCTATACCACTCAGGTATAAAAATTGCTGTCTTTTAATTAAGATTTGACTGATGATGAACACGAGCTATCGACAGTGATAATATCATGTTTTTTGGGCGTCTTTGATATGTACTTAGTTTAATCACTGTCACTATGTTTACAGTTGATATTCATGGCAAGCATGATACTAGAATACGGGCTTGTGACTTTAGTTGTTAGTTCATTCAGAAAGTATTGAAGCTGCTATAAGCTGCTGTTTGAACTTTATTTCGAGAAATAAATACTTCCATAAGTAAATGTGATCGTCATTTTACAAACAGCGTAGTCATAAAAACAAATGATTTGCCATTGATTGGTGTTGCACGCAAAAAACAGTTGTGCATCAACCTGACACCTACATACAGTAAACACTTTACAGTTGGTTATGACTAAGTCATTCTCTTCAATATCGTATGTAACTTTAGAGATGGCCCCTAAATTTGTGAATATCGAATGTCCAATGTAAAGCCAACTTTGTGCCAGTATTTCACTGGAAATGCTTAGCGTGAAACTTTGCATGTTACGTTCATATTCTGAGTCCATCTGTTTGCCTGTAGCTATAGAATAGCCTACATACCCAATAAGGTGCGGTTTTGGTCTTTTATATCACTGTATTAGTCCATTAAGCTACGTTAAGTGTTTTTCACCCATGATAAGCTTTTTATATGTCCCCACGGCATGGGGGAATCCTGCCTGGAGTATGACGTATTGAGGGAACCCCTAGTACTGCAGCACAGCACCGCAATCTATAGGAAACTAAACAACCGAGAGAAATAAATGACTAACTCAAATTTAAAGTTAGATCTGCACATCAGCATTGGGGAATAACAATCTCATTCACGGTAGAGAAAGCTGCTTACATGTACACAGGGAATGAAACCGTGAAGACATTTAAAGCAACAATGTCTTTTATTTTCGCCGCTAGGGGCCGCTAACCATTACAGTAACAAAGGCGTAGGTTGTTGACGCAGTGATAAGCGGAATGATGGGACTTGCTGTCATGCTGATGGATCTAATAATGTTTATGGATAAGTGAAAACATTCATGTTTTTTAGCATGACTGTGGAATGAAGCAGGTCACGATTGCTAATAAGAGAGATATCAGTGCCACACGCGAATCCCGAGGATATAAAGAAATAAGGACATTTAATTCTACCAAACTACCCGTAAGAGCTGAATTACTAACATGTAAGAATAACAAAAATTCTAACATTTCATCATGTTGATGTAACATTGTATATAACATTGATTTGTTTTATGTACATTTGCTCACCTGTCTAATAAAGTACATGCAACAGCATGACTCCGCACGTGACTCTGTACACCCTGTCAAGTCGTGACTCGTGAAGCTCTGTCAAATCCAAGTTAGTCACGGACGTGGAGCTCTTGCCATCTCGAAAACGCCACGCTGATATTGATCCTCGTTTTGTCCCAAAGTCTGCTTATGTTAATGTTTGATTGAAACAACAACAGCGTGCTGCTAGATGTTACGTACTACTCAGTTGTCCACGTCTGTCGCCATGGTCACTATGGCAGTACACGCGGAAACCAGGGATAATGCGGATATTACGTCATTGACAGGTAACGTAAAAATTTGACACTTTTTAAAATTGTGAATTTTTCTGAATTTAGTCTTGGAAACATTAAGGATAATGGAAGTACACAATTGAAAAAAAAAGTATAACACTGTGCAAGTGGTCTTTGGATATTTTGATACAAAATTCTTACATATTGTACCTTTAACTAAAAGTAAACAACTTTGTGTCTTTAGATTTTCTGTATATATACTGGCCCTGCAGTGTTTCCCCTAGGATTCTTTTTTAGGGGGGGGGGGGTGTACTGCTAGTGTTGCGGAGCGGGCGTGTTACGGATACGTGGTGTAATTTTTTTGCAATCAAAAAGCATGTCTAATTAATTGAAATCATGTATTATGAATCATTAAACAATACTTTTTTTTAAAATATATGAAAAAAAATGTCACACTAATTAATTCTGCGCTAATTCACACTAACACTAATTCTGTGTTGTGTTTTTCTGGTAATAAAATGAAGACATAAAACAAAAATTGTATCATTTATCATCAATTTTAATCATGTGAAATTAAATAAACTTTTTGTCAAATAACTTGTTGCACAATGAGCTTTACTGTTAAAATTAAAACATGGATTATTCCTTAAAAATTTCAGTTTTGATGATAATTTATTTGGATTAGTGTTAGTGTATTATTACATTGGGACATATCTAAATTCTAATGTACAACAGTAATATATTTCTGTCAAGTTAAACCGAACTTTTATTTTGACGGGTTGCCGTGAAGACCTTTTGAGTTTCTGTGTGTTTATGTCATGATGATAGTTGTTCTCAAATGAAGCGGTTAAATGATCACGAAGTAGGGTTGGGAACATACTGTCTATGGCCGTTTCTCAAAACCAAGAATGCAAAGAACGGACTTGTGTTCTTGGGGAGAACGCTCTTGCTAGTTGTTCTTGGAAGTATGAACTTACAAGGTGACGAGCACACAGAACGCTGCTGACAGTTTGAGGCGATGTGTTCTTGCTGGTATTGCGCAATACCCCCGCACAGCGCCGTCTTCAGTACCCAAACATAACAAGAATTATTGATGATAACCGCCAGGTTTTTAGCATGACTGGCCGGTTGGCTCGCTAGCTACACCCGCGTGCGCGTAAGGAGATTCTTCACTACCGAAAATGTTTGAGCATATTTTCGATTCGCCATAAATTTTCGTAAAAATGGCAATATTTGAAATCAACACAGTAGATTTCTCGCATCAAATGCTCTCAGAAGTGAATTTAGTGATGAAATAGCATACGAAATTGTAGAAAAACGACTTACTGTTGTTCTGCCTTTCTGCTCCCCGCTCCTTCCTCGAATGCCGAAATGAATGCTGGGATATTTCTGCCGTCAAGTTCACACAAGTTACCAACCAATGCATCCTCGGTAAAATGGGCGTGTCAAGAACACTTCCGGGATTTTTAACCGTTCTTGCCAAAATGCAAACTTGTGTATTGAGACAGTACTTGGGCAGCGACTGATGACGTTTCACAAGTCCACAAGAACACAAGTACAGACAAGAACGCATATTGAGAAACGGCCTATGGTTGGGAATCGTAAGAAATTTTTCGGTTCCGATTCCGGTTCCGCCAAACGATTCCGGTTCCGGTTCCCATTCAATAAAAATTATTAAAACTAATACAAATAGTAGTACGGGGAAAATACACAATCCTTTTTGTGTTTTATTTCTGATAGGCCCTACTTGTCAAATGAGTTTAACAGACTGGCAATGTCAACAAATGCAACATATTATTTAGCAATATTTTTTTCTGAAGGAAAATAAAAAATGTTGCATTCTCAAGGATAATTTGGGACCTCTCCTATATCTTATTGTATATCCAGCAGTGGAATACCCTCTCAGAAGGGGTAGAATATGCTTGAACACACATGTAAGATCCAGACAGGTGAAACATAATATTTTTTAAATCGGTTTGAATGATTGATTTCTGTGAAACTTCACTTGTTTCCTTACTGGATTAAAGTGCTCTAGCAGTTAATAAACAGAAATGCATGCGTCTTGCGGAAGAACATTGTAGCCGGAGCTACTTCTCTATGTTTATGTCAATGACTCGAGTGAGTCACGCAGGCACTGGGCTACTCCGCAGCAGTGCCGAACCGACCAGTGTAAAGTAGTCTGAGTCTAAACGCTTATTACAGCCTTACCGTAGTGATTCAGGATAAGACAAAAACACGTTTTGAAAAAAGGCATTCATGATGTAATCGCTCATTATATACATTTTGTAAATTCTGAAGCGAATTTTCGTTATTTGAAGCGACTTTCAAAAGGTGTTTTGACATCAGTGTTTTAACATCAGTGTTTATTCTCGAACTATAAACTTTTATCTCAGTACTTCTGTGATCATTTGAATATTTTTAACACAGAAATATCGATACTGTGTTGTTGAAAAGACAGAAAGTAAAGCTAACGTTAGATGTTTCATGTCAGCGACAGCGCAAACAGATTTGAATGTCCCGGTGTGAAGTTTTTGTCATTTAGGAATAAGATCGCGTGGGTGTTTGAATCGAGATCGTTTAAAGATTAATGGTGCAGCTCTACTGTCTTATTCTCTCTCTCTGCGTTGATATCTGACGCAATTTTTTTTAACTTGTTATACGAATAGCGCGAGGGACAGTGCATTCATTACAATTTTAATATTTATGTGGTGAGACGTCGCTATTAAAGGATAAGCTCCCAGCACTTCGTCCACACATCGCATCAGAACCAAAAACACTACCGGTTCTGCATAAGAACCGGTTCTCGGTTCCCAACCCTATTACGAAGTGACTTTCAGAGTGGATCTGGAGCCTGGAGAGGAAGTTCATGCGTTTGTGTCTTCATATAGGCCAAAAAATAGCGCAAGCGTCACACGTGCTTCAGTGTGTGTGTGTGTGTGTGTGTGTGTGTGGTAAATGAAACTGCGCGTCGGCGGCACCATTCATTCACACAGAACATGCAGGATTCGTATTTAAATAGTCTTTGTGTTTTAATATTCACACACACTAGTCTACATCGCGATTTGATTTCAAGTGTACTGAACTGCTTTCTATTTTTTCCTCAAATTTACAAATTCCGTGAAATTCCGCGTTATACACTAAATTCCTTTTTTATGACTGGATTTCGTCAGCATTTTAGGGGGGGCGGGGGGTCGTTTTGGGGGGGCGGGGCGCCCCCCCAAAACAATGGTAGGGGAAACACTGCCCTGATAATCATCACATACTCTTACTGGCTTTCTTAATTTCTGTAAATCCGTTTCTGTGAATGAATGACTCTCTCTCTGTGAATGAATGACTCTCAGCCAGCTTCTGCACCTGACGCACAGCACGAGGACTCAACTTCTTTGATTGACCCTTGCGAGGCCTGTTCCAAGCGACAAGCAGCTTGTACCACCTGCTGGTGAGCCGACTAACAGCAAATGGAGATTATGGATCGGTACTCCACTGCTATTCCTGAAGTCCCCGGATGTGAAATGTTGAATTTTCAGTCGAATTTGAATCAATGAATTTCCGGAAGCTAATTTGTAAAGTGAAATAAAATGGAGTGAAAATGGCCTGTCGAATATAATAGGATGTTTTTAAACAGACCGAATATTTGACATACTTGGCCACTCCATCACCTTCACCTTCAGCTTCCTCAGCAAGGCAGTTGTGATCTTGGCGGTGTGTTTAGGGTCGTTATCATGCCGTTCGGCCCAGTTTCTGAGGGGAGGGAATCATGTTCTGCTTCAGTACATGTTGGAATCCATGTTACTCTCAATGAAGCTCAGCTCCCACCACCATGCTTGATTGTAGGCAAGACACAATTTTCTTGGTACTCCTTAACAGGGCGTCACCACACATGCTGGACACCATCTGAGCCAAACAAGTTCATCTTAGTCTCATCAGCCCACAGGACATGGTTCCAGTAATTCATGTTCTTGGACAGGTTGCTTTCAGCAAACTGTTTGCAAGCTTTCTTGTGAGCCAGCTTCAGAAGAGGCTTCCTTCTGGGATGACGGCCATGCAAACCGACTTGTTGGAGTGTGCTGTGTATGGTCTGAGCACTGACAAGCTGACCTTCCGCTTCTGCAACCTCTTAAGCAATGCTGGCAGCACTCATGCGTTTGTTTTTTGAAGCCAGCTTCTGCACCTGACGCACAGCACGAGGACTCAACTTCTTTGACTGACCCTTGCGAGGCCTGTTCCAAATGGAACCAGTCTTGGAAAACCTCTGTATGAACCTGGCCTGTACTGTAACTCAGTTTCAGGGTGTTACCAATCTTCTTATAGCCTAGGTCAACTTTGTGGAGAGCAAAAATTCTAATTCTCACATCCTTAGAGAGTTATTTGACATGAGGTGCCATGATGAACATCCAGTGGTCAGTATGAGATAATTATACTCAAAGCACAATTTTTAACTGCTCTAAAACAAGATACCCAAATTTGGTCCCGTCAAGCAGACAAAAACATGAAAATGATTGCAATGATACACATACAGCTTGCACTTATGGTGTACTCACTTTTTTTGCCAGCTATTTTGACAATAATGGCTGTATGTTGAGATATTTTCAGAGGACAGTAAATATTTACTGCCATACAAGCAGCACATTGACTACTCTAAAATATGTTCAAGTTTAATTTCTATAGTACTGTCCCTTGAGAAGATATACTAAAATGTTTGCTTAAATGTGAAGGGTGTACTCATTGGACAATCTTGGTGTTGTGTAGAGCATGTTGTCTTGTTTGGGCACAAAGCAGTAGTGCGGAAGTAGGGCAGAATCCTCATGCCCTTGGACCAAGGAGGAGACTGCAATCATGCATCTTGTATAAACACGAGCCAGAGATAGACTGAATGGTAGGACTCTGAACTGATAGGCGAATTATTATTATTATTATTATTATAGGCTTGATCCTGAAAGCTTGATCATTGGAACATCATGTGGTGGGAAGCAAAGGGAGCATGGAAGCAAGCGTCCTTCAAATCCACACTCATCCACGTCTCCTTTCATCATAGATCGAAGTACGTTGACTGTCCTTAACATGGAAGGACTTTATGAACACATTAAGGGCCTCAAAACCGTAATCTTTCTGTGGAACAAGGAAGTAATAATAATAATACATTTATTTTATTGAGCGCTTTCAATCAAAGTGCTTTACAAAAAGAATATAGTTAAAATACAAACAGTACAATAACAATTTAAAATCGAGACATCCATACATCCATCCCACTCAGCACACAGGGCCGCAGGGGGCTGCAGCCAATCCCATCCCACATTAACGAAAAAGGCGAGGTACACTCCAGACAGGTTACCAGTCTCTTGCAGTACATTAAGACAGTAAAAAGTAATACCACTATACAAAAACATCAAAGATAACTGAACATTTAGGACTCATAGGCAGCAGTGAATAAGTAGGTCTTAAGCTTTGATTTAAAAACCTCAATCGAACATGCCAGCCTAATATCTGCCGAGACTGATATTAGGCTGTTCCATAGTGTAAAAGACTGTTCCATAGTGTTGGAGCACGAAACGAAAAGGCTCGCTCACCAACCGTTTTATTCCTAACCTTAGGTACAGTCAGAAGTCCTGTCCCGTGGGAGCGCAGCAACCGTGTAGGCACATAAGAGTTTAGAAGATCAGACAAATATAATGGTGAAAGGCCATTCACTATTTTTTATGTTAACAACAAAACCTTAAAATCAGCTCTAACCTGAACAGGGAGCCAATGCAGTGAGGCCAGCACAGGAGTTATATGCATGTATTTAGATGATCCAGTCAGAATACAAGCTGCAGCATTCTGGACCATCTGCAGACCTCGCAAACTTTTCTTAGGCAGTCCCGAGAACAGTACATTACAATAATCCAGCCTAGATGTAACAAAGGCATGGATAAGGGCCTCAGCATCTTTCAGTGCCAATATTGATCTAATCTTTGCGATTTTTCAGAGATGAAAGAAGGCTACTTTGGTCACCTCTTTAATATGCAAATCAAATGACAGTGACCGATCGAAAACTACCCCAAGATTCTTTACTCTATCCTTACACTGAATGAACGAATCATCAATGGACAGAGTAAAATTGTCATACAAATGACCTAATTTAGTTGGTCCAATAGCTATCATCTCAGTTTTTGCTGAATTGAGTAACAGGAAGTTAGCTGATAACCAGCTTCTCACAGCAGCCAAGCAAGTCGATAACTTAACTGAATCAGATGCATTTCCTGCAATAACTGGCATATATATTTGTAAATCATCAGCATAGCAATGAAAAGCAATCCCAAAAGAACAAATGATTTGACCCAATGGCGCTACGTATAACAAAAATAACAGTGGACCAAGGACTGAACCCTGTGGAACCCCGTGCTGAAGAGGGAAAGGGTCTGAAAATGTGTTATTATAAAACACACATTGAGATCTCGCTGAGAGGTAGAACCTCAACCACTTAAGCACCTGACCAGAGATGCCGAAGTATTTCTCAATTCTATCCGAATGAATACTGTGGTCCACAGTATCAAAAGCTGCACTAAGGTCCAACAACAAAAGGACAGATGTTAAGTCTGAGTCAGCAGCCAGTAACAAATCATTTACCACCTTTGCGAGTGCTGTTTCAGTCGAGTGTTTTGCTCGGAAAGCAGACTGCAGCGGCTCAAAAAGAGTATTAGATGACAGATACTTTAAAAGCTGATTTGAGACCACTTTCTCACATACTTTAGCTAAGAAGGCCATATTAGAAACAGGTCTATAATTTTCCAACGAGTTTATATCCAGATTTGGTTTCTTCAATAGTGGTTTAACCACCGCAGATTTAAAGCAAGCCGGAAAAACTCCTGTGGACAGTGAAAGGTTTAAAACAGCTAAAACATACAGTCCTAATGTTGGACATAATTCATTAACAACCCACGCAGGCAAAGGATCCAATGAGCAAGTGGTTCCTCTTGCAGATACGATAATTTTAGTCAACTCGGCTAAGGAAATCGGCTCAAACTCATGGTAGGCCTCTCCAGCAGAAAATGGTCCTGTGATAGCGCAGTCTAAACCCCCAACCTCAGACTGCGGTATCATAGTGCGGATGTCATTAACTCTCTTATAAAAATACATCATAAAATCATGTGCTGACAAATCGATACTATTTACTGGCTGCTGACACTGTGTAAGTCTATTAACAGTTTCAAATAAAAGTCTAGGGTTATGCTTATTATTCATAATCACATTAGAAAAATAGGCTGCCTTAACAGTAGCCATCCTAGTCTGATAGGTGATCAGACTATCATGCAATGCCCTGTAATAAACTTCAAGCTTAGTATGGCGCCATTGACGTTCAATTTTTCTACAGCACTTTCTGAGAGTCAATAACTCATCATTTAGCCAATGTGTATGATTTTTTGGAGAACACTTCCGTGTCTTGGCAGGGGCTACCCACTCCAACAAGTCCCGGAGTGCACCATTAAAGTTATCTGCTAGACAGTCCACCGAAAAAGCTTGGCTAAAACATGGATCTATCACATCTGGTAGTTTCAGAGTTAGATCAATATAACGAGATAACCCAAACCCCGAGTTCTCCCCCGTATCCCCAACCGAGAGTGAGGAACGGGGTGACAGAGGGAAGCAGAAAACTGTCGAGATAACAAGGCGAGTCGACTCTCCACTGTGCATATATACTGTAACACCTTTTAAGCCTCCTTCCTGTTCACAGGAGTGGTGATATACTTAGGAGACTGTGCTCACTCAATGGCTGGCTGTCTAAGTGGTGTCTGCAAAATAATATAGAATTCATAGACTCATAAAATCATGTGCTGACAAATCGATGCTATTTACTGGCTGCTGACACTGTGTAAGTCTATTAACAGTTTCAAATAAAAGTCTAGGGTTATGCTTATTATTCATAATCACATTAGAAAAATAGGCTGCCTTAACAGTAGCCATCCTAGTCTGATAGGTGATCAGACTATCATGCAATGCCCTGTAATAAACTTCAAGCTTAGTATGGCGCCATTGACGTTCAATTTTTCTACAGCACTTTCTGAGAGTCAATAACTCATCATTTAGCCAATGTGTATGATTTTTTGGAGAACACTTCCGTGTCTTGGCAGGGGCTACCCACTCCAACAAGTCCCGGAGTGCACCATTAAAGTTATCTGCTAGACAGTCCACCGAAAAAGCTTGGCTAAAACATGGATCTATCACATCTGGTAGTTTCAGAGTTAGATCAAGTAAAGCATTAGTGCTAATAATATAACGAGATAACCTTGTATTCTGCACCATTTTCCCCATACTAATTGAATTAGGGATAAACATGTCAAATAATATCAGCGAATGATCTGAAATTGGTAGGGCACTGATATTATTAACTGACACAGACAAACCATAACTTAGCACTAAATCCAATGTATGACCACGCTGATGTGTAGATTCAGACACAAATTGTGTGAAACTAAAAGAGTCAATAACGTTTAAAAAGTCTTTAACTAATGGATTATCATCTATGGATATTAAAATCACCAACAATTAAAATCCTCTCATACTGCAAAATGAACCTAGATAAAAAGTCAGCAAACTCTAAAATAAAAGTGTCATTGTACTTAGGTGGACGATAAATAGCAGCAATCAAAACCACAGAAGGTTTAATTATAGTAAAAAGCTGCGATTCAAAACTAGAATAAAGATCACAATTTAAAATCTGTTTGCATTTAAAACTGTCTTTAAAAAGTGAGACGATCCCCCCTCCTCTTCCAGAAAGTCTCGGAGTGTTGAAAAAGCTGGTGTTAGGAGGACAAAGTTCAATCATGGGCGATTCATCACCCTCACGCATCCACGTCTCGGTTATGAACATAAAATCTAGAGCATGGGAGTCACAAAGTTCGCGAAGAACAAATGTCTTGTTTGACAATGACCGGACGTTCAGAAGACCCATCTGGACCTTTATTTCTCCAGCGACCGATGACATATTGCAATCCAATACATGCAAGTTATTCACACACACACCGCCTCCTCTGCATCGCCTCCTCTCAGCCCAATAGGGTCGCAACAGCTGATCGGACGCTGGGCGCACCTGGCAAACAGGTTGAACACACCGCTGCCGATGCACCAAATCCAGATACCCATAGCATGCAGGCATACCAACAATCGGGTCCATATAAGTCTTTCTCAGCAATGTTTTTAGCTTAACACGCTTTCCAGAGCGTGTACTGCGAGTACGTCGACGTCTCCTGAGAGATCTCATCCGGGGCAGGAAAGCCGCGTCTTGGCGGCGATGTTCCTCCGGTACCGCGACCAGGAAAAATGGCAGACCCACACCATTTCCACCCTCGACACTGGAAAGTCTCCCAAAAGAATCCCAAATATCGAACAGTGCCTGGCGCCCATAAACCAGCGACAATTTAGCGCTACTCACCAGCAGAGACGCTACCAGGAGCAAAATAAATGGCATAAACAATGATGATGAGACCAAAACAGGAGCAGAGAATTGGCATGCCATGACAGTCGGCGCCATCTTTTTCAAGTACGTATGTGGGGTAAAACCCGTCCCTCTGACTAAGGGGAGGAACTTTTTCTATGGTTGCACAGTGAAACGACCGACTGCTGGCCCCAGAGCTTCAGGGTTTTTGTCTTCTGCCTTTAGGACCTATAGGCTTCCATCCTGATGGTGAAGGTGAAAAGGGCGACGTCCCAGGGCCTCTTCAGCACCTCTATGTCACTGTGGTGAGTGAAGCTGAGAAGTGTTGTGTTGACACACTCACCCCTAAAATCCACTGGATCCGTCTACGGTGCGGAACGTCAGCGTCGCGGATGCCGGAGCTAATCGCAGCTATTATAGTCAATGCTCTTAAGTCCACTAGCTGCGGACGCAGCGCGTCTCAGAAGCGTCCCAGAAGCGTCTCTCCGCTCTGAGACGCTTCCAGTGGACTTTGACGCCGAGGTAGGGACGCATCAAAAACGTGGCGCTGACGTTCCGCGCCGTAGACGGATCCAGTGGATTTTAGGGGTCATTGCTCTGAACCTGGGTATCATGGGTAACCCAGAGCCAATGGCATCCTAAAAGGTGGTGCCTGTGGGAGTTAGTTGTCGTGTGGCTTCTGACAACTTCATTCTCTTCTCCAATACCTCGGAAACATTGGGGACAAAGATATCCCAGTACAATTGGCAGTTCTCTCAATGTCTTTTTACAATCTTTAGGTAATCTTGCCTGAGCCATACCTGGCTGTTAGAAGGGTTGCTGAAAGTGTCTCAAGTTCTCGAGCCACCTGACCCATCGTCAACAGAACCGTCTGTAAGAACTGTGGTATAGAAGCGTCAACATTCGCTGACTCTAATGTGTTATTGCAGACAAGAAGCATTAGACAGATAGAATTCGTTGCTCGAGTTATAAATGCTACAGACTCATATGCCTTCTTCAAGAAAGTGTCAGTTCATCCATATTGCGCACTTGGGCAGCGTACATTGCCTCTTAGAGCCTCAGCCGTGCGGGCTGTCTTAGACCGCCTTCTAGGCACATTGGGACCTGTAAGTCAACTAGAAAATTTTGTCACAAAGTCCTTAAATGGTGGCATTGCAAACACATTACTATCAGCAGCTTGTCTAAATAACAAATTGGTTTGAACGGGCTGGACAGTCGATTTCTCAAGACCCAAACGAGCCACAGCCACCTGCAAAACAGATAAAATATCATCTTGAGAACATGGGCCTGCGCCCAATGAATGTACAGACCCACAGCTCGAACAGCCTGCAGCAGATAGGGTGGAGAAAACATCATGTGGGAGGGTGGGTTGCTTGTTAGGTTCCACCAATTCTTCATCAAGAAAGTTTGAATTAGACACGCTCATGGAGAGAGCATCTAAATCTATAGCATGTGGGGGTTGTTAATCACGCTCATCCACTGGTTTGTTCTTGATATGTGCGGCCGACACTGGGGGTTGTAGAGACTGAAGAAGAAGTTTCATCTACACCATTTCTGAAGAGGGAGTAGCCACAGTTTTTGAAAACAAATGTTCCAAAGTTTCTGTCTGTGATAAAGAATTCTACTTGGTCGGCGGAGGGCCAGCAGCAGCCGACATACAACACTTTTGATGGCGCGGAGCTGTCTCTCTGACAACGGTAGCAAACTACAATGCAGTCAGAGCCTCCTTCAGATGCGGAACCCCTGAAACATGATGGGCATCGATCGTGTCCATCGTCAGGTAGAAACGTATTTGGACACAATTTGCAACTTGAAACGGAGATGAGAGAGCTATGATCTATGACTCAGTAAAACAACAAAAATAAATCTTTCATAAATAAATAAATGTCCGATTACCTATGGCAGTTGTTTTCACGAGTTCAGTTACAAATGACCGAATGGAGTAAAAAATATATATATATAATATGCGTATTTGGCATGCTGTCCAAGGGTATCGAGGGCTCCGAGCTTGGAATTTAGCCCAAACCCCGAGTTCTCCCCCGTATCCCCAACCGAGAGTGAGGAACGGGGTGACAGAGGGAAGCAGAAAACTGTCGAGATAACAAGGCGAGTCGACTCTCCACTGTGCATATATACTGTACCTCCTTTTAAGCCTCCTTCTTGTTCACAGGAGTGGTGATATACTTAGGAGACTGTGCTCACTCAATGGCTGGCTGTCTAAGTGGTGTCTGCAAAATAATATAGAATTCATAGACAATTGGAAAAGTTTTTGGGTTCCAATTTTGAACAGTGTTCTCATGAGAGCTTTGTTCAAATATATCAGATCTAAGATAGGACTCCGGGTTCCAATCGCCGCACTTCGTAGGCTCGGGAAACTGAACCGGAGGTGTGGGCGCGGCGTGCGCGCCCTCGGTGATTGCATACGGCAGCTCGCTGACAGCGATGGCTGGCTGTTTCACGTGTGATGTCCCGATTGCTTTGAACGGAGAACGTTTTGTGATAACTTTGTGATGCGCGAGCAGCGCCAGGGGCGAATTGTTTATTAGTAAGCGTGAGCGTGCACGTAACTTACATTCATAGCTAGAGCAGAATAGCCTCCGGGTTCCAATCGCCGCACTTCGTGGGCTCGAAAAACTGAACCGGAGGTATGGGCGCGGCGCGCGCGCCCTCGGTGCTTGAATACGGCGGCTCGCTGACAGCGATGGCTGGCTGTTTCACATGTGACGTCCCGATTGCTTTGAATGGGGAATGTTTAGAGATAACTTTGTGATGCACGAGCAGCGCCAGGCGATTATTAGTAAGCGCGAGCTTAGTAAGCGCGAACCTGACCGATATGAGGCTGTTTTGGCCGTGTGACAGAGTGGGCAGAGAGTAGGCGTGGGCACAGAGTTGTGGGCACATTTCCTACATCTAACACTCGAGCGGCATTTGCCAGCTTTATGAGAGTGGGCTCTGTGAGTGTGAGAGACACGGGGGGGTATCGTGCTTGCGTGTAGGGGTGAACACTGAGATGTGGGCACATTTTCTACACTTAGGGCACCAACGGCGTGAGCCGGATAACCAGACATTATACTCCTGAGATTTGCCTGGGTCGCCATAGATAAAGCGGTTGTGTGCAGGCGAGCGGGTTGCATTATCGGCTTGTTGGCTGCCGAATACACCGCTGCAGTAGCCTTTTCTAAGGGGACTGACGGGGCGAGATATTTCAATTGTGGTCCAGCCGCGGCGGGACTTAACCGTTTTGTTTGCTTCGCGTGCTCGGGTTTCAGCGTGATCTTAGGTCGAGGTCCCCGCGGGGGAGGCGGCCTGTAATGGCTGGAGGCTGAGCTGGACGCTGGCTAGCACTTCGCACAGGAGGCTGATCATGTGAGCAGCCTGCAGCTGAGCTGGAGCGTCGCTCCTTAAATCCGTGATGGCAGCTGGATCCCGGTCTTTCTCGTCCCCTTCTCGGCGGCACCGTCCACTTGGGAGAGCGTCGAGGAGAGATGTGAGTTGAGTCTCGTTGAGAATGGTGCATTCCAGGATTTAGAAAGCTCCGGGTGGAGCTCCGGCAGAAAAGGCCAGGATAGAGCAGCTGTCACCTGCGGCATCTCCTTCCGCCTCCGGTGTCTGTGAACGGCGCTGCTTCTTGCACGCTCCAGCAGAGGGGTGAAAGCTTCGGCGTTGAACACCTCGAGTCGAGCCCGTCGGGTCGACATCGGGAGTTCTTCGCAGTGGACGCAGCCTCCCGACGAAGAGCGAGTGCTGCGTTGTCTGGGGTCAGGCAGAGAGCGCAGATCATGTGGCGGTCTCCGGCGCTGGGCGGGGCTCAGCCCTCTCGATCTTTTAGGAAAATGTGTGTGTTGCGGCGGCGAACACGCACAGCAGAGCAAAAGAGCAAAAGGATACTGTCGCCGGATAGAGTAGCAGGCACAGATGGCTGAAGGCGGAAAAGTCGACCGGCTTCTAGTGATGTGTCGTTCATGAACGATTTGTTCATTTTGAATGAATCTTTAATATGACTCGGGACTACCGAGTTGTCTCAGAGAGTGATTCGTTCATTTTGTGTTGACCGCGCATGCGCATTGCGCAACATATGGGTTCTAAATCTGTACTGGAAACAGAAATGATTAGTTCATCTCTCTCGAGTCTTCGGTTTCGGGACGGGTCCGAGTCTTTCGTTCTTCCTGTCAGTCCATAGAGGCTATGCTGTCAGTACCGGATAGAGAAATGATTAGTTCATCTTTCGAGTCTTCGGTGTGGGTCCTTTTCGTTCTTTTGTCACGTGACTTGTCACCGTATTAAATAGCCTACTAATTCACAACCTTTTTACAAACTAGCACGTAGTTAATGTATAATATAATAGTAGTTAATTAATGTATAATATATAATAAAACACACCACAGATGCACAAGAAACATTTAGAAAAGAGACGGACAGGGACAATAGGCTAATAAGATGGAACTTTTAAAACCCGAACTCGAGACTTGAAGAAAATGAACTAATCATTTTTCTTTCCGGTACTGAAAGCATAGCCTCTATGGATTGACAGGAAGAACGAAAGACTCTGACCCGGCCGAACCCGAAATCGAAAGATGAACTAATCATTTCTCTTTCCGGTACTGAAAGCATAGCCTCTATGGACTGACAGGAAGAATGAAAGACTCGGGCCCGGCCGAACCCGAAACTCGAAAGATGAACTAATATTTTCTCTTTCCGGCCCTGCTGTATCACACACGGCACGGTCGGCCCAGCAGACAGACCAGAGTCAGACACGAGTCGACAACTAACGTCTCGAGACACGAGAGGAAAACTAACCTGATAAATATGAAGTTGCAAAGGAAAGAACGTCTCGGATCAGGAGGTGAGGTGAATTAACAGAATCAGACTGCAATAGTCTGAACTTAAGACCCAACAACTAATCAATTAATAAAACATTTTGGATTCTTATAATTTGGCTTTGGCTGCATTACCCTATAGTTTATTTTTATTCTTTTTACAAATTTAATCAACATTTTCGTAAGTACTAGATGTGTTGGGATATTTAATATGCCATTTTAATTATATTATGCTGAAATGAACGAAATGATTCGAAAAAAAGATTCGTTCTTTTTGCTGAACGAGACTCAAAGATCCGAGTCAGTAAAATGATCCGAACTGCCCACTACTACCGGCTTCCTCAGACGCTTTCCTCTGCTTGCTGGTCGCTGGTCTAAATGGCGGCGGCTTCTCTCAGGATCCAGCGATGCGTAGAGCTTCGCTGAAGAGATGAAAACCAGGAAAGCAGCCTCCGAGCCATACTTTTATACGCTAAGCCACACCCATTCTGGCAGGCTGTGACGCGTAGAGGGCGCGACGTCACGCGAGGCTCAGTGGTAGGGCTGCTGCAGTAGCCGCAGGGCAGCCATTGAGCACGCTAGACAGCCTGCTCTAAGTCTGCTAGCTGCTGCACTGCGTTGAAAAATACAAAATTAAGGATAATTTTTTGGCTTCATATCTTGAGAAAAGATGACTTTACCCCGTAGCATAAGCAACTTACACAATACGAGAGAACCTCTCGTAATAGAACCCTAGGTATTTTTTTGAAACAATGGCTAAACTAACGAAAAATAAAGCTTCAAGCCCTGACGTTTCCAAGCAGCACATCAGTAATGACTTTATGAACTTTTTTACTTCCAAGATTGAGAATATCAGGGAGAAAATTATAACTATGCAACCATCTACTACAGTATCACATCAGACAGTGCATTGTAGTCTCCCTGACGAAAAATTAAATTAACTCATTGCTATAGGAGAGGGTGAATTTTATAAACTCGTTAAATCATCTAAATTGACAACATGAATGTTAGACCCTACACCGACTAAACTACTGAAGGAGATGCTTCCAGAGGTCATAGATCCTCTTCTTAATATAATTAATTCATCTTTGTTATTAGGATACGTACCAAAAACTTTTAAGCTGGCTATGATTAGACCGCTTGTTAAAAAAACGCAACTTGATCCTACAGAATTAGTCAATTACAGGCCGATCTCGAATCTACCCTTTCTGTCAAAGATACTAGAAAAGGCAGTATCTTCACAACTATTTTCCTCCTATAGAGAGAAATGGTATGTGCGAGGATTTTCAATCAGGATTCAGACCGTATAATAATACTGTGACAACTCTCATTAGAGTCACAAATGATTTGCTCTTATCATCCGATCATGGTTTTATCTCTCTATTAGTGTTACTCAATCTTAGTGCTGTATTTGACACTATCGACCACAACATTCTTTTAAATAGACTCGAAAATTATGTTGACATTAGTGGAATTGCACTAGCATGGTTTAAATCATACTTATCTGACCGTTATCAGTTTGTAGCTGTAAATTAAGAGATGTCTTATCGATCAAAAGTTCAGAATGGTGTACCACCAGGCTCAGTACTAGGACCACTGCTGTCCCCTCTGTACATGCTCCCCATAGGAGATATCATTAGGAAGCATGGCATTAGTTTTCACTGTTATGCTGATACTCAGCACTATATTTCTTTACGCCCTGTCGAAACTTCCACAAAATGAACGGAATGCATAGCTGATATAAAAAACTCGCATTATAACGCATTATACTCTTTCACGTCTATTCTAATCTCAAAATTCTGGCCAGTTGATGATACCTAGAATATCAAAACCGTCTGCTGGCGGTAGATCCTTTTCCTATTTAGCACCAAAACTTGGGAACAATCTTCCAAACATTGTCCGGGAAGCAGACACGGTCTGTCAGTTCAAATCTAGACTAACAA
Organism: Siphateles boraxobius; assembly: GCF_051911475.1. Taxonomy (NCBI): domain Eukaryota; kingdom Metazoa; phylum Chordata; class Actinopteri; order Cypriniformes; family Leuciscidae; genus Siphateles; species Siphateles boraxobius. Next base: position 19,784,926 of record NW_027509097.1, read on the forward strand.
CACATCTCTTTGGCTTAGCATACACATAACACATTATAGGCCTCTATAATTCAATGTTAGGCTAAATAGTTTAGATCAGCCGGAACCGGGAACACTTCCCATAAATCCTGATGTACTTTGTACATCATAAGAAGGATGGCGTCTACGCTAATATTTGTCTCTCTGTTTATCCCGAGGTTTAACGCAGTCCGCCGGATCCAGGCCATATCCGGATCTGATGAAGGACCTGCTCCTGGACACAACGACAACGCAGTCCTGAAGTGTCAACTAGTCTCTCCCTAGTGAAGGCCCTCCTTCCCTTTACCTCTGTGCTGATAAAATGTTGTCGGGATAATTCCGATTCACGTGGCTACGCAGAAGCGATAAAAAAAAAACAGGCACTGTTTTATGCAAATGAGCGGCCGGATCGCATTAAAGAATTTTCTATTAGAACGGTGTCGTGTTAGCGGCCCCTAAGTTAATAACTAATGATCGTTGCGACGGAAGTGAATCAATCAAAACTAACTTTAGCAGGACCATAACTTTATTCTAGAGCTGCTGTAAAGCAAAAACAATCTCTGTTACTTTAATTTCCAATTATTACTGTAAAGCTGCTTTTTAAACAGTCCATATTGTTAAAAGCGCTATATAAATGAAGGTGACTTGACATCATCCATAGCAACAAGGTCAACTACGCCCTTACTCTTAGCTTAAGCCTTCTCTTTATTCCTTAGAAAAAATTGGTCTCAGCAGCTTTGTGAATAGTTAAGAGTTTTCTCTTAACACCTAAGAACTTTTCCTGCCGTTCAGGAGAACTCTAAGTGGTTTTAGAACTGTGTGGCATATAATAACTTGAACAACAGCGAATATAAGTCTAATAAAAAGTCTAAGATATAATATATATAAAAGATATATAGGTTTGCAATGAAACGCTACCGGAAACGCGCGGTTGAAACCTGCCATCGGATAGTACTGTGAAGCACAGGGTCATGATGTGGAGGGAATTTTAATTAGAGGGACCATCGTCTGCATGTCGATAAATTACATGAGACCACAGAGATTTTAAATATAGGGTTGAACCGAATAAGGTGCAATATGAAGCTGCTCATCAACTCAAATACAGGTCCTTCTCAAAAAATTAGCGTATTGTGATAAAGTTCATTATTTTCCATAAGGTAATGATAAAAATTAAACTTTCATATATTTTAGATTCATTGCACACCAACTGAAATATTGCAGGTCTTTTATTGTTTTAATACTGATGATTTTGACATACAGCTCATGAAAACCCAAAATTCCTATCTAAAAAAATTTGCATATTTCATCCGACCAATAAAAGAAGGGTTTTTAATACAAAAAAAGTCAACCTTCAAATAATTATGTTCAGTTATGCACTCAATACTTGGTCGGGAATCCTTTTGCAGAAATTACTGCTTCAATGCGGCGTGGCATGGAGGCAATCAGCCTGTGGCACTGCTGAGGTGTTATGGAGGCCCAGGATGCTTCAATAGCGGCCTTTAGCTCATCCAGAGTGTCGGGTCTTGCGTCTCTCAACTTTCTCTTCACAATATCCCACAGATTCTCTATGGGGTTCAGGTCAGGAGAGTTGGCAGGCCAATTGAGCACAGTAATACCATGGTCAGTAATCCGTTTACCAGTGGTTTTGGCACTGTGAGCAGGCGCCAGGTCGTGCTGAAAAATGAAATCTTCATCGCCATAAAGCTTTTCAGCAGATGGAACCATGAAGTGCTCCAAAATCTCCTGATAGCTAGCTGCATTGACCCTGCCCTTGATAAAACACAGTGGACCAACACCAGCAGCTGACATGGCACCCCAGACCATCACTGACTGTGGGTACTTGACACTGGACTTCAGGCATTTTGGCATTTCCTTCTCCCCAGTCTTCCTCCAGACTCTGGCACCTTGATTTCCGAATGACATGCAAAATTTGCTTTCATCCGAAAAAAGTACTTTGGACCACTGAGCAACAGTCAAGTGCTGCTTCTCTGTAGCCCAGGTCAGACGCTTCTGCCGCTGTTTCTGCCCCATTTCCTGCACACGCCTGTGCACAGTGGCTCTGGATGTTTCTACTCCAGACTCAGTCCACTGCTTCCGCAGGTCCCCCAAGGTCTGGAATCGGTCCTTCTCCACAATCTTCCTCAGGGTCCGGTCACCTCTTCTCGTTGTGCAGCGTTTTTTGCCACACTTTTTACTTCCCACAGACTTCCCACTGAGGTGCCTTGATACAGCACTCTGGGAACAGCCTGTTTGTTCAGAAATTCCTTTCTGTGTCTTTCCCTCTTGGTTTTCATGAGCTGTATGCCAAAATCATCAGTATTAAAACAATAAAAGACCTGAAATATTTCAGTTGGTGTGCAATGAATCTAAAATATATGAAAGTTTAATTTTTATCATTACATTATGGAAAATAATGAACTTTATCACAATATGCTAATTCTTTGACAAGGACCTGTATAGTTAACTGCTTTCAAATGTCTTATTGATCTCGCCCACTTCACCTGGAAGGTTTAGTTAAGAATTCTAAGTTTTCCATTGTTAGGAAAAACAATAAAAGACACAAAATTTTAGATTACCTCAGACTTTACATCTGGAGGAATCCAACCATCAAAAAAAACCTAAATTTCTAACAACAGTAGAGTGAGGACAGGAAATGAGGAAGAACATAGATTCGAGCATTTTGCAAGCCAAATTAGCTGCATACAATGACAATCACAATTTAACTGAAATCAGATCCTCCAGAGAAAAAAACAGCACTACAAGATGTCCGAATGAAATTATCTGTCATCATCCATCACCCATTCTCGCATTATGAATCAGACACTACATAAATGAGCCCCATATAGGGAGTAACTGTGACAGAGTCCTGGGCCCTCAGGACCGAACAGGATGGAGACGGAGTTATTAATCTGAAGGCTTGAAGGCCCACAATGCTTACTGCCTCCCCACAGCTTGAACATGTGGTCATCACAGGTGTTGCTTTCTATGTCGGAGTGGAATAAATGCTCTTGTAAATCCCAGAATTTATTGTTCAGAGCCCTGTGGATAAAAAAATATCTGACATGTTCCTGGTCCCTTTAGAAGGAATTTGACCATACACAAATGTGTACACACTTATGCGCATACAAATGTGCCAAAAGTCGTAAAACTTTTAAGCAAATCATTTCTGGGGAATTCCTGATGTGGTGGGGCAGGAGGAATAGGAATACTTGCCCAAAAGCCTTCAATGGAAGACAGTTTTTTTCCAAGGAACTCCAAGGAACCAAAGCTTAGTTACTGTATATCTAAAGAGACAGGGCTGGACTGGCCATCGGGCATACCGGGCACACCGGGCACTTTCCCGGTGGGCCGACGTGATTTTTGGGCCGATACAGATCATTCTTTAACCCTCTGGGGCCAGCGCGTTTTGCTCGATTTTTTTCACATAGCAGGAAAATAGACTTAAAATACTCTGTCATTTTTGGTCATATAGACTTAAGAAAAATAAAAAAAATAAACTGTTGAATGTCTATTTTTTTATGTGTCCACTTACAATCGAAATAAAACATTGTGCTTTTGTAAAATAAAGAAAATAAACAGGGTGTGCTTTCTGTCTCTCCATCTCCGTCTCACCTTTTTTCTGCAGCACGTCTCTAAACTTAAACAAAACTCAGCGAATACTATTCACACAAGCATGAGCAATATATCTTTGTAATCATTTAAGTTTGTACTTTTAAAATATCTAATTCAAAACTAAAATAAATATTCTCTGTTTATGTAATCTATAAAAAAAGAGAGAGGTGTCAGCCGATCTCATTATCGTTCTCTCAGCTCATTATTCCGCTAATGTGACACGCCCACGGAGAGTGCGCGGTATTCAAACGCAAATGATCTGAAGCGACACATGCAAACGTGTCAACGCCCCTCATAAACGCGATAACACAACAAATTTAATCATCAGATTAATTTCGTCTCGCGAGACTGTGACTGAGGAATAATCCTGGGACATTTACCTCAGAACATGTGCTGGTTTATTTTCATTTCGAGGAGGGACGGACCTGGCCAAGAATTGTGAGTAGCCTAAGTTTTTTATTCTTGTGCTTTGTTCTGATCGCGATATGAAATAGTGTCTGTGAACGCAAAAAGACTGTTTAAATTTGAATCACGTTTCTGTGTGTGAATGAATTAACGGCACAGATGGGCGCTGTTGTTTATGTTTAGCCTACTATGTTAAAGATGAAATATGAAAGACAACATTTCGTAGTTTTGAATAGATTATAAAGTTTTTATTCTAAAATATCAAATAGGTTTTTGTTATCCAGTTTCTGCTCATGTTAAATATATAGTAGGCTATGTTCAGTCAAAAATAAACTCATCAACTAAGATGTTATTATAGTGTTTGTTCCAATGTAAGCTATATCAAACTAATGAATCCTTAACTTTAAAATATGTATGATAAAATGTATTGGCCTACTTTTAAAAAGAATACTTTATAAGAAATTTATGGGAAAAGACCATTTTCTTTTCAAGATGTTTCCAACTCTAACTTTGAACAAATTCTGTAGAATGGCCCATTCAGTTCCTCATGCACTGAATCGTCTGAAACGCGTTCAGTCACACTCGACACGGAGTCGTAACAGAAAGATTTAAGAACATCAAGAGCTACAGTTTAGTCTAGTGAAAGCATATCTGCAAATGCATCATATTTTTGCCAGCGATGAAGATCTTTATTAGTTGAACATCTTCGTATGATGTCTGTGAATGAATGATTCCACAGGACGATACATTCGATTTCATTTCATTCAGGTAATACATTTTACAACCAAACAGATTATTACGCCACAATAGCACTACTAAAAAGTATGACATTATCCGTTGGACATATACATTAATTTATAGGCTACAAAAAATGCTTCAGAGTGTCGGCGCACTGGCAAAGGTTAACAGGTTAAATAAGCTAGCATTGTGTACAGTTTATGAAATGAACACCCGCCATCCCGCGGTAATGTGTGTGTATTGCGCAGGGGCATAGTCACATGAATAGTTTACATTGATTGAAACTAATTTGTTTAAAAAGGAGGAGGCTATTGCCGGTAAAG